>NC_080423.1:81856244-83056244 GCF_029873635.1 Malania oleifera | reverse complement strand
GGAATACCCAGATCGTCCCATTTGAACATTTTTAGCAAAAGTTATGTCCAAAATACTGAAAGGTATTCAGGACTCAAGGCTGCACTACGATAGTGACGATTGCTTTGTTTTTCCTTATCAAAAAGTATTTTAATGACTTAAAACATTGTTGGACAAAATTATATGAAATATATTAAATCTAATGAAGATTAAAACTTGTCCAAGTGAGTTTCCCCATTAATATAAGATATCTTGTTTTATGAAAATATATTTGAAAACTCATTTCGATATCTTATATGCTAAGTATGTCCTTTATTGAAAATATGCTTGACTTTTAGGACTTTAGGACATACGGCTAGTTTTGCAAAACCGGGACCAAGTTATGAAAATGTTTATAACTCATATATTACTTAACACTTGTCCCATTTTGAAAACTTAATTGAGTATAGGATTATTTTGACAAACTCTTTATTTTTTCTTTGAAAACTATGAATTGTGAGTTTCTTACTTTTGTATAGATCATATATGCTCATGTGTCCTAGTATGCTTATGTAATGGCTCAACTCTTACTCAAAAATCATGCAAGATGCACACCACAAGAGTTACAATACACACTCACTCACACAACCTGTGATGACCCAAAAATATATATTTAATTAAAGTATAATAATAATAAAATAATAAAAATGGTCATTAAGTTAATATTAATACAAAAGTGTTTTTCTGTAGGATCCTTGATTCCATATTTGATGCCTAAGAAAGACCTTGTCTTAGCGAGTGCTTAGAGACTATTGCGGCTCAGTCGCTCCTTGGAGGTCGGCCTGGTCAAAATGGAATTTCATAGGATAAACAGGATAGACACTATTTGTACACGTAAATAAGTATGTATACATAAAATAGTATTTTGACAGACATAATTTGTAAAAAATACATAATAAGATAATAATATAGGTATCATATGTGGGGCCCACAAGATTATGTGGAGTCCACATGAGTCCTGGAGTCACAAGACACTGTTTATATACGTAAATAAGTACATAAAATAATGTTTTGACTGATATAATTTGTAGAAATATATGATAAAATAATAATAATATAGGTATCCTATGCGGGGCCCACAAGACTGTATGGGGCCCACATGAGTCCCGAGGCTGTATGGAGGTTTACACGAGTCTCAAAGCTATGTAAGATGCATAAAATTGTATAAGGGTTATTCGAGTTACGTAGGATCCATTCGGGTCTTGAAGTTGTGTGGGGCCCACAAGACCATGTGGGGCCTACATGAGTTTTTAAATTTTAAATTTAATTCTTGTTCAAAAATAAATAAATACTAAAAATAGTTTAAAAGTAATAACAATGATAATAATAATAATAATAATGATAATAATGATTAAGAAAAATAATAAAATAATAAAATAATTAATTAACTAATTGATTAATTAATTAGGTATGTGGTTAATTAAAAATTTATTTAATGGGAATGGTGGCAAGCACTCCCACATGGCCTTCATCCCCATCCCATACTCAACCCATACCTTGCCCATCCCTTGCCCATTCTTTAATTTTAAAAAAAATTATAATTTCACCCATCTCCCCACACTTTTATAAATTCCATTTCTTCCCCAAAATTTTTCTATAAATAGGGAGCTCTCAACCTTCATTTTTCACAACAATTTTCCAAGGAAGAGAAGAATTAGTGAGTGAAAGAAATTGTGGTGGAGAGAGTTTTTGAGTAAGTTCTCAATCACCCACTCTTTCCGATCTCATTTCTTAGAGATAGTTACAGTGTTCGTAAGGAAGAAGATAAGTAAATTTTGATTATGTTAGTTTTTTATTTATTTATTCATACCCGAGTTTATTTTATAAGTAAATTTCAATTATGTTAATTAGTTCCATAAAATTTTCATGAGTTTATTTTTACGCATATTTAATTATACCAGTTTTATCTTTAATATACTTGCATATATTTTTGGGTTAAGAAATATTCTAATCCCCTCGGATAAATTTTCAGCATTTCTTTCTATTCAAAAATAAAATTATATATATTTTTAACACAAAAATTGTGTGGCATGAGTTTATTTCTATGTTGCATTTTTTTTTTATGAAAATATGAGTAAAGATGATATTTTTACGATATTATTTTAAATTGCATAAATTATAATAAGATGATTTTAAAACCCCTTATGGTAACGAAAGTTCAAAGTAACATACGCTCGGTACCGCAGCTTAAAGTTTATACGGCTCAGAATGCACCCACACTGTTTTCAGAGTGGTTATTTATGTTAGTGGATTTCTTCTTAGTGCACACCTGATTCCGGACCAGGACTTAATAAGGAAAATCTCACTTAAAGTTTACGTATGTTGATTTAGTTTGGTCGGCCAGCCAGCTAAGTCTAGTCTTCGGAGCACACAACCCAGTCATGGGAGTAAACATGACTTACGGCAAACAGGCCTAAGGGTGGTTTTTATAATATATGTTTATACATATTTAATTACAAAGTTACTAATGATTTGAAGGAAAAGTGTAAGTTTACGTGAAAATGATCATTTTGGTGCTTAAATGATGATCTAAGGAAAACGTATAAGGAAAAGTATATGTATGTTTATCATTAAATATTTTTACAGTTTTAAAGTTAAAAGTTTAATTTAACAGTTATAGTATATAATTATAAAATTTTACTGTTGTAATTGATGACAAAAGTTTTATATAGAAATTTTTAAATTTATATTTATTCTAAAAGAAATTTTGAAGTTATAGTATTAAATATTGTTTTACGAATTTTTTAAAAAGCTCATTTTGGCCACACACTACTAATAATCTTATTTACTTACTGAGCGTCGTCTCACTCCAATCATATTTTTATTTCAGATAACTCTAAAGAGCATGTTCGAAATCAGGCTTAACAAGCATGCGGGTGGGGATAGAAAAATAAAGATTTTTTTAGAAATATTAGTATGGTTTCAGATATTTATGTTTATGTAATTTTTCTTCCTTTGAAATAAACAATTGTAATATGGATAATTAGCGCTCTGGTTTAATAAAAATTGAGTTTATTTTGCTTCCGCTGTAAATTAGTAGTAAAAAGTTAATATCCCAGGCCCCTCGGGTTTGGGGTGTTACACAACCCTTATTACAATTAATTTATACACAATAAAAACTTCAAGATGTGCTTTGGTGCTTTCGAGTCAGCGTCTTTCCGATCTTTTCTATTTGATGTCTACTCGGTCCGATCTTTGCTTCTGATTTGGTACCTCTATGTATCTGACACTTTGTACCTATACTGGATAAGATCTGTAAGGATGGAAAATATTAGGAACAACAAATAGGTTAATATCATCAAAACATATAAACCAAGATAGTGTAGCTATCAAGGCTAACATTCTCCACCTTTTTGATAATGTCTAACCTATTAAGAATCTACTTAATCTTTGCATTTATGTTTTTTCTTACTAAGGCTTATTGTGTAAAGATAAGCTTACTTAGAACCACTAATGGTTTGTTGTCATCAAAACAAGACAAATGAGATCATGTAGAAACTAAGGCTAACACTCTCCCCCTTTTTTATGATGGCAAGCCATTGGTGTTCTATATGGGGTATGTTTTAAAGCTCCCCCTTAATTTATGTGCTCCCCCTTAATTTATGCATATTGTTATATGATATTAATAAATGCTCCCCCTTACTATATCCATACTAGGCATAAAAAAAATTCATGTTCATTTGAGCTTTTAACATGCATTCCATAAAATAGAAAGTTTATAACATCACATGCCTATTTTCCCCCACACATACATCATGTTTTCCCTCACATATACAACACCATAAATCTTATCCCCATGGATAACTCCAAATATCTTCTCCCCCTTTGATCAACATCAAAAAGAGAGGTTCTAATCATTTATCTTAAAAAATACTCTAAGAGCCTATTAAGACTAGTTATGGTGGTGAGGTGAGTATGTGCTAAATATATAAAAACCAATTTATTGGTGCTAAATTATAATAGTTGAAGTGCCTAGATTGACTTACTTACTTACTCACAAATGATGATCTCTCAGGTATATTACCATTTGTTAAAGATTGAGAGCTGATACTAAAGTATGGTAGAATTCTCTTATATTTAAGGATAATTCAACAATGGATGAATAAGTGTATAAGAAGATACTTTCTTCTTTTTCAGTCAACCAAAAAAAAAAATTGTGAATGCTTGAAACCAAATTGCATATCACAAACACATTGATGCTCATGATTGGGTGTGGGTTTCGTAGATAAGAATGAATGTTCATTTTGAGAATATATGTAGTTTTAATTCTCAAAGCGATGCTTGACCTAATTCAAGTGAGTTAAGGATAAGATCTAGTCAGTTCATCACTTGTCAATCAGAAACTTCCATTACTGCCACTGTAGAGGACAAATTTTCCTCTTAAAGATAAGGGACATTGAATTATGTGGTAGTTTAGCAGCTCTAATATATGATATTGAATTTTCCTAATAATTTTGTTGATAAAGTAAATCTAAGATAAAAGGTAGATAATTCCAATGTCAAGAAAACCTCTTCTTGAATTGCTTTGGTTTTATTTGCATCCAAATAATGAGTCATACATCCCTTGGTAGGGGATGCTTATCAGATTTGAGTATAACTCAAGAGCTATTTTGCCAATGCAGTAAATTGTTCCAACACAATTAAAATTGAAAATTTTCCTATGAAGAATTCATGCTTGTGATTTAAGCATGGTAAGTGTGTCATTTGGTCCTCGAGTATTTTTTTTATTGTAGCATTTTGTCGGGGAAGGGAATGCTCTTGCATTAACAAAGGTTAAGAAGTTTTCCTTAAATCAACCATAGAGGGAATACTCTATCTTTGAGTCAATATAACTAAGAATCCCTAGGTAGATATTTCTAAATGATCATGATGAGATATCTTTTGGTAAGCACTAGAGATTGTTTCTAGAAACTTTTTACTAGTTTGATTTCTCAGTGATGACTCATATTCAAAGATGAATTTAGGATTGGATGGTCCATAGTGTCCATGTTGTTATAATTAATTTTCCTAACACTCAACTTCTTATGGAGGGATAAAATATGCTTATACTCTAGATGTACTTACTATGTTTCTAAATTTTAATCATATATCATTAAAAAAAAGAGATTATGTAACTAAGGAATATCTCTTGTCCATAAGAGATGGATCTACCTACTATAGCATGCTCTTGAACCTTTATTTTAACACCTAAGTTTTTCATATCAGAAATTAAAGGTTTCTACCTTTTTTCCCAAAAATAGGCTTTTTCAGTCCCTTTGCCTTGCATTTTGGAGTAATGATGTCTAATGTTTCACAATAGCAAATATTATTTCATTCCTTACGAATCCTATAGGACAAGCCTAACTATAGAGATTGTGAGGGTGTGCATGCTACTTTATCCCAAGTAGAGGTAAATAGTCGTAAGTTCAAGATGACTTGTACTTTAAGCATAGCAAGTATGTCCTTACTACTTGGCAAAGAGCATTAGGGGTATACTAGACTTAACTTAATAATGCTCTAGGAGACATGTTCTCCTAAATTGCCAATAAAGGGAAGGTATTCAAAACATATGTTATAAAGATATTACATGTTAGTATTTCATTTGAAGACCACTTCTTGTTATGATGATTTTTACTAAAAATTAATTTCATGAATGCTATGATCTAAATATTCTAACTGTATATCCAAGCAATCATATATCATCAAAACAAGTTATGTGACTAAGAAAATATCTCTTCTTCATAAGAGATGGACTTATCTAACATGCGAGCTTTGGAAATTTTATATTTAAAACCTTAGTAATTCACATGAGAAGAACAAGGTTTTGTCATTTATCACAAAAAAAAAAATTATTTCTAAATAACAAGTTTTGCATGCTATTTCATCTCATAAGCAATAGCCAATATTTCAAAACGAAATAAACCAAACAACTGAAGATATATGCAATTAAAGCATTATATTGGTTTTCAAATTTGAAGATCAATATTGGCATGGATATCAAAAGTTCCCAACAAAGTAATTTAAATAGTTTAAAATGCATAGGTTAGGATTTTAAGATTTTAAGCACAAACTTAGTCACCATATCCCTTTCAACTTTTTACCTTGGTCAACCTAAATTCTAATTCCTAATCCTAGGTTCTAAGGAAGCGATGTTTAACCGGACTAGGTAACTTTGGGTACCCACTCTCCTTTGGGTCCCAATGGGTTTCTTTTCTTGACAACCCATTCCATCTTCCTCTCTTTGCCTCTTTCTCCTCTATAAGGGCAAAAATATCTAATATGACCATTTCTTTCACAATATAAACAAATCTTGTTTTCTTGTGCTGGTCTTGACTTATTTGCATTATTTTTACTTATTGAGGCATAACCTAGTGATTTATGAGAGCATTTTGAATTATTTTTGGAAATTTTATTTTTCTTAACTCCCAAAGATTTCTTGGAGTTTTCTTTTCCTCTTATTACTTTGCCATGATCTTCATTTTTCGTTTTCAAGATAGTATTTTCCTTCAAAACATTTTCAATTTTATTTTTCAAAATTTTCACCTCAACTTGAAAAAATCCATGGTCTTTTTGAGCCTTTTCTATAAGCTCCTCATTTTCCATTTTTAAGAAGCAATTTTCTTCTTTAAAGATAGAACAAAGATAAGGCTCTTTGCCTTTGGATTTTGACAATTTTCCTTCCAAATATTCTATCTTTTCTTTTAAAGTTTCATGCTCTTTTTAAGAATTTAAAACAAACTCTTCATTTTTCCTTTTAAGGGATTCATTTTCTTCTTTTAAAGAAAAATCCATTTGTTTTGACAAAGCAAGCTCTTTCTCAACATTTTTATTCTTCTTTTTTACTAAAAATAATTCATCAAACAATTTAACACAACTATTCACAATTTCATCATATGAAGATGCATAATCCTCCTCATCCGAACTTACTTCATCTTCTTGTTCCTTAGTCATGAAGCAAGGATGTGCTTCTTTCTCATTTTCATCATCGGTGGCTAATCCATCATATTGATCCCAAGTAGCACCATTTATGGCATTATGATCCCCATTTAGAAAATTTTCTTCATTTTGATTTAGGGGGCAATTTATCATGTCATGTCTAGAGTTAGTACAATCACAACATTGAATGCATGACTCTTCTTTTTCTTTTTATTACATTCTCTTACTTAAAAGTTTCTTAAGTTCTTTTGTGAAGAATGTAATATTATTATCTTCAATTATTTTTTGTTGATTAACACAAGATAATTCTAAGACAAGACCATTTTCTATCTTAGGTTTTTCTGGATTTCTAGCTTCTTCAATGGTCATAGATGACTTAGGTAAAGACCGGAGAATTTTTTGAATATAATATTCTAATGAATAAATTCTACCAAATGCTTTCAAGTTGTTTATGAGGTGTGTGAACCGAGTGAGCATGGAAGAAATTTCTTCACCATCATTTAATTTAAACAACTCAAATTCTCTAACTAGCATGCATATTTTTGTTTGTTCATTTTGAGATGGGTTTCCATAGATGTTTTCAAGTACATCTCAAATTTCTTTTGCGGTTTTACATTTGCAAATTAAACTATGTACAACATCATTTAAACCACAATAAATAATATGCATTGCTTAAAAATTGAGTTCAACGAACCTTTTTTCACTTGGTGATTGTTCCAATAAAGCCTTTGGAATATTCTCAGTTTTATTTGTGATTGAGAAGTTTTGTTTGGAGATGATCTCCCACAAATTCAAGTCGTATGCTTAAATGAAGACGGCCATTTTATTTTTCCACGCATGGTAGTTGGAACCGTTGACCATCGGTGGTTGATATATGGATCGTCCATGCGAAAGGGTGCCCACTGAATACTCTGTTGATCGTTTATACTCTAGATTTTACTCCGAAAAATACAAGCGTCTTACTCTGATACCACTTGTTGGGAGTCCCAACCCAGAGTATGTAGTCTAAAGGGGGGGGTGAATAGACTCTTTTCACCGAATATGTATTTTTCTACAAAATGAAAACTCTTGGCAAGATGCAAGAAATTATATCACAATATAAATATAAATCATACACAAGATATAAAATAAAGAGTGTAAAGGAGAGGAAGAACAATATCGGTATTTTTATATGGTTCGGCACCAAGCCTACGTCCATGCCTTAGCACCAAGCTAAGGATTCCACAATCCACTATAATCGCTCCTTCTGCAACAGAGCAAGCCTTACAAACTCGGGAACAAATCCCTACCACTCACAAAGAGCCTTTACCGATTCGGTTCACAAATAACCTTACAACTTGGTTCACAAAGAACCTTTCACAAGAAGATGGAAGATTACAAAGAATGCTCCTTACAATGAGCAAATATGATTTACAACTCAAATCTCACACTATTCTCTCAAGAATTGAATCAAACACAATAAGTGAGCAATAGAGAATAAGCACATGTAATGAAGATCTAATATGCAATGTGTTAGGTTTTGTATAAAATGATGTTTTTTACTAACAATGATCAAAGAGTTCAAAACCATGTTAATACAAGTCTAATAGCTTGTATTTATAGTCCAAGAGCCTTAGGAGCCGTTAACTAGCCGTTGGAAGGAAGAAAAGATATTTTACTTGGTAAACTAGCCATTTTCCGACCGTTAGCGTCATTCTGCCCGTTGGACTCATCGACTAGGCCCCTGCACTCGTCAACTAATCATATATTGCAACTCGTCGACGAATCCCCTGTGTTCGTTGACGAGATCCTTGAATTAGAAAGAGTCATCAACATAAAAGTTGTGGCATTTTGTCTTAAATTTCTAGGGACACTAAGATCATCCCATTTGAACTTTTTTAGCAAAAGTTATGCCCAAAATACCGAAAGGTGTTCAAGACTCAAGGCTGCACTACAGTAGTGACGATTGCTTTGTTTTTCCTTATCAAAAAGTGTTTTAATGACTTAAAACATTCTTGGACAAAATTATATGAAATATATTAAATCTAATGAAGATTAAAACTTGTCCAAGTGAATTTCCCCACTAATATAAGATATCTTGTTTTATGAAAATATATTTGAAAACTCGTTTTGATATCTTATATGCTTAGTATGTCCTTTATTAAAAATATGCTTGACTTTTAGGACTTTAGGACATACATCTTGTTTTGAAAAAATGGGACCAAGTTATGAAAATGTTTGTAACTCATATATTACTTAACACTTGTCCCATTTTGAAAACTTAATTGAGTATAGGGTTATTTTGACAAACTCTTTGTTTTTTACTTTGAAAACTATGAATTGTGAATTTGCTACTTTTGTGCAGATCCTATATGCTCATATGTCGTAGTATGCTTATGCAATGGCTCAACCCTTACTCAAAAATCATGCAAGACACACACCGCAAGAGTTACAATACACACTCACTCACACAACCCTTACTACAATTAATTTATACACAATAAAAACTCCAGGATGTGCTTTGGTGCTTCCAAGTCAGCATCCTTCCGATCTTTTCTATTTGATGTCTACTCGGTCCAATCTTTGCTTCTAATCTGGTACCTCCATGAATCTGACACTTTGTACCTGTACTAGATAAGATCCGCAAGGATGGAAAATACTAGGAACAACAAATAGGTTAATATCATCAAAACATATAAACCAAGATAGTGTAGCTATCAGGGCTAGCATTCTCCACCTTTTTGATGATGTCTAACCTATTAAGAATCTACTTAATCTTTGCATTTGTGTTTGTTCTTACTAAGGCTTATTATGCAAAGATAAGCTTACTTAGAACCACTAATGGTTTGTTGTCATCAAAACAAGACAAATGAGATCATGTAGCCACTAAGGCTAATAGGCTATCAATTACTTCCATAATTTTTTGACTGAGGAGCAAGAGGTTATTCATGCGGAGTTGAAGCCTCTTGTTCAACCAGCTTTAATCGGAGAGGAAAATTCCATGCTCAATACGGATCCTACGATTGAGGAAGTTTGTGCTGCGATTTTCTCTATTCCAAAACATAGCTTCCCTGGTCCTGATGGATTTGGGTCCGGTTTCTATATGGCTTGTTGGGATATTGTAAAAGATGATGTTGTTTAAGCAAGGACGGAGTTTTTTAGGGGGAAGGTGCTTCCTAGGTTCTATTCATCTTCTTTTATTGTGTTGATTCCGAAAGTGTTGGATCTAAATAATTTTGATAAGTTTAGATCTATAAGTTTGTGTTCTGTGGCATATAAAATTTTTTCAAAGATTTTAGTGGCTCGATTGACAGGGGTTTTGCATAAGATGATATCTCAAGAACACGGAACTTTTATTCCAGGGCATAGTATTTTTGAAAATATTACTTTGGCCTAGGAGATGGTGCATTTGATCCACAGGAAAAATCAGGGTGGTAATGTAATGCTCAAGATTGATATGGTCAAGACTTATGACCAAGTTAACTGGGGTTATCTTTTAGATGACCTAATGGCTTTTGGTTTTGAAGATAAATTTTGCAGGATTATAGCAAATTGTATTCAGTCTCCTTGGTTCTCTATTATGCCTAATGGCACCTTTATTAAAGGTATTTTTAAATCAACGAGGGGATTGTGACAAAGGGATCCTCTCTCGCTTTACCTCTTTATTTTGATGGAAGAAGTCCTATCCAGTTTGCTGCAACATAATTATATGTTTGGAAAGATTGGGAGATTTTTTCATCCTATTGGTGCTCCTATTGTCTCTCATCTTCTCCATGTAGATGATTTATTGATTTTTTCTAATAGAGATGCAAGGTCCTTTCGGAACTTGTTGAAGACTCTTGAGGTGTATGAAAAAAGGTCGGGTCAATGTATTAGCAAGGAGAAATCTGCTGTGTGTTTTTTTTCTAAGCTCATTAATATTTTAAGGCGTCGTGAGATTATAAGGACCTCGGGTTTATTGAAGGATCCTTTCCTACAACATACTTGGGAGTTCCGCTTGTGTCTGGTCGACTTAAAGCAAGAGCTTTAGATCCTTTGGTTAATAAAATCCAATAAAAGGTGGAGGGTTGGAAGCTTAAGCTTTTGTCGCAAGGTGGAAGGTTAATTTTGTTGAAACATGTTCTGTCATCAATACTATCTCATTTTCTGGCTGTGCTTGATGTTCCTTGCTCTTACCATGAAATAGGTAAAGTCTATTTTGTCCTCGTTCTTTTGGGGAGTGGAAAATGGAAAATTTAAGCGTAAATGGCAGGCTTGGAAAAATTTATGTGTTCCTCAGTTGGAAAGAAATTTGGGAATTAAATATTTTGAGGATTTGCAGAGATCTCTTCATAAGAAGTTTGTTTGGCGTTTATTGAAAATGGATAATTTATGGATGTGATTTTTTAAGGCTAAATATGTTAAAAAAAGGTCATCTTTCTCAGGCTAGCAATAATTCAGTTTGTTCGAGTTTTTGGAAGTCCTTAATGAAGGTTTTGCCAGATGTTTGTGAGAATACCATTTGGAGAGTTCGTGATGGATGAGTTTCCTTTTGGTTCGATCGCTGGCTAAATTCTGGGTCACTTTGTTTAAGGGTTGAGAACATTTCCTGTCCTCTTATTCAGGTAAGAGATTGTTGGGATGATAAAAAAACAGGGTCTAGATGTTCTAAATTGGAAACCGACCTTGGATGGCAATTTTTTGTCTTCTAGTTCTTGGGATCTTATCTGAATAAAGCAAGACAATTACCCGGGTATGGAGTGGATCTGGCATAAGTTTCTCCCAAAAAAAATTTCAGTGTGCATGTGGAAGGCACGGTTCAATTGTATGCCAGTGGGCATGTGTGTTCAGCGTTGTGGTATTTATCTTGCTTCAAGATGTGATTGTTGTCTTAACATGAAGATTGAAACGCTTGACCATGTGCTGAGTTCAGGGGAGGTGGCTTTGTTTGTTTGGGAAAGAGCTACATGTATTTTGGGCTTACCGAACTGCATTATGGGAACATGGGGGGGGGGGGGCATGTATTTCATTGGTTTTTGTTAGAAAAAAAATCTTCTCAACGTGGCTTTTGTATTGGGTTGATTCCCACTATCATCACTTGGCGACTTTGGCAATTTCGGTGCAAAGTTAGGATGAAAGGTACGGTGGATTCTAAGGAAGTGGTTTGGCATTCCATTTGGTTTTGGATTAGGCATATTTTGATAAAGCACTATGTTCTGCAATCTGAATCCGAGGGGTTTGAGTTATTTGATATTCCTTAAACAGTGCCTCATAACATTAGAAGACAATGTACGGTTGTTTGGGATAAACCACCAACAGGTTTTGTGAAGTTGAAAGTAGATGGAAGCTGTAGAGGCAATCCGAGTCCGTGTGGGGGAGGAGGTACTATTCAGGATTCCTCTAGCAAGCTCAAAGGTGCCTTCTCTTCTTATTTTGGCTGAGGTATGAATAATGAAGCTGAGCTTTGTGCTTTGCACATGGGAGTGTTGTTATGTAAGGATCTAGGTTTTTATAACATTATTATTGAATGTGATTCTAAACTAATTGTTGATTGAATCAAGAATGATAAATGCACAATGTGGTATTTATGGGATTTTTGGGAGGAGATTATATTGGAACTTCAAGGTCTTCAGTTGTCTATTCAACACATTTATAGAGAGGGTAATCAAGTTGCTGACTACCTAGCACGCCAAGGTGAAGAAGGTATGATATTTCAATTTGAGGAGGGGGATGAGCTTCCGAGAAAGCTTACAGGCATATTGAGACCTGATAGTCTTG
The DNA here is from genome assembly GCF_029873635.1 of Malania oleifera. NCBI lineage: Eukaryota > Viridiplantae > Streptophyta > Magnoliopsida > Santalales > Ximeniaceae > Malania > Malania oleifera. The sequence goes on along the minus strand of NC_080423.1, from coordinate 83,043,575 downwards.
GCTTCCCTAACATTAGATGTTAATGTTTTTTCTTTCGTCCTTTCTTTTGGTTAGTTTTATGTAGTTTGCTTGGAAGTTTGAGTTAGGCTTGTTTAGTTTGGGCCATTTGGTTAGTGTTGTTTAGGGTTTTGATTATTGTTTTATGTTAGGGTGTTGATTATTTAAAAAAAAAAAAATGTAATGCAAGCACTCAACAATGAATATACGGAAATTAATAATCAACCACAAAGAGAATAAAATCTATTGGCCTAACAAGGCTTAATCTTAGGTTTTGATGATAACAAATTAAAGATACTTAACTTGTGTGTTTAAGTCAGGTTTTAGGCTTCAAAAGTATTCATGAGATCAAGCTCTAAGTGTTTAAAAAGAATGATTGAAGCTTGTGCTTAAAGACATGAGTAATGATGAAGTTAAAGCTTATTGAAGAAAGAGCTCAAGACAGACACAAAGAATGGAAGCTAAAGCATGAATACTTAGTGCTTAGAAAGTTTATTTTATTTTCAAAGTCTCATGTAAGTACTTCACAAAATTCAATATTGATGCTTGAAGCTCCTAGGAAATATCATTGACCTAGAGACCTATTTTTAAACCATGGAAAATATTTTCATTAAGTCTCAAATAAGTTCAATGAGTTTAACGCTAAGTTTTGAAATCAAATTTTGAAAAACAAAGAAGCAACAAGAGGACAAGCGATTGGTGTTTCAACATCAGGCGACTGACATACTGTTTTGGTTATTTATAAGCAAATAGAACCAAAGTAGCTGACTGACCCCTTAAGGCATAGTCGACTAACTCAATACTGTTTTTCAAAGTACGCTAAACTTAAAAAGGATTAGGCGACTGACCCTCAAGCCTTAGTTCACTGAGGTACATGTTATAACTTTTAAACAACGTTTGTAAAGTTTCAAAAATTGATTTCTTGGCTCCAAAACAAAGAGGAAACTTGGGGAAAACTGTAAGAAACTTTTCTACACTATATATATATATATATATATATATATATGATATTTTCGAGGTTCGAAAAATTGCCTACGTCCTCGCCTTAACTAACAAGCACAAGGATTACCACTAAAATGCTCACTTAAGCGGGTGGAGCGGCACCTAAACAACCAAGTCAATTAGCACAGGCCTGACCTCAACCTTTACACACAATCCTTACCGGATTGGATTACCGCCCCTTCAGGCCGCGCTTGGAATACAACAGTATGTTCACAATGATGAAACCGGTACAATGATTATGATTTCATGTAAAGCAGATATGTACCCAATATAAATAGTCACATACACAACTGAATGATATAATGAAGTAACCTCAATGTGGTCTAAATGTCTACTCTCAAATATTTACGTAAATGTTATGATCAATGCGTGAGAATGTAAATAATATGATCTTTTTGTCAAAGTAAAGATATCAATCACATTACACAAATAAAGATCCTTAGCACACTTTAAATATCTCAACAAATATTTTTCTTAAAGTATAAGCCTCAAGAGATATTCAGATTTTATTTGTAAAAATGGTTTGATCTTTGTGTTCAAAAGATAATGCTAATCAAAGAATATTGCTACAAAGATCTTTAGAACATAAGCAAATATCTCTCCAAGAATTTTTCTCAAAATGAAACACACAAGATATTTGAAAATGATTTGAAAATATTTTTAGCAACCAAAATCGAATAAGAACTCCTTATAATATTGCAATAATAATGCAACACTCAAAAGCTCAAATAAAGTTTTCTTAGGGAAGACTTATTGATAAAGTCTCCTAAGAAAAACTTAAGGTCTTGCTCTCAAACAAAATAATCTCAATCAATCACAAATTGAAGAGAGCAAACATTTAAGGTAAGAACACTTAATTCACACTTACAAAGGGATTTTTGGCAATATGGCAAGGTAAGTATGAGTGTAGGATACTTGGAAGTGAGTATGAGAGATTTTGGATTTCAGAGAATTTTCACTAATCAAGTTTACTAATTAGTGTCTAATCTTTTCAAATATATATAGACTACCTCATGATTAAAACCATCCAGGACACTTAGGGGATTATTAGTATTATTTTAAATCATTTTAACCCAATTAAGCCCATTTTAAAATTTTAACCGTGGTAAAAATAATATGGCGACCCGAGAGCACTGGTCGACCCAACATGAGGTTCGGTTGACCAATTGACCAAGTTCGGTCGACCATGAGAAATTTAAATTGAGAGTTCGGTCGATTGGACAAGGGTTCCCAAAGGTGAATTTTCATTTCCGCATGCTTCAGTCAACCATGTGGATTTGAACTAAGTGGTTCGGTCGACTAGGTGGTTGGCCAAACACACGTGGGAACTCGATCGACCAGGTGGTTAGCTTAAGCAATAGGTGCGGTCGACCGTATGGTCAAACTATTGACCTAGAGAGAGTTCGGTCGACCGGGTGACTTAAATTGGGCAAGGTTTGGTCGACTGTGCAATGGTCAAATTGTTGACCTAGTGACCGGTTAGATCGACCAACAGATTTTAATTATGAAGGTACGGTCGACTGAACATGCATTTTTATTGCATTTCGGTTCTATTTCCTTATGCAATCACCCTAACCATACAAGCACATTATGTTTATGCATGTATGAGTGTCCTAGGGTCATTCTAGGTCTTTTTCGTTTGAGCTTACTTATCATATCATGCATGTGATGCATTTAATTATTACAATCCAGATCCTATTTACTAGTACAGAACCATAATAAATAATGAATTGAAATACAATACAAATAAAGTCTTCAGGGCCTTCAACCTCTACTTCTTGTACCATCATTTTGATTTGCTAATTGTATACCTACACATATCCTCAGATAGCCGTCAAATACAACAAGTATTTGTCATTATCAAAACCGAGTGTAACATAGAAGGTCAACATTCTCCCCCTTTTTGATGATGACTAATACATCATGCAAAAAATGAGTATAGCCTTAGAAGGCTCCCCCTAACAATGTGCATTATGTAAAAGTTTGTCAATGCAAATTATTTTTCTTAAGTACAACCCAATTTTTGCCTCTTATTCATATCCTCTTTTTGGCAATCGCAAAAAGGGCTATGAAAGTAATAGCCTTAGGCAATGGGTAAGAATCATTTGTATACATGAGAAGTTTGGGAATTTTTTAAAAATTTCGGCAGCATGCCGTTTGAAAGTAGGACATTTCTAAAAAATAATCCTGTATAAAAATGACATATTTTAAGTTTTTAAAACCTAACAATTTATCCACAACTAGTAAAATCAAACAGTTCCAATATGATCAATACATAAAACATAAATGCAATCATCATCATGCAGTAGATATGAGAATTGTGCATTGCAAAACATAATCAATTTCATAAAGTCCAAGCCAATGAAGAATATCAATAGTTATATTAGTTGTTAGACTTTGAAATTATTTGAAAGCTCTCCCTAAATTTATGCAAACTATGAAATATTTAGGAAACATCTCTACTATGCATGAGACCTAATTCACGTCTAATTTGTATGAATCTATCTTCTGGAAGTGGTTTAGTGAAAATGTCCACCCACTGCTCACTAGTGTATACAAACTCAAGAGCCACATCCCCTTTCTGCACATGATTGCGAAGGAAGTGATGTCTAATTTCAATGTGTTTGGTTCGTGAATGTGAAATAGGATTTTTGGAGATGTTGATTGTGCTAGTATTATCACACATTTAATCGGTATTGTATCATAGTGCAATCCAAAGTCCATAAGTTATTGTTTCATATAAAGAGTTTGAGCACAACAACTTCTAGTTGTAATATATTCTACTCTGTGGATAAGGCAACTGAGTTTTGTTTCTTGGAGAACCAAGAGACGAGAGATTATCTTAAATAGTGACAAGTACCGCTAGTACTCTTCCTATCAACCTTACTATCGGCAAAGTCAGCATCAGTATAACTCACAATCTCAAAGGTAGTATGCTTAGGGTACCATAAGCCTAACTCTATAGTTCCAACTAGATATCTAAGGATTCGTTTAACTGCTAATAGATAAGATTCCTTAGGAGTGGCCTGAAACCTAGCACACAAGCAGACACTAAACATAATATTAGGATGACTAACAATGAAATATAGAAAAATCTCAATCATGCCATAATACAATTTTACATCAACAGGGATCTTGTGTCAATCTTTATCAAGTTTAATGGAAGAACTCATAGAGGTACCAAGAATTTTACAATCTTTCATATTAAATTTATTTAACAAGTCCCTAACATATTTAGATTGGCATATGAAAGTTCCATATTCAGCTTGTTTAATTTGTAACCCTAAAAAGAAACTAAGCTCACTCATCATGCTCATTTCAAATTTACTTTGCGTGCATTTGGCAAACTCATTACACAACTCATCATTAGTTGCTTCAAAAATGATATCGTCAACATAAATTTGAACTAGGAGCATATCATCATTTTTGGATTTGATGAAGAGTGTAGTGTCAATCTTGCCACGGGTAAACCCATTTTCTAGCAGAAACCCACTAAGCCTCTCATACCAAGCTCTAGGAGCTTATTTCAATCCATACAAGACCTTAGATAACCGGTAAACATGATCTGGATATTTATGATTTTCAAAACCGGGTGGTTGTTCTACATATACTTCCTCATTGATATAGTCATTTAGAAAAGCACTTTTAACATCCATTTGAAACAATTTAAAATTTTTACAAGCGGCATAAGCAAGTAGCATGCGAATGGCTTCCATCCTAGTAACAGGAGCATATGTTTCATCAAAGTCTATCCCCTCTTCCTGGTTATAACCTTGGGCAACTAGTCTATCCTTATTCCTAGATACTACCCCATTCTCATCTTTCTTATTTCTATACACCCATTTAGTTCCAATAATTGTATGATTATTAGGCCTAGGAACTAGGGTCCACACTTTGCTTCTTTCAAATTGATTAAGTTCTTCTTTCATAGACATCACCCAAAACTCATCTTCTATGGCTTCCTTAATATTTTTAGATTCTTCTTAAGACAAGAAAGTAGAATGACTCACTAGGTTCTTCAAGGAAGATCTTGTGGCTACACCACAGGATGGTTCACCTATGATTTGATATATAGGATGGTTCCTAATAAAATTTCAATTTCTAGGCAACTGCTGAACTTCATTTTCATTGTCGTTATCTTCAGAAGATTTATCATTTATTTCTGAATTTTTACTTGCATTGTTTTCAATAGATAACTTGTCTAAGCATTTTCTAATGTCAATATCATCTTCATCATTTTTCTTAGAAAATGGATTAAATTCATCAAATACAACATGGATAGATTCAACGACAATCAATGTTCTTTTATTGAAAACTTTATATGCTTTACTATTAAGAGCATAACCTAGGAAAATGCCTTCATCAGATTTAGAATCAAATTTCCCTAGATGTTCATTATCCCTAAGCACAAAGCATTTACAACCAAAAATATGAAAATAGGAAATATTAGGTTTATGGTTGTTCCACAATTCATAAGAGGTTTTATTAAGTGATGATCTAATCAACACCCTATTCATGACATAACATGCATTATTTATGGCCTTAGCCCAAAAATATTTAGGTAACTTATGTTCATTCAGCATAATTATACCCATTTCTTGTAATGTCCTATTCTTTCTTTCAACCACGCTATTTTGTTGAGGGGTCCTAGGTGCAGAAAATTTATATGATATGCCCTTTAAGTCACAATAATTTTCTATGCCTTCAGTTTTAAATTCAATGCCTGTATCACTTCTTATATGAGTTATCTTATAGCCCTTTTCATTTTGAATTCTCCTACAAAGCTTAGTAAACTATTCACATGATTCATTTTATGTGAGAGAAATAACACCCATGTGAACCTAGAAAAGTCATCAAGAATGACAAAAGCATATGATTTACCACCAAGACTTTGCACAGAATTAGGACCAAACAAATTCAAGTGAAGCATTTTAAGTGGTCTAGTGGTAGATATAAATTTCTTTTCTTAAAGCTAGATTTTGTTTGCTTACCCATTTGACATGCATCACACATTTTGTCTTTCACAAATGATGCTTTAGGCAAGTCCTTCACTAAATCTTTTCTCACTAGCTTTAACAATAAATCCATACTAGCGTGTCCTAATCACCTATGTCATAACCAACTAACTTCATTTATTGCAGAAAAATAAGTTACTTGTTGTAAAGCTAAGTTATCAAAAGTAGTAGTGTATACATTTTCATGGCGATCTGCAGTAAAAAGAACTTTATGATCTGATTTACTTTCAACTTTTCATTTATCATTTTCAAATGATACCTTATATCCTTTATCACACAATTAACTTATGTTTAATAAGTTATGCTTCAAGTCATAAACTAATAGAACATTATCAATAACCAGGGAAGGATCCTTACCACCCTTACCTATGCCGATGATGCGTCCCTTTGCATTGTCGCCGAACGTCGCATACCCTCCAACCTTGGGAATAATAGATGCAAATTTTGCTTTGTCGCTGGTCATGTGCCGTGAGCACCCGCTGTGCAAGTACCACTTGTCCTTGGAGGAGGACAATCTCAAACACACCTGTAAGATAAACTAAGTAACTGATGTTGGTCCCCAAATTTTGTTGGGTCTATGGGGGTTAGTAACTGGATCACCCTTAACTACCCACACCTTTTTAATTTTCGCATGCTTATTGGACAATCAAATTGAATATGGTCAATTTGTTTGCATTTAAAATATTTCATTCTACACTTAGGATCTTTAGGTAGGACTTGAGATTTTGATTCACGTGTGAAATGTCCCAAGTAAAGGTTAGGTCATCTAACATTTTCAACGCCATTGAAACCTAGACCCTCTTTACTTAGAGAATTTCTTTGGGCACCAAGTAGTTTTTCAAAATTACGTTTGCCCTCGGTGAATTTTAAAACAATTTTGGAGCTATCCTCCAATTTCCTCTCAAGCTCAACAATAGTCACATCTTTTTCTTTCAAAATCGAAGCATGAGAAGTTTTTGCAATTCCAAACAATTTTAACCAATTTTCACATTTCTTTTTCAAATCATCATTTTCTTTGGTCATTTTATTCAACAGTTTAGATACACGAATATATTCAAATTGTAATTCTCTAAACGTATGCATGCAATCAGAATCATAATCATCAGACCAATAATATGAAGATAAAGAGCAAAAAGATTATACCTCATCATCATGTGCCACCAAACACAGATTAGCAACCTCTGAGTTGCTGCAGTCTGAGTAAAGTCACTGCTACTTAATTTATCCCATGAAGTGCCTGCTTTCATGGCTTTCTTCTTTTTCGTAGTATTTTTTTTAGTAGTGGGCAGTCAGGCTTGATGTGCCCAACTTTGTTGCAATTGTAACACGTGGGAGCATTTGATTTTTCTTTTCTTTTACTAGACTCTCCATTCTCAAATGCAGACTCCCTATATCTTTTGTAGGGTTTTTTATTTTTCTTGAAGAATCTGCTAAATTTTCTAGTTAGCATGGCCATATCATCCTCAGAGTCAGATTCGGTGCATTCACTAGATGTATTAGTGGAAGTTTTCAATGCAGTCACCTTTTTCGCCCTATTATGTTCATTGAGTCTCTCATTTATAGCTAATTCATAGGTAATCAAGAACCTATCAATTCATCTAAAGTCATGGCCTTAAGGTCTCTACCCTCAGAAATGGTTGTAGCCTTAGCTTCCCAAACAGAAGGCAAGCCTCTAAGGATTAGGATATGACTTACCTAATGCATGCAATGAGTTTATAATGTGTGTGAATCTAGTGAACATGCTCTAAATGGACTCACCTACATTCATCCTAACGGCCTCATATTTACTAGTCAACATATCTATCCTACTATCTTTCACGTCCCTAATACCTTCATATGTAACTTCTAATTTATCCCAGATTTCTTTTGCAGTAGCACATGCCATTACTCTATTAAACTCATTTACATCAAGACCACAGTACAAATTATTCATAGCAATGGCATTCAAACTAATAACTTTCATATCATCATCATTATATTCTTCCTCAATTTTAGGAACTCTAGTCTCACCCTCTGTTTTCATAAGAACATAATTTCCCTTAGAGACGATCTTCCACACCTTCCAATCTATATTTTGAAGGTAGATGTGCATCCTCTGTTTCCAGAAGGTGTATTTAACACCACTGAAAATTGGAGGTCGGGTGGAAGATGGTCCCTCAAGGAAAGAGGTCACGATGTTATGAGCCATCTAAGATCTTTTTCAAAATAACTATTGAGTCTATGCTACGTGGCTCTGATACCAATTGTTAGCTTTACCGTGATCCGAAGAGGAGGGGTGAATTGGTATTTTAAAATGAATGCCCTAGGTCAATATCCTAACAGCAATATTTCACAACCCTAAAGTCAATCTAGTGTAAGAAAAATAAATCAATTGCAATGTGTAACAGAAATTAAATAGCACAATTTAATCAACTAAGCATGCACCAAAAAGTAGTAAAAAATAAGTGACACCCATAAGTATTATCGAGATTCGAAAAATTGCCTATGTCCCCGCCTTGACTAACAAGCACAAAGATTACCACTAAAATGCTCACTTAAGCGGGTGGAGCGGCACTTAAACAATCAGGTCAATTAGCACAAGACTGACCTCAACCTTTACACGCAATCCTTATAGGGCTAGATTACCACTCCCTCAAGCCATGCCTAGAATACAACAGTATGTTCACAATGATGAAACCGGTACAGTGATTATGCTTTCATGTAAAGCAGATATGTACCCAATATAAATAGTCATATACACCACCGACTGATATAATGAAGTAACCTCAATGTGGTCTAAATTTCTACTCTCAAATATTTACGTAAATGTTACGATCAATGCATGAGAGTGTAAATAATATGATATTTGTGTCAAAATAAAGATATCAATCACAATACACAAACAAAGATCCTTAGCACACTTTAAATATCTCAACAAATATTTTTCTTAAAGTATAAGCCTCAAGAGATATTCATATTTTATTTGTAAAAATGGTTTGATCTTTGTGTTCAAAAGATAATGCTAATCAAAGAATATTGCTACAAAGATCTTTAGAACATAAGCAAATATCTCTCCAAGAATTTTTCTCAAAATGAAACACACAAGATATTTGAAAATGATTTGAAAATATTTTTAGCAACCAAAATCGAATAAGAACTCCTTAAGATATTGCAATAATAATGCAACACTCAGAAGCTCAAATGAAGTTTTCTTAGGGAAGACTTATTGATAAAGTCTCCTAAGAAAAACTTAAGGTCTTGCTCTCAAACAAAATAATCTCAATCAATCACAAATTAGAGAGAGCAAACCTTTAAGGTAAGAACACTTAATTTACCCTTACAAAGGGATTTTTGGCAATATGGCAAGGTAAGTATGAGTGTAGGATACTTGGAAGTGAGCATGAGAGATTTTGGATTTCATAGAATTTTCACTAATCAAGTTTGCTAATCAGTGTCTAATCTTTTCAAATGAGGGGGTATATATAGACTACCTCATGCTTATAACCATCCAGGACACATAGGGGATTATTAGTATTGTTTTGAGCAATTTTAACCCAATTAACCCCATTTAGAAACTTTAACCGCGGTAAAAATAATATGGCAACCCGAGAGCACCGGTCGACCGAACCTAAGGTTCAATTGACCAAGTGACCAAGTTTGGTTGACCGAGAGAAATTTGAATTGAGAGCTTGGTCAACCGGACTAGAGTTCCCAAAGGCGATTTTTCATTTCCACGCAGTTTGTTTGACCATGTGGATTTGAACTAAGTGGTTCAGTCGACCAGGCGGTTGGCCAAACACACATGGGAACTCGGTCGACCAGGTGGTTGGCTTAAGCAATAGGTGCGGTCGACCGTATGGTCAAACTGTTGACCTAGAGAGAGTTCGGTCAATCGGGTGACTTGAACTAGGCAGGGTTCGGTCGACCGTGCAATGGTCAAATTGTTGACCTGGTGACTGGTTCGGTTGACTAACAGATTTTCATTGTGAAGGTACGATTGACCGAACATGCATTTTTAATGCATTTCGGTTCTATTTCCTTATGCAATCACCCTAACCATACAAGCACATTATGTTTATGCATGTATGAATGTCCTAGGGTCATTCTAGGTCTTTTTCATTTGATCTTACCTTTCATATCATGCATGTGATGTATTTGATTATTACAACCTAGATCCTATTTACTATTATAGACCCATAATAAATAATGAATTGAAACACAATACAAATAAAGTCTTCAGGGCCTTCAACTTCTACTTCTTGTGCCATAATTTTGATTTGCCAATTATATACCTGCATATATCCTCAAATAGCTATCAAATACAACAAGTATTTGTCATTATCAAAATCAGGTATGACCTATAAGGTCAACACATATGAATCATATTTTGAAATCTCTCTACTAAAAGCTTGTTGATATTCTGCTGAAAGTCATATTGTGCTATTACTGAAATCTTATTAAAGTTATGATTCGATTTCACGAATTACTCACTCCAAAATCAGAATTTTGGTTATATTCTTCTGAGCTTCATCTTCTATATTGTTTTTTATTGAAGTATAATGAATTTAAATTATACAAATCTACTCTAACTGAGAGTACTACTTGTGCGAACAAAGTTTTTCCTTGTTTCTATTTTGTTTGACGATTCAGGATTGTTGGATCATTGCCTAGTGAGAGGGGTGTTCTCATTAGAGAGGGATCTCCACCTCGAACAGAGAGAGCTTGTAACTTCGCCTAGTAAAGAAGTTGGAAAGGAATTCTCACAGCGTGTTGCTTGGGGCAAGGATATAGGCCGCTGGCCAAACCTTGTAAAAAATCTTGTGTTTCTCTCTTATTCCTTAATCTCTTTAAATTATTGCAAGTATATCAACTGGGTGTATGCATATTTGACTGTTGAGAACTTATTGGTTATAGGGAAATTGTTGAAATACTGATCAAAGGAACTATATTGATTGTTTGTTGTTGGATTGAAAAATCAGATTATACTTGAATACTAAATTACTGAATATTGGGAGATTATTGAAATCCTGATTTTGATTGATATTTGAATCAAGAAACTGATTGGTTGAATAATTTGGAAATATTCTGAATATTGATGAGATAAACCTTGTGAATTTGAATATCTCATTGAAAGTATATTGTAGGGTATTTGAGATCAATCTTTTGAAATCCTATCTTGATATTTTTCATTGAAATTTATAGGTGATCTTGAATATTATTTATTTATAGAAGATTGAATTTGGATTGTGACAATATACATACGAAGGATTGTTGATTGTGATTGTTGTTGATTAGTGTTATTGTGTTTGTGTGACTGTTGGAAGTTAATTTGAAAAAGGTAATACTTAACTAAGGTATTTGTAATCTAAAGTTATTAAGAAAATTTTAAAAACCCAATTCACCCCCTCCCCCCCTCTTGGGATTACATCTTAATTCTCAAAATCAAACAATAAGAACACACGACACAAGAAATTACGTGGTTCAGCAATTTGCCTACGTCCATGGGAGCAAATGGCTAGATTTTCACTATCTCATGTGAAGCTTGTCAAGCTCACATCAAGGGTTACAAAATATTGTATATATACTAATCCTATGTATACAGAAGACTTAGACTACATTTAAAACAATCCTGTAGCAATCCCTAGAGGAAAATCCTATGAAGTCTCTCAATGTACTGATCTCCCAATTCAAAATTCGTAACCTATGCGAAACAAAACCATCAACGGTTTCAAAAAATTAAACCATTAACGGTATGGACTAAAACCATCGATGGTTATATACTGAGAGTTGTTACTCTTGCAGACTGAAATCGTCGACCAGACCATCAACTCAACCATTGTTGATTTCTTCCTATAGTTCAACTACCTTGTTCTTTGCTTCACCATGCTTTATCAGTGCATGCGTTCCACTCAATATGAGCCACATCTCCAATAATATCCACCTTGGCAAAATATTCACCACTTAGGAGAAATATAAAAGCATAACCCGTTGCTCTACCCGAGATAGTAGATTGGGACCGCCTCTCGTCTAGCACCTGGAGACGTAAACCAAGTGCAAGCGACGCTTGAACTTGTCTGTGGTAACATGAACTCCACCTAATTGAACACCCAGCTCCTTGAACAATTCTTTAAACCATAATGCTACCTTGGCAGCCTCAGCCACTGTCAAGTACTCCGTCTCAGTTGTTGAAAGTGCAACCTAAGACTGAACCCTGGACTTCCAACAATTAGGCCCTTCCACAACATACCCTATTGTTGACCTCATGTCATCCAAGTTCCCTGAGTAGAATGCATCCAAAAATCTCATAACTGATGGATCACTATGTTGCTTGCCGAAACACCCCACTGCACTAGCATAAGGGACCGTTGACATGACCCGAACATCACCGTCTGTCTTTGGGTATTGAGCGGTAGACAGTTTATATTTATTTGCCACTAGATTACCATCCAAAGAAAATCACAATCTCCCTGTAGGTATGTCCACAAAGCCACCTTGAGATAACCCCAATCTCCCTGTAGCTTTATACTTGTGAATCTCCAACCCAAGAATCCTCTTGGTCTCACCCAAACCCTTCATGTCAAATCCCTTTCTCAACAAAGTTTCTAATCGATTAAGCTCAGTCAAAATCTTCCCAGAAATTGGCATGTCATTCACATAAAACAACAAAATAATTACCCACTTGCATCCTATCATCCTCTTCCCCTCTACAAGCTCCACCAATTCCCACATCTGATTCTTATGCAGTAACTCCATCTCCTCTACCATAGCACTCATCCATCTATTTTTCCCTTTGCTGTGCATCGCATCTTGAAAACTAGTAGCAACCTTGCCGGTAGTGATGAATGCATAAGTGTAACAACCTCCTTATTCATTTATTTATTTTTATTTTTATTTATATATATATATATTAACTATTCTGATACCCCCTGCTATGGAACTCGAGCCTCGAAAAGCACCGGGGTGAATCTGAATATAAAATCATACCTATGCAGCGAAAATGTAATCCATACATCCATACACATCATACCATACCAGAAATCCGTAATTCTATACCATAACTATATAATACATCTCTCTCCAAAATACATGTCCCAAAACACAAAACCCTACATAAACTTACCCTCTAAACCAGGGTAATCAATATACTCTCTATCCGCGAGCCTGATCTGCTCGCCCAGCTGGCTCACATGAAAAATGTTAAAGTCATAGGGTGAGTCGACACTCAGTAAATGGAAATATGCTATTACTAGTGTGTGGCAACTAAGTTAAGAATACTATTTAAATAACAACTGAACTATAATACAATAATAGATCTGTAAAGCATATATTTCTTTTCACAATTTAAAATATAACTGTATCAACTGTGTTTTCTACTTTATATACTTCTAGTATCATACTATACTCCTCATATACTGTAAAGTTGTATACATACACATAACTTTGTTTTATCCCTGGAACTCTATATGTCATGAATTGACCCCTCATGACAGGGTTGTGCGGCCCGTAGGTGGGACTTAATCTGGTTGGCCCTCCAGATAAGACAATATACTCTACACTACCTTAGTCCGGCCAAACTGCATCCACTCCTAGGCTTGGGACTGGCTACTACCTCGTCAAACTGGCCCCCTCCACCCAGTGAACAAGAGAGCTACATACTCTCCGAGCACGGTCGACGGTACTCACATACTATCTGAGATATGTGGTTGCACTCTATTTGTATATAGCAATGGTACCGTGCTCTGTATGCTTTATCTGTATTTGTCTAAATTCTTTCCTCAGGGATCTGATACTATATATATATATACTCTTTTACTATTTTCATCATATTTCCAAAATTACCATAACGCTATCTCTTTGTATTATAAATACTATAACCTCTGTATACTGTATCTGTAGCATCTTGATGCTATCTCTGTATATCTATTTGTATACTCTGTCTATATACTCTGTCTGTATACTCTGTGTGTTATGGTAATAGGAAACATGGTAAACTATAAATACTGTATATACTGTTCTGAATAAAGCTATAATGTACTAATCTAAGTAAAACTATAATATACTATTCTGGGTGAAAATCTGTAATGTACTGATCTGTATAAAACTATAACATACTGATCTGAATAAAACTGTAATATACTGTCTATATCTGTGTATTTTGTATAGTATGATATACTGTAGAAACTGTATATGTTCTTCATCAAATGATTATCTACTCAGGCCACACAAACATTTAAAACTCATATTCTGTAAAACTGGGTAAAAAGCTGGTATATACAAATGTGTAAAATCTCTGTTAACATTATAAAATTCCTAGCATAGCATATTTCCCTTACCTTAACTTTGAAAAACCCCTACTGTACTTTAGCCCAATACTCGCAGGGTTCTCCACTCAATACCCTGAAAATCAAATCCCGCAGAACAAAACATCAATATGTCTTCGTGTATTGTATTTCTTATAACTAAGGGAAAGGAAAATACTAAATAAAATGCCTTACCCTGATATTGGGGCGAAACCCAAACCAGCTCTACCAACGATCAGCTCCAGCAGACTTGTAGAGAACTTTGCCAGGAGCGTCGTGGTGGCTTCAGATCGTCGATCCGGCGTAAAATGGGCCCGGAATCAAAGAGAGAATGGATGGAGGATGTTTTTAGAGAGAGAAAGAATTTCTTGCGTTGGTTTTTCATCAAAAATTTGGGTTTTGGCAATTTATAGCCCTAAGTTCGTCGACAAGACACGTCATCTTGTCGACGAGTTTTTAAGGAATTTCGTCGATTACCCCAAAACCTCTCTCGGTATTTTCTTGTCGACGAATTCCTTGTGTTCGTCGAGGAGGCCTTGTGTAAGAGTTTTGGGTTATTCCATCCAAAATGCAATGTTGTCGACAAAGCCTGTTGCCTCCTTCCGTTTTTGTTTCCATTTCCCTCTCTCTTTAATATTTAAATACCATTATTTTTCGGGTCGTTACAATAAGAGATTAGGTCATCAAACTCATACCTGAGCAGTGGCCTAATAGTGCATCTGGGCCCATTGTGACCCTACTAGCCTCTCAAACTAGAATTTCTTGTAATATGAACGATGTCATCTCTACCCTGAGTCATTAACTCCACCTGCATCATAATCTCCTTTTTTTTTTCCATTTTATATTGTGATACTACTGGTCTCCCTAGCTAGAGCTTCCTGCACTTCTACCTTGAGTCTCTAACTCTACCAGCACAACATGCTCGTTCCTACTGTAGCTTTATGACACCTATTTCTCTTCATCTATTTGAGTATGTTGCACCATGGCTTTATCATCAAAAACCATGTCTCCACCGATCACCACCCTGTTTTCCATTGGATCATATAGTTTGAACCTATCTCTCTTATACCCTAGAAAGATGTATCATCCGGACATTACACCAAACTTAGATCTCACCTCACTAGAAATGTGCATGGCTAGACCTCCAAACTCTCTCAAACAAGAGAAGTCTACTACATAACAAGTTCAAACCTCTCCTACAACTCTCCCATCTAGTGACACCCTTGGCGTTCGATTAATCGAGAAACACGTCATACTCGCTAACTTTACCAAGAAGTTTCTTGCAAGCCCTGCATACAACCTGCCATGCTCACAAAACTCATTGAACACCAGTGTACTCAGCTCCAATGTCTAACTTGAGGAACTTTTTCCCAATCTAGTATTCCATCTCAGCCACAAGTTAAACCTGGCAAACATCTCCAACTTGTGCAGCAAGAAGTAGCCCCAGACCTTTCCTGATAAACTTATGAAGTATCTATGTCCAACACATGATGCTGCCCTAACTAGTCCCAAAACATCCAAAACAATGTAATTAAGCATACCTTCCGTTTTGTATGTGATTGTTTTACACAAAACTGTATTATCTAATTTAGAACCTTTAGTTGCAGCTCCGCCTACAATTGTGTTACCTAGCAGTGCATAGAGATTCCTACTAACCTCTGTCCTTTCATCACCATTAAGACGCCTTTACACACCTTCATTGTCCCACTTTCAGACTTGTAACTATACCCGTTACAATCCAAAGTGCACAATGATATCACACTCTTCCATAGATTAGGTATATGCCTTACACCACATAACGTCCTTACTACACCATCATACATCTTGATTCTGATATCTCCCATTCCAAAAACTTTGTAGACGACATCGTTTCCCATTAGAACGGAACCAGAACTCACCAATATGTAAGTGGTAAACTAGGATTTGTTGGGCATCATGTGAAAAGAACATCCCAAGTTTAGGATCCAAGAATCCATGAGGTGTTCTGAACCCAATGAAATAGAAAGCAATCACAATCACTGCTCTCTGAGTCTCCTTCTTTCACTACATTCACAAATTTTTATGAACCCTCTTGATTTTCTGCATTCCCTTTCCTCCACTCTGGATACTTCGATTTTTTGTGCCCAATTTTCCTGCACTTAAAACAGCGAACATCTTTCCTCCTCCTAAACTGCGGCTGAGTTTTATTATTTCTCGATCCTCTATAGGACTTACCTTTCCCATGATCTTGATTACCCTTTGCCACAAGCTCTTCACTTTGTGAACTCTCATTGTTGGCCTTATTCCTCTGATGGAATCCCAACAATGCACTCGTGATATCTTCCAACTCCAGGGTTACTTTCTCCCACATCAGAGTCTTAACCAGATTCTCGTACGTAGGAGACTAGGTAGAGAATTAAGTAGTATCAACACTTTTTCTTCTTCCTCAAACTTCACATCAACTTGCTTCAGATCACTAATGATCTAATTGAATACGTTGATGTGCTGAGTCGGGTCTGAACCCTCTATCATCTTAAGCCAATATAGTTTTTTGCTTAAGATACAACTTGTTCGTCAACGACTTGGACATGTACCGGCTCTCCAGTTTCAGCCAAACCGTTGCCGGCGATTCCTCATCCATGATATGATACATCATGTCATCGACTAGGCAATGCCTGATAGTAGACACAATTTTTTCTTCCAACTCCTTCCTACTCGTGTCGCCCATGCCATCCAGCTATTTTTTGTATAATGCCTTCACCATACCTTACTGAACCAACAAGTCCTCAACCCTATCCACTGCCAAAGTCTGAAATTTCCCGTTCCATCGAACTTACCAACATCAAACTTCATAGAAGAGATCCCAGTTATTGCAACCAATAGCTCTGATACCAATTGTTGATACGAATGCGCAACGGAAACCTCACAAACTCGAATCAATCCGAAACAAGTAATGCAAGCACTCAACAACGAATATACAAAAATTAACAATCAACCACAAAGAGAATAAAATCAAGCAATAAGAACACACAACACAAGAAATTACTTGGTTAGGCAATTTACCTACGTCCACGGGAGCAAGCCGCTAGATTTTCACTATTTCATGTGAAAGCTTGTCAAGCTTACATCAAGGGTTATAAAATATTGTATATATACTAACCCTATGCGTACGGAAGACTTATACTACATCTAAAATAGTCCGATAGCGATCTCCAGAAGAAAATCCTCCGAAATCTCCCAATCTATTGATCTCTTGACTCAAAATTTGTAACCTACACCAAATAAAACCGTCAACGGTTTCAGCAAACCATTGACGGTATGGACTAAAATCGTCGACGGTTTCTTCCTATAGCTCAACTATCTTATTCTTTGTTTCACCATGCTTTCCCAGTGCATGCATTCCACTCAATATAAGCCACATCTCCAACAGATAGAATGGAAAGTATTGAAAATTTCTTATCACCTTTTGAGATTTATAAGAAAAAATGGGCTTAGGAGGTCTCGACGACCTTCAAAAAATTTCTCTAATACCTGAGGGCCTAATGGCACCGTTATTGTTTTCTGTTTATGTTTTTGTTTCTGCATATTAAAAAAATATTACAAAATCTTATTTATTTATGTTACCAACTTTATGTTTCTGTTTCCGTTGTAAGTTGTTTATTGTTTGTGAAAAAAAATAGAAAATCAGATTTATAATTTTCAGTTATTTTGACAACTTTTTGTTAGAAATTTTAATATCCAGAAATAATTTTTTTTTATTAAATCATTTACTTTATACACTTTAAAAATTAAAATTAAAAATAAAATGATCATATAAACTTAAATATAATTGAAATAAATATATAAATATATATATTTAAAAAATTAATAAATCCAATTACGAAATATTTTTACTATTTTTCAATTGTCATGTCCAATAAATTTTTTATAATAAAGTAAATTTTGAAAGTGCAACAATCAAATAAAATAATTATAACAATTTTCATATTTATTATAGTATTTTTAAATGTGCATTATTTTGCAATTTTATTATTTTAATCATATTTTATAATATGATTCTATTTAAAGAAGAAAATGAATATCTTTTAATTAAGTTTTGAATTCATTTTAGCTGGACTTTTACCAATGACCTCAACCACTGGTATAAAAGGCAAAAAACTGCTGGTAAAAAAGTCGCAGTTATAAAAATTGCTGATAAAAGTCTTTAAATCGCTAGTGTAACTTGGCTGCTAAATCCATCTACCGGTGATTATTAAAATTATTGTAGCAGACCCTCTTTACCAGCAATTCTAATAAACGTTGGTAGAAGCTTCAAAATTGCTAGTAAGGACACCCGAAAATCAAGTACTTACCAACATAAGAATCCCCTATTGTGACGACATTTAACAACCGCCGGTAAAAGATCCTGTAATCCCTTACATACACATGCTCATATGTTCTAGACATTTAAACTCCAAATTTCAAATAAAATTAATTTAAATAACTTGGAAATGGAGTTGGACCAAAACAAAAATTTTATTAAATTCAATATTTAATTACTATTACATCATTCAAAGTATATAATTAAGATAAATATAAAATTAATAAAACTTCTCTAACTTGTCTTAAATATTTTGAAACAATATCATTCTGTCATAAATCACATTACAAAACCAAGCAACATTAATTAATCCCATAACCCGTAGCAAAAAGTTCTTTCCTCTCTGTCTTTTCGGCATCTCGATCCTCCTGCATACTTCAGCATTACTAAATCCCCTTTAGCTTGTTTTATAGGCTTGTTTTTTTTCACGACGAAGGGTTAAGAAATCCTTGAAGACCTTTAAGTATATATATACAAACATGCACATTAGCCCTACACACATTATATATGTTTCATCAAACAAGGAATAGTAGCACTTCAAAATAACATATAGCAGTAAATCTTGCTTTACTCGTGAGGCAAACATCTCAACATAAATATAAATCAATACGATACTAGGAAAATCATGAATATCACTCCAGACAAATATCACAAATATATATTATGCTGCAACAAGTCTACCTTCTAACATTTATTATATATCCTAGAGAATCAAAATAAAAGCTCAAAAACAAAAAGCACCTACTGAAGTTTCCCCAAAAAACAAGAAGCACCTTCAATTCATATCTCTGAAAGGTTACATCCAATGGCAAGCTGCTGACAATAGTAGCATGTGAGTGACATTATGAGTGTCAATTTCTTTTTTACGCCAATGAATATTTACACCAAGGTGCAGCTTAAGGTGTAGGTTGAATCAAGCTCAAGGAAAAATTTATGTAATAACATTTGTATGACAGAGTTACCAACATTATCTAGCTCAAGATTGGGGTTGTGCAGAAGTTGAGCCTTGTTTTAATTTAAGATTCCTTCACATGTCAAGCAAGGGAGAAAATAGGTTTAAAGATAATGAACATATATATATATATATATATATATATATATCATTATAAAAAGTGTAAAATACAGAATAAAAGCTAACTCCTATTTGAAATGAATGTGTAAGGTTACAACCATGTTTTAGTGTCAATAATATGAACTACAAATATCATAGCCATCTTAAAAGTAATTCAGAGTGTACTTGTAGAATTCATCCAAAGAAAATGACATCAATTCATTGATTTCAAATTAGAAAGGAAAAATATCCAAATGGTTTTACACAGAATTTGTTGATTACTGATTCAATCATCAAAGAATCTTATTTGATTACAAGGAGAGAATCCTCAGCATGTGTTGGAGTCCAATGCTGCAAGAGTATATTCAAGGCACACATTGACGGTTAGTTTCCTTGCAATCAACTTAGTCGATGGCTAAACCATTGCAGTTAGAAATTCCGTTAGCTGTTTTGACTATATTAACAATCAATCTGAAGAACATACACAATGGTTTTTCTTTCTTAAAAAGTATGATTTGATAAACTCTCTTGAAGAGAATATCAAAACCTGCATAGAAACAGGAAATTGTCAAGGTTAAGTCCACTTCTTGTGGCTATTCAAGACTACAACAACAAAACCAAGCCTTAAGTCCCACTAGGTGGGATCGGCTATATGAATCATTTTCTGCCAAATTATGCGGTCAAAGCAAAAGTGGAGGTTCAACCCTAACCGACGGACCGGGTAATGTGGACCCGAAATGCACCAATCCGTTATCCTTCCACCGTGAAGAGCGGGAGGTGTTCGCTGCTCTGTGAAGCCAGTCTAACGCTGTGCCCTCCTCTCTAGAAGACACATGGCCCAAGCCTTCGCATGGACCACATGCCCCAACTCCCCACTTGGAAAGGGCGAGCCAGTAAGCCGCATCTCTGAGACCTACCCAACCGATCAGTCAAGCGTTCCCCCAACTCTAATGCCCTCACTCGAGTCACAAGTTGGCGCTATACAACGCTGAAAACAAATAAAGACAATTTTTAGGAGGAAGGGGAATAGTTTGTAAATGATTCCAGAACCTCAGATTTCAAAATGAGTCTAAGCCCATAGGTGAGATTCTGGGATTTGCAAATTTGTAGGAGAACAAAATGTGACTTGATTCACAGCTTCAGCTCCTTGCTTTAATAGAATGAGGAGCCATGCTTTTCATCTATCTCAGTTTTCACAATAAACATCTATCTCAAATTTTATAATAATGTCCTGCAGTAAGTAGTAAAATTGCCACAAACTGACACAAGTTCACATTTAGCTATGAATGGCAGCAGAGAGCAAAAGGTAAGAAAATGATCAAGCCAAGAGAAAAAAATGTACTTAAATCTTATAGATATTCTTGCTTCATCTTTTCTTTTTTTTCTAACAATGTTGTTGTGTATGCCAAGTGGTTTATGGAAGACTATGAGTAGCACTAATAAAGAAAAAACTACTCCACCGTCATGCTTGCAGGACAAAAATATCAATGCTTTCTTGATAGCATATTCTATAACCTCTAAACTATAGTAAATAACTTTCGGTTGTCTCCTAAACTACTCCAAAAACAGGATGGCTGTCTATCGCTCGTGCATTTCATTCATAAGGAACTACTTGAGCAAAATAGATGCCAGAATCACAGTACCAAGTCATAAACAACATATCAGGCCAGGATGCAAAGGAAAATAATGGCAGCATTTAGTCACAGTATCTGCTCAACACACTCATTAACTCTTGATGAAGAGGGCCACCAGCAATGTATTATCCTAAAAAAAAATTTATAAATAGAATAAATAAATAAAATAACCAATTACTATAGTATGGATTGATCCCATTGCAAAGCAGGTGATCACACATTTCATCTTGACTCTACCAATATGAATTTGTGCGCTTTAAACAAGGACATGAAAGCCTTCCTTCTTTTGATGCATTTTTAAAAACAAAATCCAAAAACTCAATAACCCCTCTACAATATTCAGTTGTCATCCTACCCGTCTTTATCCAACTCTTATTCATTATGGCAAAATTAATTGATGGGATCACTTAATCCTCAATGAAACACCTTCAAAGAATGAAAATTTTGCAACTATTAATACTAATGGATAATACTCAATAAAATCAAGTAACAAAACTAGAAAAAGATGCTTAAAATTCTATGTGATTTAACCAAAAGATTGAATCCCATCGACTTAAATCATCAATCAACCTTCAAGCTAGAGTCCTAGGGAAGAATCCTACCTTTAATAAGGATAGAGAATTCATGATGCAATTATCCTAAGAAGGACTACCGCACGCAAAGTTGTTCATGAATTTGGACCCAAAAAGTAAATAAACAAGTAAATCTAAATCATGCTAAAATTTTCATGCAAATCGTATCAAATCAAAATAATTTTAGTTAGTGCCTCCCAAGTTTCAGACTTGGTGACCCGGAGCATAACCACATTCCCCTACGAACCCTAATAAATTAAATGTATTTGCCCCTTTCTATGACATGATTTCATATTTAAAAGCAAATGCAACTATATAATAGAAGACATATATGAGTGTACATTCCATGATATACTCAAAATTTCATGATTGTACTCTGTCATATATGTTTGATGAAACTTCCCAACCAAAACATCTTGTTTAACTTTAGTTTCTTCTGCTTAAGCTATAATGATGCAGTGAGTTATTGGATTGTGGGGTTGAGCATGGTGACCAGTTTCTTTTGCATTCTCCTACCAGTGGCAATGTTCCTTTGCTATGTTTATGGGCAATAATATCTTTGCCACTTGACTTTTAATTTTTGAAAGGAAATGATCAAATGCTTTGTGTCTCATGTGCATGTAAATTTTAAATAGTGAATTTTTAAAAGTCATCGTGTACTTTTTGGGGGGGGGGGGGGGTGGTGCTTAATTAGCTCTCTAGGTCCTATACTTATTAGCAACTATTTCTTCAAAATAAAATTTTGTTAAGGGGGTAATAATACCACTTTATTTTGATTTCTTATTTTTTATAGAGAGTAATTACATGGTTTGTACGCCATGTATACATACATAGTGAATTTGTGAAGGGACTTAATTTGCTTTCTACATTCCTACACTTTCAGCTACTATTTTTTCAAAATAAAATTTAAAGCTAATTCACAAGAACGCAATCACTCTGATCCATGCTCAACCCCACAATCCAAAAACTTTACCAAGTGCAAACTACCCTTTCTAAGTGCTGGCATTGGTGGTAGCTCAATCTTTAAAGCTAATTCACAAGAATGCAAGCATTTTGATCCATTCTATCAGCAAAATCAAATGTGACCATTCTCCATGATTTACAGCACTGACTGAAAAAAAGATTAACAGCAAGAAACAACAAAGACTAAAGTCAGAGAGAGGAATCAAAAATCAATACATTCTCACGTGGAGGTCGGAGGCAATCAAATTGACAGTAAATCGATAAGGGAGAGACGTCAAATAGAACCAAAAATCGGAAGAGACGTCGAACAAAACCAAAAATCGGAAGAGAGAGACGATTGAGAGAGAGACTTCGCCCAAATCAAACAGAACCAAATTTGAAAAAGACACGACCGAGAGAGAGAGAGAGAGAGAGAGAGAGAGAGAGACGTGCTTTGGCTGTGAAAGGCATCGCCCAAATCAAGAGAGAGACGACTCAGAGTTGTGGTTTAGCAAAAACGCCTACGTTCAAAATATCCCTTAGAACTTTGATAGGTGCATTGAATGTGAGATTGGTAATCAATTTGAAAAATTATTTTGGATCTAAAATCTGGTTCGTAGTTGAAAATTGATTTTCGGTTCGAAAACTAATTCACACAGCGAAATTATTTTCCGGGTCAAAATTTGTTTGGAGTTTTGATAATCAATTTGATTTTGAAAAATATAAATTAAAAGAAGATGAAGAAGTAGAAGAGTAAGGGGTGAGGTATTCGGCTTGTTTTTAATAAGAATAAAATATAGGTAAAAGAAACTGTGAATTGTGAGAATTTATTCTGTAAGTCAGTGGCAACCGTGAATGGTGAGATTTCGCTCTGTGAGTCAGTGAAGATCGTGAATGGTGAGAGTTTTCTATGAGCCAGCGGAGATCGTGGATGGTAATGGAGATATGTCCCGCGAGTCGGGTTAATGGAATGTACAACTGATGCACGGAAGCCGTGTCTGCATTTCGAACTTTACATAATCAGTAAGACCTAGCAAGAGAATGCTGATTCATGGGTTTGGTGTAGCAGTAGGGTGTCCGAAGGACTTGTTGGTGACTGGAGTTCTTATTTAATCAAAAAATAAATAAATAAAGGTAAAGGAAATGTTTAAAGAATTCAAAGATGTCCCGTGTCTTTATTTTTGCATTTTTTTTGTGTCATGTGTCATCATGGCAGCGATTGATTTAGGAAAGACTTTAAATATCAGGATTCATAAAAAATTGCCGTCTCCTTCCAAAAAAAAAAGAAAAAAAAAATGTTTTCTCTTCTTTTACTTTCATGTCATTTAAAAATCAATAGTAAATTAAAAAAATATTTACGAAATTCTAAAAAAAAAAAAAATTAGGAAGCACTTTAGGAAGGTTTTGAATAAAAAATAGCACAAAAATTAGAAAATTGAAAAATCATTAAAAAAAAATGAGGAAAATTCTTTAAAAATCTTAAAAATTGCAAAAACAAATCTTCAAAAATTCCTGAAAATTCTAGAAAAATTTTTGGAGTTTGGAGAATGTTTTGGAAATCATTTTTGGTTAAATTTGGTTCATTTGCATGATCATTTTATATTTGTATATATCATGTTATGCGTGTGTGTATGCACACATGCGCATGTATGCGGCTCGATGATAAAACAAAGAGTAAAGAGTTGTTTCAAACCTCATCTATATCAATTATGAGAGGGTTTATCTAATAAGATCCCTTCCTTTGGAGATCTTATTAGTTATTCATAAATTACACTTAATTTTGCATTCTTTCTTAAATTTTCAATGTTTATTGGATTGCTGAGGAGTTAATTGAAAACTATCTTATTCAATTTGAACTAATTCATAATTTATTAGGTATTATTCGTAAAACAAGTGTACCGGGTGCTAATACCGCTCTCTTACATAACTGTACTCCTAATCCCAGTTCTAGTAAAAGTAGACTGAGACTACTAGTTCATTAGCTTTAGAATTAGTCTAAAAACCAATCAATAAGTAGTAATTAGGTGAATTAACCGCACCTATGAAAATAAAAGGTTAGTGGCGACTCCGTTGAATCATCAATATTAATATCACCCATCACCATTATGGACCCCTTCTCTGGGACGTTGTGACAATGGGAGTTTCACTCCTTTGACAATTTTATGTTTTTTAATGTCATATCTAAAATAGCATATAAACCTCTTTAGCAGAGAGTGATTATTCATCAATCTTATAAAACTCATTAACTTTTGTAGAGATATTTAGCCTACTTGCTCCCTTGCTAAACACACGTTACTTATGGACACTAGAAAAAAAAAAAAAAAGATTATTAGTGACGGATTTATATTAGTCGCTATACCAGCCGTTACTAATACTTATTAGTGACGAATATTTCACACCATCACTAATAATAAAGTATTAGTGACAGATTAAAACGTCACTAAAAACTTAAGTTCGTCACTATAGTTTCTACACCGTATCGACCAAGAATCGTCACTAAAGCCATAGTATTAATGACGGTTTTAAAACCGTCACTATTACTCTATTATCAGTGACGATTGTTAAACCGTCAGTAATGCTCTAGTATTAGTGACGGTTTTAGAATCGTCACTATTGCTCTACAGAGCTATTATTAGTGATGGTTTGTATTCCTTCACTAAAACTTTTTAAAATGCGTATTAGTGACGATTTTGAAACCGTCACTAATACTTAAATTGGATAATTATTAGTGAAATTAATTTTGTTTTCAATTATTAATTTCTATAAAAATCTGTAATTAAATTACATTTTCTTATACATTCATAATTATAATAAAATTCATAAATTATTCAAAATTCTAATTCAAATTAAATTACAAATATGTTATACAAATTCAAATTCAAATACAAATATATTATACAAATTCAAATTTAAATACACATTATATAAATTCAAATTCAAATGCATTTCATCTGTTCAGATAACAAAGAAAGTGAAAAATTGCATCCGTAGTGCATGACATCGTCTTGACGTTGTCATAATTGCAAACCCTACAAATTAATTAAGAAAGTTAAAAAAATTAATATACGCTTTTTGAAAAATTTTGGCAGCTTTTCTCTTGTAAATATGACATTTTCCATAGAGATACTCCAAACCTAAGTGTTTACGATAAACAATTCACAATAATCCAACTAGTAATTAATTTTGCAAGTGCACAGGAGCTTTATATAATAAGCACTAAATAATGTAACGTGTTCATGCATCCCATAAAAGACATATATCAGAATATAGTGGATTATCCCCATAAACAATATTTCATAGAGTAGACACAGTTGGTATGAGATTCACTATAAAATGAAAATCCCAAGAAAGAGAGCTCCTCTCCAAAGAAAAGAAAGAGATGATACGTGCATTGTGAAGAGTGGAAATCTTAAGAAGATGAAGTATCATCTACTCCAACGACTGTAACCAGGCCAAGCATCCTCCCAAAATCAAACCCTATTGCCATTAGCTACTCTAAAATGAGTGGGAGGAAGGAACCAACAAGCAAAATGGGAAACAAATTTCTACATACTTGCATGGGAAACAATGTCACTTCCTCTAGTGTTCCATCCATTCTGATGGACCCTATATTACTTTTAATCTCCTTTTTTGGCAATTAACAATTAATTTTTGGTTGTACATAAATTAAACTTAAACCTTGAAACATAAATAACAGACTCCAACCAAAATTGGCATAACCACCAAGCAAGCAAGAAATCAACGAAAAATTATATCATATAGTCCAAAATTGGTCTCATGAATTTTTCTTTCCTTTCCCTAAAATTTTCAACAAATTTTCGGCAGCATGTCGTTTATAAATAGAACATTTCTCAAACTTGCAAGTCACAAAAGCATGCAATTCACAATATTTTTGCATCATACAGATGTCATTTAGATTAAGACATGCAACAACCTAAAAGTATCTACCAGCAAGTAATACACATCATTGCATCAGTTAGGGTATCTGTGGCGTTCCAATCAAGCATGCAGTCCTAATGTCCACTACCAGCATGCAGTTCGCAAGATATGTCAGTCCAAGCATGCAGTCCAGAAATTAAATCATGTATTAAACTAAAGTTAGATATATACTCATCTCTAGCTGTAATGAGGTTATGGATGATAGAGAAGGATGACGAGGCTGTGAATGGTGGTGGTTGCATCAACGATTCTTTATCTAGTTTACTCGGAGTTTCTTTTCACAATTGATTTGAAATGCGATAAGCCTACCCATGTATACAAAATGAATTTTAGCCTTTCATCTGATAGATTGTCACTTATAGTTAAGGTATGATCTAAATATTAATTTTATTTCTCTTGAATCTTGCCTTGTGGATGCAATGACCGCAAGAAGGGCATCAAGATTCAAGCGAAATAAAATTAATATTTAAATCATACATTAACTGTAAGTGACAACCTATCAGATGAAAGACTAAAATTTATTTTGTCCACATGGACAGGCTTATCGCAATTCAAATCAATTTTGAAAAGAAACTCCGGGTAAACTAGATAAAACCCCTCCATTCATTGTATAAACACTGCAAATGATATGTCCACTATCAAAAATAAAAGTTATCAAAAGTAGACCTAAAAGTTAATTAACAAACTCTTCTCAATGATGGCAAAATCTAAGGAAAAACCTACATAATTATAAATCCAATGTAAAAAATAAATATACTTTTTAAGCTATTTTTTAGTCATTCAAAATACTAACTTAAATTCATTAAGTAAATAAATCCAAGAGAAAGTTATAAAATTGCAAAGTTCATATTACTTTCAAGATTTATGATACAACTCCCAATTATTCCTATATTGTTTTCAAATCTCATCCAAATCCCATTTATTCCTATATTGTTCATATTACCTTGAAGTTTGGAGTACTGGACTTTGAACGTGAAGTCTAGCCTCCTCCTTAGTAATACTATTTCTTTTGCACAAAGTGTTTTTTGTGGGAGAGAGGCAAATTGTGTATGTTATTTTTAGTAGACATTTAAGTGGTAGGATGTTCGTCGTATAGAGAAAAAAGGCATTGTGTTCAAATTAGATTTTCTGATTTTGAGAAGGTGTGTGATTGAGTTACTTGGGAGTTCTTGGATAGAGTGCCTTTGAGGAAGGGGTCAAGTGTTATGTGGAGGAATTGGATAGGGGGTTGTTTATCTAATGCCTTTGTGAACCACCAATATGGATTGGAATCTCTAAAATAAAGCAAAATTAATATAGAAAACAACCCACCCTAAACATATGTGAACCACCAATATGAATAATCTTTAAAATCAAGCAAAACTAGTATAGAAAACAACTCAACTAGCCAATCCTTAAAAGAAGGTCCGCTTGTGTCCCAAATCATAATTTGACTGTTTGACGAACTCGAAAAGGGTTCCTAGATTCCCATATGCTTCTAATAACAAACTAAATGTAATTAATAAATTTTATTTTCAAAATTATTTTCTAATTTTTTAACATTTATATGAAAATATTGAAAATTAAACAAAAGTGGCTTTTTCAATTTTTGATCCAAGTGTTATAAGAACTACAAAACACTACAATTTTACTTGTTCGGACATGGCAAATGTTTTTACTCATCCTTTCAAAAATATTTTAACATTAAATAACTAATCCTATCTTTTATTTTTGTTTGGGAAAATTTTAACGCAATTTCGGCAACATGCTGTCTGTAAATTGGACGTTTTCCCATAAAACCTGCACCTGATAGATTAAAATAGAGCATTTATAAGAAGTTGAAAGCACATGAGAACCTATATCCATTACCAGCATGCAATACACATCAACTGCATCCATTATGCAGGAGGCATTCTAGACTAGCATGCAATCATGTAGTATATTCACGACACTAATACATGTAACCATATCTTAAATTCAGAATATAAATAGTAGAGAACAGTGGATAGTATTTGGTTTATTGTAGTATTGTTATTCATCCAGGCATTTGGACATGAACGTTATGAGATGATGAGAGCATTTAATTTAAATAATTATGAAACTGATGCTCCCTGTGAGTTATGTATATATTCAACGTACCACCTTTCCAAATTTTCAAATCCTCAGCCAAGTGTATATAATATTTTCAATGATTTCAGCACGACAATGAATGCTTTAAGCTTACCGGACCAAAAACATATAAATGAATGTCCGTTCTAAATTAACTAAGTCTACATTGCCTCCTTTATTATGATTCCTAAGTTTCACTCATCCTTTCAAAAATATTTTAACATTAAACGACTAAGCCTATCATTTTCTTTTTGTTTGGTAAAATTTTAACGCAATTTCTGTAGCATGTCATCTGTAAATTGGACGTTTTCTCATAAAACCTATAACTTATAGGTTCAAATAGAGCATTTATAAGAAGTTGAAGGCATACGAGAACCTATATCCACTACCAACATACAATACACATCAACTGCATCCGCTATGTCGCAACGTCCCGGGAGCGCGTGTGCCCCGGGCGGCGAAATTAAAATCATTTTAATATTTTCATGGAAAAATCATGGAAAAGGTCGGAGTCACCACTAACCTTTTGTGTGGTTAGAACACGTGATTACTACCCCGTTAGGGGTAGAATGGGTCTATGTTACCAGAATTAGGCTCGGGAGTTCGGTTACGCGAGGGGAAGGTACAAGCACCCCCTACACGCCCGTTCTTACGAACGGTACCTAATTAATTTGAAATTATCCCTAAGTTAATCTAATAAGTCTTTAAATTACTCCTTTTTATGAATTTATAAATATACATAAATAAATAAATATAATATACTATATATACATATATTCTCTCAGAGCTTAAAGGTACGTTAAACCCGAAGGCTAATACCCTAGCATTAAAATCATAGGGATTTAATTAAGAAAGTATTTTCATAAAAATAAATACTCTAGTACACCTAAGACCAAATAACAAAAAATATTAACAATAGTAATAATAATATTAATAATGATAATAACGATAATATTAATAAATACTAATAGTAATAATAATACTAATATTAATGGTAATAATAAAAAATACCATAATGTACTAAAATACTAAAAATAATATAATATATAGTACTAAGTATAAACATAATAATAATACTGAAATACCGTAATATCATATATATACATATACACTACCATAATAAGAAACTACCATAAACAATAATAATAATTATATAATAATAATCTACCATAGTAATTAATAAAATACCATAATAGTAAACTACGTTCCTACATAATAATGATACCCTAATAATAAACTAAAAATGATAGTAAATACAAACATAATACACTAAAATAAAGATAATAATACAATAATAAACTAAAATGCTAAACTAACATAATAACACAATACTAACTCTACACTACCATAATATATAATAATAAAAAGAATCATAACAATAAACTACCACAATATATAATAATAAAAAGAATCATAACAATAAACTAAACATGATAATGAACATAAACATAATAATAAACATAAACCTAATAGTAAATGTAAACATAATAATAAATATAAACACAATTAATACTATAATAATAAAGAAAAACACAATAGTAAGTATGAACGTAATGATAAATATAAACATAATACCAACACATAATAACAAATATAAGCATTACATAATAAACTAAACATAATAATAATAAAAAAGATAACCACAATAATAATAAAGATGATAATAATAATATATATAATGAAAACTAAGATACTAAACCAGAATAATACATAAACTAAACATGATAATACTATATATAATATAAACGTAATAATAATAAATACAAAAAAAAATGTATATATATATATATATGTATTGCAAAGAGTAGGGTGGGTGTGCTATGTGTGTTGTGTGTGTGCGTTTCTGTGCGTGTGTGCTGTGTGTGTGCTGTGTGTGTGTTGTGTGTGTGCAGTGTGTGTGCAGTGTGTGTGTGTGCTGTGTGTGTGCTGTGTGTGTGTAGTGTTGCGGAGGTCTGAAGCTGTTGGCCGCTGGTGTGTCGCAGCAGATGGAGCAGAGCGTGGTCTTGCCTGCGACTGTGCAAGGAGGAGGAGGGGATGCCGTGGGGTTGCAAGGGAGTGCCATCGGATCTGGGTGGTGACGCAGGAGTTGGGTGGTGCTGCGGGCGACGACGACGGTGAGAGTGAGGGGGTGATGGCGATGTGGTGCTGCTGCTCCTGGCCGGGGCTGCTGTGGCTGATGTTACTGTGAAGACGGTGATGGAGAGACTGAGGGAGAAGGCTGAGGGGGCTGTGTATCGGGAAGCTAGCTGCTGGGTCTGAAGTTGCAGAGATGTGCACCCGGGAGTCCTGAGGTTGATGCTCGGCTAAGCGGTTAAAGAGGATGAACAGCGGAAATGGAGAGATAAGGGAGATGAGATGGAAGAGGGTGAGGAAGAGAGTGAGGTTGGTAGAGCAGGGAATGCCTGCGGCTGTGATGAGAGTATCCGCGTGAGAGAGATGAAGAAAAGAAAAAAAAAAATTCTTTGGTTTTCGGCCCCCTCTCTAGCTGTGCGCCCCCCGCCTTTTTAAAAGAAAAACTTTGAGAACCCTAATAAAAACTTCCTTTTGTGATTTTATTTTTCTTTTTTCTCTTTTTTTTTTTATTTTTTTATTCTTATGGTAATAATGAAAAAGGAAATAACATTAATAATAACAATCATAATAATATAAATATCAATAAGGTAATAATAATAATACTACCATATAGTAAATAGTAATAAATAATTATAGTAAAAATAAAAATAATAAAGATAAAATAATAATAATAATAATAAATAAATAAATAATAGTGATAATAATAAATTACTTATAATAATATAGAAAAATAAAATAAAAATAGTAATAATAATAATAATAATAATAATAATAATAATAATAATAATAATAATAATAATAATATATCAAAAATAATAACAATAAAATAAATGGAAAACAAAAATAATTATAGTAAAGTAAAAATAAAATAAAGATAATAAAAGTACTAGTAATAATAATAACAATGAAAAATAATAATAATGATAATAAAAATACTAGAAAAATAATAGTAAAGTACTAATAATATAGGAAAATAATAATAATAATAATAATAATAATAATAATAATAATAATAATAATAATAATAAAATAAGAGGGGACCCCTTGTTCTATTTGGTTAGGGCAAAAATAGGGTGTCTACACGCTATATAGGAGGCATTCTAGACTAGCATGCGAGATGTATCATATTCACGACAGTAATACATGCCAACCGTATCTTAAATTCAGAATATAAATAGCGAAGAAGATGCTTAAGTTTCCATTTGTTGGACGAGGAGAAGATAAGGCAGTGTAATCATTGAGGAATGAGAGAATGAAGTGGGATTGGACTTGTGGGTTAATGGGTATTTCTGAAAATGTGACATGTTTGAACTCAGCTTATGTAAAAACGTCTGTTTTTGTCAACTCATGATATGTTATGCTCATTTGGCAGTCACTCAAGTGGGACAATTCATGAAGTTTGAAGAAGCATCCGAAACATCTTCGAGACATGGTGGGATGACAACTGTAGGGGTAGTTCCTGTCCCTCAGTTGCCAAAATTACAAGAAAATGTGTGCAACTTCATGTTCTTCTATTGAATGGCTTGGACAAACTTCTTTTTTTTGGGGGTGGGGGGGGGGGGGGTGGGTGTGGGGTTAAAATAACTGAGCACAGCATGCATGGCTTCTGTATAGTTTCTGGATTTTGTTCCGTGTGTTGGACAACTTGAATCTTTAGAAGTAATAGTCAAGGTAGTAGTGGTGATAAACAGTAAAATCTTAATTATGTTCATTTTTTCCAAAACAACTGATTGTAACTAAAGATTCAAGTTATCCAACACACGGAACAAAATCCATAAACTATACAGAAGCCATGCATGTTGTGCTTAGTCATTTTAACCCTCACCCCCCCCCCCCCAAAAAAGAAGTTTGTCCAAGCCATTCAATAGAAGAACATGAAGTTGCATACATTTTCTTGTAATTTTGGCAACTGAGGGACAGGAACTGCCCTTGCAGTTGTCATCCCACCATGTCTCGAAGATGTTTCAGATGCTTCTTCAAATTTCATGAATTGTCCCACCTGAGTGGCTGCCAAATGAGCATAGCATATCATGAGTTGACAAAAACAGACGTTTTTAGATAAGTTGAGTTCAAACATGTCACAATTTCAGACATTCCCATTTACCCACTAGTCCAATTCCACTTCATTCTCTCCTTCCCCATTGATTACACTGCCTTATCTTCTCCTCGTCCAACAAATGGAAACTTAAGCATCTTCAAACTTCATGAATTGTCCCACCTGAGTGGCTGCCAAATGAGCATAGCATATAATGAGTTGATAGGTTCAAATAGAGCATTTATAAGAAGTTAAAAGCACACGAGAACCTATATCCACTACCAGCATGCAATACACATCAATTGCATCCACATGCAGGAGGCATTCTAGACTAGTATGATTTAACATAAAACTCAATTTGTGATCATAATACCTTATAATCAATCAGAGGAGCCACCTGCATCATCTTGTCTAGATCAGTGCATCATTTCCTTTAATTGTGCCTACCTATCCATCATGGCTTGCATCTGGGCTCGAACGGTGGAGAGGTCCGATCTTGGTTCCGCGTTCTCCATAGCGATCCTCTGCATTTGTCGAGGCATCTCCTGCTTATCACACTCAGCCTCTCGACGTTGTCATTCCATCTCTGCACGAGCCACCGCACCCATGGATGATGTTGATGTTGGGGCGATGTATCCACTTCCAAGACCTTTCACTCAGCCCCCTGCTCGTTGCCCAAGCACTTGGGAAGTGATCTTGAAATCTGTCATATGCAGACTCCCCTTTGAAACAAGTGCATCCCTCAGCTCGACCATCCGTGCCTAATTTCAATCATGAAAATGATAAAAAGGAATAAGTAAAACTACAACTTTGATGTTTTGAATAAAGTAATAAACTAAATTTTTTGCTTCACTTACATGTCGATCCTGCGCACCCTCGCACCACTCCCCTGATCGCCGTTGGTGTGTTCTCTAATACAGATCCGGCAGCGGCTCCTCTGTGCCAGTATCAGGATCATGCTACATTATCATATAAGTCATCATTAATGTTATGTCATGTAATGGTCATATAATTTTATATATAGTAATTACCTGGCGATGATTTACAAATAGCCTCGATCCACCGCAATGCATCGTAGGGAGTTTTCTACGGTTCCCAGCATTTGTTTCATATATGGCCTGCAAGGAAGATGTCATGACGACATATTAGGGACATCAT
Organism: Malania oleifera; assembly: GCF_029873635.1. NCBI lineage: Eukaryota > Viridiplantae > Streptophyta > Magnoliopsida > Santalales > Ximeniaceae > Malania > Malania oleifera. Next base: position 83,009,451 of record NC_080423.1, on the reverse strand, counting down.
TATGAAAAATTAGTGATTAGAATACAAACACATCACCTGATAGCGCGAGTCGCGAAAATGGCGACACACTACGTCCCAATCTTCTTGGGATATCTTATCGTATGGATGCGCTTCTGCTTCATCTCCCATCGCTCGAAAATGGGAGCGCATTTTCGAGTGATAGCTCTTAAATTTATTACACAATTAGACATCGACCACCCTCCTCACATGGTCATCCTCGAGGATGTCCATATCAAACTCTTCCTGCATATATAGGTAATACAATTACAATGTTAGATAGTTGTTAATTGGCTAGTATGTTAAAAGTAAAAAAAACATTTAAATTAAAAACAGCAATATAGGGTTAGGGAACTTACCAAAATGTGCATGTAAAGGACCATGCACTGCTCCTGAGTCACCTGGGGCCAGCTGAATGCGGTGACTAGAGCATACTGTCGGCATATAATGCCGAGCTCCCTCGTCCACGCGGTGCACCAATCGTTTAACGAGGCGGTGTATCCTGGAGGAATGTTGATCCGAATCCGCTATTTAGTCCTATCCATGTGCTTCTTCAGCGACATGTTCTTTACTGCACCACGGCCTGACCTGACCGTGGACGTAGATGCTGAAAGTAGAGTTAATTTAAAAACAACATTATAATCATACATGTGAATAACTATCATCAACAGTTGACATGTAAATAAATTAATCGTATTCATACCAACACAGCTCATGACGGTCGGCAACTCACCCTGCGTGTCAGTCACATAAGTGGTATCTATGTCTGGCCGAGGTGTCAATGGCTCAGACAATGGTGCCACCGTATCAGTACCGACGGGCTCCACCGGTCTCGAGGATGTCGGATCATCCTCGTGCGATGTAGTAGTGGGCCTGAAAGGAAGTCTCCAACGTCAACCTCCTGGTGCCATATCTGCAAATAATTACACAAGTCAATATAAGAAGATAGAATTTTTAAGTTATTTACACATGTCAGATACATAGTGACAAAAATAACATGCTTACCCCCCTATACGTCCTCAATATCCGTATCATCCTCACTTTCTAAAGTGTCTTCCTCTTCACTACAGTACTCAATCCCTGTTTCATCTTCCCCATCATTTTCATCATCGTCGATGAAGTAAATGTCTACAGAAGGTTCAATTGTAACATTAGCAGCTCCTACGTGTTCTGCCTTAGCACCATCCCCATGCAATAGTATAGGATCAGCGCCTTCTTTGACAACATCTGTTTCAGATTGCGCTACTGCGTGGACAGATGGCTCATCTTCTTGGAATGCAGTCTCACTGGCACTATTTTCACAATCTGCCACTTCTTCAATTGCATACAAACTTCGGGGAGGAATCTTTTAGGCCACATGCCATTCACCCTTCAATATGGTGTTTACCTGCGTCGCAAGCACGAAAGGGTCATTTTTATACCAGATCTTGCTAAAATTGACACTGGTGAAGTAGGCATCGGTGTTTATCCTAGTCTTTTTATTGCCGATGTCCCACCAGGTATACTTGAACAGGTGGACGACTCTGTTTGCTCCATAGCTAAGCTCTATAATGTCATCCAATACACCAAAGTAGTCAATATCTTCATCTCCTTCTGTGCCTAGCACCGCAACCCCACAATTTTGGGTTCTTCTATGCAGTTCAAGGGACTTTGTATGAAATCGTAACCCATTAACAATGCAACCGCTGTAGCGGTTAACTCATTGATTGGGGCCACATGCCAATACGTACAAATCTTTACTTGCTGTTGATTCCTTATTGTAAAACATGACTTTCATCTATAAAATAAACAGGAGTTTAGAAGAATACCGTCAATAGTGAAACCATACATTGCTTCTAATTGAAACAGTTTTTGTTACTTACATGATTCCCAAACCAATTAATAAACTCCTTCTTATGTCTTTCGTCAACATTCCATTCATTTTGGGCCAAGAGTTCAGCTTTATGTTCGCTATATGCAACAATAGTACATGTTAATGTCAAGAAAGTATATAATTATGCATATGTAAATACAAAGCAAAGTAAGGAGTTTGGAGCAACGTACTCGATATATGGAACAGTTTCATCATAATTGTTGAGGACGTAAAAAATGAGCCTTTTCTAGGTCGTCCATGTCAATGAAATCGTAAACTCGTGCACCAAGAGACCAAACATTTTCTCAAAATATAGAGCTCCTGGGTTCTTCATCTTCTGTATTAATAGTATGAACATCTGCATTTCGATCATCATGAGTGAACATTGTGTCAATATCATGTAGATACATTGAGCAAAATGCAAGACATTCACTGTCAATGTACCCTCAATGATTGAACCTTCCGACGATGCCTTATTGCTTACGTACCCCTTCAAAGTCGACAAGAACCTGTGCATTTTACATAGCATTATAGACTTGTAGACACAATGAAGAAAAAAAAATTCAAACAGGGAAATCACGTGATCATTATACAAGGACTTTATACTTTACCTCTCAATAGGACACATCTAACAATATTGAACCGATCCTCCAATTATGGCCTCCCTTGGTAAATGGACAGCTAGTTGGACCATCACATCGAAGAATGCTGGTGGAAAAATTTTCCCCAGCTTGTATAGTATGATCATGATGTCATCCTCTAACCATTCAAGTACGTTTACGCTCAATTTTTTTTAGCACAACTGCCGAAAAAAGATTTCCAACTCAATCAACACTGAGCGAATATCTTCAGTCAAGTGTCCACAAAGGAAAACAGGTAGAACCTGTTGTAGAAGGACGTGATAATCATGACTTTTCATTCCTAGCATCTTCCCTTCCTTTGTGTTTGTCGCGACGTCCCGAAGCGCGGGTGCCCCGGGTGGCGAAATTAAAAATGTATTTTAATATTTTCGAAGAAAATAAGGAATATCGGAGTTGCCACTAACCTTTTAGTGTGGTTAGAACACATGATTACTACCCCGTTAAGGGTAGAATGAGTTTATGTTACTAGAGTTGGGTTCGGGAGTTCGGTTACGCAAGGGGAAGGTACGAGCACCCCCTATGCACCCGTTCTTATGAACGGTACCTAATTAATTTGGAATTATCCCTAAGTTAATCTAGTAAGTCTTTAAAATTACTCCTCTAGTAAATTTACTAATACACATGCGAAATGAACAAATAAATAAATAAATAATACAAAAACATACGTAATATATAAATATTTACATATTCCCTCAGAACTAAGGGTACGTAAAGCCCGAAAGCTCATACCCCAGCATTAAAATCATAGGGATAATACACACGAAAATAAATAATGAAAATAAATACCGCAATACATAATAAAAAATATAAATACACCAAATAAGCAAAAATACTAAGAATATGTAATAATAGTAATAATAAAAAAGTAATAATAATAGTATTAATAATAATATATCACATTAATGACCACACGTATATAAAACATATTACTATAATAATAACCCTATAATAATAATGTCATATTAATAATATAATGCAATATTATAATAGTAACACATAGTAACAATATCATAAAAACACTACATAAATAATAATTTCATAATAATTGTATAGTAAATACTAATAATAATAACATATCACAATAAGATCGTAGTAATAATACCAATAAAACCAACTCGAAATATATAACATGGAAATATATAAAGCCCTAAAATTAATATGTAAACATACAATGATATACATGGAAACAAATCAACCATAAAATTGATGTACAAAATGCAATAATAAGTTTGGGAGCAACTAATGCAATTATGGAGACAAATCAACCCTAAAACTAATATGCAAAATGCAAAATAATAAATATGGAAATAATTGAAATTATGGAGACAAATTGACCTGAAAATTAACATATAAATATGCAATAATGAATATGGAAAACAACTAATGAAGATATAATCAATAACTATTACAATAATAATAATAAATACATGACAATAAGAAAAAAAAAACAAATTTTAACAACAATATACAATTTCAAATACCACTCACACATATACCAGAAAAACTTAAGCTTTAAATATTAGAACCCACATATAAACATTTTAATAATAATACAAGATAAATATATATAATAAAAATAGAAATTCTATAAGGAGGACAACATAAACATAATATTGATAAATATGTATAATAATAATAATAAACATATACAAAACCGCATGCCATAGACACCTACCCTTAAATATTAACTTCTAAACAAAATCAAAACATATGTATATCTATATGTATATATGCCTGCAAAAATAAACAACCATTTTAGTGTCTTGGAATAAATTAAAATAAACAAGAATGTACAATAAAAAAATAAAATAAAAAAATACGTGCTTGTGTATGTTGGGTCAGTACAGTGTGTGTGTGTGGGTGTGTGCAGGGGAGCTTACAGAGGGAAGTGCGTTCTGGCGCAGCAGGAGCTCGGGTCTGGTCTGAGAGTTGCTGTGGCTGGCGACAGATGGCCAGAGCAGAGGACTCCGACAAAGGGTGGATGCACCGGCTGCCCGTGGCTTGAGTAGCAGCAGGTTCTCACCGGAGTTCTAGAGCGGAGCTGGCAGCAAGGTGGCTCGTGCGTGAGAGACGGTGCCGTGAAAGTGGTTTGCAGGTTGAAGACGGAGACATGAGAGGTCGCTCGAGTATGATGCAGGAGTGCTGCGTTCGGATGTCCAGAGCAGGGCAGCCGGAGTTAAGGCCAGAGTCGTGGTAGCCGTGAGGCTCTGCCGGAAATGCTGCTACTATCGGAGAAGGGAGGCTGGCCGTGGAGTGTGGCTGGAGTTGGGGAGCCGGAATGGATCTGCTGGTGTGTGGGTGGCGGCTGGGAGTAAGGTGGCCGGAGATGAGGGGCTGGAAGAAGAAGAAGAAGAAAAAGAAGAAGAAGAAGAAGAAGAAGCCGGCGAAGCAGAATCCAAAGGAGGCTTTTTTTATTTTTTTTTTCTTGGCTTTTTCTTCCCCCCTTTTGGCCGTGCGTGCGCCCGCCTTTATAAAATTTTTGCCAACCCTAGGCCCCTTCTTTTCCTTTTTCATTTTTCTATTTCTTTATTTTTTATATTTTTAAGGTAATACTAGATATGGTAATAATGATAATAAAAATAATAATAATTAGTAAATAAAGTAATAATACTAATATTAAAAGCAATAATTAATAATAATAATAATAGCAAAATAATAAAAATAATAATAAAGTAATAATAATAATAATACTAATAATAATAATAATAATAAATATATCCAAAATAATAATAGTAAAGTAATACTAATAATACTACTAGTAATAATAACAAATAATACAAATAATTATAAGAAAGTAATAATAAAATAAAGATAATAAAAATACTAATAATAAAAATAAAAATAATAAAAATAATAAATAAAAATAATAGTGATAATAAAATAATAATAATAATAATAATATTAATAAGGTAATAATAATAATAATGAAAATAAGAATATACCCCTTGTTCTATCTAACTAGGGCAAAAATAAGGTGTCTACAGTGTTTATGCATCGAGCTATGTTTGATGCATATCCATCGGAGAACTTCATTGATTTCAACCAGTCGAAGAATTTATTTTTCTCATCCTTCGAAAATGTGTAACACACTGATGGCATGAGAATTTTGTCCCCATCACGAAACAAGTGCAACTCAGGTCGTATTCCCATGTCCTATATATCTCAGCGAGCATTTGTGGTGTCCTTTGTCTTCCCACTTATATCAAGCAATGTACCAATGACATTCTCACAAATGTTCTTTTTGATGTGCATGACATCCAAGTTGTGGCGTAGTAGAAGATCTTTCCAATATAGAAACTCAAAGAAGATGCTTCTCTTTGTCCAATTCAACTCCCACTCAACGTGTTTTCTTTTTCTACTGGTCGATGGTTTCCCAAATTTCACATCTCCGATCAACCTTAGCTGGTTTAATATCTCTTCCCCACTTAGGCACTTTGGCGGCGACCTTCGTTCAGGTTTTCCATTGAAGCTTCTGACGCCACGAGTCCTCCAAGGATGTCCAGTTCGTAGAAAACGACGATGACACATAAGCATAACTTGCGGCCATGCTTCAAAGATAAGGACCCAACATCCTTATTACATACTAGGCATGATAAGTAAACTTTTGTGCTCCAACCTGACAGGTTGCCGTATGCGGGGAAATCACTAATTGTCCACAAGACTGCAACATGCATCCGAAATTTTGTCCCGGTTTGCACATCGAATGTCTCCACTCCTTTTTCCCATAATTCTTTCAACTTATCAATTAACGAACATAGGTAAACATCAATATCATTACCAAGTGCTCTCGGTCTGGGAATCAGTAGAGACATATAAATGAAAGGTTCTTTCATACATCGCCATAGCGGCATATTGTATGTCATCATCATAACTGGCCACATACTATATGGGTTGGTCATGTTACCAAAAGGATTGAACCCATCTGAAGCAAGGCCAAGTCTGATGTTATGAGGGTCACTAGCAAACCACGGATGCATTTCATCAAATTCGACCCAAGCTTCAGAGTCCGCTGGATGGCTAAAGGTGTTTCCATCGTGAAGACTTTTCTCTCGATGCCATCTCATATCTATAGTAGTATTTTTGCACATATACAATCGTTGCAGCTGCAAGATTAATGGACAATATCGCAAAACTTTTTTGGAAATCTTTTTACCCTTCTTCTGATTAGTTCTATACCTCGGTTCACCACATTCTGGGCACTTGTTCGCATTTTCATGTTCACCATAAAAGAGTACACAATCATACCTACACACATGTATTAGAGTGTAATCGAGACCCAAGTCACGCATGTATATCTTCGCCTCATAAAAAGACTTAGGAAGTGTTTCACCCTCCGACAGTATTGCTTTAATGAGGCTTAAATGTATGTTGAATGCGCTATGAGATAGCCCATGCATTGTCCTTGCATGAAACAACTTTATTAGAAACTCTAATTTTGAGAACTTTTTACAGTTTGGATATAGGGGCACCCGTGCATCCCTCATGAGATTAGCAAATGGTTTACCGAGTCGATTCAACGTACTAGGATCGCAAGGTATGGTACTCGCTGAAGTAGTTTCATCACCAGTATGCGACACACTAACATCACTCGTGTCCACTGCAATCCCCCTTTACAATTCACCTAACATTTCAATTAACCCTTCTGAACGTGTATCGCTACCTACTATATTTGCCCCCTCATCTTCATCGTCATTTAAATTATCGCTCTGAACTGTGTAATCTTCACTGTGGAACACCCATCTTGTGTACATTTTCTCCATTCCAAAGTCTAACAAATGTGAACGGACCAGCTCAATGTGTTTGAATGTTATGTTTTAGCATTTCTTGCAAGGACACCTTATTCTACTAGCACTGTCTGCACGAGGACGCACGAACTCTATGAAATCATGTACCCCTTTCACGTATTCTGGAAAAAACCTACCCCGAGCGTTCATCCAACTCTTATCCATGGTCATTAATTACCCTATAATATGTTCAAGTAAATGGTGTTCATTATATTCTCATAATGTTTATCATGCATGCATCGTGAATCCTATAATCAACCATCATACTCTAAAGGGTACAGATCCTATCCCATTTAGGAATGTTGCATTTACATTGCGATTAATCGCTCAAATTCCTTCGTCGTAGTCATTATAAATTTCGGCAGCATCTCCCCATGGCTCTCCAAGTACGCGATATGGGGGAAGTGAAAATTTGGCTAGTTTTCCATCACTAACAAATTGTCACGACACCCCACTATGCACCCAGAGAACACAACTAGAGACGCGCTCGAAATATATAATGACAATTGACAAAGCGTGAACGATGACAACAATGTAAATACAACTTCTTGAACTGTCCACATTGGACAATCCAAGAACGGTTGAAATACTCACATTACTAATCGTAAGTGAAACAAATAATTAACATGTTCAAGTGATTATTAGTCAACATAGTATGACTAATAATCAATTGAAATATAACAATTGATTTGTCTCACATGTACGATTAGGAATGAATGTATAGTAACCGTTCTTGGATGGGTCTAAGTTTCAATGAATACATGAAGTTGAAAAAAAAACCAAACAAACACGCAAGGGGCTATGATTTCAGGCTTTGGTTTTGAGGAATATAAGACTTATCTATTCATTGTATGTAAGCATTTGTTTTTTTAATAATATGTGTAAGGACGATCAATTTTATCTAATGCAATGGATGACCTAAAATGACATTTTTTTTCAAAGTGTAAACACAATAAAATAACATTATTCCATCACCTTGAAGCAAAAAACTACAATTTCATTGGAAGTTTGTCTCTCATTTATTGTTTAATTTTATAGTTATAATTTTACAAGCAATTACAAAAAAAGACACATCTTGCTTTCCTATTTTGTTTTTAGTTGTTTTGATATCTGATTTTATAGCAAAAATAAAATACAATTGTAGGTGAGAACTATCGTATGAGGATTTTTTATTTTTACGTATGCATTAAAATCATCCTGATTTAGAGAGTTCAGAATTTCTACATAAAGTAATTAAATGACATTCGGATGAGTCATATGAGTTACAATTAGTTGTTTAGTATAGATTCTCTTGTATTTTTTTTATTATGATAGAAGTGACGTCAAAGCCATGGCCAGATTTTGCAATTGATAGAACACCAAATAGAAAAATACTTGAACCCTAACTAGTATATTTTATTTTATTTTGTTTTTTGTGGTATTCATCTTGCTGAGCTTTCTAACTTTAATCCTTTAATATGAATGGGGCTTATATTAGTTTATTTAATTAATGCACGATCTAAATCTTTGGAACATCTCAAGATAGTTATGAACCAATAGTTATACTGAGGATAGAGTTCTTGCATCATAGAAGAAGTGTTGACTGAACTGTAATCTATATCCAATTCTTTTAACAAGTGTTGATTAATGAATTTAGTTATGATAGTTATGATAGTTATAATCGATGACGGATTAGGCAATAATCAATTGACTGAACTGTAATCTATATCCAATTCTTTTAACAAGTGTTGATTAATGAATTTAGTTCAAATTAAGGGATTTTATCTATTTTGTCAAGTCTATAGAAGATGAAGAATGTTATTTATTATCTCCAGTACTATTATAAAGGAGATTGTCGTACTTTGGTTTGGTCTTTAAGATTATGTTTGGTTTATGAAATGCTTATTCCTAAGAATAGATTAGTTTTAGTAAATTAATTATAACTAGTTACATAATAAATTAAATTATTGTTATAAAACAAATAAGAATGTGAAATATTTTATGAGTTTATTATAAGGAGTAGACAATGAATAATTATTCATAAATTTTGTCATGGGTGTCTATTCCTTTCTCATTATATATTAAATAAAGTAATTAGGAGATATATGAGGAATAACTATTTCCTTAATTTTCAAAATTTAAACTATATTCTATCTTATTCTAATGAATAGTTATTCTGCTGAATCAAACCAACCATCAATTTTGAGAAATATCTCCATTAATCCCATGCAAAGTTTCATTATTATTTCCATTTACCTCCCTATTTTTTCATATTATGATGATATCAAGCATTTTCTTCAATTGTTCTTCTTGCTCTTACTCATTCGACTTACTTGTGAGATTTATTCCTTGCATACTTAATGCAATTTATTTATGTATTTTTTTTCATTATTTTCTGTCTGTTGATTCATTGTGTTGCACTATTTCACTGAATAGTTAGGCCCCGTTTGGAGGTGGCAAAACGGATTGCCACCCGATGGATGATCCATTATCCACTCATTTGTAAGTGGGTCAACTCAAACCCAACCTATTTTATGATTCTATCCAAAATGACATATTTATCCTTTTTATCACCCCTAACTGCATCTTTTTTCTACACCCTCAAGGAAGATCATGAAATTTTTGAAACCTTAAAGGGAAGTTCGCATCTATGTGCCTTTTTTTTTTTTAATCTTTTTTTGGGCTTTTTTTTGTACCTGTATTCAGCATAAGGGTAAGTTAAGGAGTCACAATGGTGGCCAAATGGGTTTGGCTTGGCATGAAGTGAGCTATTTGTTATTGACGAATCAGGTGGCTCTTATCCCCACTTAATACTTCAGATGAATATCTCTATTGTTTGGACTTATGAACTAGAATAGAAAATAACTTAATGAAAATCACTTCTCTGTTTGGTTACAGAGAAAAGTGAGACTAATTATGCTGTATATTTTATTTTTCCCATGAGATCTTACATAAGTGAAATGAATTTGAGATGGTAAAAAAAAATTAATAATAATAATAAAATCATGTTTAGGATGAGAACAACTTTGTTAGATTATTTCATCCTTTAATTTTGAGTTTCATATGCATCGAAAACAATTTTTTTTCCTTCTGTCTGAAAAAGTGCTAAAACAATTTTCTATTGCACTATTTCCTCCCAAATGACCGATTGAAAAAGTTGCAGCTAAATAGCTTTGGCCGTTAACCCTTAAAAACCTATATTGAAACTCAAACAACATTTAAAACAAATAATATGCACAAACAATCACTATATTTGGTTATAGAAGTTGCAAAAAGGAAACCTACCATTAATGATTCATGCAAAAGATAATTTTTCATCCATTCCGTCTCCAACCACACTTCCTCCATCTAGTAGCAAAAAATCATATTCTCATTCGTTCTGTCTACTGAAAAATAAAATTGGCATGCACAGTCGCACAGCCTTACTCAAGCTTTTCTATACTCTCTTCCCAGCTCCATTCCACTCTATAAACCAACCAAACTAACTCATCCAGACAGCACTATTGTTAATGACAATGACCCAAATTCAGAGTTTGCAAGATAAGGTACCTTTTTTTTAATCTAATTATACAACTTTGAAGAAGGTTCCAAAGCATGGAAAACAATTAATAGGTAGTAAGTAAATTGGAAGCCTTGAGGATATCAAATGCGGATTGTTCAAATATTGAAAAATAACAAAATACATTCAAAATTTTTTTCAATATTCAGTAAATTCAAAATTTTTTTAAAGATTCAGTATATGCTTGAAAGTAAAAAGATAAAGGGAAAGAAATACCTGGGCTTCCGGCTGAGAGCAGGGGGAGACTGGGAAAGAAGATTGATTGTCGGAGCAGGATGAGGGGAAGAGGAGGAGCTGGAGGGGACTTGCGGCCGATCGAGAGCAAGGGGGAGACTGGGAGAGATGATCGTCGGAGCAAGAGGGGAAAAGGAGGAGCTGGCACGGTGGCTGGCGGCGGAGAGCATAGGGAGATCGAGTGGGAGCTATTAGAGGGAGCATGCGGCGAGGAAGGGGAAGAAGCAGAAGGAGGGAAAACATCCCACGCACGGACAGCAATAATAGGGTTTTTGGGCATTAGTGACTGTTTCAAAACCGTCACTACTACTCTAAGTTTATTTTTTTATAAATAACAAAACATTAGTGACGGTCCAAATCCGTCACTAATAACCGGCCAATAGTGACGAATATTTAAATCTGTCACTAATACTATAAAGTAAACATTTTTTATTTTTTTCAAAAGTGCAAGTATTAGTGACAGTTGTCAAATCCGTCACTAATAACAGCGGAATAGTGATGAATTTAAACATTTGTCACTAATACTGCGAAGTAAACTTTTTTTATTTTTTTTTAAATGGAAGTATTAGTGACGATCAACAAATTCGTCACTAATAATGGGTAATAGTGACGAATTTCTAAATTCGTCACTAATACTGTGAAGTAAATATATTTATTTATTTTTAAAAAAGTAGAAGTATTAGTGACGATTACAAAATTCGTCACTAATAATGGGCCAGTAGTGACGAATACTACTCTGAAGTAAAATTTTTTTATTTATTTAAAATAATAGTAGTCACAGTTATTTAATTGTCACTAAAGTTTACCTTTTAGTGACGAATTTAATTCGTCACTAATACCACAAAAATCATTACTAATATTTTCTCGGGATAAATTCTAAGGCAAAATTATTTTCATACGTTTTTTTTAGGTTTTTAGTGACAAACTATTAGTGACGAAATTGAATCCGTCACAAATAGATTCGTCACTAAAAACCAGCTTTTTTGTAGTGGGAGGTGTTTGTTAATGAGTTACGTTACTTCAACGTTTACCACTTGCTTGCCATGGTTGCTTACTACTTTTTGTTTATGTTCAACTTCTATGAATGTGTTCTTATGATAAAGTGTGGTAATCTTTGGCTGACTAGCTAAATAAAAGTGTTTTAATTAGTGTCGCATGGCCATTCACAAGGTGTGAAATACTTTGTGTCTGATATAATATCACCGGGGATCCATTAACTTTGATTAACCACATTATAAAATTGTATTAAGTTTTGTATTCACACATATTCTAATATAAAGCATCAAACTAGCGCTTCCAAATACAACCTAAAAGACTTTTAGTTTATGGAATTTTTTTAACATTTATAGAAATATGATGTTCATGACATCTCATTCTCATATTTATTTTGAAAATAGTCTCATATTCCCTGATATAAAAGATCCCCACAAAACATGGCAATGTCGTTCTCATCCTCCACCATAGGCAAGAAATCTATTTCCATGGAATCTTATTTCTCGCATCAAATTGTCCTCACTATTTTATTGAATTGGACATTATCCCCCATAATATAACATTATTATATATTACTATTATCTTTAAAATGATAAATAAAATAAAAATAATGTGTCAAGTTATAATAATATAGAATAATATAATAATACTGTCCCAATTTTTTTGTTTAGTTTGATTATAATTGTAGAATTTTTTAAAATTTATGATGGTTGAAAATTTCTGACATGGATTTAATTTAGGCACATCTTATAAGTTTTTGCACTAAAAATATAATTATTTTTTGTATATTGTTCATGCACATGTCAAGACTACAATTGTTAGCTTTTTGAAATACTTGTCAGAATTGTCTTGTTAAACTAAACATCTGCATCATGTGTACTTTCTTGTATCTTACAATCCAAACTCAATAAAAATCTTAACAGAAGACACTAATCTCTCTTAAGGTTTGAAAAAAACGTGAAGCTCCCATAAAATTTCAAAAATCCTACAAATCTCTCTTGAGATTAGGTGAAAAGACCCATACCTCTCCTAAAGTTTTAAAAATCTATTATCCCCCTTGACATTTGATTTTAAGATATTTATTCCCTTTCTTGGAAATTTTTTTTTCAAATATCCAAAGGTAGGAAGGTTCATATTTTTTTTTTGAAACCCCAAAAGTTAGCTCATGAGATGAGACTTTTCCTCACACTTAATAACAGACCACCAACCCCTTCCACAACCGATGTGGGATAAACCTAACACTCAATAGAATCTTTTGCCAAAAAAATATTTTTATAAGACACAAATCCCATTTCTAGAAACTATCATGGAACGTGAACTCTTTGAATTTTTATTTTAAATTTTAAAATAAACATGGTGAAGATAAAAATGAGCTAAAAGTGCATTTTAGTTTGAGGAGAGCAATGATTCACTACAAAAAAAAAATTTAGTGACGAAATTATTAGTGAAGAACTCAATTTCATCACTAAAAGTGGGTGTTAGTGATGGTCTCAAAGACCGTCTCTAATACAGCACTATTAGTGGTGGTTTTAAAACTGTCACTAATACTTTCGTCACCAAAAATCGATTTTCCTGCTCAAACTATCGTGGGAAACTATTTTTTGCGTGAAAATCATTCCGAAAAAAATATTAGCGACAATTAAGGGTTATTCATGACGAATTCAATTTGTCACTAAAAGTCACTTATTAGTGACAATTAAGTAAGTGTTACTAATAGTATTTATTAATAAACAAAAATAATATAGTTAGCACTATTAGTGACAGTTGGGGAGATTCTTCACTAATAATATGGTATTAGTAATGGTTTAGATTCGTTACTAATAATTTTTTATTAAAAAAAAATAAAAAATAATATAGTTAACACTATTAGTGACGGTTGGGAAGAATCGTCACTAATAATAGGGTATTAGTGACAGTTTAGATTCGTCATTAATAGTGTTTTTATTTTTTAAAAAATGTAAAAATAATTTAGTTAACATAGTGACGAATGGAGAGATTCATCACTAATAATAGGGTATTAGTGACGGTTTAGATTCGTCACTAATAGTGTTTTAATTTTAAAAAATGTAAAAATAATTTAGTTAACACTAATAGTGACGAATAAGGAGATTCGTCACTAATAATAGGGTATTAGTGACGGGTTAGATTCGTCACTAATAGTGTTTTTATTTTTAAAATATATATATATAAATAATTTAGTTAACACTATTAGTGACGAATGGGGAGATTCGTCACTAATACTTGGGTATTAGTGACAGTTTAGATTTGTCACTAATACCAGTAAATATATTTACTTGCACCACTTGGGTTTCCCTCAATCTCCCTTATTTCCCTAATTTCCTTATCTGTTTCTCGCTCCTACCCTTCCTATCCTCTTTCTTTCTCTCCTTCCTTTCCTTGATATGTTTCCCTCCTACCCTCCCGATCCTCCTCTCTCCGTCGCAACCCCAGCCCCTCGCCGTAGTCATTCGTCGCAGACCCTCGCCCATCGCCGTTTGTAGACCGTCACAACCCCTCGTCCGTCACCGTCGCAGCCCCTTGTCATTGTCATTATCGTCGCAGCCCCTCCCGTCGCCATCGATTTCAGTGTCGGACAATTCCCATTTTTTTTACATTAGCTACAAAGCATGGTTTAGTTTTGGGAAATGCCATGAATCGTGTTGGATTTGAACAAATCTCCAAGTAGGTTGACTAGGTGAGGGTTAATTGTGAGAGAAATTTTTCAGTCAGTGCAACAACGCTAGTTTCCTACTTAGGGGATTTGCCATTTTTGTAAAGACACAAAAATTACGCCATTTCTTTTTAAAAAAAATATAAGTTACTCTGATACCCCTGTAATACCTGCTATAACATCTTAGGCCCCAAATGGGCATTGAGCTATCCCTGTACATAAATTGACACACCTATGTAGTGAAAAACATAAAGTCATACACCCATATTTACAATACCAGAATTCAAGGTTTCCAAACCATACATACTTATTTACACATCACCCCAGTATCATTTACTCAAAAATACAATCCCCTGAATACACTTACCCTATAAATAGGGCAGTACAAAATATCTCTCTATTTGCGAGCCTGATCCGCTCGCCTAGTTGGATCACCAAAAAAAATGTTAAATCAGTAGGATGAGACAATGCTTAGTAAGAGAAAATATGCTATTACTAGTGTGCGGCGACTGAGTTTTGTAAATACTATACTGACAATATCTGAAATTGTAAAAGCTGGTAAATCAATACACAGTGTATTTTGCATCCATCATAGTTTAAAGTATAACTGTAATATCTGAGTTTTCTACTTTTTCATACTTCTGGTATCATACTATATCTGCTGATATTCTCTAAATCTATTTACATATACATAACTGAGGTGTTTACCCGGGAAAACTGTACGTCATGATTTAACCCCTTATGACAGAGTTGTACAGCTCGTAGGCGGGACTTAATCCTAGTTGGCCTACCAAGTAAGTCAACTTTAACTCTACCAATCCTTAGCCTGGCCAGATAGCAACCTCTCCTAGGCACGGAACTGGTAACTACCTCGTCAAATCGGCCACCTCAACCCAGTCTTCTAGGGAGTCTGTAATCCCTCCAAGCATGGTTGACGGAAACCATCCACAAACTATCTAAGGTGTGTGGTTGCACTCTGATCTATACTAGCAACGGTACCGTGCTCTACTAACTGAATATAACTTGATTCATCAAGATCTGATACTATATATACTATTTCTATATATATCCTACTATTTTCACCATGATTCCAAAATAACCATAACACTACAAATCTGATCTGAAAATACTATAATAACTAACTAAAATAATTGTAATATCTGACTGAAATAACTGTAATATTTAAGTATTATGGTTTTGGAAATCATGGCATTTTGTAAATACTGTAAAATATTTGTTTGTATAATATTTGTAAAATATCTGTCTGGTAAATATGTGTCTATAAGATATATTTGTCTGTATATACACTGTAAATCATGATATTCTGAAAAACTATATAAACTTTGTATTAAACAAATATCTACTCAGGCCACATAATTAATAAAATTCATGTTCTAGAATCTGTAAAACTATATAATTTATACCATATACCTTGATAAACAAATACTATAATTTACTGATAATATTTCTGAATTTACTAGCATAGCATATTTCCCTTACCTAACTGGTTGGGAGGCTCACCTCCAACTTTATCCTCATGCTCACGGCGTACTATTCCTGAAATCCTAAAATAATATATATATACATATTTTCAATAAATCAATTATATTTCTTCGAACCTACGTACTCGTAATTTTCTAAACTATAATTTACCTGGCCTCCTAAAAATATTCACTAGGATCCTCATCCAATGTCTGTAGGATCCCAAAACACCCTATCCCTGAAAATATAATATCATAGTTTTATTCCACAAAACTCTAGTAGATTCTCATATAATACACAAATTGGACTCAAATAAGTCTGCTAATATTGAAAATACCTAAATAATCTACTTACCCTGATTTTGGGATGGTGCCCAAATTACTCAAACCAACAATCTACTCCAGCAAACTTGTAAAGAATCTCCTCAGGATCAACGTGGCGGCTTCTGATCGTCGAAAAGGGGAGAAATGGAGCCAGAAACATAAAGAGAAGTAGGAAAGGCTGAGCATGTGTGTGTGTGTGTGTGTGTGAGAGAGAGAGAGAGAGAGAGAGAGAGAGAGAGAGAGCTACGAGAAAAATAAATTCCTTGCTGAACCATCGTTTTCTACTATTTATAAACCTTTTTCCATGTGGCCTCGTCGACGAGCCACGTCACCTTGTCGACGAGTTTAAGAAGGGAGTTCATCGACAAGCACCCAACCCTCGTCGATGAGTTTCAAGCCCCGAAAACAGCCCCTCAGTAAACTCTTGTCAACGAGACACGCGTCCACGTCGACAAGCCCAAGAGACTATTCGTCGATGAGCGCGGCCCTGCTGCATCCCCCTTTAAAATTATTTTTCCCTCTCTTTTCTTTATTATTTAATTCTCTTAATTATCTGGGTTACTACATTTTCCCCTCCTTATAAAATTTCATCCTCGAAATTTACTACCTGTATTGAACACCCTCCATTGAGGAAAATAGCCTACTTATTTTATTACTTACCCTCACTTATGGTGGAGGAATACCGTGGTTACATTCAGGGTTTTAGGAGATTAAAAATATACTTATAAAAGAAAATTCACCCAAAATCAAAACACAACCTACGCTATAATCTAAAATAGAACTACACATTCATCATTCTCTACTAATTAAAATAAATTGCTATTATTTGAACAATACTTACTATTACTATATCCCACTAAATAGGTGTGGGTATTTCTGCCTAATTTCCTCTTCAAGCTCCCACGAAGCTTCCTCTATGGCATGATTCCTCCACAGGACTTTTACTAACTGAATTTTCTTGGTGCGCATGTTCCTTCCTATCTAAGATCTGCATTGGTGATTCCTCATATGCTAGTGAATCTCTAAACTCTATCTTTGCATAACTGATCATGTGGAATGGGTCTGGGACATATTTCCTCAACATGGAAATATGAAATACGTCATGTATTCTAGATAGAGCTGGTGGTAGAGCTAGCCTGTAGGCAACTGACCCCACTCTCTCAAGTATTTCAAATGGGCCAATGTATCTAGGGCCTCAGCTTTCCCTTCTTTCCAAATCTCATAACTCCTTTTAGTGGAGCTACCTTCAAAAATACCCGATCTCCCACATCAAACTCTAACTCCCGATGGTACCTATTTGCGTAGCTTTTCTGCCGACTCTAAGTTGCACTAATTTTTTCTTTAATTAGTCGGACTTTATCATATGTCTGCTGCACCAATTCTAGTCCTAGAACTCGCCTCTCACCCACTTCATCCCAGTACAATGGAGAATGGCACCTGCTACCATATAACATCTCATATGGTGCCATGTCGATGCTGGCCTGATAGCTATTATTGTATGCGAACTCAACCAGCACCGGATACTAGGTCCAGCTACCCCCAAAATTCAGTACACAAGCTTGGACCATATCCTCAAGTATCTGGATTATCCTCTCAGTCTGCCCATCAGTCTAAGGATGAAAAGTTGTAATGAATGCTAACTGTGACCCCATGGCTTCCTAAAAACTCTTCCAAAATTATGTCGTAAATCGGGGGTCACGATCTGAGACTATGGATACCGGCACTCTATAGGAGTGAACTATCTCCTGAATGTACAACTCTGCTAGCTTGTCCATAGTATAGTTGACTTTAATGCGGATAAAGTGAGCGGTCTTCGTCAATCAATCTATGACCACCCAAATAGAGTTTTTTCCATGTCACGTTGATGGTAGCCCTGTCACAAAATCCATAGAGACATGATCCCATTTCCACCCAGGGATGTAGAGTGGCTGCAACTGCCCTACGGGTCTCTGGTGCTCAACCTTTATCTGTTGGCACGTCAAGCACTGCCTTACGAACTTAGTAATCTCCTTCTTCATGCCGCTCCACCAGAAGGATTCCCATAGATCCCGATACATTTTAGTACTACCTGGATGCACGGTATATAAAGATATGTGTGCCTCCTCTAAAATAATCCTTCTGATCACACATCTACAGGAACACATAATCTGGTACGAAACCGCAGGACTCCGTCATCTGATATGTTGAACTCCTCCTCTTGCTCGTCTTGCACTTTCTCTATCAACTTTTCTAACTCTGGATCAGCTCTCTGGGTAGCTTTAATCCTTTCTTGCAATGTAGGCTGTAACACCAGGTTGGCAATAAATGGTTGGTAATCACCCTCTATTAGTTCCATGCTTAGCTTCTCCAAATCCATCTGAATAGAGCACTGAACCTCCACTACTGACACCACTGCTCCTGCCATTTTTCTACTCAATGCATCAGCCACCACGTTTGCTTTCTCTAGATGGTAGCTGATAATACAATCATAGTCCATGATGAGCTCCAACCATCTTCTCTGTCGCATATTCAAATCTTTTTGGGTGAAGAAATACTTTAAGTTTTTATGATCAGTGAAAATCTCGCATTTCCCACCACAAAGATAATGCCTCCAGATTTTCAAAGCATACACCACTGCTGCTAATTCTATATCATGCACAGGGTAGTTCTTTTCATATTCTTTAAGTTGTCTAGACACATAAGTGATGACTCTTCCATGCTACATTAACATACATCTGAGTCCCTTTAAGGATGCATCACTGTATATCACAAATCCATCCTCCCCTGATGGAATAGTCAATACCAATGCTGAGACCAACCGCCTCTTTAGCTCTTGGAAGCTCTGCTCACAATCATCGGTCCAATCAAACTTCACATTTTTCCTCTTAAGTCATGTTAGTGGACCTGATGATCTAGAGAAACCATCTACAAAGCGTTGGTAGTAGCCCGCCAAACCCAAAAAACTCCTGACCTCCTGGACATTTCCTAGCCTCGCCCAACTCACCACTACCTCTATTTTACTCAAGTCAACCGATATACCGTCCTCGGAGATCACATACCCGAGGAAAGTAACCTGTCTTAACCATAATTCACATTTCTTGAATTTTGTGTACAACTTTCTTTCTCTCAATATCTGCGACACCAGCCTCAGATAATGTTCATGCTCCTCAAAACTCCTCGAGTAGACCAGTATATCATCAATGAAAATCACAATAAACTGGTCCAGGTACTGATGGAATACCCAATTCATTAAATCCATAAATACTGCTAGTGCATAAGTCAACCCAAACGGCATCACCAAAAATTCATAATGCCCATATCTAGTTTGGAATGCTATTTTCGCAATGTCCTCTACTCTAACTTCTACCTGATGGTAACTCGACCGTAGGTCAATTTTAAAGTAGACCCGGTCCCCTAGAGGTGATCAAATAAGTCGTCAATCCTAAGAAGAGGATATTTATTCTTGACTGTTAATTTGTTTATCTCCCTATAATCTATACACATCCTCATAGTCCCATCTTTCTTTTTCACGAACAGAACTGGGGCCCTCCACGGCGACACATTGGGCCTGATAAATCCTTTATCTAGTAATTCCTGCAACTGATATTTCAATTCCTTCAATTCGGCTAGAGCCATACGGTATGGTGCTTTGGATACTGGTGCCAACCTTGGTAGTAAATCCACGGTAAATTCAACCTCTTGGTTTGGTGGTAAGCTAGGCAATCCTTCTGGAAAAACATCTGGAAATTCTCTGACTACTAAAATATCAGCCTGTTTTAGTTCTTCTTTTGGCAATTCCTTTATGTAGCAACATACCCCTGGCAACCACCTTGTAACAGTCTCCTCACCTAAATAGTTGACACTAGCTGTGGCGAGGCACGCACACGTGAACCCAAAGATTTGTATTCTTGCTCGCCTGAGGGTCTAAAAATCACCTCTTTATTATGGCAATCTATGCTGGCGTGATTAGCTGCCAGCCAATCCATACCCAGTATTACATCAAACCCCTGCATATCTAGTACCATAATATCAGCTGGTAGTACTTTCTCCTAAATGCTCACTGAAAAGTTCCAATGTACCTTCCTACACTTCACCATAGATCTTGTCGGCGTGACTATAGACAACTCAACATCTAATAATTGTGCCTCTACCCCAGTTACTTTAACATATCCCACCGATACGAAGGAATAAGTGGCACCTGTGTCAAATAAAACAACAACTTTATATGGTAAAACAGTAAGTATACCTATAACAACATCTCCAGCAGCCTCAGCGTCTCCCAGTGTCAAAGCATAAACTCTCGCAGGTACTGTGTTTATATATTGGCCTCCACGGGGCGCCTGGTAACCAGCCCGAAATGGTTTGGGAGATGGTGCATAGTTCGATGGTCCCCAACATGATCGAGCCATATGGCCAGGTCTCCCACATCGGTAACAAACATTCTCACTCAATCGACACTCGCCCGTATGTCTCCGACCACACCTGGGGCAGGTGGGATAAGTCTGCCCACCCTGATACCCACTGTGTCCCATCGTCTACCTCTGACTCTCACTAGCTCTACCTCCTCTCCATGGACCCCGACTAGGCCCAGTCTGAAAACTTGGAGGTGTGGGCCTCTTCCTCTGGCTCGGTACTCCCACATCTGCCTACTCACTCTCCTCTACTACCATGGCCCTATCTACTAACTCTGAGAAGTCCTACATCTTAAGAACTGCCACCTGTTTAAAAATGTCCCGCCTCAAATTCCTCTCGAACATCCTAACCTTCTTAGCTTCATTTGGGACAATATAAGGATAGAAGCGCGACTCGATGAATTTTGTTGCGTACTGCTGGATTGTCATTAATCCATGGGACAAGCTTAGAAATTCTTGTACTTTAGCCTCTCTAACCAAGGCAGGATAGTATTTGTCAAAGAATATGTCCCTAAATCTAGCCCAGGTCATCGGCACTGGAATGGATCTCTGCTCCTCCAATAATCTAATAGTCATCGACCATCTCTCGCCCTCCCATGTCAGCTTATAAGTGGTATAAAGGACCCTCTACTCATCGGTGCAGTAGAGCACCGTCAAATCTTCTCTATCTCCTGCATCCAGTTCTCCACAACTACAGGAACAACCACTCCTGAAAATGCTGGTGGGTTCATCTTTGTAAATTTTTCTATCGTGCATCCCTAAGCTATAGATGGACATCCATGTTCCCTAGAGCTCTGGGCAATCTCAGCCATGACCTGCTGAGCCACACTGCGTAACACAGCATCTGAATCCCCGTCTCCTACACCAGAAGTCCCTGCTCCGTCATCACCACTAGCGTGAGCGCTACTACCTCCTAGGTCCATCCAGCAATATTACCAAATTATTCAGAGAATCCAAACCTTACAATGCTATACTAACTAAAATACCTCTTACTTCCTATCACTAATTTAAGGTTTGACCCTACCATATAGAAATAGAATTCGACGATAGTTTATTATGGTTTTCTTGAAATTTTCACCCAAGGAAAATCACAAAAACTACCTTGAAATTCCTGCTTCCAGACTGCGAAACAGAACCCTAAATTCTCATCCTAGTTTTTCCAAAATTAATTCACTAATACTCTGTTATATCTTTCTCTAAACTTTATTCCTATATTTTGGTATTGTTTTCCGCTGCACTCTAGAGTCTACAGAACCTAGCAACCTAGGCTTTGATATCAAACTGTAACGACCCAAAAATTACACCATTTATTCTTTAAAAATATATAAGTTACTATGATACCCCTGTAATACCTGCTATAACATCTTAAGCCCCAGATGGGCACTGAGGTATCCATGTACATAAATTGACACACCTATGCAGTGGAAAACATAAAGTCATACACGCATATTTACAATACCAGAATTCAATGTTTCCAAACCATACATACTTATTTACACATCACCCCAGTATCATCTACTCAAAAATACAATCCCCTGAATACACTTACCCTATAAACAGGGCAGTACAAAATATCTCTCTATCTATGAGCCTTATCTACTCGCCTAGCTGGATCACCTGAAAAATGTTAAATCACTAGGATGAGACAACGCTCAATAAGAGGAAATATGCTATTACTAATGTGTGACGATTGAGTTTCGTAAATACTATACTGACAATATTCGAAACTATAAAAGCTGGTAAATCAATACACAGTATATTTTACATCCATCATAGTTTAAAGTATAACTGTAATATCTGATTTTTTTACTTTTTCATACTTCTAGTATCATACTATATCTGCTGATATTCTCTAAATCTATTTACATATACATAGCTAAGGTATTTACCCTAGAAAATTGTAATTCATGATTTAACCCCTCAAGACAGGGTTGTACGACCCATAGGTGGGACTTAATCCTGGTTGGCCTACTAGGTAAGTCAATTATAATTCTACAAATCCTCAGCCCAGCCAAACTGCAACCTCTCATAGGCACGGAACTGGTGACTACCTCATCAAACTGGCCACCTCAACCCAGTCTTCTGGGGAGTTTGCAATCCCTCCAGGCACGGTTGACGGAAACCATCACACACTATCTAAGATGTGTGGTTGCACTATGATCTATACTAGCAACGGTACCATGCTCTGCTAACTAAACATAACTTGATTCATCAGGGTCTGATACTGTATATACTATTTCTATAAATATCCTACTATTTTCATCATGATTTCAAAATAACCATAACACTATAAATGTAATCTGAAAATACTATAATATCTTACTAAAATAACTGTAATATCTGATTGAAATAACTGTAATATCTTAGTGTTATGGTTTTGGAAATCATGGCATTTTGTAAATACTATAAAATATTTGTCTGTATAATATTTGTAAAATATCTGTCTAGTAAATATCTGTCTATAAGATATATTTGTCTATATATACACTGTAAATCATGATATTCTGAAAAACTATATAAACTTTGTACTAAACAAATATCTACTCAGGTCACATAATTAATAAAACTCATGTTCTAGAATCTATAAAATTGTATAATTTATACCATGTACCTTACTAAATAAATATAATAATTTACTAATAATATTTATGAATTAACTAGCATAGCATATTTTCCCTTACTTAACTGGCTAGGAGGCTCGCCTCCAACTTTATCCTCATGCTCATGGCGTACTATCCCCAAAATCCTAAAATAATGCATATATACATATTTCCAATAAATCAATTATATTTCTGCGAACCTACATACTCGTAATTTTTTGAACTACAATTACCTAGACTCCTAAAAATATTCACTGAAGTCCTCAACCCATGTTTGCAATATAATGATCCCAAAATTTGTATGCATGGAAATGTAAAAATAAAAAATAAAATTAAAAATTAAAAATTAAAATTAAAATTAAAATTAAAATTAAAAATTAAAAATTAAATTAATTAATATTTAATTTAAAATAATTATTATTAATGAAATAATATAATATTATAATATTATAATAATATTATATATATAACAATATGAAGGATCTCAGGATCCTTCAAATATCACAATTTAAAGAAACTTTATCTTTCTCTCTCTCTCTCTCTCTCTCTCTCTCTCTCTCTCTCCTCTCTCTCTCTCTCTCTCTCTCTCTCTCTCAGCTTCTCACGTCTCTCGTCATCCTCTATCTTCTCATTTCTTGACCAATATTTGGCTAATCGGAAAATCGAAGATACCGCTGGGTTTCTAACTTCACCACGGGCATTTCTGTCAGAGCAGATTTGTTGTGGGAGCAACGTAGGCACCACTATTGGGGAAAGGTATACTCTCTCTTTTTGCTCAATTTCTCCTTGAATCTTCGACTAAATTGGCTATCGGGCACCACCACGAGGTCCTAGTCTTGATCGTCGTCATTTTGGCCGGAGCGAATTTTCAATTTGGGGGTCTTAGGTACCATTTCAAAGCGAGAGTAGGATTTAGGGAATCAAGAAAATTGATTATTTTGGGAGATTTAATTTTTATTTGAAATTTATGGGCCTAGGAAATGTTAAAATAATATTTTATTTAGGATTGATTTGATTACATTAAAGTTATTGAATCAGGGTTCAAGTGAGTGGCGCGGACACCGTTTAGCGTAGTTTCAAGATTCAAGTAAGGGGATTAAGTTAAGTCAAAATTTTATTAAATATGAACTGATTAAATTGTTATATTTATTTATTTATTTAAGAATTTAAAGGTTATTTCAAAAACCAACCGTTTGAAATGAATTTTACAAACTTAGGATACATGGTATGGTATTTTAAATAAAAACGAACGGTGAAAAGTTTGATTATTTATATGGTTATATTTAAATGTTGAAATCATGTGGCCGATGATTAATTGGTAGGATTTATTGTTTAACTGGATTTGAGACTGTTAGCGAAACACTGAAACTATTTGTGAAATATTGGAATTGTTGTGAAAAATACTAGAACTGCTTGTGAATAATGCAGGACTTTGAAATAACAGCCAGTGGTTGGGTATTGTTTGATTGGCCAAGGGCCAGGATTATTATTTGACAACCGAGGGCTGATTTTTAATTGTCAACTATACGCTAAGTTGTATTTTATGGTTAGGGGCTAGGTTTTTGGAATAATAGGAAATATATGTAAAATGATATTTTAAATGGTGATTTCTATTATCTAAATTGCATAATGTGTTTTAGGAACCTTGGGGACCAGTGTATTGTGAGCACGATACCATTGCTAGTTAGACCATGTGCACCCACACTATTCTGGATAGAAGTGTAGGGGGTCCCAGCCGACTGCCTGCGTGAGGTTGAAGTAAGGACGTCGGACCTGCAACTTTGCTGTGGATGCCTGCAGACGTGATTGTAGAGGATGTTATTTTTTTTACTTTGTTTAGGCTGATCACCCAGGCTTAGTCCAGCCTTTGGGTCGCACAACCCGTGCCATGGGAAAAGTAAATGGCGTGTTTGTCATAGGGAGTGTTTTATATGCATATCTGTTAATTTATGTCAATACGAATAATAAATAAGATAATTCCAAGGGCTTGCTGAGAAAGGGGAGTGCCCTAGTAACAGTAATGGTATTAGATCAGAAGGAAACTACTTTTATAGGCAGGTAATCTTCCCTATCCTCGGCTAATTGTGTGTGTGAGTGTAAAATAAGAATGATTTCATAAATGTGTTTATCTACTTAGTGAACTGGTTTTTTTTCTGTGCACTAAATGCATGCTAGTCATACACACTCACATTAACTTGGTCTTCCCTTACTGAGTTGTGCCTCACCTCTACTTTACAAACTGTCTTTTCAGGAAATTTTGGGAAATGTGCCTAGTGGGCTAGAGGGGCTGAGATGGTAGTATAGTTTTTTGTATGTGGTGAATGTAGTTTGAATTGGTTTTTGTATAAGTATAGTACGTTGGTTTGTAATAAGGATTTTGGAACCTTTTTGTATATAAAGGTAGTATAAAACTCTGGTAATGGATTTTTGGAGATTGTATCTTTTATTTCCGCTGCATTTTATATGATGAGTTTGGTATCAGGTACACAGACGTCACTAAAGTAGTACCCCAGGCCCACGTGGCGGGTCGGAGTGTTACAAGTGGTATCAAAGCCTAGGTTTGCTAGGTTTAGCAAACTTTGATAATTGATAATTACCAGAGTATAGGTTGAGATAGGATAAGGATGAGAGTGGGTAGATTAGGTTAAGTTTTGGTCTGGAAGCTTGGAGGTGGAGATCCTTCATGGTTTTCTGTGCTTTTCTTGCATGATGATTTCAGGAAAATCATGGTAAATCCATCGATGGTTTCATTTTTGGGTTGAGAGACTGGTGCTCAGAAATTTAGGTTAGGACGTTAAGGCAGTCGAGTACGTGTGTGGAGTTAGTGTTATGTTTGAGACTAATATCTTGTCAGTTTTATGACAGAACTAGAGTAATGAATCTCTAAACTGAGAATTCATACGTATCAGTAGTTTCTTCATTTCATACTTGCTTCAATTATGATAAATAAGGAGTTTCCAAGTCTGTTTCTATTCTATCTTTGAGATGGATTCTAGGGAAAATGACATCATAACTTGAGGGGATAATCACATGGGTACTTCCAGTGAGGATGATGTCAATGCTGCGACAGTGCTGCGAAATATAGCACGACAAGCTTGGAAGGGGAATTGGAGGGACTCTAGAGAGCAGGATCAGCCACCGGTTGGTCGGGGCTGCACTTTTTAGTAGTTTACCCGGATGAATCTACTAATTTTTGTAGGAGAAGCGAACCCGATCGCTGCTGAAGATTGGGTTCAAGAAATGGAGGACCTGTTGGGTGTGCTGGAGTGCACAGAGGAGAAAAAGGTGTAGTTCGCCACCATTAAATTGGTAGAGGAAGCGAAGAGGTGGTGGTGATTAGCGAAGATGGTTAAGAAACAATGTCCAGAGCATACATCTATCACCTGGAGCCATTTCAGAGAGGTCTTCTTTGACAGATACTTCCCTACTGCCACCCGAGAGGCAAAGGCTCAAGAGTTCCTGTATCTAACCAGGGACCCATGATTGTACAACAGTATGTGGCCAGGTTTGTGGATCTATTTCGTTCCGCTCCTTATATGGTCCTAGATGAGCCGAGGAAAGCTTAGATATTTGAGAGAGGTCTGAGGCAGGGAATACACACACAGATGGTGGTATTGTTGACTCAGAGTGTCTCTGAATTGGTGAACAGGGCCATGGCATTTGAGGCCAGTATTCAGGAGCTGGAGAGACCCATAAACCAGAAGAAGAGGCCCTTGTCTTAGGGGTTTCAAATCAGCACTAGTCAGGGTTCATGGAGGCGACCTGGTAATTTCTCGAGCCAGCAACAGGATACGGGATCTCAAGCTCTTCAAGGGAGATCACAGCATCGTATCTATGTCAAATGCCATCAAAGGCATTAGGGCGAGTGCAGGGGAGGACCAGCTATTTGCTATTGGTGTGGTGGGGTTGGACATATGGCGCAGGACTACCGCACGACATTGAACTATCCACCTCCACAACACCAGTACCGAGGAGGTAATTAGGCACCTCAAGGGGGTCACCAGAAGGGGAGTTGAGAATAGAAAATATCCTGGTAGTGAGGGATTTTTCTGATATATTCCTCGAGGATTTTCTAGGACCACCTCCTGATCATGAGGTAGAGGTTACTATTGATCTAGTTCCAAGGACAGGGTCAATTTCTAAAGCGTCGTACAGAATGGCACTGGCAGAATTAAAAGAGTTAAAGGAATAGTTACAAGAATTATTAGATAAGGGTTTATTAGGCCAAACGTGTAACCTTGAGAAGTGACGGTATTGTTTGTGAAAAAGAAAGATGAGTTGATGAGAATGTAAATTGACTACATATTTTCCTATTTTCAAAAGTCGGCCAAAAAGTGGGGGCAGTTTAGTCCCAAAATTAAGATGCCTATACGAATATAAGATAATAAATGGGCAACAATTGGACTCTCATGTTTTGGGGAAATTCTATATTTCTTGAGAAGTGATGTTATCACCATAATTTGGAAATAAACATGAAAATAAGGTGTCATGGGCAGCACACTACCAAGAATTTCAAAGGATATTGTGAACCAAATAACACCTAACAGAATCATCTTTAGTAACTTACCTAGAAGAAAAATCATAATGATACTCGAACCTTTAGCAAACTCATATCCAAAAGGAAAATCATACATGCTAGGACCCGGAGCTTTATCTTTTTGCTTTATCCTGTGCGAATCCTACTTGGTAATGGGACACTAATTTAACCGCTTGGGCATCAGCTTAGTTGGGATTTGATTCGTATACAGCTTAATGTGAAATCTTTTGTGGTGATCAGCAATCGATTGTAGCTTGTGAAGCCATCTTCAAAATCTGATCCTTTTACCGTTAGTAACTCTCTAGTATAAATAAATGTCACCCTTTCCATTCCTGGCCCATTTCACATAAGATTCATGTTGCCAGATAATGTCCGATCACTGATCATAGATAACTAAACAATTTCATTAGTACTGTATTCTATACCAAGAACCAAGACACGTGCTTATTGCATATTGTCCAGTCACTAGAGCCAAATTAGGGTTGGCTTGAGTTAGTATACTAAGATTTAGACTTGCCATAATTGCAATCTGTGTTTTTCACTAAGGATATTTTCCAACTATGTTTTGATATTCAACGTGTGCCACCATAGGTTAGAAGTTGAACCTTAAAATGTTTAAAGCAAATAAATAAATAAATTTAAAACCATTTGGTAAGAAAATGATACTTTACCCTGATTTAAAAGTGTAAGCCTATGTATTAGTTTGGCATTGAAAATGAATTGGGTCATTAGAGTTACGGAGAATGTTTAGAAGCTCATATAATTTTACTCAAACAAATCACAAGTTATGATAATTGTGTGAAGTGCCTTTTATACATTTGATTTGAAAGTCTAATGATTACACATCCTGATCAGAGATGCCCCAACAAGTATGGTCCTTAATAAGTATGAGTCATCATTGTAAATTCTCTGTTTAAAGATGAGGCTAATCATTGGTAGTTGTTCATTGATCATACACCTAGTTGATTGTTTTCAAAAGAAAATGGTACTCAAAGATCCAAATGGATTGAGGGTTTTCTTTCTAACTAACAAGCTCTCATATTTGACATCTTGAGTGCTTGTGAAAGGACAAGATGTGGGCACATGTCTGGGGTTATAACAACAATGAAAAAAATATACAAGTTAACGAATCCCCAAATTTCTTTACCCATAGATGATGAATTTTAAGATATTCCTCCCAGATGATTTATCGGGGTTACTTCCAAAAGGAGAGTGAAGTTAATATTGATTTGGTACTAAGAACGGAGCGTATGTCAACTGTTTCATATAGAATGACATTAACTAAACTAAGACAAGTTAGGGTGCAATTAGAAGATTTCTTGACAAAGAATTTGTTTGACCTAATATATCATCATAGGTTGCACTTGTGTTATTCACTAAGAAACATAATGGGGCATCGACTCTATGCATTAATCATTGGAAGTTGAATCGTGTTACATTAAGAATTGGTATCGACTTCCAGAGATTGATGGATTATTTGATTAATTGGTAAAATCCCAAAATTTTTGAATATTTATTTGCAATCTAATTTTCACCAATTAAGAATTTGGAATTACACATCCCAAAGACAGAACTGAGTACACAAAAAGGTCACTATTAGTTTTTGGTACTATCAATTGGGGTTACCAATGCACTTTGCATTTTCATAGATACAATGAATCAACTTATTCAACCATACTTGGATCCCTTCATTATAACTTTTATAGATGATTTTTGGGATATTCAAAGACTCAAGAAGAGCATGAACAACATTTGTGGTTAATTTTACAAACATTATGAGAACATCAATTACATGCTAAAATGGAAATGTTGGTGATAGATCTTTGGAAGACTAGAGATGGGAATTGAAGTTGTTGAGTGTTGGTGCTGAAGCAAAGAGTATTAGGACAGGGTGTATAATTCCATCAATTTATGTTAGTTACCTGTTCTAATAGAGTTGTTTATAAGATTAACTCCAAACTTATTTAGTTAATGACGGATTTTACTTAGGATTTTATTCTACAAATTTCGAGGATGAAATTTTTATAAGGATGGGAGAATGTAATGACCCCAAAAATTGTATGCATAGAAATGTTAAAAATAAAATAAATAAAATAAATTTTAAAAATTAAATTAAAATTAAAATTAAAAAATAAATTAATAAATATTTAATTTTAAATAATTATTATTAATAATAATAATTATTATTATTATTATAACAATCTGAAGGATCTCAAGATCCTTCAGACATCACAATTTACAAAGAGTTTATCTCTCTCTCTCTCTCTCTCTCTATCTCTCTCTCTCTCTCTCTCTCTCTCACGTCTCTCGTATCCGTCCCCCTACTCTATCTTCTCATTTTCTCGACCAATATGCGGCTAATCGAAAAACTAAAGATACTGCTAGGTTCCTATTTTCGCTACCGACATTTCTACTGGAACAAATTTGTCGTGGGAGCGACGTAGGCACCACTCTTGGAGAAATGTATACTCCCTCTCTTTCCTCAATTTCTCCTTGAATCTTCAACTAAATCGGCGATCGGGCACCACCACGGGGTCCTAGTCTCAATCGTCGTCATTTTGGCCAAAGCGAATTTTTAATTTGGGGGTCCTAGGCACCATTTCAAAGCGAGAGTAGGATTTAGGGAATTAAGGAAAGTGGTTGTTTTCGGGGGTTTGATTGTTATTTGAAATTTATGGGCGTAGGAAATGTTAAAATAATATTTTTATTGAGAGTTGATTTGATATAATTAGGGTTATTGAATCAGGGTTCGGGTGAGCGCCGCAGACATTGTTTTAGGGTCCCTGTTGGCGTAGTTTCACGATTCAAGTATGGGGATTAAGTTAAGTCAGAATTTTATTAAATATGAACTGATTAAATTGTTATATATATATATATATATATATATATATATTATTTAAGAATTTAAAGGTTATTTCGAAAACCAACCGTTCGAAATGAATTTTACAAACTTAGGATATATGGTATGGTATTTTGAATAAAACAAATGGTGGAAAGTTTGGTTGTTTATATGGTTATGTTTAAATGTTGAAATCCTGTGGCCGATGATTTGTTAGTAGGATTTATTGTTTAACTGGATTTGAGACTATTTGCGAAATACTAGAACTGTTTGTGAAATATTTGAATTGTTGTGAAAAATACTGGAACTGATTGTGACTAATGCAGGACTTTGAAATAACGGTCAGTGGTCGGGTATTGTTTGATTAACCAAGGGTTAAGATTATTATTTGACGGTCGAGGGCTGAGTTTTAATTGACAGCTATACGCCTGGTTGTATTTTGTGGGTGGGGGCCAGGTTTTTAGAATAATAGGAAATATATGTGAAATGATATTTTAAATGGTGATTTCTATTATCTAAATTGCATGATATACTTTAGGAACCCTAGGGACCAGTGTATTGTGATCACCGAGGCTTAGTCTAGCTTTTGGGCAGCACAACCCGTGCCATGGGAGAAGTAAATGGTGTGTTTGTCACAGAGAGTGTCTTATATGCATATCTGTTAATTTATGTCAATACGAATAATTAATAAGATAATTTTGAGGGATTGCTGAGAAAGGAGAGTGCCCTAGTAGTAGTAATGGTATTAGAGTAGAAGGAAACAACTTTTATAGGCGGATAATCTTCCCTATCCTCAGCTAATTGTGTGTGTGAGTGTAAAATAAGAATGATTTCATAAATGTGTTTATCTACTTAGTGAACTGGTTGTTTTCTGTACACTAAATGCATGCTAGTCATACACTGACATTAACTTAGTCTTCCTTTACTGAGTTGTGCCTAACCCCTACTTTAGAAACTATCATTTCAGGAAATTCTAGGAAACGTTCCTAGCAGGCTAGAAGGGCTGAGACTGTGTAATGACCCAAAGAATAATGGTATTTTAAATAATAAAGAAAAGAAAGGAAAATAGAAATCGAACAGAAGAGGCAGTAGCCTTCGTCGACGACATGGATGAAGGTGTGCCTCGTCGACGAGAAGATACCAATAGGTTGTTTTGGGCAACTCCAAATTTCGTTGACGAAGGGGAGAGTTCATCGACGAATTTTCCCTTGACCTCGTCGACGAGGTGACGTGGCTCGTCGACGAACGTCACCTTGTCGACGAAGCCCCTAATATAAATAGCCTAAAACTTAGTTTTTACACCGAATAATAAGAAAAATCCTCTCTCTCTCTCTCTCTCTCTCTCTCTCTCTCTCCCTATGGTTTCTCTCTCCTTTCTCTACGATTTTGGCTCTTTCGTTCGTCGGATCGACAATCCAAGGCCACCACGACGCTCCTAGGGAAGTTCTCTCCAAATCTGTCGGAACAGATCGTTTGGAAGCGAGTTGAAATTCATCCTTGAGTTGAGGTAAGACATTTTTATGCCAAATTTGGCCTTTTCATAGTTATAGGAAATGATATTCACGTGAAAATATTGAAGTTTAGTTCTAGGGATTGTTGAATTCAGGGTGTTGAACGAGGAAGGCTGCGAGTGCAGGACGAGTGGAATTTTTAGGGGGTTTTCTTCAGTACCAGGTAACGGAATAAACTAAAGCAGATATTTTTCCATGCAAATTAGTAGTATTTATTAGAAAATTAATTTTCAAGAAACATGTGTTATATTTGAATATTATTGGAAAAATGCATATTTGGGAAAATACTGCTGTTATACAGAAAATATGACTTTAAAATGAAATGTACGAATTTACTTAGTTATGTGTGGCATGAATATTATTTTTCATAAAAAGTATTATGATATGACAATTTTTAGAGTAAAGTATGTTTTCAGGAATTATGAAATAATACAGTAAATTATGACTTTGAAAATACATGATAATTGATTTATTATTCAGAATGGTATTTATGAAAGTATAGAAAATGCTATTAATCGATTTATGTTAAACGCTAAATTAACATGTATTATATGTTATCAGAATCTAGATGTTAGTTTAGTTCAGTTCAGGAGCACGGTACCGTAGCTATACAAATCAGATATCTATGTTCAGATTGGTGCTAACCACCCCACGAGGGAATGGGAGATGGATAGTCAATGTGACTTTCAGTGTAGAGTTGTAGATGTCCACCTGGCAGTCCGGACCAGGGTGTGACGAGCCCATCGTACTTACAGACATTTTTGACTCGGCAGTGGTCGGCCAGCCATTGTCGAGTCCCGCCTTCGAGCTGCACAATCCGTCATGGGGGTAATACATGACATCAGCTAACTATTCATCCTATGTATGTTTTCAGTATTATTAGTTATACCAAACAGTTATGATTAGTATGATTTATTAAAAATATGAAGGTATACGTTCATCTAGTTACTAAATGATTAATGTTTTCTAGTATGAAGAATGTACTGTATATCTATATTATCATTAAATATTCATATTGTCACACAGCTGTATTTAGTTTATTTTCCCTTACTAAGAAGTGTCTCACCCTCGAACTTAATTAATTTTCAGGAAACCTAGAAGGACCGGCGGGTCGTGGCCGCTGTTGAGCCTGTTGTACCACCCCGTTAGGATTGTAAGTTTTAACTAGGATCAATGGACTTGTTGTAGGATCCTAAAAAATACTTTTGGTATTTTTGGCTATTTTGGGAGATTGTATATACACACAGTGTTCTGGATTATTGTTAACTCTGGTATTATATATTTTTGTGGTATTGAGGTTGATGATTTACATTTACTGCTGCCTAGGTTCCACTGTGTATAATAGGTGTCCCCGCTACCCACGGGTTCGGGTTGACTATTTTATTTACTATGTTCTATTATATGATTAGTTAAGCAAGTCGTTACAATTTGGTATCAGAGCCTAGGATACTAGATTCTGTAGACTCTAGAATGCAATAATAATAATACCAGAGTATAGGATAAGGGAATTTGAGCTCTAATTTTGTAGTCTAGATGCAGGACTTCCGTGGTGGTTTGTGTGATTTTCCTAGGGTGACGATTTCAGGAAAGTTATGGTAAACTATCGTTGGGTTGGGTATCTAGTTTGCAGGATTGAACCTTGAATTAAGATCAAGAGTGATGAATTAATTAAGAAAATATAGTACTAGTTGGATGATAGGTCATGGTGATAGGGTTCTAAGTTAAGTTATTTGTTTTTCAGGATGGACCCTGGTGGTAGTAGTGCCCACGCTAGTGGGAATGAGGGAGTTGGGCCCTCAAGCGCTGTGGGTGGTGATTCAGATGCAGTCTTACGCAGCATGGCACAATAGGTTATGACCGAAATTGCTAGGAGTTCGAAGGAACAAGGTGGTTCATCAGCAGGCCACGGTAGCTCGATAGAGAAATTTATAAAGATGAATCCTCTGAATTTCTTAGGGGGAACAGATCCTACAGTCGCTGAAAACTGGGTGCAAGAGATAGAGAAAATAGTTGTCGTGTTACAGTGTTCAGAGGAGTAGAGGGTACTATTTGCTACATATAAACTAACTAGAGAGGTCGAGAGATGGTGGTCAGCGGTGAAACCTCTAGAGCTGCAGAGGATAGTACTTGTGGAGATGATGTGGGAGCGATTTAAGGAGATATTTTTCGACAGGTATTTCCCAGCCTCGTCTAGGGAAGCGAAGATTGAGGAGTTCCTGAATCTGAAGCAGGGATAGCAGACCGTACAGCAGTACACGACGAGGTTCATCGAATTATCTCGCTTCACCCCATACATCATACAAGATGAAGCAAAGAAGGTACGGTAGTTTGAGAGAAGTCTGAGGAGAGAAATTCATAAGCAGATATCGATATTGAAGTTACAGGATTTTATTGAATTGGTGGATAGGGCCACTATAGCAGAGATTGGGGAGCGGTTGAAGGCTAAGGAGCAAAGGTAGAATAAGAGATCCGCACCTTCTGGTTCTCAGTAGGGAGTTGCCTGTGGTTCGTGGAAGAGAGGTGGTTACTACAGATATCGGAGGCAGGATATCGAGAATCGCGATTTTCTATGTGTGCAGCCATCTCTAACTTGCCCGACTTGCAGAAAAGACACCTGGGGGAGTGTTGTGTTGGGAGAGGTGTCTGCTACCGGTGTGGAGAGTCAGGACATATGATGAGGGACTGTAAGGATTAGATTAGTGTAGCTCCTGCTCCTAGACCTGTTCGAGGAGGCTACAAGGCGCCACGTGGAGGCCAGCAGCAGAATATAGCCCCAGCCAAGGTTTTTGCTCTGATGCCAGGTGATGTTGAGACAGTCAGCGACGTGGTGACAGGTACGGTTAATATGTTTTCATTTAAAGTTATTACACTTTTTGACTCAGGGGCCACATACTCGTTTGTATCTTTGGGGTGAGTTAAATTGTGAAGGGCTAAAACACAGACATGAGATGTTGAATTCTTAGTAGCTACACCGATCAAGTCAGCAGTGAGATGTAGTAGGATGCTTCGTGGTTGTCTAGTTGATGTTTAGGGGAGGATTCTATCTACTGATTTGGTAGTGCTGGACATGCATGAGTTTGATATTATTTTCGGCATGGATTGGCTAGCAGCTTTTTGCCAGTATAGACTGCCATGCGAGAGAAGTAATATTTAGACTGCCAGGAAGACCAAAATTCAAATTTACAGGGTCACGAGTGCAATATTTACCTCAGGTTATCTCAGCTATCCAGGCGAGGAGACTGCTCTTGAGTGGTTGTTAGGGATTTGTAACCTTTGTAAAAGAAATGTCAGATAATGAATTGAAGCTTGTTAACACACTTGTAGTGAAAGAATTTATAGATGTGTTTCTAGATGAATTACCAGGTCTGCCACCTGATCGTGAGGTAGATTTCCCTATTGATCTACTTTCAGGTACAACGACGATCTCTAAAGCACCGTATCGAATGGCGCCAGCAAAGTTAGTAGAATTAAAAGATCAGTTGCAGGATTTGCTTGATAAGGGCTTCATACAACCTAGTGTATCTCCGTGGGGAGCTCCAGTACTATTTGTGAAGAAGAAGGACGGGTCTATGAGGATGTGCATAGATTACAGGGAAATTAATAAAGTGACAATCAAGAACAAGTATCCTCTACCCCGTATCGATGATTTCTTTGACTAGCTCCAGGGTACACGGGTATATTCTAAGATCAACCTCAGATCAGGCTACCATCAAGTAAAGGTAAGAGCAGAAGATGTATTGAAGACGACTTTCATGACCAGATATGAGCATTAAAAGTTCCTTGTTATGTCATTTGGTCTGAAAAATGCTCTTGTGCTATTTATGGATTTGATGAATAGGATATTTCATCCATATTTAGATCAGTTTGCTGTTATTTTTATTGATGATATACTGGTCTATTTGAGGAGCTATGAGGAGGATGAGATACATTTGAGGCAGGTTTTGCAGATGCTCAGGGAGAAGAAGCTATATGCTAAGTTCAGTAAATACGACTTCTGGCTCGAGAAAGTTGTGTTTTTGGGGCATGTTATCTCAGGCAATGGAATTTCTATGGATCGTAGTAAGATTGATGCAGTAGTGAATTGGGCTAGACTGAGGAACATCCAAGAGATCAGGAGTTTCTTTGGGTTAGCTGGTTATTATCGTCGTTTTGTTGAGGGATTCTCAGCTTTATCAGGGCCGTTGACACGACTAACTAAGAAGAATTCCAAATTTGAATGGGATGACAGTTGTGAGCAGAATTTTCAGGAATTGAAGCAGAGGCTAGTCATGCCACTAGTACTGATCATCCCATCAGGGGGTGAGGGTTATGCTGTTTACAGTGATGCATCCTTGAAAGGACTTGGTTGTGTATTGATGCAGTATGGTAGGGTGATGGCATATGCATCCAGACAGTTTAAAGAATACGAAAAGAACTACCCTACCCACGACCTTGAATTGGTTACAGTGGTACACGTATTGAAAATTTAAAGGCATTACCTGTACGACGAGCAGTGTGAGATTTTCTCCGACCACAAGAGTTTAAAGTATTTCTTCACTCAGAACAAATTGAATATGAAACAAAGAAAGTAGTTAGAATTGATTAAAGATTTTGATTGTACTATCAGTTACCACCCAGGAAAAGCAAATGTGGTAGCTGATACATTGAGTAGGAAGTCTAGCGAATTAGCATTGGCGGCTATGGAGATCCAGCATCCGATAATGATGGATCTAGAGAGACTCGGCATTGAATTGATTAGGAGTAATTTTTTAGTATGTATCGTTGGCCTAGTGGTACAACCTACTCTATAGGAAAGAATTAAAGCTGCTCAGAAAGAAGACCCATAATTAGTAGAGGTGATGGACAAAGTGCAGAGTGGTTGGGGGAAGAATTCAGTATTGCAGACGACGAAGATTTGCGGTTCCGTTCCAGATTATGCGTTCCTGTCGATACTGACATTAGGAAGACTATTTTAGAGGAGGCTCACAGATATTTGTACACAGTTCATTTTGGTAGTACGAAAATGTACAAGGATCTGCGAGAGTTTTATTGGTGGAGTGGTATGAAGAGAGAGATTGTCGAGTATGTAGCCTAGTGTCCAACGTGCCAGCAAGTGAAAGCCGAGCACCAGAGACCAGTAGGTCAGTTGCAGCCACTATTTATCCTAGAGTGGAAGTGGGATCATATATCTATGGATTTTGTCTCAGAGCTGTCGTCAACATCGCATGGCCAAAATGCGATTTGGGTAATTGTTGATCGGTTGACTAAGACCGCCCATTTCCTCCCTATCAAGATTAGCTATTCTCTCAAGCATTTGGCGGAGATTTATGTTCAAGAGATAGTTCATTCACATGGGGTACTAGTATCTATTGTGTCAGATTGAGACCCGCGTTTCACATCACGTTTTTGGAAAAGCTTGTAGAAAGCTTTAGGGTCTCAATTATTGTTTAGCACGGCATTCCATCCTCAGTCAGAATGGCAGACTGAGAGGACGATACAAGTACTAGAGGATATGCTCCGAGCATGCGTATTAGATTTTGGGGGTAGCTCGACTCAGTTCATGCCACTAGTAGAGTTTACGTATAATAATAGTTACCAGTCCAGCATCGGCATGGCACCATTTGAAGCTCTATACGATAGAAAATGTCATTCTTCGTTATATTGGGATGAGATGGATGAGCGGTGAGTTGTGGGACCAGAGCTTGTACAACAGATGTATGATAAGGTTCATCTCATCAGTGATAGAATCAGTGCAGCTCAGAGCCGACAGAAGAATTTGTCGATAATTGCCGCAAGAATTTGGAGTTCGATGTTGGTGATCATGTATTTTGAAGATAACTCCATTAAAAGGGGTTATGAGGTTTGGTAGGAAGGGTAAACTTAGCCCTAAGTTTATCAATTCGTTTTAGATTTTAAAGAAAGTGGGGCCAGTAGCCTATAGGCTAGCTTTGCCACCTACACTATCTAGGATGCACGGCGTATTCCACGTATCTATGTTGAGGAAATACGTCATAGATCCTTCTCATATTATCAGATATGGTGAGTTAGAGCTTAGTGATTCACTAGTCTATGAGGAGGTACTAGTGTAGATTCTGGACAAAAAGGAACAGGAACTACGTAATAAGAAGATTCCTCTGGTAAAGGTTCTATGGAGGAATCACACAATAGAAGAGGCTTTTTGGGAGCTCGAGGAATAGATCAGACAGAAATACCCACAATTGTTCCAAGAAGATCAGATATAACTAGAAATGTAAGTGATTGTGTAGTATTTCTTTTGCAGGTACATGTAATACTTTAGTTAGTAAGTGGTATTTTAGTTTTGGGGGAAATTTTCTTTTGTATATGTAATCTCCCAAAACTCGGAATGTAACCACAGTATTCCTCTGCCATAAGTGAGGGTATGTAATAAAATAAGTAGACCATTTTACCTTTAAGGGATGATGAGTTGTATGAATAATAAATTTTGAGAACAAAATTTTAATAAGGAGGGGAGAATGTAATGACCCGAAGAATAATAGTATTTTAAATAATAAAGAAAAGAGAGGAAAATGGAAATCAAACAAAAGGAGGCAACATAGGCTCGTCGACGACGTGGCAGTATAGGCTCATCGACGAAGGTGTGCCTCGTCGACGAGAAGATACCGAGAGGTTGTTTTGGGCGACTCTAAATTTCGTCAACAAATGGGAGAGTTCGTCGACGAATTTTTTCTTGACCTCATCGACGAGGTGATGTGACTCGTTGACAAAGCCCCTAGTATAAATAGCCTAAAACTTAGTTTTTATGCCAAAAAATCATAAAAATCCCTCTCTGTCTCTCTCGCTTTTACTCCTTACAGTTTCTCTCTCCTTTCTCTACGATTTCGGCTCCGTTGTTCACCGAATCGACAATCTGAGGCCACCACGATGCTCTTGGGAAAGTTCTCTCCAAATTTACTGGAGCGGATCGTTGGTGGAAGTGAGTTGAAATTCATCCCTGAGTTGAGGTAAGACTTTTTTATGCCAAATTTGATCTTTTCATAGTTATAGGAAATGCTATTCACGTGAAAATATTGAAATTTAGTTCTGGGGATTGTTGAATTCAGGGTGTTGAACAGGGAACGATGTGGATGCAGGACGAGTATAATTTTTAAGGGGTTTTCATCAGTACCAGGTAAGGGAATAAACTAAAACAGATATTTTTCCATGCAAATTAGTATTATTTATCAGAAAATTAATTTTCAGGGAAGCATGTGTTATATTTGAATATTATTGGGAAAATGCATATTTGGGAAAATACTGCTGTTATACAGAAAATATGATTTTAGAATGAAATGTACGAATTTACTCAGCTATGTGTGGCATGAATATTATTTTTCATGAAAAGTATTATGATATGACAATTTTTAGAGTAAAGTATGTTTTCAAGAATTATGAAATAATACAGTAAATTATGACTTTGAAAATACATGATAATTGATTTATTATTCAGAATGCTATTTATGAAATGTTTGGCGCGAGGCTGTATTTATGAAATGTTTGGCATAAGGTCGTATTTATGAAAGTATAGAAAATGCTACCAATCCATTTATGTTAAACACTATATTATCATGTATTATATGTTATCAAAACTCGGATGTTAGTTTAGTTCCCGTAGCTATATAGATCAGATATCTATATTCAAATTGGTGCTAATCACCCCACGAGGGGGTGGTAGATGGATAGTCGATGTGGCTTTCAGTGTAGAGTTGTAGATGTCCACCTGGCAATCCGAACCAGGGTTTGGCGGGCCCAACGTACTTATAGACATTTTTGACTCGGCAATGGTCGGCCAGCCATTGTTCCCGCCTTCGGGCTGCACAACCCATCATTGAGGGTAATACATGACATCAGCTAGCTATTCATCTTGGGTATGTTTTCAGTATTATTAGTTATACCTAATAGTTATGATTAGTATGATTTATTAAAAATATGAAGGTATACGTTTATGCAGTTATTAAATGATTAATGTTTTCTTGTATGAAGAATGTACTATATAGCTATATTATCATTAAATATTCATGTTGCCACATAACTGTATTTAGTTTATTTTTCCTTGCTGAGAAGTATCTCGCCCCCAAACCTAAATAATTTTTAGGAAATCCATAAGAACCGGCAGGTCGTGGCTGCTATTGAGCCTATTGTACCACCCCATTAGGAGGGTAAGTTTGAACTAGGATCAATGGACTTGTTGTAGGATCCTAGGAAATACTTTTGGTATTTTTGGATATTTTGGGAGATTGTATATATACACACAGTGTTTTGGATTATTGTTGACTCTGGTATTATGTATTTTTGTGGTATTGAAGTTGATGATTTATGTTTACTGCTGTCTAGGTTCCGCTGTGTATGACAGGCATCCCCGCTACCCACGGGTTCGGGTTGACTATTTTATTTATTATGTTCTATTATATGATTACTTAAGCAAGTCGTTATAGACGGTAGTATAGTTTTTGTATGTGATGAGTGTAGTTTGAATTGGTTTTTGTATAAGTATAGTACGTTAGTTTGTAATAAGGATTTTAGAACCTTTTTGTATATAAAGGTAGTATAAAACTCTGGTAATGGATTTTTGGAGATTGTATCTTTTATTTCCTCTACATTTTATATGATGAGTTTGATATCAGGTACACAAACGTCACTAAAGTAGCACCCCGAGCCTACGTAGCGGGTCGGGGTGTTACATACAGGGTCTCAAAACACCCTATCCCTAAAAATATAATACCCTAGTTTTATTCCACAA
The DNA here is from genome assembly GCF_029873635.1 of Malania oleifera. Taxonomy (NCBI): domain Eukaryota; kingdom Viridiplantae; phylum Streptophyta; class Magnoliopsida; order Santalales; family Ximeniaceae; genus Malania; species Malania oleifera. The sequence goes on along the minus strand of NC_080423.1, from coordinate 82,968,321 downwards.
AACTCTAGTAGATTTTCATATAATACAAAATCTGGACTCAAATAAGCCTGCTAATACTAAAAATACCTAAATAATCTACTTACCCTGATTTTCGGATGGTGCCCAAATTGCTCAAACCAACAATCTACTCCAGTAGACTTTTAAAGAATCTCCCCAAAATCAAAGTGGCGGCTTCTGATCGTCGGAACGGGGAGAAATAGAGCTAGAAACTTAGAGAGAAGTAGGAAGGGCCGAGCAGGAGAGAGAGATAGCTGAGAGAAAAACAAATTCCTTGCTGAACCGTCGTTTCCTGCTATTTGTAGACCTTTTGCCATATGGCCTCGTCGACGAGCCACGTCACCTCGTCAACAAGTTCAAGAAGGGAGTTCGTTGATGAGCACCTAACCCTCGTCGACAAGTTTCAGGCCCTGAAAATGGCCCCTCGGTAAACTCTCATCAACGAGACACGCGTCCATGTTGACGAGCCCAAGAAGACTGTTCATCGATAAACGCTCTGCCTTCGTCGATGAGGCCCTGCTTCGTCCCCCTTTAAAATTCTTTTTCCCTCTCTTTTCTTTATTATTTAATTCCCTTAATTATCTAGGTTACTACAATTTTAGGTCAATTCGATTGCTCTTTTTGTGAAAAAATAATAGGCTGGACAAATAGGAGTTGTCATCTTTGGTAATATTTAAAATATGCTAAAAGGATAACAAAGTATAGTGGACCAAATGGGAAGCTAAAGGACCCATATATTTTTGGATAAAGCATGCTTAAATCTTATATAGAATATGTTAAACCCATGTGAAGGGATTTTCTTTAGCCAAAGGTAATCATCCATCATTCATTTTTATTTTGTGGTATTCCCTATTATTGTACTATCATATTGATAACTTTATTAAGAACTCTATTATGTATTTGAAAATGTTTTAAGTCATTTTTTCTGATGTTTATATACGGAGAATTATTTTTTTAAGAAGAGATAGAGAAGAATAAATCCACCTCTTCTTTAGAGTTTAAATAAGTCATTTTCAAGTTTGTACAAGTGTGTTGTGTTTGCTTCATGAGTATGTTAAAAGTGTTTTAGATTACTCATATTCTTGATAGCTTCTTAATTTGTATTATAGCCAATAGAAACCTTGTTATAATGGAACTATGAATTTATGAAGTATGTTATTAATTTTAGTTTTGCTACGAGTTTTAAATTTATTATGTTTATGGTCAGTTGCTTTTAATAAGAAAGTGGATGAAAATTATTCCTAGATTTGGGGATATTAGATTTATTTGGTAAACTATATAATTTTTTAATAGATTAAGAGACATTTTTATGTTTTAATATGAGCTTGAAATATATGATGTTGATAAGTATGAACAATGCAGCTTGTTCAAAGCTAGATTTACCTCCAAAGAATAACTATTGGTGAATATATATTTTCACTTTGTTGAATGTAATTGTTTGGATTCACTTTGTATGAATTTGGAATTGTGCAGGTATATCAATAGTGAGTTTTTGCTCAAGTTTGTACCAAAGAAGTTTTTTTTATCTCAAATTGATGACTCTTCCACCTTGCCACCTATTTGCTCAGGTTTGTACCAAAGATGTCTTTTGTTTCTTTCATCATTTCTATATTCCAATGTATAATAATTTTTTCCCTTTTGCAGTTTTATGTGGCCAATGGGGAATTATCTTGTCAAATGTATCAATGTTCTGCTAACATGGGTGTTGGAGTATCATTTAACAACAAATATTATGCTCCTTTAACATGCGTGATGGCCCAAGTTAGTCGTATGATATTCTTACAATACAAAATTAACCAATAACCAATTATATGCACATATAAATCTGCTGGAGTATTAATATGTTAGATGGGTTAGTACAAACATAGTATTTCACCCCAAAGTATGAAATTAAAAGAGAGAATTAAAAATCTCTTTATAAAATATAATTATAAAAAATTATATGTATTTTATATATATTATGTATATTTTCTATATTAAAATATTAAATAGGTTGATCGATTTAACCAAAACTCAATTCAGTTGGTTTTGGGTTTGGTTAGTATGGAATTTCGGATCAGTTCATCTAACAAGATTCATTGATAAAAATTTTTCAATTAATCCAGTTAATTAACCTAAATGATGGATTCATCTAAAATAAATCAACATTATATTTACCTTCTTAGGTCCCTAACAACACAATCAACTAACCTTTAGTTAGAGAATTTGTATTAGTACTTTAGTATGTCCAAATTCTTGTCAATTGCCTCCACGACATCACAAGATCAAGTCATTCTACAAGCCAACTACTATTTGCCTGGGAGTATCTCCCTTTGTAATTTCATAGTTCTATAACTTAAATGCACTCACAAATTCATCTTATTTATGCTTATATGCTTTTGTGAGATCATCACTACACTTACTATCCATAATGTACTAAAGGCTTGAATTTATTCGATAGATGGTTTATATTTTGATATAAACTATTATTAAGCTATATTGAATTGCATGCTTGAACTAAATGCCATCCACATGGCTGATGTAGAATCTTGCTGGTAGTTGCTTAGGTTGTTGCATGTTTGGATTGAATGCATGAGAACACACAGGGGAGCTGAGCTCCATCCTTAGTGAGCTAACCTAAATTTAACTATCTTAGGGATTCAAATGAATCGTATTTTATTGTTTTTGTGATTTATAGGTTTGGGAAATGTTCTATTTACAGACGACATGCTACCGAAATGTCGTTAGAAATCTCATACATGACTATAGTCATTAAAATGTGTGCTCATATGATTACAATGTCATGTATATTTTGAAAGGATGAGTGAATAAATGAATAATTGAATTTCATCCTTATACTTTCTATAAATTTCCTACATCACTAGGATATTACTTGCTAGTTGAGTTCAAAGCATTTGCATGCTTGATAAAGAAATTGTGAAGTCGAGGGATAGGTTTTTGGATGAATACGCACAAGGGTTACATGAAAAAAACAGAGTTTGCATGTCCTCGTGCAGACAAAGCCAGTAGAATTAGATTTACATGAACCAATTAAATAACATAAAAGGTCAAACTTCAAGGTATAAACTTTGTGTGCCTTGAAAATCAATAACTTTGTAGTGGGGTGTCGTGACAATTTGTTAGTGATGGAAAACTAATATGTTCACTTATCCCATCTCATGTATTTGGAAAGTCATAGAGAGATGCTACCAAAATTTAGAATGTCTATGACGAAGGAATTCGAGTGATTGACTGCAATGTAAGTGCAGCATTCCTGTATGGGATTGGATCCGTACCTTTTAGACGGAAGATGGTTGATTTTAGGATTCAGGATGCATGCCTCATAAACATTATGAGGGAATAATCAACACCATCTACTTGAACATGTTATAGGGTAATTAATGAATATGGATAAGAGTTGGATGAAGGCTTACAATACAATGATCTTCTCTCCTTCTCTTACCTTCTCTTACTTTCTTACATTTCAAAATATGCCCAGAAGAGCATATATAACAAGCTCTCGTAGGTTTCCCTCTGAATCCCCAACTATCACAATGTTCAAATTCAAAATTCAAATAACTTCTTGCAGTCCAATCGCACTCGTCGACGAGTATAGGGAATTCACCGACAAGACAAAGAAGCCCACTCATTGTCTCATCGACGAATCTATCCTCTTGTCGACGAGCTTTTAACTCTGAAATTTTCTAACCCTCAGTATCTACTCGTCAATGAGCACAGAGCACTCGTTGACGAGTCTTCTGCTGCCAGCATAAGAAGACTTCTCTCATAAGTTTTTCCTTCCTTTGTTTGTGATCCCATTAAGTATAAGAGTCACATACAAATATAACAGTTATATATCAAGAGCATGTACTAATAATAGAAATGTGATTATTTATTTTTATATTGATGGTATCTTGATATTTGGTACAAGCTCTAAATATATATCAAATACCATGAAATCCTTGTCATCTAATTTTTTTTTTTATGAAAATCATGCGAGTTGCTTATGTTATTTTGGATATTCAAATCACAAGAAATGACAAAGATGTGAATCTTTTTCAAACTTGTTCTATTAAAGAAGACGCTCGACAAATTAATAATTTTGATTATTATTTTACAAGTTAATTTTCCTTTTTATACTATAAGTAGCGGTGTTATTTGTTCCCTTTAGTTCGATTTTAGGCTAAATCGAAAATCAAATTGAAAAAAAAAAATTCATCAAAATTGCAAATTGACACCTTTAGTTTTTTTTAAAATGGTTAATGCAATTATTTGGTTTGATGTTTAACCGATAGCCCAGACGGCAAACAAAAATAAAGGCACAAAATTATTACTCATATATACCTAGGGGTGGCAAAACGGATCGAAACCCGACAGGTGACTCGTGACCCACCTGTTTAAACCAGGTTTGGATTTAATACAAGCTAATCCATTTATAAACGGGTCAATTCAGACCCAACTCGTTTATTAAATGGGTTTGGAGGGTTCGAGTCGGATCACCCGCCGTGTGACCTGCTTAGGAGCCGATTAAAAAATGTGAAGGAGTGTTTTTTTTATTAAAAAAAATCATTTTATATCAAATGTTTAAAATTTTTTAAAATAAATACATTATATTTTTTAAATAAGTGATCCGTTTATGACTCGTTTATTAAACGGGCAGATTTGGGTTTACATAATAGTCATTTGTTAATAAATGGATCAACTCGAATCTAAACCAGTTTAACCCCAACTTATTTATAACTCGCCCAAATTTGATCCGTTAATCCGTTTTGCCACACCTATTAATATACCACCCACGCCCACGGTGAAAACTTCCCACATATTACAAGCCTAGCCCACTAATACGCAAACCCATAAGCAAGCCCAGAGGAGTAGTGAAATTTGAAGCCTTTCGGAGCTTCTGGTGTAGGAAAAACATCTCCCTACTCCCAACTAGGGGTGAGCATAATTCGGTGAAAATCGAATTAACTGACCAAAATTGGCCGGTTAGGTTCGGGTAAAAAATGCTATTCAGTCGGTTCGGTTGGGATTTATAATAATTTCGGTTAATCGATTTCGGTTTGGTTAACAACAAAAAATAATTCGTTTAACTAATTAACTGGATTTATTAATTAATTAAATTTTAAGTATAAATTATGAAGGGGACGATGACGAAGGGGACGACGACGCTGGGCTTGGTGCGGCTACGGAGAAAAGTGCTGGTGTTCCGGTAAACGGGGAGGACTGAGGAGGATGAGGGCCATGTTGAACTAGAGAGTCTCAGCGGCACCCTTGGCAGTGGTGACGCAGTAGCCCATGACGTCAAACACCGCCCGGTGCTTGTATGGATGAACTTCCAGGTGAAGAGGGCGGTGTAGAGTCGCAGACGGCGAGCCACAGCAGGATCCCGATCACCCACACGCGCTCAACGCTTCCAATTGTCCTCCACGAAGTACTGGAGGTTGCGGTAGGCGGTAGCCTTGCCGAAGCTAGTTGGGTTTTTTGGTGGGCACTAGCTTCTGACTCAGTAGCTGACTCAGTACTCGGCTGAAGTAAATTTCTATTGGGCCTTTGGGCATTTGGGCTCATTCTTTGAGTCCAGCGAACCAGCAATGCGCTTGGGCTGAGCGCTCTGCTTTTGGTGGGCAAGGAATTCAATGGACCTCTATTTGGGCCAATTCAAATAAATGCTAACAGATTCTAGGAGACCCATGCTTACCAAAATTTTGAGATTAAGTTTAGCTTAACAAAATTAAAATTTTGAGATTAAGTTCAACTTAACAAAATTATGAATTATCTCAACTTGAAATTTTAAGAAAGAATGCAAAATTAAGTGCAATTTAGGGATGTCTAATAAAACCCCCAAAGGACAAGGTCTTATTAAATAAACCCCTCTTACAATTAATAAATGTGAGGTTTGAAACACCTCTTTATCCTTTGTACACACACACACACACACAAATAAGGTATTTACATATACTAAACACATAAAATGACTATATAGATTTATAAAATTTAAGCAAAAAAGATCATTAAACATTCCCAAATTTTCAAAAAATTTCTAGAATTTTCCAATTTTTTTTTGCAATTTTTAAAGATTTTTCTCCACATGACATCACTTGTCATGTGACAGGAGATAATGACTACAAGAAATTTAATGCGATTAATTGACGTGACAACGATCCAACAATCTAAACAAAACACAACTTATAGGATCATGCCATGTCTCCCCCAAATGCATGGTCCTAGTTGTGCCACATGTCATCATTCATTCGGCAACACATGTCCCACTAACTTCTTTTTTTAAAAATAAATTATTATATATTATTTTTCTAATTTTTCCTTTTCTTTTCTTTTCTTCTCTTCTTTGTTTTTCCTAAATCTCTGGAACTCTCTCTCTCTCTCTCCTCTATTCTCTCTCTCTCTCTCTCTCTCGCTTTGATTTCTTTTCTTTGACGTCACCATGCTGCAGAAAATTTTTATAAAAAAGAAAAATCATCAACAGGTGACATCATGCTGACGTCACCTTGTTGTAAAATAAAAAAAAAAATAAAGAAAATAAAACCACGTGTCACCACTATAGGCAGAACATATTGCCTACTTATCTCAAATTTGGTCAGACCCGATTCAGACCAATTGAACAAGTCAGACTTTTGAACCGTCGGTTTAGTTTATTTTTTAAAAATTAAAATTTTAATTGATTCTTAATTTTTAAATATTGAAAAAAAATAAAAAAAATTAGAAAAAAAAATCAAGGAAATATTTTTAAAATCAGAAAAAAAATATTATTTGAGTTATTTTGACTTGGATAAAAAAAATGGAAAATATAAAAATATAAAAAAAATGAAGAAAAATCTTTAAAAATCCCAAAAAAAAAATTAAAAAAAATGATGGAAAATTAAAAAAAAAAAATGCTACAAAATTTTTGAAAAATTTAGGAATATTTTAAAGACTCTTTTTACTCAAATTTGATGATTTCTGATTATTATTTGTATATATTCTAATTTTTTTGTACGTCCCAATGATTACTTTTCATTTTCTTTTAAAAAATTTTATTTATTTATTTATTTATTTTAAAGGAGTTAATTAAAAACCATTATATTCAATTTAAGTGTAATTCATAATTAATTAGGTACTGTTTGAAGGACGGGTGTGTAGGGAGTACTAACACCTTCCCCTCACATAACTAAACTCCTGATTCCAACCAATGCCGGCTTGACCTTAAGGTGGTTGAGGTGTTTGCCTAGGGCCTCAAAAATTTTGAGGCCCCCAAATTTTTTTTAATGTAATAATATTAACATTATTTATAATGTTATCTTCTCATACATTGACTTTCTCACTATCAAGTAATTGAAATTGTATTTTAAAATGTAAAGCAAATGCAATTTAATTCTTTTTTTTTCAAGTCTCAATGTATTTATAAAAAAGATAGATTATTTTTCAAATGCTTTTATTGCTTATAGAATTTTATTAACAATAACTGTGACAGTAGCTTCTTCAGTTAGGAGTTTTTCAAAACTTAAACTTATAAAAAATTATTTGTGATCAACTATGTCACTCGATTGGCTATGTTATCAATAGAAAAAAAAAATACTTAAAAATCTTGAATATAAAACTTTAATTAGTGATTTTGCATCTCAAAAAATTTAAAAAATTAATTTTAAATAAAAATAAAAATTAAACAAAATATTAAGGGCCCCTAATTAAATCATTCGTTTAGGACCCCATATTATGAAGAGTTGGCACTGATCCCAACTTTGATAAATGTAAATCGAGACTACTACTTTTTTGGCCTAAGATTAGTCTGAAGACCAATCAATGAGTAATAATTAGGTGAACTAACTGCACTTAAGTAAATAACAAGTTAGTGGCGATTCCATCGAACTTTTGTCATTTCATATCTTTCTTTAGGATATTGCAACACTATCCTAAATATAAATATTTGATAAATAAATATATGTGGTGTGTGTGTGTGTTCAATTATTCATAGTTCCTGAATGTATTAATTTTGTTTTTTGTTCCACTCATTTATAACCTTGCTCAAGTCCAATCCGCTGACCTTTCTTGCCCACCATTTCTCATGCTCCAAATCTCATCCATTTACATCCCTACCCTTGAACGTGAACTGTGAGCCTGTGGCTATGGACATGGACGGGTCAAGACCGGCCTATCATGCACACGTGACGGAAGACATGGGCTAGGTCTCCTTGTCGCACACGTGTTGGTCATTCGCCAGGCTTCTAGGGCCCACAAAACAAAAGGGTTGACTTTGTATGGTCCACGGGAGTTGTTAACCTGCGCCCACCACCGCCCTCGTGCTAGCCTAAGCCCACTCTGCCAGTCAACCCTTTTGTCCCTCCCGCCGACACCGCCCACCCCAAATCCTCTCTTAATTTTTCGAGCCCGTGGTTTTCAACGACCCCAAAAGTCAAACCCATCCCCGCAAAACAAAGGTTTCCCTAACTCTGAAGCAAGTCACTTTGGGATCACCATCTTTGCATATATTTTCTTACATCTTATTTATGATTTTTTTGTTATGTGAATTTAATTATAGAGGACTTCTTGCTTCCCCTTGAGCCCCTTTGATCTGTGCTTCAGATTAGGTTTTACTTTTTATTTTTTATTTTTTATTTTTTATTTTTTTTAAAAAGTAAGGAGTGTGTAAATGGTCAATTTGATCAAATTCAATTAATTAATCGAATTAACTAAATTTTTTCATTAAACTAATCCCAAATCGAACCAACCGAATTAATAACTGTAACCGAACTAACTTTTCGAGTAATTCAGTTAAACGAATTTGATCGAATAATTTAAAATTATTTATAAAAATAAAATATGATTGCAAATTTGGTTTCTGGTTTACCAATTATAACTTAATTAACTATTAATTTTATTAATAAAAGGGATATTTTAAGATTAAATGTTGACTTTTTGAGTCTGATCCATGTTTTGATACTAACAAAGCTTATGTATCTTACGTGTGCATTTAGTGTGTGAACATGTTTACATGTCGCACGAATATAAGATACAGGAAAAATGGAAGTCAAGACAGAACTTAAAGTCCACATAACAGATTGACATATTCCATGAAAAAAAGAGCAAAAAGAAGAAGAAGATGTTTATTTTTTATTGTAATTGCATTTAAATTTTTATTATCTGGTCTGTAATAATGTATGCATTTGCATGATATGGATGAAAGCTTAGAACAACCGTAGATAGATCCTAGGGACCAACACTTTTTTATAGAAACTCTTTTCTTAAATATTAGGGTCAAATTTTAGGGCTCAAACGAAGTTTACAAAAACTTCGATCGACCGACGCAAGATTTTTTGGGTTTAATTTAAAAGTCTGGGCCTTAGACTGACCTAGGACCTTATAGACTTAATGAAAAATCTCTTAAAGTTAAAATATTACATTTATTCAAAAAGGGATAAAACTTAAAATCAAATTAAGGTTCCTGAATACCCCTGGTTGACCGAACCATTATGGTAATAACCAATTTGGTCGATTGAATACCTTGTTGGCTAAAAAGTCAAAGCGTTGACTAAGCCACGATCGACCGAACCATTGGCATTGTAAATGTCTTGGTCGACTGAACCGTTAGGAAGTCAACATGTTGACTTCACATGGTTGACCGTTTATTTTGAACGTATCGTCCCTGATCGACCGAACCATGAAGTGACTGACCCCCTAACAACTCAACGGACTGTTTGTATAGTTCAAATTGACCATGGTCGACCAAACCATATGAGTGGTCAACTAAACCTTAGTCATGTTTGACCGAACCTACGAAGAGTTCAAAATCATTTGGATATGGTCGACCATATCCTTAGTTCAAATTTGCCTTGGTCAATCGAACTTACAAAAGTGGTCGACCGAACCTTGACTTAAGCCGACCAAATCTCTCAGGTTGGGTTATTTTCCAGTACTAATTAAGCTTCATGTTTTTCATTAAACAATCTGGAAAATACCAAGCGTGTCCCCAAACGGTCATATTTTCAAGAAGTCTATATATACCTCTTCATGAGCCAAAATTAGTAACTTTGATTAACCAATTTTTCTCTCAAATTATTTTCTTAATCAAAGTTCCCCCACTTACATTTTTAATTGCAAAATCACTTTGGAGTAAATTTTTAAATTCTTCTACTCTCTTTCCTTTCATTCTTTTGACAAAACTTTTTGAAAGAGAATATTGTATTTGGGCATTTATTTCATTCAAGTGCTTTTTACTCTCTCGTAGCTTGCATTTTTTAAAAACATTTTTGAGAGCAAAGCCTTGAGTTTCTCTCAAATATTCCTTTGATAAATGTTTTTGGAGAAATATTTCATTAGGGGTTCAAATCTTTGAAATACTTTATCATATACATCATTATACAAAGATTGAAAATATCTAGTTTGGAAAACATCTTTACTCCACTGAGCATCATTTTATATCATTGGAGTGTGCATTTTAGAGCTTTAATGTTGTGCATCTCTGCTTGTATATAGGAGCATTATTTTGTATAAAAATGTTTTAATGTATCAGTTGGGTTCAACGCGTCAATTGAACTAGAGAATCTTAACCCCATAAATGAGATCAATTCGGTTTAACCCAAAAATTGAACTGGGGAGTCTTTACTTGGTAAGGGAGACAAGTTAGACTCAACCTTATAATTGATCTAGGGTTTACCTTACCCCATAATAAAAGGTTGTAACGACTTCTGCTCCACCTGTTTAAGTAAGCAGGGTTAGTGAAATCCTTGGGGGGTATGCCCAAGGCGGGAATGTAGGCTGATTTGGCCAAGCTCGATAACAAATCTGTATGTCACTCTTTCTCTATCTTATTTAATTTTCGTACTTCAATTTCTGCATGTGTATGCTTTCATTTACAGTTATTATAACGCTCAGACCCGTTATATAGCTCGGAGTGCTACTACACCTGTATAATACACCTTTCTCTGATAAACATACATATACAACCCGCCCTGAATAGGGACAACGAGTGTTTCATATTGATCTGTAATCTCATGCACAACGGAAAACATAAACATCCATATGGAAATCTAAAAGACATACCAAAGTTTCTAATTGTATCCTCATATACATACGATTGTACTTAAAACATAACATGTTCTTACAATCCCCAAAAATACATTCTGAACTAAGTATATTACATATACAAAACACTTACGTAATCTACACACAATAGGACACTCCAAGTTCCTTTAACAACTATAACCGATGTCCTACAGGACCTGAAACAAAGGTTGTATGTTGGGGTGAGATACTTCTTAGTAAGGCGGAAGATATTACATCAGTGTGTGACAACATGTGTTTATTTCAGTTGAAAGCAATTACATATAAAGCATATTCTCAATATAGTAATATAGGAGATATTTATATATTTCATGCAATAGATAATTCAGCATCGTTACAAGCGAGAGTTTCCGAGGTTAGGGCAGGATTCATGCCCATACACTATACAATCCCTCCACCTGGTACTCAAACCTGTGACTTTGCCCATTTTAGTCTTTAAATCATGTATATGCTTATTTAGAGCACCGTCCAACTTAGAAAGTTCATAACAAATGCTAACACTACCCCTTGGTGCAGGTTATGCGATCATAAATTCCTAAACAAGCCCTACCCTACGTAGGCACTTGTCAATCATTATAGTTACTATAGTCCGACTAAATCCACCTGGTCTATTAATCCACTAGTGGCACACACCTACCTAGCTGACTATCTTGATACCCACACTAAAAATCATATGTGTGGTTGCACTGTATCTAGAGTATAGCAACGAAACCATGCTTAAGCTTTTCAAAACTTTTTATAACGTTAAGCTTTTTAAGGCTCTGATATAACATTGAGCTTTTTAAGACTCTCATAGTAACAAGCTAACAAGCTAGGGGTCCTAATATCATATATACAATTTATAATAAAAGAAATTAACTTGTTTCAAATTCACAAATCACCTATACAGTTATAATATTTTCACAAACTCATTCATTTATAATGTGGTATAAACCAACACACACACTCTCGATTTAACCCTTTTCACATATAAAGCTCGGTATATAACCAACACCTTTTTTCCATATTTTCAGATAGCAAAATGGAACTTTAGGTCCCATAGTTCACATACGTGTATAACAGTTCAATATATTCCATTTCATATCATATGTCACACTCGTTTGGTAAAAAATCCACTATATATAGTATATAACTCGAAAAATAACATTTAAATGGAAAACAAAGGGTTTAAGCATCTCCTACATTAAGATTAATGCAAATATAGAAGTTTTGAAAAGTTTGGAGATCATACACCAAAACCCTTATTTTTACCAAAACCGTAAAATCGTAAAATCGGTATTTTTACTCGGTGAAACTTTGCAAATAAGCAATCAATACGTGCATATAAACATAAGATAACTTTCTAGCGATTTAGTTTTCTAAAGAGACTGATGTAAACAAATCCCTTTACCTTTTCCCGAACACTTAAAACACAAACTATACGGCTCCAAAATAATGAACCGAGTTCTTAAAACCTAAAAACCAAAGAACAACACTTCAACACAATCTTATTTACTATAGATCTACTAAATCAAAAACGAACTTAGACCTTTACTTCGGTTTCGGGATGAACCCCGGAAATCCTCAAAACGAAGATCCGATCCGCTATAATTGTAGAGGTTTTCCCCCTGATCCACGTAGTAATGTCGGATCGTGGATTTAGATGACAAACAACAGAGGATCATAGAGAGAGAGAGCTCGCCGGTTCTAGAGAGAGAGAGAGAGAGAGAGAGAGAGAGAGAGTTTTGAGTTTCTTAACCATGAAGCAATAAAAATAAATATTTATAATTTAGTTGACCCGGCTAGACTCGTCGACGAAGTGGAGCGCTCGTCGACGAGCAGAAGAAGGGCGTTCGTTGACGACAGAGTTGGCTTTATCAACGAACTTGAGATTCCAAAATTCCAAAAATATCTTAGTATGCACTCGTCGACGATCCTTTGAATCTCGCCGACGAGCCACAGAAGAGACTTCGTCAACAAGAGAAGGAGTCTTGTCGACAAACCCTATTGTCTTCACCTTTTTAAATTCCTTACCCTTTTCTTATTTGTTTAATCTACATTTCTCGGATCAGGTCCTTACAGTTATAATATTTGCATGCACACATTTAAGTTAAATGAGATATGTTCCACGTGTATGTCTGCTTTTATCATTTTATTAATTTACATACACGTGAAAATGGAATATGATATGTGGTGGATTAGCATAAATGTTTAAATTAGTCCAAAAGTTTTAAAATCCAATTCACCCCCTCTCTTGGGATCACACCAAAGTCAACATTAAAATTTTAAGATTTAACACATATCTTATATTAATATTACTAATTTATATTTAATTATTAATTAATTAGTAACTTAGGTAATTCAGTTAATTGAATTAAAGATTCCTCATGCTCGAACCGAAAATTGAATACCCAAAATTATTCAAATTTGGAACCGAACCGAGCTGATTGAATTCAGTCAGTTAATTCAGTTAAACTCCAATTATGCTCACCCCTAAGGAAAGTTTTCAAAAAAATTGTATTTTTATAATATTGTTACATATTCTTTGAAGGATGGACATTAAGATGCTAGTAAGATTGCTCCTTTTTAATAGATTACTTATAAATGTAAGTCCAAAAAAGTAGTACTTATTTTACAAGTTCTTATAGCATTTATTGTTAAAATAATAATTTATTTGTATAGAAAAATATGATGAAATCAATCAATAGACTTTGTCTTTAGAATTTTATAGTACTCTTGTCATATAAATTTTGAACACATTTCATTATTGTGTGTCAAACATTAGATAAAAGCTTCTTTCATAAAGTGGAGCTTGGAACATTTTCAAAAATGTACTTATTCAAAAAAAAATATGCAAAAAGATTAATTTTTTTAAGTAGATTTTGAGAAGCAATTTAAGATGAGTTTTTGCCACTTATAGTTGAATGCTAATGCACAATGGTACATGTAATGTCAAACCCCCCAAGCTTATTACATCGCCTCCAACTTTGTCTCCTCACATCACTTTTGTTGCCAAGAAAATCTAACTGGACCATAGTCCGCCACTTCTCACCTCTAAACTTCTTTCACTCTCTCTCTCTCTCTCGTTTCTCTCCCCTCATCTCTCTAGATCTCTTTAACTTCACTGTTGCTTCAAAAATATATAAAAAATTAAATAAAAATATATTAATTTAAAATATTGGTTTTTCAATAATGATACTATTGACATAGTTTAATAAATATATAATTTTTTATGCATAATAATATGCAGCGGGTATAATAAAAGGGACATACAAATGTCACCTATTTTATAAGTATTCATAATCATCGATCATTTTTATAGATACAACTAAATAATGCTTATGATTTCCAACACTTCTCTAGTTTAGAACCTATTATCAGGACGTGCCAAATTAAGTATTTGTTTGAGTTTAGTACTTTCCCTCAAGTGGTTCTAGATGATACATTTATAAAGAGCCCTAATTTATTTAAATTTGTTCAAATCCTTTAATTTTCTATTCAGTAATATAATGAGACTCAAACTTTGAAAATATCTATTTAATTAGGGGCAAATATGATTTAATGAGCTCAAAATTCAAGTCATTATGTACTGCATGTTAAAATAAGAAATATTTCATTTTAATAAACATTTTTAGTAAATACTTTTATTATAAATATTTTTAGGTAATATTAAAAAATAAAATTGGTTTGACTCATTATATTGTTGCAAGAGTCCAACAACAATAATAATAATAATAATAATAATTAATAATTATAATTATTATTATACATAATAGTATCTTATTGTCTTATACATATAACAATATAAAAATATTTAAACATAATATAATATATATATATATATATATATCGTAATATTATTATTTATAATTCTACAATATTTTAACAAGTAAATCTAATAATGAACCAATATATTTACTGTAACAATATAATATTAAAAGTGAAAACATATTAGTGCAAATATTTTTAAGCAATCATGCTGTATATTTTAATTTTTGTTTTGTTATTATGTGATTAATTGCAATATAATAATGTCCTTCTCTTCATTTTCCATATTTTTATATTTTGTTACCAGTACTGCAATAATATGTGATTATATTATATATGTTTAATATTATATTATTTAATAAATTTCAAAATATTAAATATATTATAGCACTGTAATACATTGAAGTATAATATAATATTTTTTACGTTATATATACAATATAATATTAGCTATATAATTCTATTATATTATAGTAACATACACATGTATAGTTGAGTCTCAAATGCTAAGCATTAATTCTTTTTTTACTAAAAAAATTAATTATTAAAAACCTCTTATTTAAAAAACATATTGAGGCACAGATGTACTTAAACTATATATAAGTGTTTTTTTTAATGTTTTTGTTTGCTAATGTTCTTATAAAGTCAATTTCACACACCATTTGGACAAATGCAATTTAAAAATGTTTTCAATCCAAAATTAAAATTAACAACCATCACTTAAGTTGTGTTTGGAAGTATGAATTTAAAATATTGAATTTGAATAAAAAATAGTATATTTTATTTAAATTTACACATTTTTTTTTTTAAAAAAAAATTCATGCCCTCACCATATTCAAAATAAAACTTTTGGGTCAAATAGCGAAATTAAAATAATCTCACAATATAAAACCACTTATCACAAAAATAAAAAATAGAAGTTTAATCCTAGGGAATTGGCGCAGTGGTAAAGCAGTCGGGCAATTTAGGAGGAGTATCGAGGGTTCAAATCCTAGCAATGTACCTAGTTGATGCAGCGAAACTGGTCCTGGGAAGCGAGTTGGCCAAACAACTAACCAGGAGGAAGGCAAACTAGGAGGAAGGCCACCATCCCGTGGGTTTGGTGCCACATCGGGGCGGGTCTGAAGGGCTCATCGATGACCGGAGTTTCCATGAGAAAAAATAAATTTAAATAAAATAAAAGTTAACAAAATCACTTACGTATGCATGAGAAGTGGGAAATCATGTGTTTGACCAGTTGACTCTTAGTCTGGAATTGAATTGGGATGATGAGCAGAGCGGCAGAAGCCAAGGTCCACCTTAAATAATGCATCCATCCCATCAGCCCCCAACCCATATAAATAACAAGGCAAACAAACCCCCCACAAGAGAAAATCACAGCTAGCTACCCATTGAACAAAACAGAGAGAGAAGGAGACGATGGTTACTCCTGCTCTGTAAAAATGCGATAGACCATCACATTTACATGAACATCATATCGTATCATATCAATTATCATCAATAATAAGTCTTGATGAAATGAACTACTCACCCTCAAATTCCAAATGGGTCAGACCAATCACGGCCGCCATCGATCAGGACCGTTCATCTCACAAATTCCACATCATGCATGTCGATCAAATCCCCTGTTTGCAGAACAGTTCACCTACTAAAAAAACCCACATATGATTTTGTTAAATATATATCTGTGTTTGTATGTGTGTCCATATATTATATATGACCCATTTGCAGAACCTTCCAAAAGCGCAACCGTTTCAGTCACAGAATTCTCCAAAAGTCAATGCAGAAGTGGAATTAATGCACTTTGCCGGATTGCCCTGCATCTCTCTAATAAAACAGATTTGCTTTCTCTCTTCATCTGCTCCACTCTCTTCTTCCCTTTCCATTATCCCTTCTCCTTCAAGTCTGCTTCATATGCACAGTTCACTTCCCTGATCAGCTTAGAAGTAGTTCTAATGGAGGAATTAAATGGTAATTGGTTCGATGGGTCGACATCGGACGACGAGCTCGTCCGGGAGCTCGTCGACAACATGTCTCCCTTCTTTGTGTTGCCTCCGGCAGAACTCGAGCCCGAAATGAGTCCTGCTAGTCAAGCAGCTATCAACCAGGTTGTCTCCACCATCTACTCCGGGCCAACCATTGGAGATATTGAGAATGCTCTGTACGTGACCAACAGCAAAAGCCCATTTCCAGAGATTCCGGAATCCAGGTTTGAGCTCATTTGTGGTTCAGGTCATAGAATCAATGGAGTACTGAATTGGGTTTATTGAATTTTACTTGTTTGGCAATTATTTGGATATTTTTCTTTTCCTAATCAGATTTCCAATACTGGAGAGGAATTTGAACAAGGTCGAGAACAAGTATACTCTGAAAATGAAGAGCTGGGGGAGTGGGATGGCCGACGATGGCTACAAATGGAGGAAGTATGGGCAGAAGTACATCAAGAACAGCCGAAATCCTAGGTAATTCTTAATTTCCTGCTAAATGAATTGATATATCCATGATTTTGGGGGTGAAGAATAGTTCTACACCATCCTATACGTTTTATTTTTTTATTTTTAATCTATTTGGTTTTCAATTTTGTCAAGAAGTGTTGCAGAAAAATGACAGTGTCTCTATTTTCTACCCTCCCTTAGATTTGAGGTGTTGCAGGCATTTTACGGCCGCCATAGTAATTAATTGGCTGTCTTTCTTCTACAAAATAAATAAATAAATATAAAAATTATTTGGTGGGGCACATTTTTGCCTGCTTGTTAAATTCGAAGACAAGGTTTTTTTTTAATGATTATTCAATTTTGGTTTTGATTTAAAAGTGTATAAAATAAATAATTAAATCTAAAAAACTATCTCTAGATGTTAAAATTTTTAGTAACAGGTTGTCAAAGCAATTCAAAATTGTAAAATCTGATTTTTAATTTTTTGACAGACAGTTGAAAACCAATAATAAAAACAAAAACTGACAATATAAATAAACGTATTTTTATAATTTAAAATTTTTATTTGTTAAGAATTTGAGATTATAACATTTTACATTTTATTTGTTAAGAATTTGTTCTAGAAGAAGATCTCATCTACTAGCATAACATCAGTGTTTCATATATTATTTAAAGTATATAATAAATAAGAGATTAATTTGAGTTAAAAGAAGTGTAGTTTAAATGAAATTTTTTTTGCTTATTATTTGACAAAATCTTACATGTAAAGCACTAATGGTATGCAGTAGTATACATTAATCCTAAGCCGATCATTTAATCAAAATTAATAGTTATTACTATATAACAAAAATTTGAACTTGTAAAGCATCATTATTATAGCATAAGAACATGAGCCTTTATATTTAGTAAGGACCTCACTTGGAATACACTTTTGTCATACTACTCATACCTTATATTTTAAGATTTTAATAGAATAAATAAAATATTTCATTGAAAATGACCTCTTATTATTTAAATGGTATAATTGTTTTGATATCACATGTTAGAATATTAACCTATCAAACACAAAGATCAGTACAATAATTGGGACATTGAGTAAAGTCCTAAAGTTGGGGGTTTCTTTTTTTCTTTTTTCTTTTTTTAAAGGGTAAAAGTCAGTGTTACTAAAATACCAAAACTGTCCTAAAGTCATACAAATTCGCGAAAATATATGAAGACAAGGTTTGGGTCATTTGTAGTGTCGAACATAATTCAGTTTAAACTGAATTAATCAATTGAATTTAGTTAGTTCGGTTTGGTTTCAAAATGGGACAAATTCGGGTATTCGGTTTTAAATTTTAGTTATGAGGAAAATGCAATCGGTTAACCGAATTATCCAAATTTTACTTAATTAATAATTAAATATAAATTAATTTTTTCTATAATTAATTTTTTTTTATTTTAGTTTCGGCATACAAATTATAAATTCATATATATTTTTTTTTAATTTCGGCATTCAAATTGTACATTCATATTTTTTTTAAAATTAATTTTAATTTTATTTGGTTAAATTTGGTTAACCAAATTAACCGACAATTCGGTTTGGTCAGGTACGATTCAGTTAAAGAGCTCAATTCGATCAGTTCGGTTATGGGGCGGGCCGGGGTTAACCGAAAAAAATCTGCCAGTTCGGTTAATTGGCCAAACCAACCGACTGCATACCCCTAATAATTTGTGGGGGAAATTTTTTTGGTACAATGACCTTTGACTAAGGACCCCATAGAAATGGTCTAGGTTTGACCTTTGAACCTGAAATAATGTTGTGTTTCAAATTTGTGCATGCACATTAAATCATATAGAGTGTAAATTGGATGGCTAGTTTGTTTGAGTGGCGTCATTTGCTCACTAAAATATAACATCGTTCAACTCTTACATTTGTCGTGTTATTCATTTTTTCCTGCTAAAGATACATCTTTGAATTTAAGGGCTTTTGTCTCTATCTCAATACTCGATCTGCCTAGTAAAACTTAATTAGAATACATTAAATACCCAAGAATGAAATAAATTTTATCTTTATAATTTCACACACTCATCATATAGTTTTTTATTCCATTTCACTCATAATTCATTCTACTCCAACATACTAAAAATTAGGAAAATTAATATTTGGTTTGTTATTGTTTATTAAATTTCACTAATGTTGCAAACAATTATAATATTTTTTTATGATAAATCTAGCGTTTGATTCGAAGATATCTCAATTCAAGTTAAAAAAAAAAAAAAAGGACGTAGAATTTGCATTGTCACATTAAGCTAATCCATGAGCAACCCATAGTATTACAGTCACAAGCATATGAGCAAACTAATCTCAAACCACATAAAGTTATGCTTAAAATAAAAATTGTCTTCTAATAACATCCAATATGATCACCGGAATTATTTTAAAGGTGGCCAGCCAATGAATCAATTTCAAGCAACCAAATCACTTCCTCGGATTGCTTATGAAACAGGAGCTATTACAGATGCACAAATCGAAGGTGCAGTGCAAAGAAGCAGGTGGAGAGATCGAGTGAAGACCCAGACGCTCTCATTGTCACATATGAAGGCCTCCACCTCCACTTCGCTTACCCATGCTTCCCCCCCACTGACAATCCGCCGCCCAAGCGCCCCAAAAGGACTGCCTCCCCACCCCATGACAGCCCACAGAACGCCGCCCACAGCCCGGTGACGAGCACATTGGCGGACTCTGCCCAAGAGGGGATGAGCTCGCAAGGGTTGCTCGAAGATGTGGTGCCTCTGGTGATCAGGTGCCCATCAAATAATAACACTTGCTCCAATTCCTCATCTTCATGGTGTCCTTCGCCCCTCACTTCACCTTCTTCCCTCTCCTGGTCTCCTAACTATTCCCCTTCACATTTTGATATTGGTATTAGGTGAATATATTTTTATATATATATAAATATATCCAATGGGCTAACTTCCAATAACTATTAAGCTGAGTTTGCTTCATGTGAATTATATACAATGTCGTGTAATAATTAAAGATCCTAATTGTTTCATAATGGTTAGTTGAATCAATTGTTATTTGATTTTTTCTGTGTTTATTCAGTATTTTGGCTATACTGATATGCAGTATGTGCATATATGTTTATCTCACAAGGGCACTATATTATCGAAATAGATGTAAAGAAGTTCTCTCCCCTCCATTGGATGCTTGTGTTGAGTCCGGCCTACTCAATATGAGTTCCTTATACTTTTCCAAATTCGAGCTTAATACGTAAGCCCAAAACTTTTATAATTGAGATTGATGTCTCACACACAGAGACATGCATATGTGCATGTCCATATTTTCAGAGTTGACTAATTTCATTTTTGATTTATAGAATTGAGCATATTATCCAAAATATGCTAATCTAAGTTTTATTCCATTCGATTTTGGTTTGGAGTTCTCAGTTTTTGTCGTAAAGGATTCAATTTGGTCCATCTTATGATCGCGGTTAACTGAACCAAACTAATATATTACAAAAATATAATATATATATATATATATATAAAATATAATATTTAAATAATGTAACTTAAAAAATTGTTTTTCAATAACAATAGACCTTAGATTAGTTACTTTTATATTTTTTTTCCAGAATTAAAATTTGGATTATGAATTTTGGTTTACGTTCAATTCATCGGTGGATGTTATTTAAATTATGTAACATGCTAATATCAAGTTTATAAATGTATGACTTCTCATTGATGCTTAAATTTTAGAGTTTGAATTTTAAATGTAATGTTGATTTTAAAGGAGAAAAAAAAAATTAATTTGTAGTCACTTTGAAATTTTAAATTGGATTCCAACAGTTCAATTTGGTTTGGATATCAACCAAAAAATTGGTCAATTGAATTTTGATAGCTATTTGAAACAATTTAGTTTTGGTTCATATTTTCTCACAAATTGAAGCTTTGATTCATTTAATAGTTTGAGGGGTATGGTTTAGTGAATCGAACTATGTCCAACCCTAAATGCAAGTTGATTTGAAATACAATGTTGGGTTTGTAGCACAAACCAACTCGCACTCATCGCATCCACAAAATAATTAATTAATTTATTTTTATTTTTATTTTTAAATTTTGTATTAGACAGAAAGAATAGATGGATTTGGTATTTTAGTGGTTAATGTGAATAACTCACAATATCTCATTTTTCCACTTCCCTAATTATAGCATTAGTAACCAAAAATAAATAAAATTATTGTTTATTAACAAAAATTACATAATTTCCTTTGTTTATTATTATTGTTATATTGTTTAAATGCTCTTATATTTTTCTTGCAACATCAATTTTTGGTATTGGCCTTTCCCTATATGCATATTAATGATTTTTGAGTGCTTGCATTACTTGTTCCAGATTGATTCGAGTTTGCGAGGTTTTCCCCTATGCATCTGCATCAACAATTAGTATCAGAGCGCCAATTTTCAACAATATTTTAGTGTCCCTTGATTATGAAAGTTGTTAAGGGAACCATAGGCCAGACACACTGTTGATTTGGGTAAACCTTCCTCTCCATAGTTTGGAATCCGAGGATTGTTAAGGTTGAGTTGAGATAGATTCAAAGGTTGGATTTCAGAATCTCGTCAAAGAATCAATTGGATAGACATTTGTTCACAGGTATTCCTATAGTACAAATTTATGCATCTTTTTCAAACATGTTCATGCGTTGCATGCATGTCATCAATGGTGAGAAGGAGCATTCCATATACATTACTTTTGAAGTTTTAATTGTCATTGTAGGAGTAGAGTTAGGATGTATCCTCACTTTATGCAACATATATTCATAGCATAGAAAATTCTTTCACTCAATATTTTATTTTATGAGCTGTGTATGATTAACTTCTCGTACACTTACTTCCTTTCCTTGTCGTAGACTGGCATGGTCTACATCCTGCTTTGGAGGCATGTGAAAATGATCCAAATCTAAGTAGTTTTTTTCCCACAAACATGGTTTTTATTTTGTTTCAGTGGCACGTGGTAATGTCGCAATCCAATTAGTTTTCCCAACAAACCGTGCTTATTTGTCTACCCTTAGGAGGCATGTGGCTAAGTTCTCAAACCCTTAGTAGTTTTCCCTATCATGGACTGGCATGGTATGTATCCTAATTTGGAGGTATATGGCAATGTCCCAAGTTCAAGTAATGTCTTTATTTTTTTACAAACTATGTTGGTTTGTCTATCATAGGTGTAAAGGTCAATTCTCCCTAACCCTAGGTAGTTTTTTTTTGTTGTAGACTGGCATGGTCTCCATCCTACTTTGAAGGCATGTGGCAATGTCCTAAATCTGTGTAGTTTTTCCCAAATCATGTTGGTTTGTCTACCTTAGGAAGCATGTGGTTAATTTCCCAAGTTCTAGGTAGTGTTCTTTTCATAAACTAGGGTATTTTAACCTTACTTTGTAAGCCTATGAAAGTTACCTAAATTCCAATTATTAAGAGAGAGAGAGAGAGAGAGAAGAGAGATAGAGAGAGAGAGAGAGAGAGAGAGAGAGAGAGAGAGAGAGAGAGGAGAGAGAGAGAGAGAGCATGCAAAATAAAAGGCACACTTTTGCAAGTATTCACACATTTTTCTAAAAGTTTTGCTATATGATGTCTGATCCAAAATTTGTATCTTTATCTTTATATGTTTATTACCTCAGGATATCGAAAGTGACGCTTTCCTATCATCGTATGTAACAAACATATAAAAAGAGACAGTTGTGGACACCTCATTCTGTCTGACCATTATATAGCAAAACTTTACGGGTTTTTAAATTTGTTCCTTCTTTTTCATTTAGTTTTAGTTCTTTTTTAAGCCATTAGTTAGAGGTGTCATCTAAAGTCTTCACCTAATAGAGATCTCTCATTTTTACTCTCTCAGCTTCATTGCCTTGAAATAAAGGTTCATTAGACTTTTGGTACAAATTGTTGTTTAATTGGACATTACAAGTACAATAAAAAAATACAAAAGGGAAAAAAATCGGTCTTCATCTTTGGACTCCTTGCTTGGGGCCTCCTTCATCTATGTTCACCTTCATGCACAAAGAGTTTCAAGGCTAATTTCAAATGTCAAAGCATTTCAAGCCCATTTTGGACCAGTTTTGTGATTGAAAGCCCATTGATGGCCTTTATGTGAAATGGTAGCCAAATTTGGGCTATGTTATGATTTGGGTCCACTACTTGTATTGTAGCCCAATTTGTGCTAATTGGTGATTTAAGGCCCACCATGGGCCTTATTTTGAAATGGCAACCCATTATGGGCTAATTTTGAGTGATTAAGGCCCATTGTGGGTCTTTCTTTTTTAATTAAAGCCCAATTTGGGGCTAAAGGGACCTTAGAGTCAAAGGCCCAATTGTGGGCCTTCATTTGAAATTTACGGCCTTTCCCACATGGTTGTTCCAAATGAACAACCGTGACATTCAATTTTACCTTTCTTCCCTATGCATCATTTTCCCACATGGCTGGTTCCATAGCCAACCATATCTTGTATTTCCTATGTACTAGTTCCCATGCTAGCATTGCCTATAAGTAGTGGCTAGGGGTTGAGATCAAAGAGGCTTTTGAGATATTTTGGGAAAGGGATTTTGGCACAAGCCATTTAAAGAGATCAAGAAAGAGAGCATTCGAAGATAGAAGAAGGAAGTAAGGCAAAGTTTACAAAGAAAAATTCAGAAGTCCGCGGAGAGGAAATCAAGCTAAAGCAATGAAGAAGGAAGGGAGAAAAGACTTGGGAGGTAGGCACCCCGTCCATTATTTATGTCTTTTAGTTCTAGATATTTGGTCGAAGGTGTGTTGTAAAATGTATGATTGAGTAGTTTCCAGGATCAAATCAATTTGCTATAATTTACATGAAAATGGTTGTTGGAAAGATATGAATTTGAGTTTAACAGAGTGGTCAATTTTTGTAATTCACAAAATGTTTTGAATACTACCCTAATTTTTATTTATCTCAAACCGAAATTCCAAAAGGCCGCCACCTAACACCTAAAACTAGAACCCTCAAATCCCTCAGCTATAACCCAAAATACCCAGAAAAACCCTTCCAAAACCCATGGTCAAACCCGAATAAAATGACCCTAAAGTTCGGGTCAACCGGACCCCCATACCCTTATTAAACCACCTATGACTTGGGTCAACTAACCTAAACACCTGATTCAGCCCCACCCAAATGCCTGAGTCAAGTGACTTAAACCCAAGTCAAACCAATCCGAAGACACAGGTAAACTTGATTCGAGTTAAAATACTTATGACCCAGGTCAACTTGGTTTGAATCTAAGTCAATATAGCTCGAATACCCATGTGAACTTGACCCAAGGAGTAGAGTCTACTCTCCTATACCTGAGTCCATATAAACCTAGCTAACTAGCTTGCTAAACATAAGCCCACCTAAACCCAAAACCCATTAATCACCTAAGCCTAATATAACCTAAACGGACCCAAGGCCCAACTAAACCCACCTAAAGTCCCTAGTCTAATCAAACCCAAAACCCAGGCCCAAATCCAAAACCTAAAACCCTTAAACCCACTTAAACTTAATCAAGAACACTAACCTACCTAGGCCCAAACTTAACCAAGCCCAAATTTAACCTAAACTAGTCCTAGCCTAGCCCACTAATTCAATTAGAACCAACCCAAAACTAGACCAAATTAGCACAAAGTCCTCGGCCCAAAACCATGACCAAGCCCAAAACTAAACCTGGCCTAAACTCTAGTCTAGAACCCTAACCTAACTCAAGCACTAAACCAAATCATACCACTAACCTAACCAAATCCTAAAGTTGACTTAGTCAAACCCTAAACCTCCTTGTTTGGTTCACAAGAAAAAAAAGGAAAATGCAAAATGGAAGAGAGATTGAAAGAATGGAAAATAAAATGAAAGAAATAAGGAGTTAGAAGAAAGAGAAAATGGGAATACCTATATGAGGGAGACGATCCAATTTTAGGATCTATGGTCAGTTAGTCGAGAGCTTGAAACTCTCTACCCTACTTCTAAATCAAGACTTGCAAAAGAAAGAGATCAAAGGGTGTTAGAGAGAAAGAATTAGAGAAATCAGAAAAAAGAGAAAGAGATCTAGAGAAAGACAGTGAGAGAACAAAAAAAAAGAGAAATTAGAGAGCGTGAAATAAAGAGAAAGAGATTTGGAGAGAGATTGAGAGAAATTAGAAGAGAAAGAGAGAGAGAGAGAGAGAGAGAGAGAGAGAGAGATAGAGAGATAGAGAGAGAGAGAGAGAGAGATATTGAGAGAGATTGTGTGTGTGTGTGTGTGTGTGTGTGAGAGAGAGAGAGAGAGATAGAGGTGGTTGCCTAAGGCAAGCACCACTAGCGGTGGCAGCCATGGTAGCTTTGGTGGCTATTGCGTTGGTGCGAAAGAGAGATAGAGAAAGGGGGAGAAGGAAAAGAGTCCGAAAGAGAAATGAGGGAAAGGAAAGAGAAAGAAAAGGAAAAGAAAACAATAGAAATATATATATATATATATATATATATATATAATTTTTTTTAAAATTAATTTTCTAGAGTGAATCACATGTCACTCATCAAGTGGTGATATGTGACACATTTTGGTCTGCATGTGGTTGATGACATCAGCATGATGTCACCCAGTGATGTAGCGTGATTCAAGTAATCCAATTTGTGTCTTTTGTTGATAGTTGGATCACTACCACATTAGTAATCCATGTGAGTGGATTTGAGCCTGTGGTAAGGCGCTATATGGTAGGTGACATCAGCATTACGTCACCCTGCCATGTGTCGATACACTTTGTTTTTTTTTTTTCAAAAAAAACTATATAGGCCATTCATGAGTGGTCATGTGTCACTCTTAGATAGGTGACACATTGCATGCCAGAGCCATTTCTCGCCTCTTCTCTTCTGTGAACTGGTTAACCTAGTTTGACCCACGTCAACTTGGGTCACCATTGTTGACCTAGACAAACTGATTGAACCGAACTGACTCAGTTCAGTTGCCTGAATTGCTCCCCTTTTTTAAATAAAAAAAAATGTTTAAAATTCATTTTTAATTTACCAAAAATCTTTAAAAATTGTAGAAAGTCACAAAAAATCAAAAATAGAGGAAAAATTCTTTGAGGTTTTTTTTTTTTTTTTTACTGAGAGAAACTAGAAAAAATGAAAAATAATAATCATGAAAATAAATAAAATTTTGGAAAATTTTCTTTACAATCTTTAAAAATTGCAGAAACTCCTAAAAAATAGAGAAGGTTCTTGTAAAATTCTAGGGTCCTTTTTGTTCAGTTTTAGTCATTTTCCAATAGTTTTTGTGTGGCTTTCTCATTGTGTGCTTTGCTTGCCACATGAATGGGTGTTTTCATTTTTATTTATGCCTACGTTGCCTACAT
This sequence comes from Malania oleifera, assembly GCF_029873635.1. NCBI lineage: Eukaryota > Viridiplantae > Streptophyta > Magnoliopsida > Santalales > Ximeniaceae > Malania > Malania oleifera. Next base: position 82,941,750 of record NC_080423.1, on the reverse strand, counting down.
GCTTGTGTGCATTTGTGCACCACCCCTATGAGGAATATTCAATAAATTGAAGTTATTTGGTGCTTAATTATTTCTTGAGTCTTCTCATTAGTGGTTCTACTCCACTCTTTGAATTTCGGTGTACACCTTGCGTAGAAATTAAGGGGAACAGTGTGATCCCAAAAGGGGGATGAATTGGGTTTTAAATCATTAGCGGATAAATTTAACCGATTCACCACATTATATCCCAATTAAAAAATAAAGGCGTGTATGTAAAAATAATAAGTACAATAAATGAACAAGCATACACGTGCAAAAATATAAACGAGAGAGAGAGAGAGAGAGAGAGAGAGAGAGAGAGAGAGAGAGAGAGAGAGAGAGAGAGAGAGAGAGAGAGAGAGAGAGAGAGAGAATTACACAAGATTTTTAACGAGGTTTGGTCAACCTGCCTACGTCCTCACCTTAGGCAAACCTACTAAGGATTTCACTAACCCTGCTCACTTAACAGGGTGGAGCAGAAACCGTTTACACTCCTTACAGGGTGGAGTCTCCCTAACTCCCTTAACTGGGTGAAGGCAAACCGTTACATACTCCTTAAAGGGGGGAGTCCCCTTAGCTCTCTTAACCGATTGGAGCCAAGCTGTTATACATTCCTAGTCCCCCTAGCTCCCTTAACTGGGCAGAGCCAAACCGTTACATACTCTCTAAGAGGTGGAGTCCCCCTAGCTCCCTTAACTGGGTAGAGCCAAACCTCTCCAAGTGATGTATCCTCACTTGGCCCACAGTTCACAACCCAAACCGCAAAGGGCTTGTTAAAAACAATTTTGTACAATTTAAATTTCTTCTCAGAGTAAGCAGATTTGTACACATTTAAAACTAAATGCACTCTTATATGATTTAAACATGAAACTCAGTAGAGTAATGATTTTCCTCTCAAAATATTTTTCAAATAAAACAATGAGAGTATGAAAAATGATTTTCTTCAAATAATGACCTTTGATAAAATTTAAAAGCAAAGGCTATCAAGTAAAATATATTAGAGTGAAATATGCTCTAGCCTTTTCTCAAGAAGTGTTTCAAGCAAAATGAATATCAATGAATACATGCTCAAAACTATCTGGAATTCTCCAAAATATTCTCCAAAAATATTTTCAAATAAAAAATAGGAGAAGTTAGGGTTTTCTTCCTTGAAATAAAATGAGTAGCCTCTCAAAAAAAAATATATGAAATTAATATATGCTCAAGGCTCTCTCTTGCATAACCCAAAGAAATTCTCCAAAAAATATATTTCAAGATAAGAGTAGGAGAATACTAGGGTTTTCTTTTAATATGATTGACCTTTCAAAAAACAAGAAAGTTTTCAAGCAATATATATGAAGTGAATATATGTTCAAACCCTTTTGAATTACTCAAAAATAATTTCTCAAAAATTGTAACAACCTGAAAATTCTTACCATTTTTTTTATAAAATATATTGTAAAATAAAATACTCTGATACCCCTAATAATCTCTACTATACATCTCAGACCCCAAGTGGATACTGAGGAAATTCCTGTTTACCAAGTAACATACCTATGTAGCGTAAAACATAAAGTCATACATCCATATTTACAATACCAGAATCCAGTATTTTCCCAAAATATACATACATAATTACTCATCATCCCAGCATCTACTACCCAAAACTCTTGAATGCTACACAAAAATACAACCCCCTGATAACACTTACCCTATAGGCAGGGTAGTGTAGACGACCTCTCTACCTGCTAGCCTGATCTGCTCATCTAACTGGATCACTTGAAAAATATTAAGTCACTAGGTTGAGACAACGCTCAGTAAGAAAAAATATGTTATTACTAGTATGTGGCAACTGAGTTTACATAAATAATTTACTGAAAAATAATTTACTGAGATACCATGTAAAATATAATAATGTGTAACTCATACCTACGTGACTTAAAATACACTTGTAATATTTGAATTTTCAATTTAATCATACTTCTAGTATTATAATATATCTACTGATATTGTGTAAATCTGTATATATATATATATATATATATATATATATATATATATAACTATGAAAACTACCCTAGAAATCTACATGTCATGATTTAACCCCTCATGACAAGGTTGTGCGGCCCGTAGGCGGGACTTAACACTGGTTGGCCGACCAGAATAAGTCAACTAAACTCCGATAATTAGACCGACCACCTCAACCCTAATTGACGGGGAGCCTGCCCACAACAAAGGCACGGTCGAGTACTGAAAATCCACATACTATCTGAGATATGTGATTGCACTTTGAACTGAAATAGCAATGGTACCGTGCTCTACTGATATCTAAACTGATTCATCGGGGACTGATACTATATAATACTATTTTCTATATATACATCTTACTGTTTTATCATGATTCCAAAATAACCATAACACCGTAAACTGTTCTGAAAACACTGGAATATTTGAATGAATAAACTAAGGTATCTGTTTGAATAAACTGAGATAACTAACTGAATAAACTGAAATATCTGAGTGTTATGGTTTTGAAATTCTGGAAATCATGGTATTCTACAAATATTTTCAAATATCTTTTTGTAAAATATCTGTCTTATGAAATATATGTCATCAAAATATTTGTTTGTAAATATATTGTAATAATTCTGTAAAATCTGGTAAAGCATATTCTTGTGCAAAAAAAAAAAAAAATGTAAATCATGATATTCTGAAAGACTGTTATAAATTTTAAACTGTTCTAATATTAACTCATGCCACACAACAAAATAAATAAAAACCACTGTACTGAAATCTCTATTTTTTGATAAAGAAGATAATTTATGCCCTATAAAATTTACCCCAAAACACATATTTATTACAGATAAAATTTCTCAATTTCCTAGCATAGTATATTTCCCTTACCTGGCTAACTGAACTCGCCTACTGATTCTCACTCATGCCCACGATGTTCCCAATCCCATAATCTTGAAATTATAACACATATATTTTCTTGTCAATCAACTCAATACTCAGAATAATTTTTATACTCATATTTCCTCAATTATAAATCATTCATTATCTTACCTCGACTCCTAGGAACACCCACTAGATTCCCTAACCTACCTGCAGTAAAAGCCCCAACATCCTGAATTCACAACACCCATATAAATCATACCAAACACCAGTTTAATAACATTTATAACCCAATATGGGTTCAGAACCACCTACAAACCAAATGACATAATCTACTTACCTTGATTTTGGGATGGTTCCCAAACTTCTCAAATCGAAATTTTGTTCCAGTTAAGTTATAGAGAATCTCCCCAGGATCAACGTGGCAGCTTCTGATTAACGAACCGGGGAGAAACGGGGCCAGATTTGTAGAGAGAAGTTAGAACAACCGAAACCTAGAGATAGAAACAGAAGAGGGGCAAAATTCTTTCTAGAAACGTGATTTTTGCACATTTATAGATGGCTGGCCACGTGGCCTCGTCGACAAGACACATCGACTCGCAGACGAAAAGAAGAAGAGAGCTCATCAACGAAAGTGATGAGCTCATCAATGAACCAAAAGAGTCTAAATTACCCCTTTTGGTATCTCTTTGTTGACGAGGCTCAGTAACTCCTCGACAAACCATATATGGGAGTTCGTCGACGAAGTCAGGGCATTCGTCGACGAACCCTACTTTACCTCCTTAAATTTTTCCTTCTTCTCTATTATTTAATTATTATTGTAAAGACCCGGTGAATTATATTAATTAAATAATAGAAGGAGGAGAGAAAAGAAATTGTAATTGGAATTCAACAGGGGTCTTATCAACGAACGCAATGCGTTCGTCAACGAACATGCTTGATGGGATCGTCGATGGGGACACATGTCTCATCAACGAGAAGTTATCAAGAGGCTATTTTTCGGTTCTTAATTTCATTGATGAGGGATAAGCCTTCATTGACGAATTCTCTTTATGTCCTCGTCAACGAGGGCAGGTGTATAAGTAGCCTTAAATTTGGTTTCAACGCAAATTTTTCAAGCAAACCAAACTCTCTCTCTCTCTCTCTCTCTCTCTCTCTCTCTCTCTCTCTCTCTCCTCTCTCCTCTCTCTCTCTCCTATTTGTCCCCTCTGCCCTCTCTCTAAGTTTTTGGGTCCATTCTTCGTCAGATCGACGATCCGAATCCGCCACGCTACTCCTGGGGAAGTTCTCTTCAAGTCTGCTGGAGTAGATTTTTGGTGGGACTAGCTTGAATTCCATCCCAAGTTTAGGGTAAGGCTTTATGTTGAGTATATGACTTTCCTACAGTTGTGGAATAGGTAGCATTTGAAGAAATACTGAAGTTTTGTTCAGGGCAATGTTGTTTACAGGGTGTTGAACGGAGAACCCTGTGTGTGCAGGACTGGTCATTTTAGGGGCTTTCTAGAAGTTAGGTAAGGGGATAAACTAAGTCAGGATTTCATGAAAATGTATTTATTATTTTATAGCATTTAATTTCAGATAAATATGTATATTGTAGAATCATGTTGGAAATAATGCTGTTAATCAGAAATATGAATTTCGTGTATAATATCAGAAATAAAATTATTATCTCTTTTGTGTGGCATGAACAATATTTACCATAGAAATTATGATGATGAAATTTTATGTTTACAAATAAGTATGTTATTACTGCTCTCAGGAAAATGTTAAAATGATACAAGGATTTTTCAAACTAAGGAATTTGGATGACATGTTGGCATAAAGGCCGAGGATTTATACAATATGCCGATGTAAGGGCCGAGGTTATATATGAAATACCAGCGTAAGGGCCAAAGGTTTTTATGATATGTTGTACCGGCGTAAGGGCCATGATTTACAAGATACAAAATGCCGGCATAAGGGTCGTAAATGTTATATGATATGTTATGCAAAGTTTTATGAAGATATTAACATGACATATATTACTATGAAATAGCCATATATCATTATTTGAGAATATATTATGTGTTATCAGAATCTCGTTGGCTTGATTGAGGCTTTCAAGAAGCACGGTACCGTAGTTATATGATCACGATCATGTTTATGTTAGTGTTACTGCTTGCCGTAAGGGGCATTGGGAGATCAGCAGTCAATGTGGTTTATTGTAGCGTAGGCATCCGTCTGGTGTCCGAACCAGGAGGAGTAGACCCATCGTACTTACATACTTATGTTGATCTACCATGGTCAGCCAGCCATTGCTAGGTCTTGCCTTCGGGCCGCTCAACCCAGTCATGTGTGGGTAAAACATGACACCAGTCAGCTATCCATCCAGGATGTTTTCTATGTACAGTTATATTAGATGATTCATATGTATAGAAATTCAATATGTTATAAAATGTTATAATCAATTATGTTTTTCCCAAATATGTTACAGATAGTTTTATCATGTATGATTTATGTATTGCTATATGTATAACCAGAAAATGCCCATGTTGCCACACACTAATATTAGTTTATTTCCATTACTGAGAGGTGTCTCATCCCAACTATATAAATATTTCAGGAACCCCATATAGAAGAGCGGATAGAGCTCCGCAGCGTTAGAGCTCAATTATTCTACCCTATCAGAAGGGTAAGTCTTTTTGCTAGGGTCTAACAGATTTTTGGGTGGTGACCCTAGGCCACTTTTGGATATTGTGGGGTACATATATGTATATGATAGTTGTAGTAAAACTCTGGTATTGTGTTGATTGGTAATCTGGTTTGTATATGATTTAACGTTTCCTGCTGCTTAGATATCCATGTTGTATTACAGGTATATCCCTGGTACCCATGGGTCCAGGTTGATTATGATTTTCTAGGATTATTATATTGGATATTATTATAGAAAAAAAAATATATGGTAAAATAAGCAAGTCGTTACAATTTGGTATTAGAGCCTGGGTTGCTAGGTTTTATAGACTTTAGAGTGCAGCAGAAACAATACCTGAGTATAGGAAAAGGATTTAAGGTTTTGTTTTACAGTCTAGAGGCAGGACATCTGTGATGGTTTCTGTGTTTTTCTTGGGGTGATGATTTCAGGAAAATCATAGTAAACTATTGTCAGGTTGTGTTCCTAAAGTGTAGGACTGGATCTTGAAATAAGATAAGGATGTCAATATAGGGAATTTTGGTTAGATGTGTAAGTTATAAGGATAGGGTCCATAAATCATGTTTATTGCTTTTTAGGATGGACCCTCGAGGAGGTAGTGCTCATGCAAGTGGTAGTGACGGTGCAGGGTCCTTGAGTGCAAGTGGGGCTAATTCTGATGTGATACTACGCAATATGGATTAGCAGGTTATAGCTGAGATTGCTAGGAGTTGTAGAGAGTAGGGAGGCCCATCTGCAGACCATGTGTGCATAATAGAGAAATTTACCAAAAATGAATCCTCTGGCATTTTCGGGAAGAGTTGATCCTGTAGCCGCCGAGAATTGGATGCAAGAAATCAAGAAAATTTTGGCGATATTATAGTGTACGAATGAGCAAAGGGTTCTCTTCGCCACCTGTAAACTGATAGGGGAGGCTGAGAGGTGGTGGACTGCGGTAAAACTTTCGAAGCAATAGAAAACAATGCCGATAATTATGACATGGGACCGATTTAAAGAATTATTCTTTGATAGATATTTTCCAGCCACTATCAGGGAAGTTAAAGTGGAAGAGTTCCTAAATTTGTAGCAAGGACAATAGTCGGTCCAGCAATATGCGACGCGGTTTATAAAGTTATCTTGCTTCGCTCCTTTTATTTTTCCTAATTAAGTAAAGAAGGCAAGAAAGTTTGAAAGATGATTGAGGCAAGGCATATACAAGCAGGTGATAGTGCTGAAGATACAGGACTTTGCTGAGTTAGTTGACAGTGCAGCCTTGGTCGAGGCTAGTGAACGCATGGATGCAGAGGAGCAGGGACAAAAGAAGAGATCTGATCCTTCAGGTTTCCAGCAGGGATCTAGGCAGGGTCAGTGGAGGAGAGGAAACTATGGCAGAGGACAGAGGTAGGCAGGGGACTGGAAGTCGTGAGGTTCAGGCAGTGCAGAATTTTCCTGTCTGTCTAACTTGTGGGAAGAGACACTTGTTAGAGTGTCAAGTGGGGAGAGTTGTTTGTTATCGCTGCGGTAGATAAGGACATCTGGTGCGAGATTGCCTTACACCACTAGACAGCTTCTGTTCCCAGACACTATCAGGAAGGCTATCAGGTGCCCCGTGGTGGCCAGCAGAGGAATGTAGCTCCAGCGAGGGTCTGTGCTTTGACGCCTAGGGATGCTGAGACAGATGGCGATGTGGTGACAGGTATGATTAACATGCTTTCATTTAAAGTGATTATATTGTTCTATTCAGGAGTCACATACTCGTTCGTGTCTATGGGGTGTATTAGATTATGTGGGGCAGAAATATAGTTGTTAGACACCGAGCTGTTAGTCACTACACCGACAGGGTCAGTAGTAAGGTGTAGTAGAGTGCTCCAAGGCTGTCCAGTTGATATTCAGGGGAAAAGTCTTTCCAGCTAATTTGATAGTATTGGATATGTAACGCCCCGACCCTCTACGTGGGCCCGGAGTACTACTAATCCATTCATTTACCTGATAATCCACATACTAATATCATGTATATAGTAAAAAATATAAATATAATCTCCACAAATATAATACCAGAGTTTACTATTCCTATCCATAATCCAAATTAACTATTCACCACCTATAATCACATATATACATGTCTTCAAAACATAATCCCCAAATACTAGTATCCTCAACCATCCATATCTCAGAAAACTTAAAACATAGAACATAAAACATAAATTTATACATCTCAAAATATCATTAACATTATACCCTTCATTTCTATAACTCAAAAATGTTATAATAACCTTAAGCTCTCTAAGCTTAATCACGTGGAAGACCTGAAAAAGATAAATTCATATTCGGGTGAGACACATCTCAGTAAGGGAGGAAACAATATATTAAAACAGCGTGTGACTAACATGAGTTTATATAACAACATAATATTTAACATTTGAAAATCGTTAACATAATTTCTGAAAATTATTCTCTGAACCTAATCAATCACATGCAGAAGATTTAACCCACGAGATTACCTAAGGATAGGGATGATTACCCACCCATACAAGTAGCACCCCTCTACTCTGATACATTTGGCAACCCGAAGGTCATTACTGAAGCATATCAGGGCACTCACCTTACTCAGTAAGCCCTCTAGTGTTAGATTGATCGTACTCACACAGTTCAAACAAAGGTTTACCAGCAAAGGCCCCAAGGATAGGGAAATCTACCAGCTCATGCAAGTAGGTTCCCTCTGCCCTAGTGCGTTTTGCAGCTTACTGCTACATCTGATACTACTAGTGCACTCGCCTTTCTTAGCAAGCCCTCGAGCAAAGAATATGCCCCGCCCCAGTTGTAACATATTCTATTAGCATATATACTTCTAATATCATAATACATTATTCTTTTTGTCATTATTCAACCATTCACATCTATTCATGTTCATAACTTTAACATTTCATTTCATTTCACTTTAAGTAACTCTTTCCCATTTACATCATTCACATTTCACATTTCATTTCATTGTCATTTCATTCCATTTTCATTTCATTCATTCGTACTACTGCCACTCTTTAGCCGTCATCAGTTAGTCCACATAGAAATGAGTTAGAATCTGCTAACACAACTTCTTTAAGCTATCATCAGTTAGTCCACATAGAAATGAGTTAGAATCTACAAACACAGCTCCTTTTAGCTGTCATCCATTAGTCCACATAGAAATGCGCTAGAATCTGCTAACACGACTTTCAACTGTCATACATTTATATAGTTGCATTAACATACACAAGCAGCATAGTTCATTTCATATTTTATTCTCAATGCATTACTTACTTAGCCTGCATCTCATACATATAACGTACATTTGCACAGAACTTACATTTACTCATGCCACACAATTTAGCAATAAAATTCATACGTATTCTTTGTAAAATAAGTCAACCCACATTTAGCATTTAAATACTGAAAATATAATTTCCATTTCTTACATAATTTCTCAGAAAATACCTTTCACTTTCATCAGTTCATTTCCACATATACATAGCTAAATAAATGATCATAGGCTCAGAAAACATAATTTACATGGTTGGCATTTTTAAACCCATTCCAAAACATATACATAAGTATAACATAATTTGTTACCTTTAATTTCATAAAACTTGATTTAATATACAATTTTACCTTACTTGATTTCTTGAACTACGCCAACAGAGATCTCGAAAAATACCTGCGGCACTCACCCAAACCCTGAATCAAAAATCCTGATTACATAAAAAATTAAATAAAATATTATTTTAATATTTCCTAGACCTATAAATTTCAAATAAATAGTTATACCCTCAAATATAACCAATTTACCTAATTCCCCAAATTTTCACTCTTACTTTGGAGTGGGGCTTAAAAAACCCAAATTGAAAATTTACTTACGCCAAAATGACGACAATCTTGACTAGGACCCCGTAGTGGTGTCTGATCGTCGATTTGGATGAAGATCTAAGGAGAAATTAAGAATTTAGAGGAAATATACCTTTCCCCAGGAGTGGTGCCTACGCCGCTCCCATGATAAATCCGCTCCAATAGAAATATCGGTGGCGGAGTTAGAAACCCAACGGTACCTTCCATTTTCTGATTGGCCAAATATTCACTGAGGAAATTGAGGTGAAAGAAGAGGAGGGAAGGAGAAGAGAGAAAGCGTGTAGAGACGGAGAGAGCAGAGAGACATCTAGCTTGAATTGGAAAGGAAAGCTCAAATCTTCCTTTAGAAGATTCAACTAAATATCTAATATTATATTTTTTTATATTAACATTATATATATATATATAAATATATATGTATATACTTATTACTTTAACCATATATATATCTTAACCTTATACATTTATACCCATCATATTATTTACTTAATTAATTCAATTAAATAATGTTTAATTAATTTATTAACTCAATTAAATAATGTTTAATTAATTAATTAATCAATAATTAATCTTAATTTTTTTTCATACTATTTCTTTTTATTTGTTTATTTAATACATTAATTTAATAATGTTTAACTAATTAATTGATTAATAATTTTAATTAAATTTAAAAAAAAAAATTTCGGGTTATTACAGGATATGCACGGGTTCGATGTAATTTTTGGTATGGACTGGATGGCAGCCAATTACGCCAGCATAGACTGTCATTTGAAAGAAGTGATATTCAGATCTTCGAGAAGATCAGAATTTAGACTCATAGGGTCGCGAGTGCAATCCCCACCTCAGTTAGTTTTAGCTATTCAGGCGAGAAGACTGCTCCTGAGTGATTGTCAAGGATTCGTGGCCTTTGTGAAGAAAATGTTAGGGAATGAATTGAAGCTCACTAGTACGCCAGTAGTAAGGGACTTTACAGATGTTTTTTCAGATAAGCTACCAGGCTTGCCACCTGATCGTGAGATAAATTTTCCTATCGATCTGCTTCCAGGTATAGCACCGATCTCCAAAGTAACTTATCGAATGGCGCCAGCAGAGTTGGCAGAATTCAAGAATCAGTTGCAAGATTTGCTTAATAAGGAATTTATCTGGTCCAGTGTATCTCCGTGGGGAACTCCAGTGTTATTTGTGAAGAAGAAATATGGGTCCATGAGGATGTGTATAGATTATAGGGAAATTAATAAGATGACAATCAAGAACAAGTATCCTCTACCCTGTATAGATGATTTATTTTACCAGCTCTAGGGTACACGGGTGTATTCCAAGATTGACCTCAGATCAAACTACCATAAGGTGAAAGTAAAAGTAGAAGACGTCTCGAAGACAACTTTCAGGACCAGATATGGGCATTATGAATTCCTCTTTATGCTGTTTGGTCTGACGAATGCTCCTGCAATATTCATGGACTTGATGAATAGAATCTTCCACCAATATTTAGATCAGTTTGTTGTTGTTTTTATTGATAATGTACTGGTCTATTCGAGAATCTATGAGGAGCATGAGACGCATTTGAGGCAGGTCTTATAGATGCTTAGAGAAAAGAAGTTGTATGCCAAGTTTAGCAAATGTGAATTCTAGCTCGAGAAGGTTGTGTTTTTGGGGCATGTCATCTCAAGGGATGGAATTTCTGTGGATCCTAGTAAAATTGATGCAGTAGTGAATTGGGCTAGACCAAGGAACATCCAGGAGATCAGGAGTTTCTTGGGGCTGGCTAGGTATTACAGTCATTTTGTTAAAGGATTCTCAGTGTTATCAAGGCCTCTAACGCGACTGACTAGGAAGAATGTCAGGTTTGAATGAGACGACAGTTGTGAGTAGAGCTTCCAGGAATTGAAGCAAAAGCTTGTCACGGCACTAGTGTTAATCATCCCGTTAGGGGGTGAGAGCTATGTTATCTACAGTGATGCGTCCTTGAAGGGACTTGGCCATGTATTGATGTAACATGGTAAGGTGGTAGCGTATGCTTCCAGATAGTTGAAAGAGTATGAAAAGAACTACCCTACCTACAATCATGAATTGGCTATAGTAGTACATGTATTGAAGATTTGGAGGCATTACCTGTATGGTGGGAGATGCAATATCTTCTCGAACCATAAGAGTCTAAAGTACTTTTTCACTCAGAAGGAACTGAACATGAGGTAGAGAAGATGGTTGGAGCTTATTAAAGATTTTGATTGTACTATCAGTTTCCACCCAAGAAAAGCAAATGTGGTAGCTGATGCACTGAGCAGGAAATCTATGGGGCCAGCGCTGGCAGCAATGGAGATTCAGTATCTAATCATGATGGATCTAGAGAGACTCCACATAAATTTGGTTAAGAGTGATCCTTAGGCATGTATTGCTAGTTTAGTGGTGCAGCCTACTCTGCAGAAAAGCATTAAAGCTGCTCAGAAGGAGGATCCAGAATTAGCAGAGGTAATGGTCAGAGTACAGAGGGGTCAAGGAGATGAATTTTGTGTTACAAATGATGGAGCTTTACGGTTCCGTTCTAGATTATGTGTTCCTGCTGATGCTGATATCAGAAAGACCATCTTAGAGGAGGCTCACAGATCTTTATACACAGTTCATCCCGGCAGTACGAAAATGTATAGGGATCTACGGGAGTCTTATTGGTGGAGTGGTACAAAGAAGGAGATTGTCGAGAATATAGCACAGTGCTTGATGTGTCAGTACATAAAAGCTGACCACTAGAGGCCGGCAGGCAAGTTGCAGCCACTTTTTATCCCAGAGTGGAAATGGGATCACATATCTATGAATTTAGTTTTAGGACTTCCGTCGGCATTGCATAACTAGAATGCAATTTGGGTGATTGTAGATTTTTTGACTAAGACCACCAATTTCCTTTCCATCAAGATCAGCTACTCCATTAACAGATTGGCAGAGATTTATATTTAGGAGATAGTCTGTTCTCATGGTGTGCTTATGTCTATAGTGTTAGATTGGGAACCGCATTTCACGTCACAATTTTAGAGGAGCTTGCAGGAAGCTCTAGGGTCTCATTTATCTTTTAGCAGGACATTCCATCCTCAGTCAGACTGGCAAACTGAGAGAACAATTCAGATATTAGAAGATATGCTTCAAGCATGCATGCTGGACTTTGGGGGTAGTTGGACCCAGTTTTGCTACTGGTGGAGTTTGCATATAATAAAAGTTATCAAGCCAGCATTGGCATGACACCGTTTGAGGTGCTCTATGGTAGAAGATGTCGTTCTCCTTTATATTGGGATGAGATGGGTGAGCGGCGAGTTATGGGGCCAGAGCTAGTGCAGCAGACATATGATAAAGTCCAGCTCATCAGAGACAGAATCAGTGTAGCTCAAAGCCTACAGAAGAGTTACAACGATACCCGTCATAGGAAATTGGAGTTTGATATCGGCGCTCATGTGTTTTTGAAAATAGCTCCCTTAAAAGGGGTTATGAGATTTGAGAAGAAAGGTAAACTTAGCCCTAGGTTCATTAGCCCATTCAAGATTTTAGAGAAACTTGGGTCGGTTGCCTACAGGTTAAATTTACCACATGTGTTGTCCAAGATACACGTTGTATTCCATGTCTCAATGTTGAGGAAATATGTCCTAGATCCTTCTCACGTAATCAGTTATGGTGAACTAGAGTTCAGTGATTCACAAGTTTATGAGGAGGTACCAGTATAGATTTTGGACAGGAAAGAACAAGAATTATGTAATAAGAAGATTCCTTTAGTGAAAGTCATGTGGAGAAATCATATGGTAGAAGAAGTTTCTTGAGAGCTCAAGGAATAGATAAGACAGAAATATCTGCAATTATTCAGTGGGGTTTAGTTATAATTAGAAAAGTGTAAGTAATTATGAAATGTTTCTTTTGCAGGTTAGTCAGTATATGTAATAGTTTAGTTAGTAAGTAGTATTTTAGTTTTAGGAGAATTTTATTTTATATATATATATATATATATATATATATATATATATATATAATCTCCCAGAACTCTGAATGTAACCACAGTATTCCTCTGCTATAAGTGAGAGTAAGTAATAAAATAAGTAGACTGGCTACCTTTAGTGGATAGTGAATCATATGGATAATAAATTTCGAGGAGGAAATTTTTATAAGGAGGGGAGAATGTAGAGACTCGATGAATAATATTAATTAAATAATAGAAGGAGGGGAGAAAAGAAATTGTAATTGGAATTCAATAGGGGTCTTGTTGATGAACGCGCTTGATGGGATCGTCGACGGGGACACGCGTCTCATCAACGAGAAGTTATCAAGAGGCTATTTTCAATTTTGAATTTCATCGACAAGGGATAAATGTTCGTCAACGAATTCTGTTCATGCCCTCATCAACGAAGTGACGTGGCTCTTCGATGAGGGCAGGTATATAAGTAGCCTTAAATTCGGTTTCAGCACAGATTTCTCAAGCAAACCAGACTCTTTCTCTCTCTCTCTCTCTCTCTCTCTCTCTCTCTCTCTCTCTCTCTCTCTCTCTCATGTTCGTCCCCTCTACCTTCTTTCTAAGATTCTAGGTCCATTCTTCATTAGATCAACGATCCGAAGCAGCCACACTACTCTTGGGGAAGTTCTCTTCAAGTCTTCTGGAGTAGATTATTGGTGGGGCTAACTTGAATTCCATCCCTAGTTTAGGGTAAGACTTTATGTTGAGTGTGTGGCTTTGTTAGAGTTGTAGAATAGGTAGCACTCGAAGAAATACTGAAGTTTTGTTCGGGATGATGTTGTTTACAAGGTGTTAAACGGGGAACCCTGCGGGGCAGGATTAGTCATTTTAAGAGCTTTCCAGAAGTCAGGTAAGGGGATAAATTAAGTCAAGATTTCATGAAAATGTATTTATTATTTTACAGCATTTAATTTCAAATAAATTTGTATATTGTAGAATTATGTTGGAAATAATGCTATTGATCACAAATATGGATTTCGTGTATAATATCAAAAATAAGATTATTATCTCTTTTGTGTGGCATGAGCAATATTTACCATGGAAATTATGATGATAAAATTTTATGTTTACAAATAAGTATATTATTACTGCTCTCAGGAAAATGTTAAAATGATACAGGGATTTTTCAAACTAAGGAATTTGTATGATATGTCGGCGTAAGGGCCGAGGATTTATACGATATGTCGATGTAAAGGTCGAGGTTATATATGAAATACTGGCGTAAGGGCCAAAGGTTTTTATGATATGTTATACCGGCGTAAGGGCTGTGATTTACAAGATACAAAATGCCGGCGTGAGGGTTGTAAATGTTATATGATATATTATGCAAATTTTAATGAAGATATTAACATGATAGATATTATTATGAAATAACCATGTATCATTATTTGGGAATATATTATATGTTATCAGATCCTGGTTGGCTTGATTTAGGCTTTCACGAAGCACTGTACCGTAGCTATATGATCACGATCATGTTTATGTTAGTGCTACCACTTATCGTAAGGGGTAGTGGGGGATCAGCAGTCAATGTGGTTTATTGTAGCGCAAGCGTCCCTCTGGTGTCCGGACCAATAGGGGCAGACCCATCGTACTTGTAGACTTATGTTGCTCTAGCATAGTCAGCTAACCATTGCTAGGTCCCGCCTTTGGGTTGTACACCCCAGTCATGTGGGGGTAAAACATGACACCGGCCAGCTCTCCTTCTAGGATGTTTTCTGTGTACAGTTATATGAGATGATTCTTATATATAGAAATTCAGTATGTTATACCATGTTATAATCAATTATGTTTTTCCCATATATGTTACAGATAGTTTTATCATGTATGATTTATGTATTGTTATATGTATAACCCGAAAATGCCCATGTTGCCACACACTGATATCAGTTTATTTCCCTTACTGAGAGGTGTCTCACCCCAACTATATAAATATTTCAGGAGCCCCAAATAGAAGATCGGATAGAGCTCCGCAGTGTTAGGGCTCAACTATTCTACCCTATCAAAAGGGTAAGTCTTTTTGCTAGGGTCTGACAGATTTTTGGGTGGTGACCCAAGGCCACTTTTGGATATTGTGGGGTATGTGTATGTATATGACAGTTGTAGTAAAACTCTGGTATTGTGTTGATTAGTAATCTGGTTTGTATATGATTTTACGTTTCATGCTGATTAGATATCCGTGTTGTATTATAGGTATATCCCTGGTACCCATGGGTTCATGTTGATTATGATTTGCTAGGATTATTATATTGGATATTATTATGGAAAAAATGTAACGACCTGCTATTTAACTGGGTTTTTTTATGTATATACTATAACATTTATAATGCTCTAATACCACATTGAGTTAAACCCAATCATCAACCTAAGCAGTGAGAAGCAAAAATCAAATAAACATAACCATATGTAATTATATTCAATACCAGAGTGCTAAAATGTTCCCAAAATATACATATACGGTTGTTCTCCAAAATACCCTCAACTGGCTAGGGCTATACAAAAATACTCCAAAAACATACTCATTCTTTACTGATAGGGCAATACCGAGACCCCTCTATCTGCGAGCCTGGTCTACTCACCTACTTGGATCACCTGAAAAAAAATTATGAATTTAATGGGATGAGACGACGCTCAGTAAGATGAAATATGTTATTTCTAGTGTGTGGCATATGAATTACACTACTTTGAAAATCTGTTTCTTTATAAACATGTATAACTGGATCTATAAATACAGTACAAGTAATAGAAACCACCACTATTTCCATGTTGCTTAACATATTTGTATTTTAGGTTACTATTCAAAATACTTCTAAAGTACATAAGTATATTCTCTGTCTCTATAAATCTATTTATACATAATAATAACTGAAAACTTTCCTGTGGATAACTGTGTGTCATGATTTAATCCCTCATGACAGGGATGTGCGGCTCGTAGGCGGGATCTACCCTAGTTGGCCGACCTGGGTAAATCACTATACTCCCTCAGTTAGATCGGCCACTCCTTAACCCATATCTGATGGGGAGCCTGTCCACGTTTGAGCACGATCGACCTACTACCATGTACTATCTAAATAGGTGGTTGCACTTTGAACTGAAATATCTGTAGCTACGTTACCATGCTCTGTAACTGTATGGTCCAACAGGGTCTGATACTATATAATACATCTTTATATACAACTATTTGATTTACCATGATTCTGAAATAACTGCATTAACCATGATAATGAAATAAACTGTAACTGTGTCAACTGTATTTCTAAACTGAACTGTAATCTGTAAGTCATGGTACTGAAAACTGTATAATCATGGTACTGAAAACTATATAATCATGGTATTCTGTAATTACTATAAAACATATCCACTAGCTGTATATTCTGTAAAACATACCCTGAAAATACTGTAAAACATGCTTCTATACTATATTTATATTCTCAAGCCATGCAGTGATTTAATACATAATATTCATAATTAATAATTTGTATAATGTCCTGCTGTGAATAATAAACTGGTAAAAATATACATTTCATACTGGAAATCATTTTATAACTACCTAGCATAACATATTTCCCTTACCTGATTTATGTTAAAATCTCTTTACTGTAATGGGTCCTACACCCGCAGGGTTCTCCACTCAACACCCTGAAAATCATAAATCCCATAACAAAATGTCACTATTTCTACGTCTACAACATTTTCTACAACTGCTGGAAAGTCAAATTCCGAATAAAAGACATTACCCTAAATTTGGAATGAATTCCAACTCCGCCTCACCGACAATCCGCTCTGACAGACTTGTAAAGAACTCCACCAGGAGCGTCGTGGTAGCCTCAGATCGCTGATCCGATGACTAACAGGGCCGAAATCGAAGAGAGATGGAGGAGGAGCCGTAGAGGAGAGAGAGAGAGAGAGAGAGAGAGGGTTTCGGCTGAAATTTCTACGTGGAAATCTGAGTTAAACAATTATTTATACTACAGCCTTCGTCAACGAGCCACGTCATCTCGTCAATGAGTTCTTAAGTAATTTCATCAACGAACCTTACTTTCTCATTGACAAATTTCAGACGGCCGAAAACCCCTCTCGGTATTTTCTCATCGATGAAGCTCGATATCATCGACGAGGTCCTGCTGACCCTCATCGATGAAGTCTACCCCCTCCTTATGTTTCTATTGCCTTTTCTCTCCCTCTTTATTATTTAAATAAAATTATTCTTCGGTTCGTTACATTCTCCCCTCCTTATAAAATTTCGTCCTCAAAATTTACTATATATATTACCTTCTATCATCCTATAAAGGCAAATGATCTACTTATTTTATTACCTACCCTCACTTATGGTGGAGGAATACCGTGGTTACATGGGTAGTTCTGGGAGATTACAAGTATAAAAGAAAATTCCCCCAAAACCAAAATACTACCTATCCTATACACTACATTATAATTCCACTATGCTAAAAAAAATAAAATTACTATTACTTTAATCATACATCACTGGTGTATTCACTGAACAAGTGGGGATATTTCTGTCTGATCTCATCTTCAAGCTCCCACGAGGCTTCTTTTATCATGTGATTCCTCCACAAGACTTTTACTAGTGGTATCTTTTTATTGCACAATTCCTATTCTTTTCTGTTTAAAATATGTACTGGAGCTTCCTCATATGCTAGATCCCCACTGAGTTCCAGTTCTACATAGCTGATGATATGAGAAGGATCTGGGACTTATTTCCTTAGCATAGAAACATGAAATACGTCATGAACTCAAAATAGAGATGGCGGTAAAACTAGCCGATAGGCTACTGACCCAATCTTCTCAAGTATCTCAAATAGGCCAATAAACTTAGGGCTCAACTTACCCTTCCTCCCAAATCTCAAGATCCCCTTCAATGGAGTTATTCTCAGAAATATATGATCACCCACTTCAAATTTCAGTTCTCGGCGGCGAGTATCCACGTAGCTTTTCTGCCGACTCTGCGCTGCACTGATCCTGTCTCGAATAAGTTGGACTTTATCATACGTTTGCTGAATTATCTCTGGCCCCAAAACTCGCCTTTCACCTACTTCATCTCAGAAAAAAGGAGAGCGGAATCTCTTACCATTTAATTCCTCGTAAGGTGTCATGTCGATGCTAGTCTGATAACTGTTATTATAAGCAAATTCAACTAGCGGCAAAAATTGAATTCAGCTACCCCCAAAGTCTAGCATATAGGCACGAAGCATATCTTCTAATACCTGGATTGTTCTCTCAGTCTAACCATCGTTCTGAGGGTGGAAAATGGTGCTAAATGCTAGCGGAGTCCCCAATGCCTCCTACAAACTCCTCCAGAACTGTGATGTAAAACGTGGATCATGGTCCGAGACTATGGATACCGGCACTCCATGGGTTCGAACAATCTTCTGTATGTAAATCTCTGCTAACATGTTCATAGAGTAGCTAACCTTAATAGGCAGAAAGTGCGCTATCTTCATAAACCTATCAATAATTACCCAGGTGGCATTCTGACCATGTAGCGCTGGCGGTAGTCCAATAACAAAATCCATGGATATGTGATCCCACTTCCACTCAAGAATGAAAAGTGGCTACAATTGACCAATCGATCTCTGGTGCTCAGCCTTAACCTGCTGGCACGTTAAACATCGCTGTACAAATTCTGCTATTTCTCTTTTCATGCCACTCTACAAGAAATACTCTCACAGATCCTTATACATTTTCATACTGCTAGGATAAATAGTGTATAGAGATCTGTGTACCTCTTCTAGAATCGTTCTTCTGATGCTGACATCTACAGGCACACATAATCTGGTGCGAAATATGAGCGGCCCATCATTGGCAATAATGAATTCCTCTCTCTGACCATCTTGTATTCTGGAAAGCACCTCCACTAACTCTGGATCATCTCTCTGAGCAGCTTTAATTCTATCATACAGTGCAGGATATATCACTAAACTGGAAATAAGCACCTGAGGATCATTCTTCACTAATTCCACACCGAGCCTTTCCGAGTCCATCTGAATCGAGTGCTGAACTATTGCCGCTAGTTGTGATGTATCTCCTGATTTACGGCTCAGTGCATCAGCTACCACATTTGCTTTATCTGGGTGGTAACTGATGGTGCAGTCATAATCCTTAATGAGTTCTAACCATCTCCTCTGGAGCATATTCAACTCTTTCTATATAAAGAAGTACTTTAGGCTCTTGTGATCTGAAAATATTTCATATTTCTCACCATATAAGTAATGTCTCCAGATCTTCAGTACATATACAACCGCAGACAATTCTAGATCGTGAGTAGGGTAGTTCTTTTCATACTCTTTCAACTGCCTGGATGCATATGCCACCACCCTACCATGCTGCATTAGTACAGAACCAAGTCCTTTCAAAGACGCGTCACTGTAGATAACATGACCATCACCTCCCGATGGAATCGTCAGTACTGGTGCAGTGACGAGCCGCTACTTTAATTCTTGAAAGCTCTGCTTGCATTCTTCATCCTACACAAATCTAGCATTCTTCCTAATCAAACACATGAGAGGTCCTGATAAAGCTGAAAACCCCTCAACAAAAAGATGGTAATAACCCGCCAGTCCTAAGAAACTCCTAACTTCCTGCACATTCCTCGGCCTGACCCAACTCACTACCACATCAATCTTGTTGGGATCCACTGATATACCGTCTCTTGAGATCATGTGGCCTAAAAATGCTACCTTCTCAAGCCAGAACTCACACTTGCTAAACTTGACATAGAGCTTCTCTTCTCTGTGCGTCTACAGTACCTGTCTCAAATGCACCTCATGATCCTCAAAACTCCTCGAGTACACCAGTATATCATCAATGAAAACTACTACAAATTGATCTAGATACTGGTTAAAAACTCTATTCATCAAGTCCATGAACACAGTTGGGGCATTCGTTGGACCAAAAGGCATAACTAGGAACTTGTAGTTCCCATACTTGGTCCTGAAGGCTGTCTTCGCGATGCCCTCTGCTTTTACTCTCACTTGATGATACCCGGATCGGCGGTCGATCTTGGAATATACCCATGTACCCTGGAGCTGATCAAACAAATCATCTATACGAGGTAGAGGATATTTATTCTTAATAGTAACCTTATTGAATTCTCTATAATCAATACACATCCTTATAGAACCGTCTTTCTTATTTACGAACAACACTGGAGCTCCCCGCGGCGATACACTGAGTTATATAAATCCCCTATTCAACAGGTCTTGCAACTGATTCTTCAATTCCCCTAATTCAGCGGGAGTCATACGATAAGGAACCTTAGAAATTGGTGCGGTCCCTGGAGGTAAATCTATAGGAAAATCCACCTCGCGCACAGGAGGTAACCTAGGTAACTCCTTTAGGAAAACATCTGGAAATTCTCATACCACTGGAGTTCTGTCAATCTTCAATTCATTTTCAAATACTTCTATCACAAATGCTATAAACCCCTAACCTCCGTCCAAGAGTAATTGGCTTGCTTGCACAACAGATACCAACTGTGAAAACGCATGTACACTTGAACCAGCGAATCTGAATTCCTACTCACCAAGGGTCTGAAAACTACTTCTTTCTGATGACAATCAATACTGGCGTGATTGGCAGCCAACTAGTCCATACCCAGTATTATATCAAACCCACACATATCAAATACAATCAAATCAGCTGGTAACACTTTCTGCTGAATTTCTATCGGATAGCCCTTAAGTACCCTCTGACATCTGATCACTGACCCAGACGGTGTAGCTATTGACAGCACTATATCTAATGATTGGGTCACTCTCATATAATTTAACATAAGATGCAAAGATGAAAGAATAAGTAGCACCTGAGTCAAAAAGAATAATGACTGGATATGATAAAACAGTAAATGTACCTGTCACCACATCCGCAACAGCCTCAGCATCACTTGGAGTTAGAGCGTATACTCGTGTTGGGGCCACATTCCACTACTGGCCACCATGAGGCGCCCGATATCCTCCCTAAGCTGCCTGATGTCCTCCTTGATAGGGCCTGGGAGCTGGGATCAGGTCTAGCTGACCTGGGCATTCACATTCCATGTGGCCAGGTCTCCCACAACGATAGTATACACCTCTTCCTACTCGGCACTCCCCCAAATGATGTCTCTCGCACGTTTGACATACTGGGTAAGTCAGCGTACCTTGATCCCCGCGAGGTCCTATGCTCTACCACTGATTTTCCCTATCACAACCTCCTCTCCATGGACCCCTACTGGAGCTAGCCTGAAAACTCTAAGGTGCTAGCCTCTTCTTCTGACTCTGAGCGGCTAAACCCCGCTGAATACCACTCTCAATAATCGCAACTCTATCTAGAATCTCCGTAAATGTCTAAGCTTTGAAGCCAATCACCTGCTTAAATAAGTTCTGCCTTAGTCCTTATTCAAACTTCCTTGCCTTTTTCTCTTCATCAGGTGCTAGATGTGGAGCAAAATGTGACAACTCGATAAATCGAGCCGCGTACTGAGATACAGTCATCTACTGCTGTACCAGGTGCATAAACTCTACTGCCTTCGCTCTCCAAACGATAATAGGGAAATACCGCTCGAAGAATAGTTCCTTGAATCGGTCCCATGTCACTGGCACTGGAACCGGCCTTTACTCCTTTATCAGTCGCACTGACCTCCACCGGCACTTCACCTCCCCTGTTAGTTTAAACGCCGCAAATACCACTTTCTGTTCATTCATACATAGAAGCATAGCCAGCGTCTCCTCGATATCCTGGACCCAATTCTCAGCTACAATCGGGTCATCTCCTTCAGCAAAGGATGGGGGCTTCATCCGCGTAAACTGCTCGATCGAACAGCCACGCTCCTCCGAGCTCCTGGCCATCTCAGCTATCACCTGTTGAGTGACACTGCGTAGCACAACATCTGTATCTCCTCCACTTATGCTGGAAGGTCCTGGCCTATCCTCCCCAGCATTCGTACCACTGCTTCCCGGCTCTATCCTGAAACAAGAAACACACTTAAGAACATTTTCTCCTATACAAACCTATCCTATACCAATTCAAAATTAATTACCTTTCTTGACCTTACTCAATATCCAGTTCTGTCACCTAGACACACGACCCAACAATAGTTTACTATGGTTTTCCTGAAATCGTCACCCCAAGAAAAACACAGAAACCACCACGGAAATCCTGTACCACCCAGACAACCGAACAAACCTCAAATCCTTTCCTATACTCTGGTATTGCTTCCGCTGCACTATAAAGTCTACAGAACCTAGCAACCTAGGCTCTGATATCAAATTGTAACGATCTGCTATTTAACAGGGTTATATATATATATACTATAACATTTATAAGGCTCTGATACCATACTAGATTAAACTCAATCATCAACTTAAGCAGGGAGAAGCGGAAATCAAATAAACATAACTATATGTAATTATATTCAATACCAAAGTGCTAAAATGCTCCCAAAATATACATGTACAGTTGTTCCCCAAAATACCCTCAACTGGCTAGGGTTATACAGAAATACTCCAAAAACATACTCACTCTCTACTAACAGGGTAATACCGAGGCCCCACTATTTGCGAGCCTGGTCTACTCACCTACCTAGATCACCTAAAAAAAATTATGAATTTAATGGGATGAGACGATGCTCATTAAAACGAAATATGCTATTGCTAGTGTGTGGCATATGAGTTACACTATTATGAAAATCTGTTTCTTTATAAACATGTATAACTAGATCTATAAATATAGTACAAGTAATAGAAACCACCATCATTTCCATGTTGCTTAACATATCTGTATTTTAGGTTACTATTCAAAATACTTCTAAAGTACATAAGTATATTCTCTATCTCTGTAAATTTGTTTATACATAATAATAACTGAAAACTTCCATATGGATAACTGTGTGTCATGATTTAACACCTTATGACAGGGTTGTGCGGCCCGTAGGTGGGATCTACCCTGGCTGGCCAATTAGGGTAAATCACTATACTCCCTCAGTCAAATTGGCCACTCCTCAACCTATATCTGATGGGGAGCCTGTCCACGTCTGGGCACGATCGACCTACTACCACGTATTATCTAAATAGGTGGTTGCACTTTGAACTGAAATATCTGTAGCTACAGTACCGTGCTCTATAACTGTATGGTTCAATAGGGTCTGATACTATATAATACATCTCCATATACAACTATCTGATTTACCATGATTTTGAAATAACTGCATTAACCATGATAATGAAATAAACTGTAACTGTGTCAACTGTATTTCTGAACTGAACTGTAATCTGTAAGTCATGGTACTGAAAATTATATAATCATGGTACTGAAGACTATATAATCATGGTAATCTGTAATTACTATAAAACATATCCACTAAATGTATATTCTGTAAAACATACCCTGAAAATACTGTAAAACATGCTTCTGTATTATATTTATATTCTCAAGCCACACAGTGATTTAATACATGATATTCATAATTAATAATCTGTACAATGTCCTGCTGTGAATAATAAACTGGTAAAAATATACATTTCATACTGGAAAATCATTTTATAACTACCTAGCATAGCATATTTCCCTTACCTGATTTCTACTAAAATCTCCCTACTGTAACAGGTCCTACACCCGCAGGGTTCTCCACTCAACACCCTGAAAACCATAAATCCCAGAACAAAATGTCACTATTTCTACGTCTACAGCATTTCCTACAACTGCTGGAAAGTCAAATTCCGAATAAAAGAGCTTACCCTAAATTTGGGATGAATTCCAACTCGGCCCCACCGACGATCCGCTTCCGACAGACTTGCAAAGAACTCCATCAGGAGCATCGTGGTGGCCTCAGATTACTGATCTGGTGATTAACAGGGCCAAAATCAAAGAGAGATGGAGGAGGAACCGTAGAGGGGAGAGAGAGACAAGGTTTCGACTGAAATTTCTGTGTGAAAATCTGAGTTAAACGCTATTTATACTGCGGCCTTTGTCCACGAGCCACGTCATCTTGTCAATGAGTCTTTAAGTAATTTCGTCGATGAACCTTACTTTCTCGTCCATGAATTTCATACGGCCTAAAACCCCTCTCGGTATTTTCTTGTCGACGAAGCTCGATCTCGCCGACGAGGTCCTACTGCACCCTCGTCGACGAATCCCATGTATCCTTCTATTTCTATTTCCTTTTCTCTCCCTCTTTATTATTTAAATAACATTATTCTTTGAGTCGTTTCAAAAAATATGTGGTAAAATAAGCAAGTTGTTACAATTATAATTTCTGGGTCTTCACATTCTCCCCTCCTTATAAAATTTCATTCTCGAAATTTGCTATCCAAAAACACTATCTATCCTATAATCTAACATACAATTCATATTTTAACTGCTCTGCACTGAAATAAACATTATTGATTTTATCTGAATTATTATTCCTAACTACTACTGATCCCCACTAAACAGGTGTGGGTACTTCTGTTGTATTTCCTCCTCTAGCTCCCACGAGACCTTCTCTACTGCGTGATTCCTCCACAAGATTTTTACTAATGGAATTCTTTTAGTACACAACTCCTGTTCTTTTCTATCTAGAATCGATACTGGTATTTCCTCATATTCTAATGCATCTCTGAGTTCTATTTCCTCATAACTAATCACGTGGGAGGGATCTGGAACGCATTTCCTTAACATGGAAATATGAAATATGTTGTGTATTCTGGATAGAGCTGGTGGTAAAGCTAGCTTATAAGCTACTGAATCCACTCTCTCAAGTATCTCAAATGGACCAATAAATCTAGGGCTCAGCTTACCCTTCTCTCAAATCTCATAACTTCTCTTAGCGGTGCTATTTTCAAAAACACTTGATTTTCTACATCAAACTCCAGTTTTCAGCGGCAAGTATCTACGTAACTTTCCTGCCGACTCTGAGCTGCACTGATTTTGTCTTTAATAAATCAGACTTTTCGTACACCTGCGGCACTAATTCTAGTCCCAAAACTCACCTCTCACCCATTTCATCCCAGTATAGCAGAGAACGGGACCTTCTACCATAAAATGCCTCGTATGGTGCCATCCCAATGTTGGCCTGATAGTTGTTATTATACACGAACTCACCTAGCGGCATATACTGGGTCCAGCTACCCCCAAAATCGAGCATGCAAGCTCATAGCATATCCTTAAGTATTTGAATCGTTCTCTTTATCTACCCATCAGTATAAGGATGAAAAGTTGTGCTGAATGCTAACTATGTTCCCATAGCCTTATGAAAGCTCTTCCAAAACCATGATGCGAAACATGGGTCACGGTCTGAGACTATAAATACTAGAACTCCATGGGGTCGAACTATCTCCTAAATGTAAATCTCTACCAATTTTTTCATAGGGTAACCAACTTTAATAGGCAGGAAGTGGGCAGTCTTCATCAACTGGTCAACAATCACCCAAATAGCATTCTGACCGTATAACGCCAACAGCAATCCCTATGACGAAATCCATGGATATGTGGTCCCACTTCCACTCGAGGATGTGGAGTGGCTGCAACTATCCTTTTGGCCTCTGGTGCTCAGCCTTTACCTGCTGGAACGTCAAACACTGTTGCACAAATTCAGTTGTCTCCCTCTTCATACCGCTCCACCAAAAAGACTCTCGAAGATCCCGATATATTTTAGTACTACCAAGATAAATTGTGTATATGGATCTGTGTGCCTTTTCTAAAATGGCTCTCCTAATCTCAACATCTGCAAGATCACACAGCCTGGTATGAAATCGTAGGGCTCCATCATTCGATATACTAAACTCTTACCCCTGACTGTCTTACACCTTTTCTATTAACTTTGCCAATTTTGCGTCATTCTTTTATGCAGCTTTAATTTTCACCTGCAAGGAAAGTTGTACCACCTGGTTGGCAAAGAATGTCTGGTGATCACCCTCTATTAACTCTACGCCTAGCCTCTCCAAATCCATCTGGATAGGGTGTTGAATCCTCATTGCTGACATTGCTACTCCTGCTGCTTTCCTGCTCAATGCATCAATTACCACGTTTGCTTTCCCTGGGTGATAGCTAATGATGCAGTCATAATCATTAATGAGCTTTAACCATCTCCTTTGCCTCATATTCAAATCTTTTTGGGTAAAGAAATACTTTAAACTTTTATGATCAGTGAAAATCTCACATTTCCCACCATAAAGATAGTGCCTCCAGATCTTCAGAGCATGCACCATTGTCGCTAACTCTAGGTCGTGCACAAGGTAATTCTTTTCATACTCCTTAAGCTGTCATGATGCATAAACAATAACTCTTCCATGCTGCCTTAACATACATCTGTATCACTGCATATAACAAATCCATCCTCCCCTGATGGAATGGATAGTACCGATGTAGCGACCAATCTCCGCTTAACTCCTAGAAGCTCTGCTCACAATCATTGATCCATTTAAACTCCACATTTTTCATCGTGAGTCATGTCAATGGACTCGATAATCTGGAGAAACCATCTACAAAGCGTCGATAATAACCTACCAGACCCAGAAAACTTCTGACCTCCAAGATATTTCCCGGTATCACCCAATTCACTAGTGCCTCTATTTTACTTGGATCAACTGATATGTCGTCCTCGAAGATCACATGCCCGAGGAAAGTGATTTGTCTCAACCAGAATTCACATTTCTTGAATTTAGCGTATAACTGCTTCTCCCTTAACACCTATAAAACCAGCCTCAGATGATCTTCATGTTCCTCAAAACTCTTTGAATAGACCAGTATATCATCAATAAATACTATAACAAACTAGTCCAAATATTGATGGAACACCCGATTCATCAGGTCCATGAATGCAGTCGGTGCGTTAGTTAGACCAAACGACATAGCTAGAAACGCATAGTGCTCATACCTGGTCCTAAAGGTTGTTTCGAAACGTCCTCTACATTAACTTTCACTTGATGATAACCTAGTCGAAGGTCAATCTTGGAATAGACCTTGGTCCCCTAGAGTTGATCAAATAGATCGTCGATTCTGGGAAGAGGGTATTTATTCTTGATTGTCATTTTGTTTATCTCTTTGTAATCAATACATATCCTCATGGTCCCATCCTTCTTTTTCATGAACAGGACTGGTGCTCCCCAAGGTAACACACTGCCGACCCTGATAAAAAAAAATCCACAGTAAACTCAATCTCTCGGTCTGGTGGTAAGTCAGGTAATTCTTTTGGAAACACATTTGGAAATTTTCTAACTACTGGAATATTAGCGTGTTTCAGTTATTCTTATGGCATCTCCTTTATATATGTAATATAACCCTAGCAACCACCTTGAAGCAGCTTCCTCGCCTGAATTGCCGACACTAACTGTGGCGAGGCGTGCACACTTGAACCTATAAATCTAAATTCTTGCCCACTGGATAGTTTTAAGGCACCCTTCTACACCTCATTACTAATCCAGTCGACGTAACTACTGACACCCTACATCCAGCAACTATGTATCAATCCCACATAATTAAACATATCCCAATGATACAATCGAATGGGTCGTACCTAAGTCAAATTAAAACAACAACTTTTATATGGTAAAACAGTAAGAATACCTGTCATAGCATCTCTAGCAGCCTCAGCACCTCCCAGTGTCGATGTGCAAACCCGCGCTTGTGTGATATTTCTCTGTTGGCCTCCACGAGGCGCCTGATTATTATCTCGAAATTGTCTAGGAGCAGAAGCTGTAATATACTGCGTACGACAATTTCATGCTACATGAACTGGTCTACCACATCTGTAGCAAACATTGTTTCCCAACTGACATGCTCTCGTATGTCTCCTACCGCATATGGGGAAAATAGGGTACATAAGCTTGCCCTGAACCTCACAGCTCCCAATCTCTTGCCTTTGTTCATTACTATATCAACCTCTCCCCTTCAGACCCTAGCTAGAGCTCACTTGAAATTCAGGAGGCGTAGGCCTCTTCCTCTGGTTCAAGTTCATAAACTCCTCTGCTTGAGCATCTCTGGTGGAAAAGTGAATGTATAGATCATAGAAAATTTCTTTAAAACAGTTCCACATTAGGGTTGTTGAATCTGGCCTTTGTTCTTCAAGTAGCTTCACCGATATCCACCAACGCTTGGCCTCCCCAGTCATTTTGAAGATAGCATACAAAATCTTCTACTCGTGTGCACAGTAGAGACTAGTCAATATACCTTCCATCTCTTGGATCCACTCTGTGAATTCAGGTGTAATCCCAATAGGAAGGTGAATTGGGTATTTTGAAAATATTTAATTTTACTTCATTAATCAGTCCCTATTTTAAGATTTAACACAGACAATCACCAAGCCTTGAAATTAATTCAATCCAATAATTTTATATTCAATTATCCCCTATTAATTACCAAGTGTTTGTAAGGTTATTCAAAATACACACATGCAAGATAGGTAATGAAATGCATTGCGAAAATTAAAAGGAGTAAGGGAAGAGAGAAGGCAAACACAATTTTTATGAGGTTTATCTAACTCGGCCGTCGTCCTCGCCTTGAGTAACCCACTCAAGGATTCCACTAAATCCTTGCTCCTTTAACCAGGACGGAGCTTTCCTTACAATCCGCTGCTTACAAGAGGTACAACTTCCTCCTAATCCCCTGCTTACAAGAGGTACAACTTCCTCCTAATCCCCTGCTTACAAGAGATACAACTTTCTCCTCAAACCCGATTCATAGCCCGAACCATGATTACAATATAACAACTCTGCAAAAACTCAATAACGCTTCTACACAAGCTGACAAGTACAATAGAAACTCCTAACACATATTTATATGATAAAACTTGAAGCTCAGTATGTATGTAACGATGAAATCATTATATGAATGATATGCTTCACGAAATTACCCTTTAATTAATATCTCCCAAAAATTGATTTCTTAAAGATAAGAACTTTGGAGATCTTAGGGTTTAATCTCAAATAACGTTAAGCAAGATTTGACAATAGGATCCTTTAAAATAATATTGAATTATGCTCAAATTTATATTCCTGCTATCAAACAATTTGTTAATATCGAATCTTTGAATAAATATAACTTTGAAGATTTTGCAAAGATTTAAACAATACTTTAAAAATATTCCTCAAAAATTGTTTCAAGAAGCTCTAAGAATTTCCAATCAAATACTCAATTAACAAATCTTTGAATAAAAAATAGCTTTAAAATATCTCAAAGATTTAGTTATTTCAAAATATAACTTTCTTAAATATTTATTCAATCAATCATTATGCAATACCGAAATATTGATTTATTCTCCCAATAAATATATTAAAATAATGAATGCGGGAAAACAAAAATCAGACTTGTATATTCAAAGATACTCAAACCTCAATACCAACGTTGATGGCTAAATATGTGCGTGAATGTCTTTAAGATCAACATAAAGAATGCCCAAACTAGATTTGAATGCTTCGGAGTGCAAGCAAGAGGTGTATTTTCGTTTAATGCTCTCAAGATCAATCAAAAACATTCAAGGCTCCCAAGATATGTTCAAAAGTGAGGCACTATGGTTCTTAGGTTAATTTTATATGAGTTCTCGACCCTAGGTTTAATCTCAGCCATTTGATCAATTTAAATGAATGAAATTCCATATGTATCCCCGCTGAATCGCAATTTTGCGCCCGACATTCGTTGACGAGAGAACACCTTCGTCGACGAGTGTTCAACACTCGTTCGTCGACGTGAACATGAGTTCATCGACGAGAGTCCTATTTAATATTTTTGTGCTCTCAGTATCTTCTTGTCGAAGAGAACAAGGTGTTCGTCACTGAGTGGCCTTAATGCGTTTGTCAACGAGGCCATTGGGTTCATCGACGAGGCCTCTAAAAATTTTCCTCCAAAATTCAGTTTAACTTAGACTATTTAAAATAAATTCTTCATGATGTGTATGTGTCCTATGGTCAGTCTAAGGTATTATTTTGAGCTTCTAGATATATCATATAAATTATGTAAATACAATGAGATCTAAACATCCATTCCCATGACTATCTTGAACTTGACGTTTGCATCTCCATTCTTCTACTCTTTTAGTTCCATGGATTGTGTCTGGTTGTATATTCTGTAATCCTCATGGCTTCCATGACTTCCTCAACTTCCGTGCATGCTAAATAATGTTCATGTTCACACTCTCAATGTACAGATCAAATACCAAGTGATTTGTCATTATCAAAACAGGATTGGACTCATAGAGTCAACACACTCCTTCGCAGTAATTGTATCGGCTCCTCCCATAAAAGTCAGGGGATTCATGTTGGTAAACTACTCGATAGAGTAGTCCGAATCAGCTGGTGACCAATACTGTCCCCTAAGGTTCCGCACAATTCCAACCATAACCTGTTGACCTGCACCACACAGCATCTGCTCACAGTCAGTGCCACCCATACTAAATGCCCCTACATTGCCACTTCTTTCAGCATTCCTGTTTCTATTTTCTGGGTCCATTCTGAAAAAAAAAAAAATAAACATGATTTGAGATTCCCTACCTCATAGTGCTATTCTATCGAAAATACCCCATACCTCTTATCACTAATTTAAGGTCTAGTCCAACCATATGGAAATAGAAACCAACGATAGTTTACTATGGTTTTCCTGAAATTATCACCCCAAGAAAAACACAGAAACCACCCCGAAATCCCTACTTCCAGACTGTAGAACAAAACCCTAAATCCTCATCCTAGTTTCCCAACATTAACTCATTGATATTCTGTTTAATCTTTCTCCAAAATTCCATTCCTATATTTTGGTATTGTTTTTCGCTGTACTCTAAAGTCTACAAAACCTAGCAACCTAGGCTCTGATACCAAATTATAACGACCCAAAAATTATTTTCATTTTTTTTTATAAAATATTCTGATACCCCTAATAATGTCTGCTATACACCTCAGAGCCCAGGTGGGCACTGAGGAAATTCCTGTTTACAGAGTAACATACCTATGCAATGGAAAACATAAAGTCATACATCCATATTTACAATACCAGAATCCAGTATTTTTCCAAAATATACATACATAATTACTCATCATCCCAGCATCTACTACCCAAAACCCCTGAATGCTATACAAAAATACAACTCCTGATAACACTTACCCTACAGGCAGGGTAGTGTAGACAACCTCTCTACCTGCGAGCCTTATCTGCTCATCTAGCTAGATCACCTGAAAAATGTTAAGTCACTGGGTTGAGATAACATTCAGTAAGAATAAATATGCTATTACTAGTGTGTGGCAACGAAGTTTACATAAATAATTTACTGAAAAATAATTGTACAGAGATACCATGTAAAATATAATACTATGTAACTCATACCTACGTGACTTAAAATACACTTGTAATATCTAAATTTTCTATTTAATCATACTGCTAGTATTATAATATATTTGCTGATATTCTGTAAATCTGTATGTATAGATATAACTATAAAAACTACCCTGAAAATTTGCATTTCATGATTTAACCCCTCATAACAGGGTTGTGCGGCCCATAGGCGGGACTTGACACTGGTTGGCCGACTAGGATAAGTCAACTGAACTCCGATAGTCAGATCAGCCACCTTAACCCTAACTGATGGGGAGCCTGTCGACAACAAAGGCATGATCAAGTGCTGAAAATCCACATACTATCTGAGTTATGTGGTTGCACTCTGAACTGAAATAGCAACAGTACCGTGCTCTGCTGATATCTGAACTGATTCATCAGGGTCTGATACTGTATAATACTATTTTCTATATCTACATTTTACTGTTTCATCATGATTCCAAAATAACCATAACACCATAAACTGTTCTGAAAATACTAGAATATCTGGCTGAATAAACTGAGGTATCTGTCTAAATAAACTGAGATATCTAACTGAATATACTGAAATATCTTAGTGTTATGGTTTTGAAATTATGGAAATCATGGTATTCTACAAATACTGGAAAATATATGTTTGTAAAATATATGTCTTATGAAATATGTGTCTGCAAAATATCTGTCTATAAATATATTGGAATTCATAATTCTGTAAAATCTGGTAAAGCATATTCTTGTGCAAAAATAATGTAAATCATGATATTCTGAAAGACTGTTATAAATTCTAAATTGTTCTAATATTAACTCATGCCACACAAATGATGGGTTTGATCCACTTCCCGTATTTAAATTTAATTTCTAACATATTTAAAAATATCAGTATGATCAAATCCCCGCAGTTTAATCTAATTTCAAAATATTCCCCCAAAATTCCATTTAATCAATTCCCTACAATTTAACTTAATCCCAAAACATTCCCAAAAATATGATATAATCCAATACTCTAATTTAATAATCATCTATTATAATTTAACCAGTTGAATTTATAAAATAATTAACATAATTTGTACTCCTCACCTTGACCTGGAGTGGTGTCTAGGACCCCCAAATCAAAAATTTGTTCCGACTAATGAGACGAGGGTCGAACCTAAGACCCTATGGTGGTGTCTAATCCTCAATTTGACTGAAGATTTAACAAAAATTTGAGGAGAGAGTGAGTGTTTACCTTACCCAAGGAGTGGTTCCTAAGACACCCTAATCACAAATCTACTCTGGTTTAAACGTTGGTGGCCAAGAATGGAACCCAGTCGTATTTTCCGTTCTTCAATTGATCGAGTATTCGGCGAGAAAATGAGGAGAGAGAGAGAGAGAGAGAGAGAGAGAGAGAGAGAGAGAGAGAGAGAGAGAGAGAGAGAGAGAGAGAGTGAGAGTCTCGTCAATTTGGTACGAGGGGCGGTTCCAGAAGAAGAACCAAAATCCCCTTTGCAATTTGTGGATAGATTGCTTTTAAAGCAACCATATACAAACATATTATATTAATATTATATATATATATATATATTTCCCAATAAGTCTTTTCTTTTACTATTCTAATACTATTCGTTTTATTTGTTTATTTAATTAACTAATTAATTTTTTAAAAAAATTTACTACATCTAATCTTGTATAATTATTTTTGGGATTGTCACAGTTTACACCACTAGTTTTGATAACTTAGTTTCACAACATGTAACATGTTTTTCTACTATAAATGAAGCAAGTTGGTTGTGGCATAGGCGTCTAGGGCATGCTAGCATGGATTTACTATCAAAACTTGTGAAAAAAGTCTTGGTTAATAAAATTTGTGATGCATGTCAAATGGCTAAGAAAATGAAATATAATTTCAAGAAAAAGAAAATCATATATACTACTAGGCCACTTCAAATGTTGCATTTAGACTTATTCGGTCCTAATTAAGATTAGAGTCTAGGAGGAAAATTATATGCATTTGTAATTGTAGATGACTATTCTAGGTTCTCATAGGTACTATTTCTTACACATAAAGATGAATCATGCGAACAATTTGCTAGATTTTGTAGAAGAATTCAAAATAAAAAGGGGTACAAAATAACATACATTAGAAGTGATAGGGGATCATAATTTAAAAATGAAGGCATAGAGAACTTCTATGACCTAGAGGGTGTATCTCATAATTTCTCTACACCTAGGACCCCACAGAAAAATGGTGTTGTTAAAAGAAAGAATAGGTCCTTGTAAGAAATGGGTAGAAAAATGTTTAATGAACATAAATTACCCAAATATTTCTGGGCTAAAGCAGTGAGCACTGCTTACTATGTAATGAACAGAGTCTTAATTAGACCCTCTCTTAATAAAACTCCCTATGAATTATGGAATGGTCATAAACCAAACATATCTTATTTTCATGTCTTTGGTTGTAAATGTTTTGTGCTTAGGGATAACGAATACCTAAGAAAGTTTGACTCAAAATCTGATGAAGGAATTTTTCTAGGTTTTTCACTTAACAACAGGGCCTGCAGGGTATTTAATAAAAGAACATTAATTGTTATTGAGTCCATCCATATAGTCTTTGATGAGTCTAATCCTTTTTCTAAAAGAGCTGACAAAGATGATATTGAAATCAGAATAGGATTAGAGAAGCTCTCCATTGAAAATAATGTAGATAAGAATTCAAAGACTATTGATAAATCAATTGAAGATAATAAAGTAGAAAATGAGGTTGAGGAACTTCCTAGAGACTGAAAATTTATTAGGAACCATCCTTTAGAACAAATCATAGGTGAATCCTCACGTGGTGTTGCTACATGTTCTTCCTTAAGAAACCTGGTTAGTCACTTTGCATTTTTATCTCAAGAAGAACCTAAAAATATTAATGAAGCCTATGCAAGAAGAGTTAAATTAATTTGAAAGAAGTAAAGTTTGGACCCTAATTCCTAGACCTAACGATCACACTATTATTGGAACCAAATAGGTTTATAGAAACAAAAGGGATGAAAATGGAGTAGTAACTAGAAAAAAAAGTTAGGTTAGCAGCCCAGGGGTATAATTAGGAGGAAGGAATATACTTTGAGGAAACATATGCTCCCGTGGCTAGGATGGAAGCCATTCACATGTTACTTGCATTTGCTGCTTTTAAGGATTTTAAATTATATCAGATGGATGTTAAAAATGCCTTTTTAAATGGCTATATAAATGAGGAGGTCTATGTAGAAAAACCACCAATATTTGAAAACCATAAATATCCTAATCATGTATATCGATTGTCTAAAGCCTTGTATGGATTGAAACAAGCTCCTAGAGCTTAGTATAAGAGGCTTAGTGGTTTTCTTCTAGAAAATGGATTTACCAGAGGCAAGATTGACACTACACTTTTCATTAAATCTAAAAATGATCACATGCTCCTTGTACAAATATATGTTGATGATATTATCTTTGGAGCTACAAATGATGAATTATGCAATGAGCATGCAAAACGAATTTGAAATGAGCATGATGGGCGAACTAAGCTTCTTCCTAGGACTCCAGATTAAACAAGCCAAACTTGAGACTTTCATATGCCAATCAAAATATGTTAGGGATTTGCTCAAGAAATTTAATATGGAAGATGGTAAAATTCTAGGAACTCCTATGAGCTCTTCCACTAAACTTGACAAAGATGAGTAAGGTATTCCTGTTGATGTCAAACTTTATCGAGGCATGATTGGTAGTCTCTTGTATCTTACAGCTAGCAGGCCTGATATTATGTTTAGTGTTTGTATGTGTTCTAGATTTCAAGCTGCACCTAAGGAGTCTCACTTGTTAGCAGTTAAAAGGATACTTAGGTACCTTGTTGGGACTATTGAATTAGGATTGTGGTACCCTAAGCAACTTGGTGATGCAAACTATTAACCACTGGTTTCCTTGGACCTAGACGTATTTTAGTGACTAATGAACTAACGACATATTCAATAGGTGTTCTAAATGTACTTAAGATAAAATATGTTAGTAGAGATTCTATTGAACTATAAGTAAACCACTTCTTAGTCCCATAATTTATACCAAGTTCTACATAATATCAAGTCAGCCACTTAGTCGAGTCGAATTGGAGATTTGACCATCGCTTTTCTAGGATTGGCCCTCCAGGACATTGCAACATGCATGTATGCATATACAGGCATTTATGTATGTTTATCATGTGCATGTTAGTATGTATATATATATATATATATATATATATATATATGTAGAGACCTGAATCAAGAAAAATAAATTAAAGAAAAGAGAAATGAATGGAAAGAAATCAAAAGAAAGAAGAGGAAAAGAAAAGAAGGAAATGGGTTGGGAACATTCCAAACCGTTGACGGTTTGAGAAGGTCTCAGAATACCATCGACAATTTCAACTACCGAGAGCTTGTAACAGGAACCAAGAGGCCAAACCGTTGACAATTTCAGGAAAACTGTCGACGTTTTCGTGCGGGCTAGCTCACTTATAAATAGAAGTTAGTTCAATTTTTTTTTTTAGAAACTCTCACTCTCTCTCCTGGGGCTCGGTTTGCTCTTTCTCTCTCTCTCTCTCTCTCTCTCTCTCTCTCTCTCTCTCTCTCTCTCACTCATCCCTCATGGGTTTTTCTCACCCCTAAGGCCTTCCAAAGTCTCCTCTCACTCCCCGATCATCTCTCTCTTCTCTCTCGGTTCACCGGATCATTTCCTGCGGCGGTTTCGAAAAGTTAAGGTTTCCATCTCCTGATCGTTTTAGGCATATTTTCAAGATCAAGTAAAGGGAATAAATTATGTCAGTGTTTTTTCGAAATTGAACCGATTAAATTGTCATATATGGACATATGATTACTATGTATGATTTCTGAATGATTCAGGCATATAGAAACGAGGATTTGATTTATTATATGTATAATTAGGGAAAACTAAATTTGAGAATAAGTAAAGAAATGGGATTGTATTAGTTATTTTCAAAAGGTGAACCGTTTAAAATTGTGTATCTAATTTCAAACTATACATGATTTTCTGAAAGAATTGGGTATATGAAATAAGGGTTTTGAGTTTTTATACTTGTATTTGTGAAAGATTATAGTGAGTAGGGTTGATTATATCCATTTTCATTCGAAATAGGTCTTGTTAATTAAATTGTGGAGATGATCATTCCAGTATTTTCAACAAAATATATGATTATATTATGATATCCTCTTCTTAGAATTAATTATGAAAGTATGAACTAATATCCAAATTGTGTGGCATGAGATTTATTTATGTTAATAAACAGGTTGTGATTTTTAGAAGAGTGTACTATAAATGTATGGTATTATATTGAGTTTACTAGAAATGTTAAAAGAATGTATGTATGTATGTATATATATTATGAATGGTACGGTGGTGTACGGGTCACGGAAAGGATAAATGACTATGTCAAATGATAATGATAAAGGATTACAATAAAGAACAAATACAATGAACACTCGGTGCCAAAGCTACTAGAGGAAGTATAGTGCATCCACACTGTAGGGTGAAAGTGTGGTATGGGATAGTCGACTTGGCCAGAGAAGAGTAGTGTTCCCTCCCTGTATACGCGGGTCAACATAGGATTTTACCCCCCGGTATATAAGTCAGCGTGAGGATGTACCCCCCTAGTATATGGGTCAACACGGGTTTGTACCCCCTTATAGTGGTCAACACGGGTTTGGAAAATCGTACTTATAGATAGGACTTAATTAACTTAGCTTTGGGCTAATCACTCGAACTAAGTCCAGCCTTCGGGTTACACAACCCGATCATGTAGGGTGAATTCATGATGTTACATTATTGTCAGATAGAAAGGTTCTTCTAAGTATAATGATAGAATTATGTTATGAATGGAATGAAAGTATATGGTAGAATTATGTTATGAATGAAATGGAAAGTATGTTTACTTAAAGTAGGCGTGAGTTACTGTTTTAAATATCGTTTTCTCAAAGTTAAAGTAGAGGTTATATTTTTTTGTCTACACGAAAACTCATGTTAGCCACACACTTAATTGACTTAGCTTTGGGCTAATCACTCGAACTAAGTCCAGCCTTTGGGTTCACAACCCGATCATGCGGGGTGAATTCATGATGTTACATGATTGTCAGACAGAAAAGTTCTTCTAAGTATAATGATAAAATTATGTTGTGAATGGAATGAAAGTATATGGTAGAATTATGTTATGAATGAAATGGAAAGTATGTTTACTTAATTAAGTAGGCGTGAGTTACTGTTTTAAATACTGTTTTCTTGAAGTTAAAGTAGAGGTTTTATTTTTTGTCTACACGAAAACTCATGTTAGCCACACACTTATGATAATTTATTCCTTCTTACTGAGAGATGTCTCACCTCAATGAATGATTAATTTTTTTTCTCACCCCAATGAATGATTAAATATTTCAGAACCTGTAAGAGGCCGGGCTTAGAAAGCTTTGCGGAAGGGTTTAGTTTTGGTAGCTACTGCGAGTGGTTGTAAGATATGAAACTTTTATGTTTTATTTTAACCTTTGGGTTGTAATAACCTTATATGGAGATACTTATGTTTATATGTGTGACAGTGTGGAACTTAGGTAATATATGTGAGGTTATTTAAATGATTTTCGCTACTTTTAATGGATAAATGTGGTATCAGAGACAGTGAAATTTTTGGGTCATTACAATTGGCATCAGAGATGATTTATTTAGAAAATAACTCTCCGAGCCCACTCTCGGGTTCGGGGCGTAACAATATATATATATATATATATATATATATATATATATATATATATTTGTGTGTGTGTGTGTGTGTGTAGGGTGTGTAGTTAAGTGTATTTGTAGCGACTCAAAAATTATACCATTTTTTTTACCTATTTACTCTGATACCCTTGAATTATTTGTTATACCCTCCCAGGCCCCAAGTGAGCATTGAGGAAACTCTGTTCATATTGCATACCTAAGCAGTAGAAAACATAAAAACATACATCCATATTTACAATACTAGAATCCAGTTCTTCCACAAAAAAACATAATTACATAATTACACATCATCTCAGTATCATATACCCAAAACTTCTGGTTACTAGTGTGTGACAACTGAACTTACAAACATATTATAGTGACAAAAAACTGAAACTAAATTTAGCTAGTAAAACATCTCATAGTACATCGTACATGGATAGTTTAAAATACAAATGACATCTATGAGTACTATTTAGTCATGGTTCTATTACTATAGAATATCTACTGTTGTACTGTAAATCTACATACATAAAAATAACTATGATAATACCCTAAAAAATTGTACATCATGATTTAACCCTTAATGACAAGGTTGTGCGGCCCCGTAGGCGGGACTTAACACTGGTTGGCCCACCAGGATAAGTCAATCTATACTCCACCAATCCTTAGCCCAGCCCTACTATAACCACTCCATGGCACGGTAACTGGTATCTACATCATCAAATCGGCCTCCTTAACCCAGAATTCTAGGGAGACTGCAACCTCTAGGCACGGTAAATGGAAACCTCCCACAAACTATCTGAGTTGTGTGGTTGCACACTGATCTAAAATAACGACGGTGCCATGCTCTGCTGATAACTAATCTAATTCATCAGAGTCTAATACTATATATACTATATGTATTATCTTCTGTTTCATCATGATTTTAAAATAACCATAACACCGCAAACTGATCTAAAAATATTGTAATAACTGAACTGAAATATCTATAATAATTGACTTGTAATATCTGAACTATATAAATTGTAATATCATAGTGTTAGGGCTTAAAGTTTTGGAAATCATGGTAATTTGTAAGTACTGTAAATTATGATAGTTTGAAAACTATATAATGATATTTTCTGCTAATATACTGTAAAACGTGATATTTGAAAGTTGTATAAATACTGCACTAATCTGTTACGAGCTTATGCCACACAACTAAATAAAAAAATTCCTATGCTCTAGAATTTGTATTTTCTTATATACTAATAATTTGTGAACTGAATAATAATCCGATAAAACATATAATTTACTGATAACCATACTAAAATTCCTAACATAGCATATTTCTCTTACCTACTGGCTGGGAGGCCCGCCTCCAACTCTATTCTCATGTTCACGTCATACTATCCTCAAAATCCTGAAATAATACATATATACAAATTCCTCAATAAATCACTAAATTCCCCAGAAGATCATCTCAGTCATATTTCCTGAACCTGCATACTCTTAATTTCTTAAACTATAATTTACCTGGACTTCTGAAAAGATATCCACTGGGGTCCTCAACCCCTTCCTGCAGGGTTCCAAAAACACCATAACCCTGAAATCATAACACCCTAATTTTATTCCTTAAAACACTAGTATATTTCCTTACTACACAAAATCTGGGCTTAAATAAAACTGTTAATACTGGAAATACCTAAAAATACACTTACCCTGATTTTGGGATGGTGCCTAAACTGCTCAAATCAAATTTATGCTCAAGTTAGGTTGTAGAGAATCTCCCCAGGATCACCGTGGTAGCTTTTGATCGTCGCACCGAGGAAAATCAGAGCCTAAAACCTAGAGAGAAGGAGAGAGGAGCCAAGCTAGAGAGAGAAGGAAATAGGAAAAATTGATTTTCTCCGCTGAAATGTCATTTTAGGCTATTTATAGTCCTCTGGCCACGTGGCCTCGTCGATGAACCACGACACCTCGTCAACGAACACCCAACCCTTGTCGAC
Source organism: Malania oleifera (assembly GCF_029873635.1). NCBI lineage: Eukaryota > Viridiplantae > Streptophyta > Magnoliopsida > Santalales > Ximeniaceae > Malania > Malania oleifera. The sequence continues at coordinate 82,901,342 of NC_080423.1, read as the reverse complement.
GAGTTTTAGGCCCTAAAATCAGCCCTTTCAGTAAGTTCTCATCGACGAGACAAGTGTCCACGTCGACAAGCCCAAGAAGACTGTTCGTCGATGAACTCTCTATGTTCGTCGACGAGCCCCTACAGAGCCTCCTTGAAAAATCCTTTTCTCTCTCCTTTTTTATTATTCAATTTTTATAATTATTAGGGTTACTACATTTTATATATACATATGTATATATGTGTAAATATGTGTGTGTGTGTGTGTGTGTGTGTGTGGGTGGGTGGGTGTGAAGGTGTGTGATAAACATATATATATATATATATATATATATATATAAAAGTAATGTACTTGTGGGTATATAAGTGTAAATGTGTGTATTTAGATATTAGCATGCACTAAGTATATGTATTAAGGTACGTGTGTCCAAATGTACTTTTTGTGCCTTTATCAATCTTAAAAATCTCAACAAAAAAAAAGGTGAAAAATCCCAAAAATTGAAGTTTGTCTTTTTGGTCCCAAAATTTAATTTTGACTCTCAAATGGAAAGATTTTATTGTACGGTACCCCAATTGAAAAGAAGAAGTTTGCATATCTAGATCTCATCTGTTAATTTATACATTTAAATTAATCCGCAAAGCCAACATATTCTGAAAACAAACTAATAATGGATCTACTTGAACTCCTCAGGTGCCCCCTTCATTCCAGCTAGGCCTAGTTGGTTTTTCCTAAAGCTGACTCATTACCAATGAGTTCCATCCAACCACCAGGAGAGTTTAACCAATGGCTGGTATAGGCTTTCTGTCTTCTCTCTTTTATCATAGGTTTTGAATGATAACTAGAAATTGCAGTAGTGGGAAGATCAGCATCAACTGGTCATTCATGCAATAGGCAATGGGAACTCTATAGCAACGCAACATGGTGTCAAGATTAGGGTTTGACATAAGTGAGCACTGTCAGTCCCGTTTGAAACTTAAAAAATATTAGGGAATGTAAAGGAACATTCTCATGTTTGGTTATAAAGGTAAGTATGGAAGAAAATGAAAAAAAAAAATCAAAATTATAAATAAAAATTTGATTTTACACATCACTAATATTTAGTTTTTACAATGTTTAATCATATAAAAGAAGCTTTTATTTTTAATAAAATATAATATAGAAGAAAATACTGAAGTGACCCAGAGGAATTATAATATTTTGATAATAAAAGGAAGGGAGAAAAGGAAATTAAAAAGTGTCGACGAACGCTTCATGTTCGTCAACGATGCGACGTATTGGGCTTGTCAACGAGAGTAATCTTGGTCAACAAGAAAATACCGAGAGGGGTTTTGGGTGATTTTGAATTTCGTCAACGAGGGGAGAGTTCATCGATGAGTTGTCTTCATGACCTCGTCGACAAGGTGACATGGCTTGTCAATGAAGGGCAGTGTATAAATAGTGATTAACGTGATTTTTCAGCTTAATTTGACAGCAGAATCTCTCTCTCTCTCACCCTCTTCGGTTCCCCTCACTTCTCTCTAGCTTTCTGGGTCCGTTCTTCATCGGATCAATGATCCAAAGCCACCATGACACTCTTGGGGAAGTTCTCTGCATATCTGCTGGAGTGGATTGTTGGTGGGGCTAGTTCGAAATCCATCCTAAATCTAGGGTAAGGATTTCTACTCAATATTTGACTTCTTAACGGTTGTAGAAAGCATAGTACGCATAGAAATACTGAAGTTTAGTTCTGGGGAATGTCGTTTTTAGGGTGTTGAACGGAGAACCCTGCAGGTACAGGGCTGTTTTCTTAAGGGCTCTTTAGGAATTAGGTAAGGGGATAAACTAAGCTAGTTATTTTATGAAAATATATGTATATTATTATAGCACCTAATTTCAGGAAAATAAATATATTTATATATGCTTTATGTTTGAAAAATACTGCTATAAAAGATGATATGTTTTAATATGTATGAAAACCTATTTTATGTGGCATGAGTAGAAATTATAATGAAATACTGTTTTCTAAGAATATGATAAAGATATGGATTTTTATAATGTGAAAAATTGGCGTACAGGCCGAGCTATGGATATGATTTGCCGGCGTACGGGCCGAACTATGAATATGTTTGCCGGCGTACAGGCTAAACTATGGATATGTTTGCCGGCGTACGGGCTGAACTATGGATATGTTTGTTGGTGTATGGGCCGAGCTATGGATATGTTTTTCGGCTTACGGGCTGAGTCATGGATATGATTTGCCAACGTATGGGCTAACCTATGGTAAAATATGAAATGCCGGCGTACGGGCCAATGATTTTCATGATGTATATAAATATGCAAATTGATGTGATGATTAACTTGGCAAATATTAGTATGAAATATTCATATATCACAGTGTGACTATATGTTATATGGTATCAGAATTTGGTTGGCTTGGTCTAGGCTAGCACTTGTATGGTACCACTGCTATATGTTCATGATTCATCATGATATTTGCGTTAACGCTGCTGTACGAAGTAGTGTGAGGTTGGATGGTCGATGTGGTTTTAAGAAGTGTGAGTGCCCCTGGTGTATGAATTAGGTCTGGCAGACCCATCAGACTTACATACTGTACTTTTGACTTGGTAGTGGTAGCCCAACCATTGTCAGGTCCGGCCTTCGGGCCACACAACCCAGTCATGTGGGGGTAATACATGACAACAGCCAGCTAACCTAATAGGGTTGTTTTCATATTATATTATATGAGATGAATTATGTTTATGAAAATCCTGTATGTTCTGCCATGAAATGAGAATATATGTTTCCCAGATATGATACAGACAGTTATACTGATATGTTTATGTATGATTTTATATAGAACATGGAAATACTCATGTTGTCATACTATAGTATTAGTTTATTTCCCTTATTGAAAGGTGTCTCACCCTGAATTACATGAAATTTTCAGGAGCCCCTGATAGAAGAGCGGGTAAAGCTCCGCAATGATAGTTACGGTCAATCTGCCCTTTCTGAAGGGTATGTATTTTGTGATAGGGTGAGTTGGATTTTGTGAGAATGACCCTAGGACTCTTCTGGGTGGTTTATATATGTATATACAGTAGATATAGCAACTCTAGTATTGTGATGGATGATATTGTATATGATATTATGAGTTATTTATGATTTTATATTTCCTATTGCTTAGGCTTCCGTTATGTGTTTCTATTTTATCCCTGATACCCACAGGTGCAGGTGGATTATGATCAGCTGGATATATGATATTGATTTTATTATAAAAGGAAAAAGAAATATGAAAATTAAGTAGGTCAGTCACAAATACAATAAAAAATGAGTTTTCTTCATATATTTTTTTTCCTTTCATTTCCCAAGTAAACAGATCATTACGATTTGGGGTAAAACAAAAGGTTCAGCTTATCACCATTGTGGGCTGAGACATAGGCAATTAGAGAGAGCCTTGCCAAAACCATCAACTTTGGATGAAATGAATTTTTCTTGATTTCGGAGGTCAAAAAGATTGTCAATGCTCTACGCTCTGATTTGTGTGTTGATTATGAAATATTCAGTCTATTATTAAAAACAGACGTTCTAATATTCATGTTAAGTAGGGGTGGCAAAGCTATCTTTTGTGTGTGCAGGTGCAAGAGTCATCGTCTCCGGCGCGTCTCAGATTCGTCCTTCTCAGTTTCCGATGGCATCTCTGCTCGTTTTTCTCTCAGTTCGCCGCTCGTCTCGCCGATCTCTCGTTTCAGTTCTCAGCAAACTAGTTTTTCCGGCGTTCGTCTCAGTGCTCATCTCTCATCGTCGTCTTCTCCGGCCATATCTCAGTTCTCTCAGAGCTTCCATTTCTCAGTCTCCGGTGTTCGTGGTTCTTGTCTCAATTCTGCGGCAGTCTCTCAGTTAGTCTTCTCCGTTCATCTCAGCTCGCAGTTTCTCTCAGTCCGTCTCTCTCAGTTTGTTTTCGCCGGTAGTCTCTCTCAGATTTTCTCTTCGCCAGCGATTCGTCTGCTCTCTGCTCTCATCTTTCGTCGTCTTCGGCTGGCGTTCGTCTTCTTTGACTGGTCTTCTCCGGCGTTCCACACACGGCGTTGGTGAGAGAGGATCGGAAAATCTGAGCAGGCTTTCGCTCGTGTCTGCGAATCTGCCTCAGTCGCCGGACCTGACTGAGAGATGAACCGTCGCCGGACCGAAATGCGATTTCTGATAGAAGCAGCCTTGGACGAATCTATGCCCTAGCGTGAGCAAAGTACGAATCTCTTTTCAACCAATAAAAAAATAAAAAATAAAATTCAAAAAATAAAAACCCAATAAATCACATTTTGTGTAGTGTTTACTTGGTTTTCATTCTTTCCCTTCAAGGGCGACCCTTTGGTGACTCTTGTCGCCGACGGGAATGTGAGGGCTTCTAGAACTCAGGTAGATGGGTCAAACTCTGTAGGGGATGGGAAAATGGTTGAGAAGGATAACAATGCCTTTGGTGAGAGACATACTTTTGCACATGCTCTCCAAAGACCTGCATCTCAGTCTAAATTTCGATTACCATTGAGGAAACCTGAGATAATAAGCGGAGAATTGGGTTTCATTTTTACGGATATTGAGATGGATAAAGTGGCAAAGGATATGAAGTTTGCTCCTATTCTTAAATTCTTGTCGAAGAGACCGTCAATAGATGTGCTGCGGTTTCAGATTATTAATACATGGGGTTTCAGTACGGTTCTGATGATTAGTTTTATGGATGAATATCACGTGTTACTGCACTTGGCGAATGAAAAAGATTATTTACACGCATGGGCGAGGAATATTGTCTTCTTCCCCTTCCCCTTAGGCATGGTGGGGTTTTTTAACCTCCAAAGATCGTATGATCAAAGGGATTGTGGTCTTAATGAACAGGATTAGATTAAACAAACTAACATTATTTGCATATTTGACAATAGAGTCTCCACCTGAAAAATGTTTTCAAAAACCCTAAAAAATGTTTTCAATGACTTTCTTGATTGGTCAATAATAAAGTCCTAGATTTTTTAAAACTTATACATTTTATCAAATCATGTTTTCAACTCGATCTCTCCTTTTAAACCTGTATCCTTCCCTTATTTTTTGCAAGATCGGTGATACAAACCTGGTGTCCTCTTTCTAAACTCTGGTTTTTAGGCTGGTGATACAACCTAATGCTTTCAAACGAACTTTTTTTCACTACCATCATCATTATCATGATTTTCTCAAAATTAGGGTTTTGAAGCCAACCCCTTTTAGGAGCAATACTCTAGGCTCTTTAAAACCATATTGGATTGTTCTTGGACAGTAATGATAATGCTAGAGGATTAAAAGGGGGCATTTTCCTTTATTTCTTTAACTTCCTTTTATTTTCTTTTGAAGGCACACACACATAATTGTGCTAATCGTTTTGTGAATAGGTGTTGATAAGGGTGCTGGTCGGCTAACCATCATTGAGATGGTTAGATGGTCACCTTCTCTACACACAAATGTACTCTCAAACCTTATCTTTATTTTTTGCAGACTTTTTAGGGTGTTTTTATTTATTTTTCCTGTATTTTCTAAAAATAAGGTGGCGAATCCATGTCTTTTAAGTTTTTATCTATTTTGCCCTCTCTTCTTTAATATGCTCTTATTTGGGGTTGTCATTCCCTCCATCGACATCCCAAACAAAATTTGATATTAACATTGGCATATACTTAAGTGATCTTAGGGCGAGTCATTGGAGGGTTGTAAAGAAAGTCATAAGATATTTTTAGGGAACTAAGAATTACATGCTTACTTACAGGAAAAAGGAGGTGTATATAGGTTGTTTAGATGATAGGAAGTCCACATCTGGTTATATTTTTCTAATGACAAAAGGAGTTGTATCTTAGAAAAGTGTTAAGCAAACTTTTGCAACTACCTTGACTATGGAGGCAGTGTTCATTGCCTATTACAAGGAAACTTGTCAGGCTTTTTGGTTGCAGAATTTCATTATAGGACTCCACATGGATAATTCCACTATGAGACCACCACTAATATACCGTGATAAAACTATTACTGTTAGCTTCTCTTAGAATAATAAGAGTTCTTTATGGTCGAAGCATACAAACATCAAGTATATATTTGTTTATGTCAATATCAGATTCTGGTCCAAGGGTGTTGATGAAATTGGAGCATGGTGGTTTCCACAAAGAAGAAAGTCAAACAAGGATAGATATGACTCTAAGTTGGGTTAAGAATCACTATGGGCTAATTATGGAGACGCACCATAGTGAATTGCCAAAGATCATGAGCAACTTGAGCCAACTAAATGTCATTGCAAATAATCTAAACGCATGAGTATGAGTAGAGTAATACGCGAATCACGTTAAGTAGTGTAAACCACCATGAATGCATACTTACCTTCCGGTTGCATATGAGCTCTAAATTTATAGTTAAATGACAAGACCTTTAATAAGATATTCAACATTACTAAGAGGTCCCAAAAAAACCAAGCATGAATTATCAAATCTTAACAAAATTAAACACATTTTTAAGGCATTTAAAAGAAAGAGGGTTTTCATTCATCCAAAACATTTACCCTCTACTTTTATTCCACCACCAATTAGTTCTTTATGTGCATTCATACAAGATTAAAAGGAGATTTAACCAGATAAATAATAAGACAATAAATGAGAGTTATTAAAAAAACTAATAAAAAAAACCAAACTAAGAAGAATTTGTTGAACTAGTCTAAGGGGGGTTATTTTACAGGGTCATATAAGGCTCTTATCTTCTTTTTCCTTGCACTACAGGGATTCATGTGAAGCCCTAGACATCTCTTATAGGAAGGACCTTGCATGTTGTCCCTTAACCAACTTGCAAGCAGTTGTGGCCTCATCTTTGTTATAGCACCCCCCATGTCTAGCTACCAGCATGAACTACCCCCAAAGGCTATAGTCATTGCAGTTGTTTCTACCACTAAACCTAGACCATAGCTTAGCCACTACTGCCATTGTAGCTACTGGCACAAAAATAACCCTAAACTGAAGCTCAGCCATTGCTGCTATTTGCAGTTGCTAGCATGAAACAAACCTACGACAAAAAATTCACCTACTCATGTATAATTAGATATGCTGACCTTTTCTCGACTCACCCCTTAATCTACACTCCTAACTACGTGCAAGCACATATGATTCCAACCATTACAAAATGAAAAGCCTTCATCTTCTCCTTATGTTATCCATCCTCTCCTCTCCATTTACGATGGTGGATCCCTTAGCAAACAAGGTACTGTCAAACCACACATAGGAACCTCTCAAACAATAGTATTTGAAAAACGAATAGTGGGCTTTACAAGTGCAACCATGGAGGGTTTGTATAAACTATACTTCAAACAAACAATAAATATTACATGTATGCTAGCAAACATAAATGATAAGTGACAAGCACGAGGGACCCTAAGATATAAAATAAATAAATAAATAAAAAACAAATCTAAAGGGGTTAAGTTGTTTCACCTTGAAAGGATCGGTCCGATGAGATCTTGTTTTAAGGATAGAAGAATTCTAGTTCAAACCCATTCTCACCTCTTTCTAGCCTTTAGCCCTCTCCAATTTGTCTTCTAATCACCCTTTCCCCCTTACCTAGGTTCCCTCTTCTCCTTCTTCTTATGTCAATCTTCCCCTTTATCTTGGTTGTGTAGCCTCCATAAGGTTTCCGAAGTGAAACTCCTTCTCCCATTTTTGTCTTCATTCCTCCCCACTCTCTCTCTAAGGCCTTTTTTAACCATGTGACTCTCTTTTTCTTTTCTTTCTCTCTAAACCAAGTTCTCTAAGAGACCTCACTGGGTTCTTGAGACATAGATTCCTCACTCCCCTTGTTTTCTCTCTTGTCTCTCTCACTCTCCCTTATTTTCTGCCTTATGTTCTCCCTTCTCTTGTGTCTTTCACCTAGCTTCCTCCCCCTATTCATAGGCAAAATGAAGCTAGGGCTCCTTAAAAAAAAAAAAAAAAAATGCCCTAAGTGTCCTTGGAATTTCCTTGCCTCTCAGAGTGCTAAGAGGCACCTAAGAGGCCATGCATGCCCAAATGGGCTAGCTTAACCCAAATGAAGGCCCATATTATCCTAATTGAGACCTTGAGGGCCCCTGAAAACATAGTTAAAGCCCGAGAGAGATGTTAAACCTTCATAAGTCTGCTAATTAATACAAAAAACTCACAAAGTCAAAAATGGGCACCGATAGTTTGTTAGAGAGAATATTTATAAGAACACAACTCGAGGTATATAGATTGAATAAATGAAAAGGAGTTAAAAGGTAAATTTTGCAGGCTTCATCGACGAAACCATTGTTCTCTTCGACGAAGGCCCTTATACTCTTCGTCGCAAAAATTCAAAGTCTCGTCGACAAAGAGATACCGAACATGTTGTAAAATATCAGAATAGGGTTCGTCGCCGACGGAGCCGGTTCATCAATGAAATGTATGGATGATTTGTCGATGAAGGCGCCATCTCGTCGACAAAGTTGGCCGGGTCAAAGGGGCTATAAATATCTATTTCACTTGCTTCTTGGCTAAGTAATCCAAAACTCTCTCTCTCTCTCTCTCTCTCTTTGATTCTTCGCTGTTCATCGTTTGATTCGACGATCCGATGTTACCGTGTAGATCAGGGGAGAAATCTCTTCTAGAATAGTGGATCAAAAAGTCATTTCGGGGATTTTTGGGTTTTAACCCAAAATTGAGGTAAGGTCCGATTTCAATTTCGTTTTGGAATATGTGTAGTAGTAAGAATTGTAAGGAAGAATTAGGTTTTGGTGTCTCAGTTCGTAGTTTTGGAGCCATAGAGTTCGTAGTTTGGTATTTGGGAAAAGGTAAGGGGATTCTATTTATATCAAATCGAGATCGACAAACCTATAGTTTATGATCGTATGTATGTTTTGGTTACTTATTTGGGAAAATCTATTAGGTGAAAATGCAGAATTTTCAAGTTAGAGTTTTTGAAAAAATTTGGGGGTTTCGGGCATCATCTCTATTTTGTTGGACAAACCGTATGTTGTATTAAAATTGTAGTATTGAGATGACCGTACCCATATTTTTATTAAACTGTATTCTTGAGCTGAAAAATGATATGATTTGTTGTATACTCAAATAAGTGTGGAATGAAATGTGTATGCAAAATGTTCCAGGTTTTGTAAAAAGAGTTAGGGGTGGCTAATTACCGTATGCTGATGAGTATAGGGACACGAGTTCCAAAATTATTCTAGGTTTTTTAAATCAGCTAAGGGCAACTAATTACCATACGCTAAATCAGTTAGGGGCGGCTAATTATCATATGCTAACGTCATATCTTGACTAATTACCGTGGGCAAGAGTGTCCGACTCTATATCTGAGGGTGTGAAATATCGCATGTTCTTTTCAGTTGGTCACCAATGGGTGTGCGCTACACCATAGTGGCAATGGCATCGCTGTGAGGCTTCGGTTATCGCAGAGTAATTGGATGCTTAGTGTGATGACACTGACTGTATGTTTGGGTATCGTATGTACGAGAACTAGACTGTGAAAAATACTAAAACTGTATTGAAATGTGTTGAACTGTATCGTACTGTAAAGTATTGTGTTATGTTTTACGTTGAAATAACACTCGTATGCCACACACTGATATAACCTACTTTCTTCCTTACTAATAGGTTTTTCACCCCGAATATACAAATGTTTTTCAGGTCCTTTGGATAGTCGAAACTGGCATCCTAGCGTCCGGAAGTAGGAGTGTCAGTTAGCTACGTTTAATACCTATGTAAGTATGAGTTTTGTAACCGGTTTGTCATTGTTGGGTTTTGTAGACGCCCAGTGTATGTACTGTAATTTTGGGAACGTATATTCTAATTCTGTATAGACTCTGCTATGATATGATGAATATATAGAAAGAACATTTTTCGTTGCGTATTTGATGAGTATGGATATGTATATGAATGTGTATAGGATTTATGTGTACCCCACAGGGTTGAACCCTCATTCGGTATTGTATCATGTATATTTAATTGATACAGAGACATGTTAGGTTACTATATTCACACCTGGGACCCATCTACGGATTCGGGGTGTGACAGCTTGGTATTAGAGCAAAACTAGGTTGTTAGGTCTTGTAGACTTGGTTAGTCGTAGCTATGTATACATACTAAAGTAGAGGATGTAGGAAATGGGTAGAGTAGGTCGAGGGTAGTTTTTTTGCTAGACGGGGACTCATTGGCGGTGTTCTATGTTTTTCTTGGAAAAACGATTTCAGTAAAATCACGACAAACCATTGATGGTTTCGTGTTGGTGTGGTAGGACAGACCTGAACCCGTGAGAGTTATAGTTAACATGATTAGGTTTCAATGATTGTGTTAACTGTGTATGATATAGGAATTCTAACTGATTCCTATATTACTTTTAGAATGGAACCCAAGGATAACAACTTGGATAATGGTTCTAAGGGGATTGCGAGCGATTAGTCTCCTTTCGTGCCTCGGGGTTTGATGAGGTAGGTTATACGAGAGATCAGGCGGAGTGTTAGGAGATGTGAGCACTCTCGTATGGCTATGGGTTGTACTATAGAGAGGTTCACCCATATACACCCTCCGACATTTACGAGAGGACCTGATCCGATAGTAGCGGAGAACTGGGTGCAGAAGACCGAGAAGATATTGGAAGTTCTGCACTGTATTGACTAACAAAAGGTTCTCTATTCTACCTTTTAGCTGGCAAGAGAAGTGGAAAGATGGTGGGTGGCTGTGAGTCTACTTGAGAAGCAGAGAGCTAGTCTATTTGGTATGACGTGGAGCCACTTCAAGGAGATATTTTTTTAGAGATACTTCTTGGTTTCCAGTCATGATGCAAAAGCTGATGAGTTCACGAGCCTGACGCAGGGAACCCTAACGGTGTAAAGAAATGCCACCAAATATATTAAGCTATCTCGTTTCACGCCGTATTTGGTCTCAAACTAGGAGGTTCGAGAAGGGTTTGAGGACATCCGCAGGCTTGTGGGGTTGCTGCCGACCCAAGAGTTTTCTGTTCTGGTGGATAAAGCCGTCATAGTTGAGGTTGACCTTCACAGAGATGAGGTGGTATAGGAACAGAGGAAGAGGTCAGTATCTTCTGATTCTTAGACTGGTCCTCGACAAGGACAGTGGAAGAAGAAGAAGAAGAACCTTAGTTCAGGTTACCACCAGAATACCGAACGGCAAAGTTCTCGGGGGGATCCATCCTCCGCACCATGCGCTAAGTGCCGTAAATGGCATGATGGTAAATGCTAGTCGTTCTAGGGTAACTGCTACAACTGTGGCAAACCAAGCCACATGTCACGGAACTGTCAGGCACAGAGGAGTGATATGCCGGCGCAGAGTCAGAACCGTGGGAGTAATCAGATGCCTCAGGGGAATTATCAGGAAAACACGGCTCCGATGAGGGTGTACTCCCTTACTCTAGTAGATGCAAAACATGCTGGGAATATGGTGACAGGTACCATGTTATTACTTTCGAATAGAGCTATTGTTTTATTTGATTCCAGAGCAACCCATTTGTTTATATTTGCTAGTTTTGTGAAATGGTGTGGGGTTGAAACCCAACTAATGGATGAATGGTTGTCTGTGGCTACACCAACTGGGAGTATAACAATTTGTAGTAAGATGTTAGGAAGCTGCCTAGTGGTTATTCAGGGAAGGTTGCTACCAGGGAACCTAGTAGTATACGACATGTGTGGATTGTATATTATACTGGGGATGGATTGGTTATTCTCTAGTTTTGCGGTGATCGATTGTCGTAGGAAGGTAGTAGTGTTCAGACCTCCTAGGGAGCAGGAGTATGAGTTCGTGGGATCGTGTGTGCATTCGACGCCACAGATTCTATCGGTTGTACAACTGAGAAGGTAACTTTTGGAGGGTTGTCAGTGGTACCTAGTTTGTGTGAAGGAACCACCTTGGGATGATTTAAAACTTGAAAATATTCGTGTGGTTAACGAATTTTCAAATGTAGTCCCAGAAGACTTACCCAGTTTACCTCCTGATCGAAAGGTGCAATTCACTAATGAGTTGCTGTTCGGTAAGACACCGATCTCTAAAGCTCTATACCAGATGGCTCCAGCTGAATTTAGAGAGTTGAAGGAGCAATTTCAGGAATTACTAGACAAGGACTTTATCAGACCTAGTGTTTCACCTTGGGGAGCTCCAGTATTATTCGTGAAGAAGAAGGACGGGTCAATGCAAATGTGCATTGATTACCGTGAGATCAACAAGGTAATAATGAAGAATCGATACCCACTGCCTCGTATAGATGATTTGTTTGACCAACTATAGGGAACATAGGTCTTTTTGAAGATTGATCTACAGTCAGTATATCATCAGGTGAGAGTTAGGACTGAGGATGTTGTGAAAACTGCTTTTCGAACCAGATATGGTCACTATGAGTTCCTGGTCATGTCGTTTGGGTTAACTAATGCTCCATCAGTATTTAGGGACCTAATGAACAAGGTTTTCCATGAATACCTGGATCAGTTTGTATTGGTGTTCATCGATGATATTATGATATATTCTAAGAGTTCAGAAGAGCACGGAAACCATCTAAGGTTGGTACTTCAAGCTCTTATGCTAAGCTGAAGAAATGTGAGTTCTAGCTAAATCAGGTCGCGTTTCTAGGTAATGTCATATCAAAGGGTGGTATCTCAGTTGATCTTGGTAAGATAGAAGCAGTGGTTGATTGGGTGACATAGAAGAATGTGCAAGATGTTTAAAGTTTCCTAGGACTGGCTAGGTATTACCGGCGGTTCCTGGAGGGATTCTTTAAGTTATCTGACCTTATGACACAGTTGACGAGGAAGGGTGTGAGCTTTGATTGGACCGATGAGTGCGAGCAGAGTTTTCAGGAGTTGAAACACTGACTGGTCACTGCTCTGGTTTTAACCATCCCATCTGGGGACGATGGTTTTGTGATTTATAGCGATGCATCGCTGAAGGGGTTGGGATGTGTGTTGATGCAACAAGGGAAAATAATTTCTTATACTTCTCAGAAACTCAAGGAGTACGAGAAGAATTACCCCATGCATGATTTAGAATTGGCGGCAGTAGTATATGTGTTGAAGATCTAAAGACACTACTTGTACGGTGTACAGTATGAGATCTTCACGGACCACAAGAGCCTTAGATACTTTTTCACACAGAAGGAGTTGAACATGAGGCAAAGGGGGTGATTGGAACTGATCAAGGACTACGATTGCATGATTAGCTATCACTCAAGAAAAACTAACATGGTAGCTGATGCGTTAAGTTAGAAGTCAGAGCATGCATCAGTATCTGCAGTAGTAGGTCAGCATCATATCAGACAAAATTTGGAAAGTCTCAGTGTGGAGTTGGTGGATGGTAATCATCAGGCATTCATTGCTAGCTTGGTGATCCAACTGACGTTATTTGAGAGGATTAAAGTCTCGCAGGCTAGTGATGTGGAGTTAGTTGAGACCGTGGAGAAAGTGCAGCAAGGGTTGGCTGTAGATTTTAACATCTTCGAAGGAGGTGTGTTGAGGTTTGGGACCAGGCTATGCGTTCCAAATGACAAGAGAATAAAGAGGATGATCCTGAAGGAGGCGCATCGTTCCTTGTATACGGTACATCCGGGTGGTACAAAGATGTATCAAGATTTGCGGGAGTCCTTATGGTGGAGTGGCATGAAAAGGGAGATTGCTCGACGTGTCAGTAGGTAAAGGCTGAACATCAGAGGTCAGCAGGACCGTTGCAGCCATTGAGTATTCTGAAGTAGAAATAGGAGCATATCTCCATAGATTTTGTCACTAGGCTACCACCAGCACTACACAGGTAGAATGTCATCTAGGTAATTATGGACAAGTTGACTAAATCTGCTCACTTTGTACCAATGAAGGTTGACTACTCTTTGATTAGGCTAGTAGATTTGTACATGCATGAGATAGTCCGAATGCACGGGGTACCAGTGTCCATTGTTTCAGATCGAGACCCGAGGTTCATTTCTTGATTATGGAAGATTTTACAAGAAGCACTGGGGATGAAGCTTACATTCAGTACAACATTCCACCCCCAGACTGATGGACAGTCAAAGAGGACGATACAGATCTTGGAGGATATTATGGGCTTGTGTATTAGACTTCGGTGGTAGTTGGATTCAGTTTCTACAATTGGTGGAGTTTTCTTATAACAACATCTTCCAAGCTAGTATCGAAATGGCAACGTTCGAGGCACTGTATGGTCGGAGGTGTCAGTCTCCTTTGTATTGGGATGAGGTCGGTGAACAATAGGTATTAGGGCCCGAACTCATACAGCGGGCTTCTGAGAAGGTTGGTTTGATCAAGTATAGGATTAAATCGACTTAGAGTCGATAGAAGAGTTACGCGGATGTTCGACGTTGTGAGTTATAATTCGAGGTTGGGGGTAAGATATTTCTGAGAATCGCTCCAATGAAAGGAGTGATGAGATTCGAGAAGAAGGGCAAGTTGAGCCCAAGGTATATCGGACCATTCAAGTACTGGAACGAGTGGGTCCGGTGGCCTACAGGATTGCAGTACCACCAGCGCTCTCGAGAATCCATGATGTATTTCACGTATCCATGTTGAGGAGGTACGTGCCGGATCCATTGCATATGAATAGTTACACGTCCTTAGAGATTGGGGATGCTTTGGCATATGAAGAAATACCTGTTCATATTATGGACCATAAAGTTCAGAAGTTGCATACCATGGAGATACCGTTAGTGAAGGTACTATGGCGGAATTACGCAGTTGAGGAAGTTTCTTGGGAATTAGAAATGGAAATACGTTAGAAATATCCACAGTTGTTTTGAGTAGTAGTTTTGATAGTAGGGTCGGTATAAGTATGTATGTATGTATGTAATACTCTGTTATCGTAGTAGTATTGTGTGGTTAGTCTCTGGGAGAGTTTTGTAATATTGTGAACTCCCGAGATAACATATGTATGTAACCACGGTATTCCTCTATCATAAGAGAGGGTATGTATGTATTTGGGGACGGGGCTGCTATGTGGATGGCCGCTGGCTCTTCTTAGAGCTGGGTATACGTTTGGGTATGTAGTCGAGTTGGTAAATGAGAGATTAAAAATTTCGAGGATGACATTTTTGTAAGGAGGGGAGGTTGTAAGAACCCGACCTGAGGTATGTAGATTTAATAAATGAAAAGGGTAAAAAGGTAAATTTTGTAGGATTCATCGATGAAGCCATTGTTCTCATGGACAAAGAGATACCGAACGTGTTGTAAAATATCGGAATAGGGTTCGTTGCCGAAGGATCTGATTCGTCAACGAAATGTATGGATGATTCGTCAACGAAGGCGCCATCTCATCGACAAAGTTGGCTGGGTCAAAGGGGCTATAAATATCTGTTTCATTTGCTTCTTGGCTAAGTAAACCAAAACTCTATCTCTCTATCTCTCTCTAGAACCAGTGGGATCTCTCTCTCTCTCTCTCTCTCTTCTATTCTTTGCTGTTCAT
This sequence comes from Malania oleifera, assembly GCF_029873635.1. Lineage (NCBI taxonomy): Eukaryota > Viridiplantae > Streptophyta > Magnoliopsida > Santalales > Ximeniaceae > Malania > Malania oleifera. The sequence continues at coordinate 82,885,932 of NC_080423.1, read as the reverse complement.
CGCCTGATTTGACGATCCGACGTTACTGCGTAGATCAGGGGAGGAATCTCTTCGAGAATAGTGGATCGAAAAGTCGTTTCGGGGACTTTCAGGTTTTGACCCAAAATTGAGGTAAGGGTCCGATTTCATTTTCGTTTCGGAATATGTGCAGTAGTAAGAATTGTAAGGAAGTATTGTTCTTGGTTGTTTACGTTTTGGTGTTTCAGTTCGTCGTTTTGGAGCCGTAGAGTTCGTAATTTGGTAATCGGGAAAAGGTAAGGGGATTCTATTTATATTAGTTTAGTTTTGAAATCGGGATCGGAAAACCGGTAGTTTACGATCGTATTTATGTTTTGGTTACTTATTTGGGAAAATCTATCGAGTGAAAATGCGAAATTTTCAGGTTACATTTTTGGAAAAATTTGGGGGTTTTGAGTATCATCTTTATTTTGTTGGAGAAATCGTATGTTGTATTAAAATTGTATTATTGAGATGACTATACCCATATTTGTATTAAACTGTATTCTTGAACTGAAAAATGATATGATTTGTTGTATACTCAAATAAATGTGGAATGAAATGTATATGTAAAATGTTCTAAGTTTTGTAAAAACAACTAGGGGTGGCTAATTACCGTACACTGAATCAGTTAGGGGCGGCTAATTACCATATGCTAACGTCATCTCTCGGCTAATTACCGTGGGTGAAAGTGTCCGACTCTATATCCAAGGGTGTGAAATATCGCGTGTTCTTTCTAGTTGGTCACCGATGGGTGTGCGCTGCACCATAGTGGCAACGGTATCGCTGTGAGGCTTCGGTTATCACAGGTTATCGAGTGCTCGTATTGGCAACGTTATCGCTGTGAGGCTTTGGTTATCATAGGGTAATTGGATGCTTAGTGTGACGACACTAATCGTATGTTTGGGTATCGTATGTATTGGAACTAGATTGTGAAAAATACTGGAACTGTATTGAAATGTATTGAACTGTATCATATTGTAAAGTATTGTGTTATGTTTTTGTTGAAATAGCACTCGTATGCCACACACTGATATAACTTGCTTTCTTCCTTACTAAGAGGTGTCTCGCCCCGAATATACAAATGTTTTTTAGGTCCTTTGAGGAGCCGAAAGCATCCTAGTGTCTAGAAGCGGGGGTGTTGGTTAGCTGCGTTTAGTACCTGTGTAAGTACAAGTTTTGTAACTGGGTTGTCATTGTTGGGTTTTGTAGACGCCCAGAGTATGTACTGTAATTTTAGGAACGTATATTATAATTTTGTATAGACTCTGATATGGTAAGATGTATGTATAGAAAGAACATTTTTTGCTACGTATTTGATGAGTATGGATATGTATGTGAATGTGTATAAGATTTATGTGTACCCCATAGGGTCGAACCCTCATTCTCTATTGTATCATGTATGTTTAATTGTTACAGAGATAGGTTAGGTTACTATATTCACACCTAGGACCCATCTGTGGGTTCGAGGCATGACAACATTAGGAATAAATTGACTATATTGAGATATAACCATCAGTACGCTGCAACATGGCTTTCTCATCGAAAGCCACGTCTCTATTGATCACCACTTTGTTTGCCTTTGGGTCCCATAACTTGAGACCTTTCACCCCTTTCTGATACTGCAGAAAGATGCACTGTCTAGACTTTTCCTCAAGTTTTGATCTCTCCTCATTGGGAACATGCACATAGGCTGGACATCGAAATACTCTCAAACCATAGTAGTTTACCTTGATGCCTATCCATACCCTTTGCAACTTTCCCATCTAGTGCTACCTTTGGTGATCTGTTAATCAGGAAACACGCCATATTTATTGCCTTTACCCATAAGTTTTTTGCAAGCCCTGCATTCAACCTAAGACACCGAGCCCTTTCAGCTAGAGTTCGGTTCATTCTTTCTGCCACACCATTTTGTTGTGTTGTCTTGCGTACTGTGAAATGTCTCCTTATGCCATGCTACTCACACAACTCTATGAACCTCAAATTGGTGTACTTAGTTCCATTTTTTGACCTGAGACACTTAATCTTTCTCCCATACTGATTTTCCACTTCAGCTTTCCACAATTTAAACTTGACAAACATCTTTGACTTATGCCACATGAAGTACACCCAGACCTTTCGTGAGTAATCATTAATGAAACTCACAAAGTACATATGCCCCTTTCGTGATGCTACTCTCACCGGCCCCCAAACATTTGAATGAATGCAATCAAGGATTCCCTCCATCTTGTGCGTGGTTGCCATGAACTATACCCCATTCTGTTTCCCAAACACACCGTACTTGCAGAAATCCAGCTTGCATGATTTGACTCCCTTCAAAAGATTTCTCTTATGAAGTTCCATCATTCCATGCTCTCCCATATGCCCTAACCGCATATGCCACAAAACAATACTATTCGATGCAGAATTTGCAGTTGCAGCTCCACCTACAACAGTGGTGCCTAGTAGTGTATAAATATTCCTTTGTACTTTCTGCCCCTTCATCATGGTTAGAACTCCCTTATTCACCTTCGTTACCCCACTTTCAGACTTTTAACTAAACCCATTACAATCCAAAGAGCCCAATGAAATTAAATTCTTCCTTAACTCTAGTATATGCCTAACATCACATAACGTCCTCACCACACCATCATACATTTTGATTATGATGTTTCCCATTCCGACAACTTTGCAAGAAACATCATTCTGCATCAGAACAGAACCATAGTTTATTAATTTGTAAGTGGTGAACCAGTCTTTGTTGGACATCATGTGATAAGAACACTCCAAATCTAAGATCCAAGAATCCGTAAGACCATAAGAACTGAATGAGACCGAAAGCATATCACCATCACCACTCCCTGAGTCTCCTACGATCTTGGTTACCCTTCACCACAAGCCTTTCACCTTGAGAATTATCATCACTGGCTTTCATCTTTTGATGAAAACACAAGAGGGCACTCGTGATATCCTCCAACTCTAGAGTTTCCTTCCCCTATGTCAGATTTATAACCAGATTTTCTTACGTAGGAGACGTAGGTAGGGAATTTAGCAGCATCAATGCTTTGTCTTTGTCCTCGAACTTCACATCAACCAGCTTCAGATCACTGATGATCTGATTGAATACGTTGATGTGTTGTTTCATATCCAACCCTCTACTATCTTAAGCCTATACAACTTTTGCTTAAGATACAACTTGTTCGTCAATGACTTGGACATATATCGGTTCTTCAGTTTCAGCCAAATTGTCGCTGGAGATTCCTCTTCCATGATGTGATACATCACGTCATCTGCCAGACAAAGTCTAATAGTCACCACAACCTTCGCTTCCAATTCCTTCCAACTTTTGTCGTCCATGCCTTCCGGCTACCTCCTGTATAATGCCTTCACTATACTTTATTGCACCAAAAAGTCCTTAACCCTCCTTCGCCAAAGTATGAAATTTTCCTATCCATCAAACATGACAATGTCAAACTTCGCAGAAGAAATCTCAATTTTTGCAACCAATAGCTCTAATACCAATTTGTTGTGCAAAGATTACCAATGCGTAGCAGAAACACAGATCGAATCGAATTGTGTAATGCAGAAATCAATGATGAATAATACGGAAACAATCAATCACATAGATGATAAAGGAAAACAAATAATTAATGACACAAGAAATTATGTGGTTCGACAATGTGCCTTGGTCCACGGGAGCAAACGACTGATTTTTTACTATCTTATCAAACAAGGATTACAATATTGTTTATATGCTAACCCTACACATACATAAGGCTTAGAAAGTTCCTAAAGTACCCTTGTAGCAATTCCCGGAGGAAAATCCACTGAAATCCCCAATCTACCGATATTCCTGATTCAAAATCTATGATCAGTGTCAAATAATACCCTCGACGGTTTTAGCAAACCGTCAATGGTTTAATACTAAGAATGAAGTATGCAGACTGAAACCGTCAACAGTTTCAGGCAAACTATCGACCGTTATTTTCCGAGACCAAACCGTCGACAGTTTCTTCCTGTAGCTTAGCTTCCTTGTTCTTGCTCACCATGCTTTCCTTGTGCATGCATTCCACTCAATATAAGCCACAAACTCCAATAGAGAGGGGGAGGGAGCTTTATACCAATAGGTTTAAAATTGTCTATGCCTTGTGAAAATGAGGTTTTAATTGCTTTAAATGTTTGTAATAGGGATAAGGGCCCTATGCTGGATGAAATGTCAATGGTTTTCTTTAAAGAAAATTGAGATATTATTGAAGACTATGAAGGGAAACTCTTCCAATAATTTTACAAGCAAGTCAAATTTGAGAAAGCCTTTACCCTATGTTTGGAGAGGCCTTGGATTTGGATAAGATGTAATGCAAAATTTATATTGAAATTTGTCCAAATCCACCCAAATCCAAATCCAAGGTCCAAAATCCATGCTCCAAACACAGTGTTAATGCCATGTTCATTGTGTTGGTTACTTGGTTCTTAAGAATGATGTCTGTGCTAATATGCATGATCATGTTGGATTTGGACCAGCTTGTGGTAGTACAGGGATTGTGGGCTTAAGTTCCAACTAGCAATGTTCTTTAGGTGAACTTGTCCAACATGCAAAAGATCCAACGTCGAGGCTTAATGAAATTGACCAATATGAAGGCCCAATGTGCAAAGACCTTCATGGATGCAAATATTTTAGTGAGAAAGGTGTTTATAAGAAGCCTTTACGACTTTGCAAGGTTCATAGTTAGCTATGAATGATGGAGAGGTCTAGACCTGGCAAAATGGATAAAAATCTATTAATTCGACCCCCATCCGATCTGTTTTAACCGACTTATAATCAATCGCTTGCTAAATGAGTCAAATATGATTTTCCATTTTCATATCCACCTCTTTAGCAGGTCAGGTCGGGTTTATCTAGTGGATATCCACCAACCCGCTTAAAATCCTATTACTAACCCATAAAAGTCCAACTACCCATTGCCCAAGTGCCCTACCCAGAGCCCAGTGCGGCAGTGCCCACATGACCCATAGTCCTTTAGTCCCACTTCCAGCCCCCAGGCCAGCCCAGTCCAAGATCTCAAATCTCAGATTTCTTGACACCTCACCAACGTCTTCTCCTCTCAAGCCCTAATCTTTCCCAACTCATAGTAGCTCATCAATCACCTGCAACCATCTCCAACGTTCCATGCCTCCTCTATCGATCACCAGTAAATCTTCTCATCCTCTTCCTCATGTTTATTTTTTTTATTGCTTGGTCGCCTTCCCTATGTTGGTCGATGTCAATTGGGGAATGCTTGTATTTTTTTTCTCTGTAATTGCGACTACGTAAAATAAGACTATAAAAAGGAAAAACTTACAAGATTACCTCTTTTCTTCTATTTTTAAATGATTTCGTTGGGAAAAGGGAGGGTGGGTTTTGGGCAACTTGCTTGAAACCAATAGTGGGAGCTATCCTGCAACTCTGCTGATGCTCCAACACAAATTTTATAAGCTCCAACATATAAAATTTCTTCTGTTTTTTGTTTTTATGTTTTTTAGATGCATGAGTAATTTAATTTGTGCGATAATCGCATTTAACATTTATTTTATATTGTTAAAATTTTATATTTGTTATTTTTTTATTTTTAAATTTTTTTTAAAGGTTTATTTCATTTTTTTTTTAGAATTTAATGAATTAATAATATAGTTATTAAAACAAAAATAAAAAAAGAAGTTGGAACTTGGTTAATCTTATAAAGATTCCTAATATTAGATTTAAATTTATGTATTTAAATGAAGTTTAATATAATTTCGTACTGGAAAAGTTAATATAAAAATTAATCGCAAGTTGTCGTATACAACTTAAATTATTATGACACAAAATAAATTATATTTGAGAATGATTTATTATCCGCAATGAATTATCCGACCTAAAATCGCCTAATCCGCTACTTAAACGAGTCGAATATGGATTATGATTTCTTCACCTGATAATTCACCTTATTCGCTACAAATTATCCGACCCAATCCGCTTTTCTAGGTCTAGAGAGACCCATGTGACTAGGGGTGAGCATAATTCGAGGAAAACCGAATTACTCGGCCGAAATTGGCCAATTTGGTTCGGGTAAAAAATCCGGTTTGGTTGGTTCGGTTAGGATTTTACAAAAATTCGGTTAATCGGTTTCAGTTCGGTTAATAATAAAAAATAATTTGGTTAATTGATTAACTGATTTATTAATTAATTAGATTTTAAATATAAATTTTATTTGTTAGGGAATAGGGCTCGGGCAGTCGGGCCTGCGCCTTGGGGGGGAAAAGGGCGGAGGGGTCTCACACACTCGTCTCTCACAGCTCACTTCGTTCTCAGACCGAAACCCCAACCAGTCGCTGCGTTTGTGTTCCATACTTCCATTCTTCTTGCTCCGGCGGCCACCAGCTCGCCGTGCAAACCCGGTAACTCTTCCTCTCCTCCTCCTCCTCCTCCTCTTCTTCTTCTTCTTCTTCTTCTTCTTCCACTTTTGTTATTATATTTATCTGCGTTTTTTGGGTTCGCATTTATCGACATTTTTGCTGCTCTATTTTTAATTTCTGGTAGAAATCTTCACACTGCTTCGTAATTTTTCGTTCTTGGCTGAAATTTTCATATTTGATGTTTGATTTTCCTTCATATTGCGGTTGGGAATGAGGCATGATGCTTTGAGTTAACATTTTGGTATTTCCTGATGTTGGAGACGACAAAGTTTTGACGTTTACAAAGTGGAATGGAGATGGATGCGTTGAATTTAACTATCTTAAGTTCATTTCTAAGCTGTTGAACTGTGTATCAAGGTCAAATTTGTTTACTGATATAGGGCTGTTCAAGCACCCAATTGAAATTCAATTACTCTATGATTGGGTGTATATGAGTTTCAGGCATTAAAATTGAATTTGCGTGGATTTGGACAAAATGTAGAATAAAATTGTATTGACTTTCTTTCAAATTTACTAAATTCAGCTTCAAAATATTTAATGAATGCTCCCAAACACCACCTTAGAGCCATTAAAATTAGGTGAAATTTAGAGAAAATTTATCCTGGTTCTTGGTTAGTTTTATTGGAATGCATTATTTAGTGCTTGAAAATTTTAAATCTTGAAAGTTCAATGAGAACATATTCCATTGAAACATTATCAAGTGTCTGCTTCCATTTGATTTTGTGGAAAAATGTTGTACTGTAATTTTATTTTCTTTTAGCCAGAAAAAGTGATGTAAATTTATTCATTAAAATGCTATTCACAACAAATGTATCGATTAAATTTCAGTGGGATGATCAACACGTGCTCATTGCATGCATTTTTAATAATTGAAACCCAGAACAACATTTTTTTGAGCTTTCTGCATATGATTGCCACTTGCTAAGTTATGAATATGAATGCAATAGGTAAGTATATTGTTTTATTTCAGTTTTTTACTTCGATAAACAAAGCCATGCGTGTTTCTTTAGGTCAATCAACTGTTGATGACATAGTAAGCATGTAAAAGTTTTTAAGGTAAGAATGCTTTATGTTGTGGATAGAGTACCATTCTTCGTTTTATTGCCTGTGTAGATCTTGCAAACTTCAATTGTTTGGATCAAGCATTTTGTTTGAGGAAATGAAAGGAAAACAAGAAGCAATTAAGCTGGATTTGGTTAAAAAAAAATTTATAATTGTATTTTGTTTCTAGCAATTAATCCCAAATAATTTCGGTTAAAATCGGTTAATCGAATTACCTGAATTGACAATTCGGTCGGGTCGGTTCGGTGTCATCCATCAGTTCGGTCGGTTCGGTTAATAGCACTATTTAACCAAATTTTTTGTTAATTACCCAAATTTGGCCGAACCGACCATTTGCTTACCCCTACATGTGACGGAATGATTTTGGGAAATTGCGCTAGTGGAGGCGACGAGATTTCGTGGTTTGTCAATTTCTTGTCCTTTGGCAGGAGGTGATATTTCGAGTGGATTACATGAGACTTTTTTAAGGCAGCCGAATGGAGTGGTAAGGGATATTAGATATTTCGCATGCTGATCAAGAATCAAAAGAGTTTTCTTTTGAGGCTGGAGGTTGCATGAATGTGGGTAGGGACGTTAAGGGATTGAATATAGATGTGGAGACTATAAGGGGCATTAAGGTGGGAATTATTGGTGGGAACAAGTCTTCGGATAATGGAAAGGTTGAATTGTTTTTCTTCTTCCTTAATATATTTCTTTTTCTATCAAGAAAAAATAAAGGTCAAATCTTCCAAGTTTTGTACTCTTCATATGCCAAGGAAGGAGGGATTTGGAAGAGAGAAATCTTGTGGAGGTGTGTTTGATGATGAGAGTGAGTTTGATAGTGTTTTCTTGTGATGTAGGCCTCTTTTTTATGAAGTTCGTGATCAATTTGGGTGTTTACCATAACCTTCTGATTTAGTGGTGATATCTTTTTTTGTTCCACCATCTCCTCTTGTAGACCTAGATGTGATGTAGGACAAGAAGCAAGACCTTGGGAAGATCCTTGTTGGAGAATACTTGAGAAAAATTGGATTGAGAATTGTTGTGTTATTAGTTGCTTATTTTGTGTTTAATTAAGATAGTATTATTTGTAATTGGGGGCTTGTTTGTAGATTTGTGTATTGTAGGGGCTTGTTTGTATTTCATGTTGTTTTAGGGGTATATGTGTAATTTCATGTGTTTAGAGGTTTTCTTATAAATAGTGTGTGAAAGCCATGTTGTAAGCAGTTGTTGATAAATTTGAATTGAATTGAACTTAAGTTTTTCCCCTAATATCTCATTTCTCTCTTCCCCATTCCTTCCTCATCTTTTTTCTCCATGGCTACTGAACCTTGATGCTGCCCCTGCATCATTTGGCATCATAGCCCAAATTTGATCTCCATTCTTCCATTTCAATCCAACCATTTTCCCTTCACTCTTCTCCTCCTCTCTTCTTCTTCCTCATCATATCTTCTTTTTTTTCTCCTTCTCTTCCTCTCTCGTCTGTCTCTAATTCTCTCTCTCTCTCTCTGTTCTTATTCTCTTAATGTTCTGTTCTCCAATTGCTGCATTTTGTACTTGTAGCAGTTTCTTCCCTTCTTAATTCTTCTTCTTCTCTTCTTCCCAGTTTCTCAATTCTTCTCTCTGATTTCTTATTTCTATCCCTGCAGGTCTCCCTTATTCTTCATTTTTCTTGTTCTTCTGCTATCCCAGTTTCTCTTCTTTCATTCTCACTCTCTAGCTCTAATTTATGGGCGATGTGGGTGGGGATCTCCAAGGAATACAAATGACCTCTGGGTTTTTTCAGATTTGTCCTTGAAGGTTTTCAGTCTAAAAAAAGAAGCAGTTTTCTGAACAATTTTCAAAATACCAGCATGGCCCCAGTTTTCGAAACCCTAGTTTCCAGTCTAGTTATTACAACACCACCCACACCCACAAAAACAGAACCACCCCCCCGCCCCTGCAGGCAAGCCTCTGAATTTTCTTCACTGTCCAACCACTAGAGGACCCCCACATGCTGGCCAAAAGAACTTCAGATGTCAGCCTCTTGAAGCCCTATTTCTGGTTATTTTATTAACAAACCACCATCACCACTAGACTCACCAGCCCTTGAACTAACAGTAGCTGGAGTTTCATCGTCGGAGGGGCCTTGCTGGCGACCTGCGAGTGGGAAGCTGTTGGAGTCTTGTCCTGCTTCCAAAATTGCTAGAAATTGATTCCAACCATGAAAAATTGGTGTTTTCTCTTGAGATTTTGATTTGCAGTGAGATATTTTGGTTTTGGACTTGATACTTTGCCAGTGATAATTTGCTAGAAGTGAGAATTCTCCCTGCCAGCACTAAAAACCAAGTTCTATTGCTGCATTTTGTGAATTTTCAAGGTGAATTTGTTTCATTTAGCATGATGCTCAAGATCTAAGGTGAATAAAAGATAGTTCTTGAAAATTGGGAGTCAATTTTATGATTTTGCATGACTAGATTGAGTATTGTGGACAAGTGTGTAAAGAACTTTTGGTGATATATAGTTGCAGTGTATATAAGTATAAATCAAGCAATATGGTGAAAAATTATTGGACAAAAGAATGCCATTTATCATAACTTGGTCATATTTTCAAGCTTTTTAACACGTTTCTCAAGTGTGGAGGAAATGTTTGCAAAATCATCATTGATGGATGATGACCTATGAATATGGTTTCTATAAATGGAGTCACTTGTATGAAACTTCATCTAGAACCTCATCCAAAGCCTTATGAGATGTCTTGGATTCGTAACACTATCTTATATATTTATGAAAGATGTTTGGTTCTAATCCAAATGCGTGCTTACTTTAAAAATGTTTGGTGTGATATCATACCTATGAGATTGGTCATGTACTCCTTGGTCCTCCTTGGTTGGATGATTTGGGTGTAACTCAAGGACATGAGAACACATGTCTTCCACTATAATGCTTAGGAGATCATTTTGAAGCTCGCTCTTACAAATCAACCAAGACAAGGAATCATGCTCAATTACTCAACTTGAAGACACTACAAGGGAGGAAATGAATATGATTAAAGACATCCAAAGTCTTTCAAACATTCCTATTGTTGAGTTTGTCATTTCTGATGTGTTTATTGATGCCAGCTCTCAAGTTAAGTCTTTGGTGCTGCCAAAGGATCGTGGTTTCTTCTATCACTCAAGTGCCGATTTTCAAGAACTCCCAAGTTCTCTTCTTACTTCTTATCCTCCAATATTTCAAAAATCAAGGCTGAATATTTTCTAATTGGAGGAGAGTTGATGTAGGACAAGAAGCAAAACCTTGGGAAGATCCTTGTTGGATAATATTTGAGAAGAATTGGATCGAGAATTGTTGGGTTTAATTAGTAGTTTCTATGTGTTTAGTTTAATTAAGATAGTATCATGTGTATTTGGGGGCTTGTCTTAGTATTATGTATTCTAGGGGTTTGTTTGTAATTCATGTTGTTTTAGGGGTATATGTGTAATTTCATGTGTTTAGAGGTTTTCTTATAAATAGTGTGTGAAAGCTATGTTGTAAGCAGTTGTTGATGAATTTGAATTGAATTGAACATGAGTTTTCCCTTGGTGTCTCCTCCCTTCCCCTTCCTCTCTTCTAATTTCTCCATGGTTGCAGAACCTTGATGCTGCCCTTGCATCAAGATGGCATTTGTATCTTTGAGGATGATGGATGTGCAAGGAGAAGGAGGTGAACAAGCAGATTCAAGGATTGTATTTTGTCCACTACTATTTCTCAGTGATGGAGGATAATGGGAAGGACTTAGCCTTATTTGGGAGCACTTAAAAGAAGTCCTTATAACACTTATTACTTAAAATAAGCACTTTTATATAATAAAAAAAAAAAGTGGTGCTTGACTTGTACCGTGACAAATACTTTATTGCAAAAAATGCTTTTTTAGAACAACTTTTTTTTTGAAATTTTAAAGTAAATTTTGAGAAATAATGAAAATAGCTTTTTGACTACTTATAAGTGGCACTGTTCATAGACGAGGTCAGTTTTGTAAATACAAGAAATTTGAGTGGCTATTTTGTAATTTTAAAAAATATATTAGAACAATAACAAAACCAAGCCTTAAGTCCCACTAGGTGGGGTCGGCTATATGAATCTTTTTCCGTCAATTTATGCGATCATGTACCATTTTTTTTTACAGAATCAGGGATATTAAATCCTTACTCACTATCTCCTCTCAAGTTATTTTAGGTCTATCCCTACCCCTTCTACTGCCTCCCACAGTAACTAACTCACTCTTCCTCACTGGTGCACTATGTGGCTTACGTTGCAAGTGTCCATACCATTTGAGTCGTCCCTCCCTTATCTTATCTTCTATAGGAGCTACACCTAACTTACCGCGAATATGTTCATTCTTTAATTTATCTTTCAATGTTATACCATTGATCCATCTATAAGCACTCTCATCTCAACAATTTGTTAGATCACTATGATAGGAATCCTTATTAAAAAAATATATTAGAGATAATTAAATTTTATTTTATTGTGTTTATAACATATTAATTATTGATGAAACATTATTCAATTCTAAAATGAAGAACCATCTATAAATTCAAATTAATATTAAAAAATTTAAAATCATAATTTAATTACTAATATTATTTTAATATAAATTAATATCATAGTCATATGTTATAAATGTACATTAAAAAATATTTTTTTAAATAAAAATATTATATTATTTGACTTAATAAAAAGATTTAAATACTAGTTAAAAATAAACAATTAACATAATTTTTAATTAAATATTATTGTAAAATAAAAAATATTATATTATTTAACTTAATAAAAATATTTAAATGTTAATTAAAAATAACAATTAACATAATTGTTAATTAAATATATTATATTTTTAATTTTAAAAAATAATCATTTATATATATATTTTATATATTATAACATATTAATTAATCATGAAATATAATTCAATTTTGAAATGAATAAAAAGAACCATCTATACATTTAAATTAAATAAAGTAAATTAAAAATTTTAATTTTTGTTATTAATACTATTTTATACCGAAGTTAATGTGATTATCATATGTTATAAATATATATTAATAACAAGATTTTTTTAATTAAAAATAATAATATTATATTATTTTAGTTAATAAAAATTTAAATTTTAATTAAGAAAATTAATATAAATATCAATTAAAATTTTAATTATTAAATATTGCCGTTTTTGTTTAAAATATATTTAAAATCATTATATATTATTTTATTATGTGTAATGACATATTAATTATTAATGAAATATAATTCAATTCTCGAATGAATAAGAACAGTCTATTAAATTTAAATTAACATTAAATAAATTAAAATTAAAATTCAATCAATAATATTATTTTTGATTATAAATTAATATGATAGTCATATGTTGTAAATATACATTAATAACAAGATTATTGTTAATTAAAAATAATAATCTTTTATTATTTTATTTAATATAAATTATTTAAATGTTAATTAAAAATAGTTAAAATAATTAATAATGAAAATTTTAATTAGAAAATATTATTATTTTTAATTTAAAATATATTAAAAGTAATCATACAGCGCCCTATGATAAAAGTATCTTAATATCACTTATTTTAACACAACCAAACACCACTTATAACTTTAAGCACATCTCTTGTTCAACACTTATTAAATTTAGTACTTTTTTTGAAAAGTACTTCTGCATAAGTGGTTCCAAACGATTCCTTGGGTTGTGGCTTTTGAGCTGGCAGGCAAAAACTTCTCGATTGTGGTAAAAGTATATTGAAGAAAGGACAACTGAAACTAGCAAAGTTGCAATGCTATATTAATTATGATTGAAAGGGTTCAAGAAGGGGATTTCTTAGTTAGCTTTTGTTAGGGTTTCTTTTCCTATTTTTGTACTTTGATTCTTTCTCTTTTGAGGATTTCTTGTCCTCTACTTTTGTAAGTCGCGGGGGGGGGGGGGGGGGGGGGGGGGGGGGGGGAATAATAAAGGAATGACCTAAGAGAGAGTGGGTTAATTTGGTTGATTGATCGGTTGATCTAATCAAGAGAATAATAAAGGAATGACCTAAGAGAGAGTGGGTTAATTTGGTTGATTGATCGGTTGATCTAATCAAGAGAAGGCTTATTGGACACTCTTGGAATAAATAATAGAGGGGAAAGGTTCTATGCTACTTATTTATTCTAATTTTACACACAAATCAGAGGGCTAAGATTGAAAAAGTGGGTTAATTTGGTTGGTTGATTGGTTGATCTAATCAAGAAAAGGCTAGTTGGACACTCTTAGAAGAAATAATAAAGAGGAAAGATCCTATGTCACTTATTTTCTCTAATTTTACACACAAATCAGAGGGCTTTGATTGAAAAAATAACAAATCAATACATTAAAAAATGATTCAATGTTGGTCACTTTTTTTTTTTTTTGGCTTGTAACAATCATTAACAAGAAAAAGTGACCAACTAGAGGGTTGGAGGGGTGGGAAAAAAAACACTTACCTTTAGGAGGTTGTACTACCCTTCTTAGTGCTGACCTTTTTAACATCCTTATTTGCTTTCTTTTTGTAGAGTGCCTAAGTATGTTTTTTTTTTTTTTTTTTATCTGTAAAAGTAAATTTATATTGATCAAAAGGATATGTACGTGATACACTGGGCATACCCAGGAAGGGGAGGCCAAGGCTCCCAAGCAAGGAACAACAAAGTTTCAATCAAAGGTTACATCAAACCAATCAAAAGAACAACATAAAGGAAAATCAAAATACAACCAAACCTGGGCATTCCCAGCGGCCACCAAGCCAATCAAGAGGACAGGACAACTGAAAGAAACAACAAGACCATAGGACAAGTTGCCAAAATCAGCCAACCTAACACTCATCTGCTGACTTAATCTTCAACAGAAAATCCAGCCAACTTAGATTCCATATCCCAGAAGGAAGGGGAATTTCTCATACAATGTTATGTCAATATGCATCTGAATAAACCTGACAATTGCTTCAGTCGGGGTGACTTTACCTTCAAACTTTCTTGTGTTTCTGAAGTGCCGTAAACAGTACACAGTTGTGGCCAAGCAAGCCCTCTTAGCAACAGTCTGAATTTTAGTCCCTCTAGCCTCCTTATGCAACCTTTTAAGGGCTGCTTTTAAGGTTGTCGTGGCTCTAGACCAACCAAGCCAGCCCCTTAAATAGTTCCAAACCTATGCAGAGATTCTGCATTTAAGGAAAAGATGATCCACTGTTTCGAGATCAGAATTACAGAAAACAAAAGGCACATCCCTTCTTTCATCCAAATGCTTGTCATTTGTAAACAACTTGTCTTTAGCACTCAACCATAGAATGAAAGAATGTTTTGGGATACATCCATTCTTCCACACCAAAGAATGCCAAGGCACTATAATACCCTTTACTCTCCAGAAATGGTAAGCATCTAAACAAATCATTTGGTCCCCCACAGTCCACTGTCTAAGCTGAGTTTCAGCATTCTCCCTGTTCCTGCACTGCTGAAGCAACAGATTTTTAATTTCCACTATTTTCTTAAACAAGGGAGAGTCTTCATGCTTAGTTGAAGCCTCTCAAACACTGCCTCCCCTTAGGTAGACTTGGTTAACCGATTTAGACCATAAGAAGTCCTTCTTCACATGAATATTCCACAAGGTTTTTGTTAGAAGTTCCCTGATCCAGATTTTCAAATCAAACACTCACAAACCTCCTTCATTCTTAGGGAGACACACCTCCCTCCAGGCAACAAGGGGTTTCTTTCTGCCTCCCCACAAGAAGACTACAAATTTTAACCACATGATTCAAAACAGCAAATGGAATGGGGAAAATGGAAAGCCAAAAACATTCAACACCCTGCGCCACTGCATTAATCAATTTCAGCTTCCCTGCATAGGAAAGAGTTTGTCCAGGCCATGATCCAATGAGATTATCAATTTTAGTAATCAAAGGTGAGAAATGAGTAGAATTCAACCTTGTGGATGCCAAGGGAATTCCCAAATACCAAAAAGGAAAAGAACCTTCTGAGAATCCTGTAAGGTTTTTAATACTTTCATGCTCATACCCATTGATGCCTGCAGAGTACATGTTGGACTTAGTGGGATTAGCTTTCAGTCCAGAACATTTAGAAAACTTCTCCAAGCAGTCCATCATCTTCTTAACTGAAGAGAGGTCACCCCTGGAAAAAAAATATAAGGTCATCTGCAAAAGTTAAATGAGTAATTTTCAGTTCCTTACATCTAGGATGAAAATAAAGGTCTGTATCTTCCACCAAGGCTTTCAGCAGTCTTGACAAGTTCTCTAAGCAAATAAAAAAAAAGGATAGGAGAAAGTGGATCCCATTATCTCAACCCCTGGTTCCCTTTAAAGTAGCCATGTAGACCACCATTCAATGAAAGAGAATACGAAGTTGTGGTCACACACTCCATGATCCACCCCACCATTCGTTTTGAAAAATTCAGATGCTCAAGCATATCTTTCAGAAACTTCCAAGACAAGGAGTTGTAGGTTTTTTTTAAGTCAACCTTAAGCATACATCTTGGAGAAATCCTCTTTCTAGCATATTTAACTCCTGTACCAAATAAATGTTTTCAATCATGTTCCTTTGACTCACAAATGCAGATTGAGCTGAATTCACTAACCTCTCCTGCTCTGGATTGATCCTGTTAGCAATGACCTTTGAAATGACTTTGTAGATCACATTGCTACATGAAATAGGCTTGAAGTCATGGACAGTGTTCGCATGATGGGATTTGGCAATGACCACAATTGCAGCATGATTCAGTTGTTTCAGCAACTTACCTTTGAGAAAAAACTCTTTCACTGCAGCCAAGAAATCCTTCCCAATTGTACCCCAAGCCTTTTTGAAAAAACAGGATGTGAACCCATTAGGTCCAGGAGACCTTTCATCACCAATGCTAAAAAGGGCATCCTTAATTTCCTTATTCAAAATCTGCCTAACCATCAGAGAAGCCTGCTCATCACTCAAGATAGGACCACAAGCAATAACATTAGGATCAACAGCAGTACATTCAACTTCAGTCCGCAGCGGGCCCTTGTAAAAGCCCGGAAACTCCCCAGCAACCTGATTAAGAGAACTTGTAAACTTCCCGTTATCTCTCCTCAGTTTTGCAATGTGATTTCTGGCTGCATGTCTCTTCATCAAAGCAAAGAAGAATTTGGTGTTTCTGTCAGTGTTATTCAAGTATCTGTTTTTTGCTCGTTGTGCCAGGGAACTCCTATTGGCTTGCTCTAGTTTACCAGCTATCTCCTTCTTGGATGATGCGTGGTTTTTACTAATTGGGGTTTTGGGAGAAGAAAGAGAGATTGCTTGGTTAGTTGGGAAGAGGTTAGTAGGTTGAAATTGGAAAGAGGGATGAGGTTTCCGATTCAAAAGTGGTTGTGGAGGTTCCCCTTAAAGGTTAACTTTGTATGGCTGATGGTGATTCAAAGTAAGCGAGTGGTTCATTGCATGGTTTTAAAAGCTGGACCCATGACCGGCTTGGAAAAGCTATTGGGTGGATCAGACTAGTTAGATTGGTGGGTCAACCCGATGGTCGAATCAGTTACATAAACGTAAATATTATATATATATATGTGTGTGTGTGCGCGCGCGCGCGCGCGTGCACGCGCACGTGTATTGTATGAAAAAGTATAGATATATCCTTGATACTAATTATTAAAGCATAAAAATATAATGCTATTTTTTGAAATTGTGCAATTGCAACAATTGTGCAAGACTATTAAAAATATAAATCTATTATATTCACACTTTTTAATTAAATGAAACTTGAGAAGAAGGGACGGTAGTTCTTGAAAAAGAAAATTTCTCATTGCCTTAAAATAAGAGATTTGTTTTCTTTTATAAGTCAATTTAATAATTAAAAATTTTAAAAATATTTCAACACATTAAATGCTGAATATGGGGTAGGTGAAAACTGAAAAGTCTTCCTAATTTAAAAAAAAAAAATCTTACCCATGCCGTTCTCCCACACACAAACTCAAAAAGGTTCTCGTCTCTCATGTTTCTCTACCCTCTTTCTCTCTCAACAACCAGCCATACTAAAGTTTTGAAGTAGCTAGATAGCCATGGCTTGAATCTGCAAGTTATGTTCAAGATCTGGCTATGCCAGGATGCTCTGGCTTGAATTGGCAATGGGAAAGCTCTAGTCCTCCATTCCACGAGCTGATGTGAAGAAGTCATGGAAGGAGGGGAGGAGCAGGAGGCAGATCCAAGACTTGAGAGGGAGGAGAGTAGCACTGGAACTTCTTAATTGGTTTTTTTGTTTTTCCTTAAATCGGCTGGGCTGACCCGGCATGGAACCCTGGTTCAGGCTGGTTCTCAGCGGTTCTCACCAAGTCAGCTGGTTTTAACAAAAATATGGAACAGTAATAATTCAATACATTATAATTATGCAATAAAACTTTATAGCTTTCATATCTTTCAAGTTTCAAGTTTCTTGACTTCCCCGCTCCATGCAACTTGTATGCATGTAGATTTTAGCTAATTATACAAAGTAATTGTTGTCATGAGCAAGTACTATGTTTGTAAATGAATATAAAATTTTCTCTTCTCTATAAATAAATTGAAGAAAGCAGAAAATCATAAATACAAAATTTAAAACAATTAAAATGATTTTTAAAACTATGAATTTGAATTTAGGAGAATATAATGAATAGCTGTAAACCAAATTTGAATAACTAACTTCATTGCAATCCGAAGTCTAAATAATAAATTTGTGACCAAGTGAAACAGTTACTCTTGCTATCACACTTAGCCATTAATATCTATCATTCCCATATTCTAGGTTTAGTTATGTGGATTAATACACTTCATTTATTCTTATTGTTACATTTATGGTGAAATAGTGGATAGAAATAAAATGTGCTCCCTCTCTCTCTGCGTTTGTGCATGTCTGAATGCATTATGAAATGGAATGCTTTTGGTGTGTCATCTGTAAACTTTAATTCTAGCATCAATATCTCGCAGGAAATGTCATTCTTGAAATACTTTGGGGGTGACATGGGAGCTCTATTTTTGGTATATTTGTTTATTAGCTGGGCACCTTTTTCAGGTTTGAAGTGAACCCCAGATAGTTTCTTCACTGTGGCCCTCATTTGTGATAGCTCAGTGCTGATCTCAGTAAGTCAATTACTGAGAAGAGTTAATTATTACTTTTCAAAAATGACAGAAATAATCAGTTACACTGCATGCAGACAGTTATCTCAGATGTTTTTGGCAATAATTTTCTTTCACGGTTCTGAATATATTCTAGCAGTTTCCTTTCATGGGAGATCAAATGTTACTCTTAGTTCTCTCCTGATAACCAAGAACTACGTCCTGGCAATAATCTGTTCATTGCTGGAGTATTTTGCTGAAATAATTTTATTTCCCGGGTTGAAAGAATACTGGTGGATAAGTAACTTGGGCCTTGTAATGGTTATAATTGGGGAACTAATACGGAAGTTGGCCATTCTAACCGCTGGTCAGGCATTCACGCATCTCATTAGGGTTTATCATGTGGAGCATCACGAATTAATTACTCATGGAGTTTATAGATTTGTCCGACATCCTGGATATTGTGGTTTTTTCATTTGGTCAATTGGTACACAAATAATGCTATGTAATCCCATATCCACAGCTGCATTTGCAGTTGTTGTTTGGTACTTCTTTGCAAAACGGATACCGTATGAAGAGTTTTTTCTGAGGCAGTTTTTTGGGCCACAGTATGATGAATATGCCCAGCGTGTTTCTTCTGGAATACCTTTTGTGAAGTGAAGACATGTGAAGCTTGTGAACTGCCCTGCTCTCATTAATCTATTTCATTTTGTCAAGAAAGTTCTGATGTTGTTTCTGTGAACTGTGAAGTGGTGTTGAATCTCTCAGACTGAATGGATTAAGGTTGGGGAGTGAGCTGGAATTTACGTCTCTTCTATGAAGAGATTTCATACTTATTGGAAACTTAACAGATTGAAGCTTGGGTGATAACCCTGTTATTGTAATCTTCTTAAGCCGGTCTGTTGCTACATCCATGTCGAAGATGTTTCGTGGATAATATTGCTCAAGCTCATAAAGACTCTCATGTGGAATATTTATCAAATCAAATGCAAAATTGAAATGAGACACTTACTGCTGTAAGGTTCTTCTTCCTTGTCCTTTTTCTTTCCATTTTCTTTAAAATCCTTTCTTTTCTCTCCTTACATTTTTTGTTCATCAGAAACTGGTTGATTTGGGAGAATAGTAGGTGTGCTGCTATCTACCACTATAGATTTCTATGTTTTTTTTCTGTCTGGTAACAATGATTTAATTTAAACACTTGCAAAACATACCTCCTTGAAATACCCTATCCAGTTGGGGCCTTTGTGAATTTCTTTGACTCATGATTATCACAAGAAAATTCCCTTTCCAATGAGAAATTACTAATGGGCAGTCTTTTCAAATAATAATGAACTGCATAAACTTTCTAACGCTGAAATGAAATTGTTGGCTGGTTACTGGATTTGAAATACAAAAATTAATGCGTATTGCATTCTCTTTCTTCCTTCCTTACTTCCTTTTCCCTTTGTAAGATGGTAATCTCCGTTTTATGGTAAAAAGGCAGTTGTCTGAAGCAGGGAGAATAAAGACCATATAAAATTAACTCTCTTATAAACGATTGCCTAAAGAATTTTCTTTTTTTGGTCCGCAAGGATTGCCCTGGAGGGAAAATGAAAACAAAAAAATCTTTATTTTGTTGAACTCATAGTATCCAACGATTTATTATATTTTTTATTTTTAATATTTGAGAATCTTTTATAAAGGGTTTACATGATGGTCCTCCACTAAATATTTTTTGTGCGAATGGCCCCAAAGGAATGGAAATAATAGTTTATGTATACGTACATATTGGTTACCATAGGCGTGTCTTGGTAGGCATGATTTCAAAAAAGTAAAAGAATGAAAAACTTGGCTCGAAGATTACTGCACATTTCTTTTGGTTCAACATAGGTTCCAATTGAGTGCTTGCCCTTTGGAAGTTGGTTTCCCCAATCGAGGAAAGGGGAAAAAATGTTTGGGTGAAGATATTTTTCTTTTTCTTTTTAAAACTTTGACAAATGTAAGAGTTCAAGTTATTTGCTTTATTTTTTTAAATCGATGGAAAAGCATATTGCACAAATAAATGTACATTCATTGAATTGCAAAAGCTAATGAGGCATATTCCTGAATGAAGGCTGACGGATTTAATTTTTAATTTTACAAGTTTACTTACATCTAGTAAGTTTAAAGGAAGTCTTAATTTATTTATATTATTTGTATCATTTTTTTCATTTTTAGAAAATAATCCGTACATACTTGAACAATTCAACCATTTTACCTCAAACAAGCTTCAATTAATGTAATTATTTTATTAATTTTAAAGTTTCCATTTAATGGTAGAAATCGTGCTTACCCTTTTCTCCTGTGCAGAAGTTGTATATAGGCATATCTCAAAATGAAGAATTGCATTCCAAATAAAAATATTAAGAGAACTTAAACATTTCACAATGTAAAAGGCACACTTGTTTATATTATATTTTGAATGTACAATGTTATGATGAGCAAAATAGAAAACCTAAAGCCATTGGATTAGATTGAGTGGCTGTAGTTAAAAGCCCTTTCCCCTTAATAAAAAATAAGGTAAACTCCAGAACCGGCAATTGCCCAATCCTATCTTTCCTTGAAGTAAGTCCGGAGCGGGAGCAACTTCTACAGAAAATTTGGACTAAACTCGATCACTATACTATTATTTTTATAATAAAGGGATGTTTGAAAGAGTGAGGCTAATAAATACAAAGTTTATAAGTAGCCCAATTAAACAGATGAACTATTTGGATTGTGCATTAAAACATACCACCATTCTTCCACACTTTGTATGGTAGTGTATTTATGTAGGTGCCAAAGTGCTTTTGGAGAAAAAAATTGGATGATGTGACTCTCGACATGCTTGATCAAGTGTGGAAAGTTGACAAGGATGGCCTCTTTAACCGAACTGCAGAAGGAGAGCAGCAGGAGGAAATCTGCGAGGGCTCCTCAAGAGTTTGGTGTTGGATTGTGGTGAGGCGAGGTACTAGTGGGGAGAAATTGTGCTAGAGTCTTTGTTTTCATTGATAACATCTGCCCCTCCATGGCTTGCTGTCTCAACCTTCTTGGGTTCTTGATGAAATCTACTCAATGGTGCCCAAGTCCCTAGAAAAGTGTCGAGACTTTTGTCTCGCTTCATTAGATGTTGCCTTGGATACAATATGTCAGCTTCCTTTTATAACCTAAAAAGACTTTTCATGCATCTGCTAAAGCTTTTCTTAGAGCCATTTGAACTTTGAGAATTTTAACATGGAGGTTTCAAATTCAAATCTCACTGGTAGAGTGAGAGATAGGACCTAGTATCTTCTTAGAGCCACTTAAACTTTTGAGAATTTTAACAATGGTTTTATATTCAAATCTTATAGGTAGAGAGTGGGAGATGGGACCCTTTTGTGTAGCTCAAATGTGTTGGCCTCTTGAGAAAGGAAAGAAAAAGGCCATCTTAAAATTTATAAATTATCTAATCAATTTGCGGTACTAGCTATGATTATTCTAGACTTCATATAATCGAGTAGGATGAACAAATGCTTAATTGGTACATTAAGAACCATTGGACATGTATTATAATTGAGAGAGTCTATTCCTTATTCTATTCCTTCGTCTAAATCTTTTCCATCTACACATTCTAAGTTTTGAACATGGAATTGTAGTTGAAGGATTCAACTATTAAGATGTTTATTAGACAAAATCATGTTTTGTATCACGCCATTTAGTAGTCTTTACTTAGGATATTCTTTTATAAAAACACTACATTATTGTCATGATAGTAGCATACTACCCATTCCAACGTCCAAAAATCCCTAAAGAACATCATTCGAATCCTACAAAACTCATTGCCTATAAATACTAGGGGTTTAGTAATGGAGCCATTTTGGTAGTTTGGAAAGAACTCCATTTCCCTAAATTGATGTGGAGATAGGAACCATTTAGTGACTTGTCTTTAGAGGAACTTGGTTATCAATTGGATTTTTTAAAATTATTAATAGTTATGGTACAAGATGATTTCTTAAGAAATATGACATAAGAGGAACCCTTACAGGTACATGTTGGTGCATATATAGAGACTTAATGCTATTAGATTTCCTTTGGAGAGGAAATTAGCCACTAATATCACCATATCAATGGAAAAGGTTTTGATTTCATACACAATGTTGACTTTTTGAGTTCGATCTCTGGTTTTGATAATGACAAATCGCAAATTACTTATGTGTGCACTTAGTATTTGAACAGGTCTTTAATTCAAACATACACATAAAACAAGGAAATGGTAGCCAGAAAGGGTATAAAGAGCACATACTCCCGGCATATTCATATATGGCATCTGAAGTAGCAAAAGATTGAAGACCTCTCTCTTTATTGTATTTGCATTTATTCTTTTGGGTCTTTAATATTTAATATGATCTGTAATATCTGCATCACATGCATGATAGGATTAAAAGCTCAATGACCATAGAAAAGTTTGGTCAACCAACACTAGGTTTTTTAAGTTAAATTAAAATGCCTAGATGTTAGATCGACTTTAGGTCTTGCACATCACTTGCACAAATCCCCTCTATCTTACAAATCATATTATGTGTATCAGGGGTAAACTCTAGTAAGAATCTGGACCTAAAATAAAATTTGAAAGGGTTTCGGTCGACTAAACCCAGTTGTGTATATTCAGCTCAGTAGGCCGAACCACTTAGGGGTCAACAGTTTGACCAAGGTTTAGCCGACTGAACGGTTTTGAACGTGTCTTCCACAGTCAACTGAACTGGCTTATGTCTGACACCCAACTGTTCAGCTGACCGAACCTCTAGTTCATTTATGATTGAGTCGACCGAACCATATAAATAGCAAACTGAACTTAAAATATAGCCGACCGAACCAAGAATACTTTTAAAATCGCTTTAATTCAGTCGACTATATCTGTAGTGCAAAAGTTCCTTGGTCGACCAAACTTGACAATTGGGTTGACCGAACTTAAAATATAGTCAACCGAAACTTTCGAGTTGCCATATTTTTTTACCGCAGTAACTAAGGTTAATTAAGGTTATTTTGGGTTAAACTTTATTTTAACAAATTCAAAATACCCAATAGGTCCCTAACGATTTCAATCCAACTCTATACATACCCCCTCATTATACATAATTAGCAAGATGATTAATGAGAAAATTCTCTCAAATTTTTAAATCTTATTTTCATCTTCCAAGCCTAATTTTTGATCCTTCATTTGTTATTGCTTTGAAAATCATTTCTCAAATAGAGTATTTTATTCATCTTGGGCATTTATTTTACAAATCAAAAATTTATTTACTCTTATATGACATTTATTTTTCACATCTTATTTTGAGAGTATTATTCAAGTTTCTCTCACATTATCTTTGGCAAATATTTTTTGGTGGAGAAATATATTCTTAGCTTGTGAATCTTGCACATCCATTGCAAGATTCAAAGGCTCACTTGCTTGTTTTTGCAAAAACGTTTTTTGAGCCAAAAATCCTAATATCTATTGTGCTTGATATTTGAAAAATCTTATTGAGATATTTGTTTAGGGTTGTAGAGTATCTTTGAATATTCATATTGTGATCATACCATTCTGATTCAAAGATCTCACTCACTCACACATATACATATAGATGTACATATTATTATGAGTTGATACATTGTTTGACCAATCTCACTTTGAGTATTAAATCCTTATCATATGTGAGTGTATTAATTGTGCTTTAATTGTTGTACATCATCTGCTTGTATTAGAGGCACTGTATTTGTACACAATATTTGATTATCTGTTGTATTCCTGACGCATGGTCGGAAGAGGGAGACTAGCCCTGTGAATAGTCTCGCACTGGTTCAGACCCGGTTAAGAAAATTAGGTGCACCAGCCTGTAAGGTGTTGTAAACGGTGCCGCTCCACCCATTAAGTGAGCAATAATAGTAATTTTCGGGCTTGCGAGCTGAGGCGGGGACATAGGCAGTATTGGCTGAATCCCGATAACATATCGTGTGTGCATTTTATATTTCCGTAATCTATTTACTGCACATATATGTTATTTTCAATTGACAGTGAATGCTGCGCATGTTTTAATTTCCGCATATTACTTTTATCTGCACAATTGGTATATACTTAGAAAGATCTTAGGTTGTGGATTACTGATATCTGGTTTAACTTAAGCAAAAGTTTTAAAATTCCAATTTACCCCCTCTCTTGGGAATACACCAATTTCAACACACAACAAGGGCTAGTTGATTTACATGGGTTAAGCAAGAAAATCCAAGATTATCCCATCTTGATAGCTTGTTTTAGTAAAATTTGGGATGACCTACCTCCTAATGCATATCAAAAGGCTCTTCTCAAATTCATTCATACACCATTAATGTTGGACTATAGAAAAAACTCTTAAAAAGTTCAAAGATACATGGTTCAAGGCGAATGGTTATATGATTTTAATAAATTTTTTCCCCTAATGGTGGAACAATGCTAGTTTTCAAGGAAATACTTCTTTTATTCTTACTAAAGAAAAAAAAAAAAAAACTAAAGAAATTGAAAAATTAAAATTAAGGATTGATGTGTCAACTCTTTTTGTATCACCCTTTAACACCTTCAATCCTGCTACATAGGCCATTAGGAGATCATGCAATGTCTTCTCTAACTAAGGAAAAGTACATTCTTCTTCAATTTTTGAAGCATATGATAATGTCGTCAATTATTCTTACTTTCATAGTATCAACATCAATGACATGAAAAGGACAATCATCCCCAAGAACTACTGACCTACCTTCACATCCCTTATAAGTATCAAACTAGTCAATGGCAAGAAAAGGAAGAACATCCACAAAGAAGTACTTGCCTATCATTAATCTTGCTATTGGTATCAAACTATTCCCTATGGAGACAATAGTAAAAGGAATATCTCGAGTCTACAGTATAGGTATCATAGAAATAAATGTTACTTGAAGCAACCAACATTAGTTCCTCATCACAAAGGCTATTTGTTATCACACTTGTTGAGCTTGATAGTTTGGCCCTTCTCTTTTCCCTGTTCTCCTGTAAAGGGCAATTACACTTGAATTAGCCCTTCTATTTTCCCTTTAATCTATATTTTTTGCCTTAAACCTTGAATTACCCTTCTGCTCCCACACTCAAATGTATTCCCTCTCTACTCATCCTTGGCAACCAAGTCTTTCAATTCATGGTCCTTGTTAAACTTTCTTTTCGCCTTGTTTGACCTTAGAACTCAAGGAACCTCCTCATAGGGCATAGCTGGCTTCCCATAGAGTTGTGTCATAATTAGGTGATCAAATGAAGTAGGAACGTAGCATAACGACATCTTCTTATCATTATTTTCAATCTTTTCATCTGATTTAAGCAAAACACAAGTAATACATTTTAGGTGATTCATATATTGATTTATGTATCCATTGTTAGGTATGATTTGTGTGTAGTGTCTTCTCTAGGTGGACTTTTGTTAGTTGGTACTACGTTCCATTGTATATAACTTTCCAATTTTGTCCATAGATTTAGGTTCTTTGCTAGTGATCCTCATGTATCTTCTCAAGGTCTTTTTTATTTTATTTTTTAATTTTTAATTTTTAATTTTATTGTCTTCAACTTGTAAACCTTCAATTGAATCAATTGATTGGTTACTTTCATTTATTTTTTGCTAGGCTAGAGGGAACAAAAACACAAAGGGCAAAACAAGCAAAACATAAAAGGCAAGCAATAGAAAGAAAAAGAAAATATAGGGATAGAGGGACAATGTTAGATCTAATGGCTACCTAAACTGGGGCAAAAAAACAGAGAAGGTAGAGAGAAATTTCCCTATTAATGTCTTTACCTACAATCTAAGCACTAGAGAAATGTGCAACATTGTTTTCCTCTTTTGAAGCAAAGCAAAAGGTTGTCGTGGAGGAGAGGAGGTTTCTAATGTTTGAAATAAGGGGGTTATTCTTCCATGACCCTTCCAATCCGGTTGCAAACATTTCATGAATGATTATTTTTTAGTACCCTTCAAAAATTGCATAGTAAAAACCCATTGCAGTAGATTTCTCCAAGGCAAATCGCCTAGTAAAAGCTTTGCTCGCCAAGGCATTAGATGTAGTGAATGGGGTTATTCTTCCATGATCCTTCTAATCCAGTCGCAAACATTTCATCAATGATTATCTTTGAGCCCTCTTCAAAAGTTGCATAGTAAAAACCCATTGTTGTAGATTTCTCCAAGGCAAATCACCTAGCAAAAGCTTAGCTTGCTGTCACGGTCCGACTATTTTCACGCCGTTGTGAAGGGCCGTGCGACGCTAGCTAAAGCACTCTTGCTTAACTAGCCAGCCTACCATTTACCAACATTCATCAACAAAGCACTTTCATTAACATTCATTCAGATAGCTATGGAAACAGTAATCAATTCATGAAAATCGTGGCAAGCAAGCAGTAAACATTGAAGCAAACGTAATTTATTAACAAATCCTTCGTTGACATGGTGTACTTAGCGAGGGAGGCAAGTAGGCTAAGCATGTTGACAATTGCTAGTGAGTTTTACAATGACTAATGAACACTCACCCTCCCTTAAAGAGCTTTTTGGGCTATTCTCACTCTGGCACTAGGAAACATCAAAGTGACCGAGGAGTCATATTGCCTTATTTGGCTTACAATGAAGTAAATACTAGAAAATAACCCTACACTAGTATTTACATGATGGAAACCCATCCCAAACACACGAGGCAAGCGGTCACAGGCAAGCATAATACCTTGAACAAGCGTAGCTCGTGACATTCTCCCCCACTTATGCGGTCGACGTCCTCGTAGATTTTGACGCTAGGTACACTTCGACTTTGTCTACAAACGGTTGTATATCTTCTGCAGAAACCCAACTAATTTCTTCGTCACCAAGGCCTTTCCACTTCACTAAGAATTTCTGCCGCTTCTTCCTTGTGGATGTGAACTCTTTGTCTGCAAGGATATCTTCAACTTCACATCTGCTAGGTTGAACTGTACTCACTTCTACTCTGGCTGACTGATTTCTGCTCAGATCGTCGGTGTCGGCGTTGTACGGCTTGAGGCAGCTGACGTGAAACACAAGATGCACTTTCATCCAAGTCGGAGGGTCGATTTTGTAGGAGACCTTCCCGACTTTGGCCAAGATGGGGACTGGTCCTTCATATTTGCGAAGTAGTCTCCTATCTCGTCCTCGTAGTGACTTGACCTGTTCAGGATTGAGCTTAACAAGCACCAAGTCACCTACGTTGAAGTGCTGCGGTCTTCTCCCTTGATCTGCCCACTTCTTCATCCGTGCAGTAGCTTTCTCTAGGTAGGCTCGGGCAATCTCAGCATTCTGTATCCATTCTTTGGTAAAGACGTAAGCCCTGGGACTCTTTCCTCTATACGACTCATCCACTGTGTGAGGTAATAGCGGCTGCTGGCCTGTAACAAGCTCAAAAGGACTCTTGTTGGTTATGGAGCACTTTTGAGCATTGAAACAGAACTAAGCCACATCAAGTAGTTGCACCCAATTCTTCTGGTTGGTGTTGACAAAGTGGCGCAAGTACTCTTCAAGTAGCCCATTGAATCTCTCTGTCTGTCCATCTGTCTGTGGGTGATAACTCGAATAGATTTCTAGTTGTGAACCGAGGATTCTAAAAAGTTCTGTCCAGAAGTTGCCGGTGAATCTTGAGTCTCGGTCACTAACAATGTCGTGGGGAACACCCCAATATTTGACAATGTTCTTAAAAAACAACTGTGCTGTCTCCTCTGCCGATCAGTACTTCGGTGCGGTTATGAATGTATCATACTTCGAAAACCTGTCTATAATAACAAGTATAGACCCTGCGTCTCCCTCTCTGGGCAGGTTGGTGATGAAGTCCAATGAGACACTTTACCACATTTTTGACGGTACTGGTAGGGGCTCCAACATCCCAGCAATTTTCCTCCGCTCCACCTTGTCTTGTTGGCAAGTGAGACAAGTTCGGGTATAATCAACCACATCATCATGCATGTGCGGCCAATAGTACCCCCACTTCAGTAAGGCCAAAGTGCGCTGCCATCGTGGATGTCTGACCCACATGGTATCATGACATTCCTTCAGCAATGTCTTCCTCACATCACCTGCTCGTGGCACAAAGAGCCGGTTACCATGGGTCAACAGTAATTCATCTTCCATCCAGAACTATCGTGCCTTCCCTTCTTCGGTAAGTTTCACTAAGTTTTGCGCAACTGGATCTTTGGCTAAGTTCTCCTTGATGCGCTCCCACATCGTTGTGGTAACAGTACTTAAAGTCAGATGTGTTACCATTTGTAAGGTTGCTAGTTCGACCTTTCTACTCAGTGCATCTGCGACTTGGTTCAATTACCCCGCCTTGTGCTCAAATGAAAAATCAAATTCTGCCAAAAATTCTTGCCATCGGCCTTGCTTGGGTGTCAGCTTTGGCTGTGTGAAGAAATGGCTAACACCTGAGTTATCTGTTTTCACCACAAACCTTGACCTAAGTAAGTAATGCCTCCACACACGGAGACAATGTATCATCGCTAGCATCTCCTTCTCTTGAGCTGTGTACTTTCGCTCTACTTCACTAAGCTTACGGCTTTCGTATGCAACATGGTGCCCCTCCTGTACCAAGACTTCTCCAAGGGCGAAGTCTGATGCATCTGTCTGTGCCTCGAAGGGTTTCATGACATCCGGAAGAGCCAGTACTAGATCTCTTATCATGACATCCTTTAAGTCATCAAAGGCTCCTTAGCACTCCTCTATCCAGTTCCACCCATGACCCTTCTTTAGTAGTTCGGTCATAGGGATCGTTCTCCGTGAATACCCCTCTACGAACTTCCTGTAGTAGTTGACAAGGCCAAGAAAGGAATGCAACTCTTTCACTGTCGTTGGGATCTTCCATTCTTGAATTGCCCTTATCTTCTCCATGTCCATTTTGATATAACCTTGTTCAATCACATAACAAAGGAATTTGATGCTCTGCGGAGCGAAAGAGCACTTCTCTTTCTTCACATATAGATTGTTCCCCTTCAGCCTATCGAGCACCTTCCGCAAATGCTCTTTATGTTCCTCTAGAGTGGAATTGTAAACAACATCATCCAGGTACACACCACGACAAACTTATCAAGGTACTCACGGAAAACCTGGTTCATTAAGGTACAGAATGTTGCAGGCGCATTCGTCAACCTGAATGGCATCACCAAGAATTCATATGCCCCATACCGTGTCACACAAGTAGTCTTCGGCTCATCCCCTTCAGCAATTCTCACCTGATAGTAGCCTAACCTCAGGTAAAGTTTAGTGAAGTACTTGGCGTGACTCAACTGATCCAATAAATCAGCAATCAATGGAATATGATACTTGTTGCGCACTGTCACCTTGTTGAGCGTGCGGTAGTCTACACACATCCACAAGTTCGCATCATGTTTCTTTTGAAACAATACCAGTGCTCCAAATGGTGTTTTGGAATGGCAAACATATCCCGCTTCCAATAATTCATCAAATTGCTTCCTCAATTCTGCTAACTCTGGAGGCACCATCCGATATGGCCCTTTTGCAGGTGGTTTCACTCCTAGAAACAACTCGATCTCATGCTTCACACCCCGTAGTGGAGGTAATTCACGAGGCAACTTATCCGGAATCACCTCCTTGTAAGATGGTTGTAGGCACCAGCTTTATGCCTACTTCTTTATCTACCACCACCGTGGCTAGATATGTCTGCTCTCCCTTCCTCAAACCTTTCTTGAGTTGCATGGCTGAAAGGAACTTTTCATCGTCTCCTTTCGTTGCAATAGCTTGCACCATGCACGGGTGATCTCCCATCAGACATAGGGAACCAGCCGAAGGCATCAGTACTGCCTTCATTCCCTTTAGG
This sequence comes from Malania oleifera, assembly GCF_029873635.1. Lineage (NCBI taxonomy): Eukaryota > Viridiplantae > Streptophyta > Magnoliopsida > Santalales > Ximeniaceae > Malania > Malania oleifera. The sequence continues at coordinate 82,855,569 of NC_080423.1, read as the reverse complement.
AACTTCATTCCCAAAATGACTGGAAAGTCATCCAATGGCATTGCTGTGAAATTCACATGACATTCCCACTGCCCAAGCTTCACTGTAACTTGCTTGGCTACTCCCAGAGTAGGCTGGGCTACAGAATTAACTACTTTCATGCGTCATGTATCATTCTCTAAGGATAAGTTGAGTCTCCAAGCTTCTGGTTGCGAAACAAAGGTATGAGTAGCCCCGGTATCCACCATAGCATGGGTGCTCTTCCCATTGATTCTCAAGTCCACAAACATTAGCCCTCTAGCTCGTGTAACATTTGGGGCTTTCGCCTGCTTTTCCAATGCGCTCACCTGCCGCATTGCACCCATCCTCGGGGTCTCATCTTCTTCCCCATCGTCTTCTAGTGCCTGTTCGGCAATGGAAGCCTGTAAAGCATTATGTGATGCTTTGTGAGGGCACTCAAAAACTCTATGAGGACCTCGACATAAGAAACACTTAAGTTTACCCTTTCCCTTGGGTGTGTTGAACCCTCGAGACGACGAAACTTCCTTTGAGGTTGATGCTTTATAGTCGGCTCCCCCACTCTTGGGTTTTCCTTTCTTGAAAGACTTTCCATTGTTTCCCTCTCCGTCAGATCCTTTGGACGAAGTGGTATTCTTCCCAACGTAGTCAGTCAAACGTTCTACAGTAGCTTGTGCGATAGACAAGTCTTGAACTCTTTGTCTATGAAGTTCAGTCCTTGCCCACGGTTTCATCTCCTCTAGAAAATAGAACAACTTGTCCTTCTCCGACATATCTCGGATATTCAACATCAAAGTAAAAAATTGTTTCACATATTCCCTGATCGACCTAGTATGCTTAAGGTCTCTCAGCTTTTTCCTTGCATTGTACTCAATATTTTCAGGAAAGAATTGGGCCTTGAGCTCTCTCTTCAAGTTTGCCCAACTATCAATTACACAGTTTCCATTTTCAATGTCCTTGTACTTAGCACGCCACCACAGTTTGGCGTCACCCACCAAGTATATGGTTGCAGTATCCACTTTCACCTGTTCTGAAGCCATCCTCACAGCACGAAAATATTGTTCCATATCAAACAAGAAGTTCTCTAACTCCTTAGCATCACGGGCACCCCCATACGTCCTAGGTTCAGGTATCTTGGTCTTACTAACTCCTAGAGTGTTGGAGTTCCCCATAGCAAGAACCATCAGATTCACCTTTGCATTCGAATCAGCCATCCGGGTTTGCAAAGTCTCCATAGTGTGGTGAAAGTCCTCTGACATTTCACTTGTCAAACTTGCTTGATGCTGCTGTGATCCCATCACTTCATCAACAAGTCCCCTCAGTTGGGCCATCTCGTTGGCCATATTGTTGGTTGTCTCTTCAACCTGTGCTTCCAGTGCACTAAGTCTTTCAGCATTGTTTGGTGCCATGGTCAATTACCAAAGCTTTCAAAATCCCACAACGAAGGTAACTGAATTCTCGTAGCACCTGAGCCTTGGCTCTGATACCAAGTGTCACGGTCCGACTATTTTCACACCGTTGTGAAGGGTCGTGTGGCGCTAGCTAAAGCACTCTTACTTAATTAGCCAGCCTATCGTTTACCAACATTCATCCATGAAGCACTTTCATTAACATTCATTCAGATAGCAACAAAAACAGTAATCAATTCATGAAAGTCATGGCAAGCAAGCAGTAAACATTGAAGCAAACATAATTCATTAACAAATCCTCCGTTGACATGGTGTACTTAGCGAGGGAGGCAAGTAGGCTAAGCACGTTGACAATTGCTAGTGAGTTTTACAATGACTGATGAACACTCACTTTCCCCTAAAGAGCTTTTTGGGCTATTCTCATTTTGGCACTAGGAAACATCAAAGTGACCGAGGAGTCATACTACCTTATTTGGCTTACAATGAATAAATACTGGAAAGTAGCCCTACACTAGTATTTGCATGATGGAAACTCATCCCAAAACACACGAGGCAAGCGGTCACAGGCAAGCATAATGCCCTGAACAAGCTTAGCTCGTGACACTTGCCAAGGCATTAGATGTAGTGAAGGGTTTAGCCTACACTTCCAAGACATAGCTCTAGTAGTTTTGAGCCACATACGACATGAAAATTTGGTGTGCAAGCATCGAAAGGCCACATCAAAATTGAATTTCATAGTGGAGTACTCGAAGGTGACTAGAAATTGCTGGATCAGTTAGGGTTTTTGAGCATTTCGAGAGAGAAACTAGCAAACTCATCAAATGACTTTTGAATATGAGCTCTTAATGTAATATAATCCACATGAAATCCTTGAAAGGTCTTTACAATGCACTAAGTTTTTTCAAAATCAATGGTCGGGTTTAGGAGTACTCAATCCATTGGACATATTAAGAAACCTGCATTTGTTTTATTCTTATTACCCATAAGGAGAGCTAGAGATTGATGGCATTTGAAGAACAGATGAGTTGAGTTTTCAAGACGTATTCCACAGAGGGCAATTTGTGTCTTGCCATTCAAATCTTTTGCCAAGATTTATATTTGTTGGTAGGATTTTTTATATAACTCTTTAACTCATTACTTTGTCTCTTTAATAGGTTTTGAGCTCCGACAACTTTTTTAAGGGGAAGGAGAACTTAAGATAGTTCGTAATATGTTAGATTGATCTAACCAATATGCTGATTTAACTTAAAAATAGCTATTACTATTTGGAAGCCTTTGGATTGGTTAATCATGTTTGAAGTAAGCTAAAACTTCGATTTCCTTTTAACTGTTACAAAATTCATCCTTGTCGAGATTCATAGATGCAAACTTTAGCACAAGCCTAGTGATATGATCAGAAAAAGTAGAGAAAAAAACAAAACAGATTCATGCTCTTGCATTGTCAAAGTTTATGGAGCACCTATAGGATCTCTACTATATTGAAAAAATTAAATTTTCTTGTCCCATGTTTAAGAGTTTGGTGTTCAGATCTTGATTTGGATCTGTGTATATTTAGATAAAATAAAATATAAAATTATATTTTCATTCAAAATTATACAGACTTAAATTTATGATTTATCAAGATATTAAGCCCTTGCTTTTTGTGTTAAATCTTCCCATCTCTTACAAGTTGAACGCACCTCAATGTAACAATTAGATAACTTTTATGCATTCACTTTTCCTTCTCTCCTCTCAAATATAATATAATGGTTTACATTCTCCTATAAGAAAAAGAATTTCTAAGTACAATTATATAAAAATAATAAAGTCTAGAACTTGAAAAATATTAGGGAAATGAAAATTCAAAGCATTAAACTTTTTTATATTTGGTTATCAAGTGAGAAAGAAATAAAAAAGTTATACCAAATCAATGAACAAAAATTTAATTTTACACATTATTAGTATTATATTTTTCTTAATTTTAATTGTATTAGACTTTAGTTTTATAGTACTTAATATAAAGAGAAAATATAACAAAACTGAATTTTCTTTTCTTTTTTTTTCTTTTTCCAAATAAATTTCTCGACCAAAAGGGTCTATTTAGAACTTGGAAAATATTAGGGAAATGGAATGAAAATATGAAAGAAAGGAATAAAGGAAATAAGTTTAAAATAAACCAATAAACAAAAATTTAATTTTAAACATCATTAACATTTGATTTTTAAAATTTTTTAATCATATTAATATATATATATATATATATATATACATTTTCTATAGAATTTTGATACAAAGGGAAAATGCAAAAACAAATTTTTTCTTATTTTATTTTATTTTATTTTTTCAAATAAATATTTTATCCAAATGAAACTTGAAAAAATAATGCATTTAAGCACATGAAAATTTGGGGGAGCTATAAGAATCCAAAAGTAAAGTCCATGATACAAAGCACTTTTCCACCTCTAAAACATATAGAACATTAAAACATCTATAAGCAAGCAATGATAGAACTATCTTAAATTTTCAAAGCATGAATCGCCTACTTTCCTTAAATAAATAAATAAATAAAGGGAAAAATGGCATTAAGAGCAATGAAAATCACTGCATGACATGTCAGGAGTTGTTTGGTATTATTTTTTTTTTCTTTTTTTTGTATAAAATAAAAAAGGGTGACAACTTGTTTCCCTCGGTTGGTTTTTTTATTTTTATTATCGACCATCTCGTCACAAAAAATAAAATTAAAAATTTATGTTTTTAAAATTGCTATGATGGTATTTAAATACCCAAAAACTCTTGTGAATTAATCAAGAAACAATGGTTAAAAAACACGTGCAACTTAAAATGGGCAAGGGCATAATAGGCGAACCCACAACCAAGAGAAGAGTGTATGCACCAAGATCCACGAGATGGTCACATGCTCCTAAACCATGCGTCGAGATAGGCCGCTATCAGTTTAAGAATTATATATGCAATAGATAAGATTATGGAGGATGCGCCTTCACTTAAATTTCACCTTAAAAGGTTTTTCTATTTTAAGTTCACCTTTAGATAGTCAATTAGAATCGGAATTGGAATTCATTGAAATCGGAAATAAAATGTTAGATTTCTCTCTCATGTTTGGTTCAATAAAGAATCAGAGTCCACATTGTATTATAGCGTTTGATATATATAGACATAAGAGTTGGAAATGAGTCTAGTTAATATTTAAAATTTATTTAATTAATTTAATATGAAATAATAATATTATAAATAAATTACTATTATATAATTTTATTTAATTAAACTATAAATAAATAAGTTTTTACAATAATTTTATTTTTATAATCATGTACTTGATTATACTTTGTGTATTATATTTTCTCATATTTATTATTATTATTATTATTAATTATATTATTAATATTATATTTTATCTTATATTTTAATATGTAATTTAATAAATTTAAATAAAAATATCTTATACTACAATGCTATAACATAATTTATTATTTCATATAAAATAATAATATAATAAAACAACCATCATAGCATTATATTTTATTGCACAATAAAATTTTATCTTTTTAATATGTTATATAATTAGTAAATTTTACTAATACATATTATATATTTGTATTAATGATATTAATAAGAGCACGCCGAGTCTAAGATCCAAGAGTTAATGAGGCGATCTGATTCCGATGAAACTGAAAGTATATCACCATCACTGCTTTCTAAATTTCCTTCTACAACTACATTTGCTGAAGCATTCCCCTTTTTCCATTTCGAACACTTTGATTTTATGTGCCCTTTTTTCCGCACTTAAAACATCGGATATCCTTCTTCTTATTGAATTGTGATTGAGACTTATTTGGATTCGATCCATTCCTAAATTTTCCTTTCCCATGTTCATGGTTACCCTTCACCACAAGTCTTTCACCGTGTGAAATTTCATCGTTGACTTTCTTTCTTTAATGAAAGCCCAACAATGCGCTTGTTACTTTTTTCAAATTTAGGGTTTCTTTACCCCATGTTAAAGTTATAACCAAGTTTTCATACGTGTGAAACGCAAGTAAGGAATTTAATAGCATTAGCTTCTTGTCATCTTTCTTGAATTTCACATCAATTCGCATTAAATCACTTATGAGTTGATTGAATTCGTTGATGTGTTGGTTTAAATCTAAACATTCCACCATCTAAAGTGAATATAACTTTTGCTTAAGAAATAATTTATTCTTAAGAGACTTAGAAATATATCGGCTTTCGAGTTTCTGCCAAGCAGTCGCAAGAGAATCCTCTTCCATGACGTAATACAACACGTCATCAACTAAACACAACATGATAGTTGCCACAACCTTTGCTTCCAATTTCTTCCAATTTGCTTCATCCATGCCTTCAGGTTAAATTTCGTATAAGGCCTTCACCACACCTTGCTGCACTAACAGATCTTTCACCATTCTCTGCCATAAATCGAAGTTTCCAGTTCCATCAAACTTGACAACATAGAATTTTGCAGATGAAGTTCTAGAGAAGTCATTACAATAATGTTGTGATACCAATTTGTTGTGTAAAATCGAATGTATAGCGAAATAATACAAGCATATAACGCAGCACTGAACGGTGAAAACACAAAATAACACAATCACGTACATTATATGAAAGCAATGACAAAAGACACAAAGGATTACGTGGTTCAACAATGCCTACATCCATGAGAACAATCTGCAGTATTTCTTACTATCATGTGTCAAAGATGCCAACAGCTATACAAATACATCATAAACAACGTATAAATAAAGTTCCCAGAGGCTTTCCCTCCAAACCTCAACAAACTTAACGTCCTTATTCAAAATTTGAAAATCTGCGCTGGGTTCCGAGTCAAACCGTCGATGGTTTGTAGAAATTCCATCGACGGTTTCAGACAGAGAGCAACTCTCTAAAACTGGGCCAAACCGTCTACGGTTATAGGGCTATCGTCGATGGTTTCCCCTGCTGACACCAGCATCTTGATTTCCATCATGTTTTTTCTTTGTACATGCCTTCCACTCAGTATGTAAGCCACATATTACAACAATTATAGAATCTCAAAATTTTCCCCGATTTCATTGACATATGGATGATTTTCCCTTATGATACCAATTGGTAATAATATAGGTCAACCAGTGGTATTGGAAAGATAGTGAACTCCCTTTTGGGTCAAAGGTTAGTATTATTTTGGTTAAAGTTGAAATTAGGTGAATTTGAAGAGTTGATGGGTTAGTTGGTGACTAGCTGGGTGTTGTAAGTACAAATGGCTTAGGTAGTTTGATTCTACACCTTTTCTTAAGATACTACATTAACTTCTTTCCTTCCTTCTTTTCCTTCTTTATGAATGTTTTCTTTGCAGTAACTTGTTCTACCATTTCTAGTGTAGTGTAGTCAGTTAGCTTGCATGCCCACTTTGGATTCTTTTTCCGTTTGAGACCACAGTAGTAAAGTTTGATAAAATTTGAGAAATTAGCTTATTAGTACATGCCCTTGAATGTTCCCACAAAGGTACTCACCATCTTCGTGTTGAATAATGGTGGGTTTACTTGTGTCATAGCTTTTCTCTACCATTGTGCATAGTCCTTTAAAGTCTCAGAGTTTTTCTTTTTCCTATTAGGATGGGTCTTTTTGGGTTTATTTTAACTTTTTTGTATGCCCAAACGCACTAGGAAGACAAAAAGGTAATTCTTCCTCACCCCTAGGGTTACTCTTGGAAGTGCATTTTTACCCTTTAACCTTTGCCTACAAATAGAAGGCTAAGGGGGAGGTTAAGACAGGTTGAAAAAAAGGAGGAGCTAGTGAGGCTAAGACAAAGGAAAGGAGAAAAACATATGTTAAAACATTGGAAAAAGAGAGAAAGTTGCACGTTAAAGGGCTACAGAGTGGAGAGAGCACAAAAAAGTGAAAAAAAAAAAAAAACCAAAAATATTGAAAACGTGGGAGAGACTAAGGAAAGTAAAACCTCACCAACCTTGTTCATTGAATCAAATGACTTTTCTAAGTCAATAAAAGCAGTTTCACTAGTTGTGATACTAAGGGATTGATGCCATTCATTTAATCAATAATCAAATCTTGTTTTTCTTTCGAATTCTTGCATTGAAGTAGTCTTTGAGTGAGGTATGTGCTCTAAACAAATTATGGTTGGCATGAAATTGGTGATATTAAGATATATACATAGTCTTGATTGTTCTTTTATTACTATGTTGAGATTACATACATGTTTCATGTTAAATGTCTATATTGGTTGTGGATGAAGTTTGTAATTCTTGGCAATTTTTTTTTTGTTTTTTTTTTTTTGGAAAAAAAAAAATCCAAGGTTTTAGTATGTATTTTAGAGAGTATACTGGTCTAGGGGGAGAGATAAATGTGGAAGCATGATGAACATGATAATGCATAGATACTGCATCTTTAAAGGAAAATAGAAAAGAAAAGAAAAGAAGAAAGGGGGAAAGAGTGAGCATAGTGTTGGTTCTCTATCTCCGTAGTTTTTGATGGTCGGAGTATATGGACTTCGGCGTGGTGGAAGGACGTGGAAGTTTGGTGAGTTATTTGTGAATGAAAAAAAAAGGGGGGGGGGGGAGATGATTCCAACAACACAAACACAACACGATCACATAGAGAACACAAAAGAAATACACGGTTTGGCTAAACTCGGCCTACGTCCATGGGAGAGAGGGAGTCTCACTGTATTATCAATATGAAAAATACAATGGAGGAGGAGAACACACTTTAGCTCAACTCAAGCTCAAACTTTTCTGCCTCACGCACGTAGCACATAATTCACTGATTCTGCACTTTGAATATTTTTTCTTATACACACACACACACACACACTTAACTTTATAAAGCAATGTATATATATATATATATGCCAGAGAGAAGCATTTAGATGGAATGCATGCTTGAGGCTGCGAATGCTCCCCGAGCTATATCTTCCCAAGCAAAAAATAAATGCACCCACATGGGTAGGTCACCAAATCACCCCCTTCAAACATGTGGGGGCAACCAACTGTCCGCTACTCTGGTGTTGCAACACTGTGACCTCGTCCTAGTCTTTAGGTGTTTGCACCCCCTCGAGAGAGTGCCCGCACCCCTTTGCTGAGGTGCTCATGTAGGAATCATCTTTTGGATGATTTCAGTAGATCTAGGAGACCTACTGAATATAAGCATAACTCCAATTTCTCTCTAGTCACTATCTTTGTCAACATGTCTTTTGGATTTTGGTTGCCAAGGATCTTCTCAATTGCTAATACCCCTTCATCTAGAAGAGATCTGATGAAGTGATAGCGTAGTCCAATGTGCTTGGTCTTTGAGTGGAAAGTTGAATTCTTCGCTAAGTGTATAACGCTTTGATTGTCACTATATAAAACACTCTGCACCTACTTGAAACCTAATTATGTCAGCAAACCTTGTAACCAAATCATTTCTTTGTTAGCTTTTGCCATGGCTACATACCCTACCTCTATAGTAAATAAAGCAACGATTTTCTATATCCGTGATACCCAACTAATGGCAGTAGCACCTATTGTGAATACATATCCAGTAGTGCTTTTTCTGTGATCTATCTCGCCAGCAAAGTCTGCATCTACGTATCCCTACAATGTTAGATCACTTTTGTCAAAGCATAAATATTTGTTAATTGTACCTTAGAGATATCGAAATAACCATTTTACCTCTTCTTAGTGGATTTTTCCTAGATTCGACATGAATCTATTGATGGTTCCCACTGCATGATTAAGATCTGGTCTCGTGTAATCCATAGCGTACATTAAGCTTCCTACAGCTGAAGCATATGACATTTTGTCCATTTCTTTCTTCTCTTCCTCTGACTCTGGAGACCGAGTCTTTGCTAACTTGAAATGATCGGCTAATGGTGTACTAACTGCCTTAGCATCACTCATGTTGAACCTTCTAAGAATCTGCATGATGTACTTGGCTTGAGACAACTGCAAGGTTCCCTCTTTTCTGTCTCTAGTGATTCTCATCCCAAGCATATGTTTTGCTGAACCTAAGTCTTTCATTTCAAATTCAGTGGATAACTGCCTTTTCAATTTTCTGATCTCGTCCATGTTTGATCTTGCAACTAGCATATCATCAATATAAAGTAAAAGAATTATGTAACCTGATTTATATCTCTTGAAATAGCAACAATGATCAACGTTACATTTTGTAGTCATTCTTTTGCATGAAGCCACCAAATTTCTTATACCACTACCTTAGAGCCTGTTTCAAACCATACAGACTCTTATTCAACTTGAAAATAAGTTTTTCTTTGCCTTTCTCTGCAAAATCTTTAGGTTGGTGCATGTATATCTCCTCCTCTAAATCACCATGGAGGAAAGCAGTTTTTACATCTAACTGCTCAAGGTGTAAATTCTCTACTGCAACAATGTTATTTTCTGAATGGTTGTGTGTTTCACAACTGGTGAGAAGATTTTTGAGTAGTCAATATCTTCTATTTTTTGGAAACTTTTGACCACGAGTCTTGCTTTGTATCTTCTCGAATCATCATGCTCTTCTTTTATGCGGTACACCCATTTGTTTTGAATAGCTTCTTTTCCCTTGGGTAATCTAGCTTGCTCCCAAGTCGTGTTGTCGATGAGGGATTTCATCTCATCTTTCATGGCAAGTTCCTACTTGCTAGCCTCATTAACCTGACATGTTTCATCATAACACTCTGGTTCACCTGCATCCGTTAGTAACAAGTAATCCAAATATCTCCTATTCGGTACATGCGGTCGGGAAGACCTCCTCGGTGTCAGAGTTGGAGTTGGAGTCTGTGGTGCTTCAGAGCACTCCTCTATGATAGATTCCTCTGTCTGGGAATTATCAATAATCTGTTGTGTCATGTTGTTGTTAGTGTAATCATCCAACTCTACAATATCAGGGTTATATAGTGCGGGATTCCTTGATGATGTCGCGTCTTTGTACATAACCTTTTCATTGAAAACAACATCTCAACTTCTGATTATTTTCTTATTTTGATCATCCCAGATGCGGTAACCAAACTCATCTTCACCATATCCAAGAAGTGTGCATTTTTGAGATTTTGGATCAAGCTTGCCCCTTGCATGATCACTAATATGTACATAAGAAACACAATCGAAAACTTTTAAATGTGAAAATTTTACCTCCTTTTTGCTTCATACCTCCTCTGGTAACTGGAACTACAATGGTACTGATGAACTTTAGTTAATTAGATAAGTAGCTGTGTTGATTGCTTCTGCCCAAAATTGCTTTGGTAAACCTACTTGTAATCACATACTTCTGGCTCTCTCAGTCAAGGTTCTGTTCATTCGTTCTTCTATATCGTTGTGTTGGAGCGTACCTAGCACGGTTCTTTCTAGTCTGATCTCATGCTCGTAGCAAAACCTTTTGAATTTTCTATCTTCATATTCACCACCATTGTCTGATCTCAGCTTTTTGATTTTTAAGTTTGTTTCATTTTCCACCATGGCCTTCCATTTCCTGTAAACATCATACACTTCAAATTTATTTCTTAAGAAATAAACTCATACCTTCCTGGAATGGTCGTCAATAAAGGTGACGAAAAAGGATTTTTCGCCAATGGATGAAACTGAGCTTGGTCCCCAAACATCGGTGTGCATCAGCTCTAATTTTATTTCTTTGGAGTTCTGTCGAATGTCTGAAAGTTGACTCTTTTCTATTTGCCAAGGTACAACTCTCACATTGGTCAATATTAGTTGACTGGAGACCTAGAATCTTTCCCTTTGAGTTCATATTTTCAAACCTTTCTCACTCATGTGACCGAGTCTCTAGTGCCACACGTTTCAATCTTCATTCCCTACAGCAACTAAAATTAACATGCAAGTATCTGTGGTCATATAAAGTGTACCAATTTTCTTACGACGCAAGCATGTCATTACGCCTTTGGAAATTTTCCAACTATCGCCATAGAAGGTTGTAGCGTAACCTTCACTTGCAAGCTGTCCAATAGATATTAATTTTTTCTTGAGATTAGGGATATATCTGACATCAGTCAAAATTCAGGTAGTACCTGTCAAATTTATTTTTGCTTCTCCTTTTCTTGCAATTTCACAAGGTTTGTCATCACCAAGATAAACATGGCCAAGATTTTCAGGTACATACCTATTAAGCATTTTTTTTGTTGCCTGTTGCGTGAAACGAGGCTCTAGAGTCAATACCCAAGACTTTCCCTTTCTTTTTAAAGAGCATAACAGTGCATCTCCTTCTCCTGAAGAAAAGATGACATTTGTTTTGGTCTTATTTTCTGGCTCCTTCTAGGATCGACATTGATTTTTGTAGTGGCTTGTCTTGCCACAATTCTAACACTTGATTTGCTTTTTGCTCCGAGTGTTGTTGGAATTTCCTGGAGCTCTTGATTTGGACCATCTGCTTCTCGATCTTCCACGGTTTTGATCTTTGTTTTGATTTCTGCCCCTAATCTGTTTCTCACCTTGTGTGACTAAGGTATGCCCTTGGAGGTTAACGGTTGGCTTTCTCAAGGTGTTAGTATCCCATAGTGAAGTCATCACTTCTTACAAATTCAAGGTTTCTTTACCAATAAGCAATGCTGTAACAAGACTATTATAAGAAGGTGGTAGAGATGCCAAGAGAGAAGCGTTTTATCTTCTTCTTCAACTTTTACACCAAGACTCATTAACTGGGTCTTGATCTTGTTGTAGTCATTTATGTGGTCAAAAATATTTATCCATTCTTCCATTTTTAGCTGATAGAGTCTCTTCTTCAAAAATAGCTTGTTTGTTAGAGATTTTGACATGTATATCTGTTCTAATTTTTTCCATAGCTCAACAGGTGATGATTCATCTAACACAGAATATTTAACTTCATTTGACAGACATAAACAAATAGTACTAACCATTTTCATTTCCATCTCTGCCCAATCATCATCTTTGATATTTTCTGGCTTCTTCCTTATTAACGGCTTGATCAAGTCACGCTGAATCAAGATATCCTTGACTGTACTCTACCATAGACTAAAATTGTTCCGATTGTCAAATTTTTCCATGTCGAACTTGGATAAATTGTCATCCATTATAAAACTGCAACTTATAGGCTGATTTTGGCAAATCAACTGCACCAATGCATTCGAAATAGCCAAAATAGCTAGGAATGGATTTGACCCAATATATGTGGTCCCACTGATTACATGGTAGGTGAGCCCCACTAGTGACGTGGCAAGTGAACCCTACTAGTGACGTGGCAAAAAAAAATCTTTGGATGTGGCGTGCGCCTTCTACACTCTTCTGCAGCTTGCAATTAAATGTGCAATGGATCCCCTCCTTTCTTTTGATTTAAAAAAAGGAGTGAAGTGACCACACCTTTTTTTATTTTTTATTTTTTATTTTTTTTAATAATAATAGACCTTACCTTTATTTATTTATTTTGTTTGTTGTGACTTGCTGGGGAAGATTATGTTAGGAATCTACGAGCAATAAATACACGCCAGAAAAATAAGAGACACTAGAAATTTACGTGGTTCGGTCTAGATTGACCTACGTCCACGGAGCACACCACAATCCACTATGAAATCGGGAGAAAATACAAACTTCTTCTCAGCTCTCTCTGCACTCTTCCTCGTGCTTTTTTCTACACGCATTTTCACTTGCATACACTTCTCTATTTATAGATGGCTAAAGAAATTACTGTAAATGGCAGATTAAATTGTAATCAATTTTGGCTTAATCAATAGCCGTAGATTGCAGCTCAATATGGCTCAACAGCTCACACGCAGCACCAGCTCACACACGTCTCTGGCTCCAGCTACTCAACAATCTCCCACTTGGAGATGGAGACGCCTCCTCAACTAGTGATAAATGATGTGCTCAAACATGTCTTCAGGCATGAAGATTAACTGAAGTTGAACACAATTTCAACTTTTTAGTAATTATCACCTTTGTTAACATATCTGCTGGATTCCTGCTACTTTAGATTTTTTCAAGTGTCAACATGTTGTTCTCTAACAGAGATCTAATGAAGTGATAACGAAGTCCAATATGTTTGGTTCTGGAATGAAATGCAGAGTTCTTTGCTAGATGTATTGCACTTTGACTATCACTATGCAAAACATTTCTCTTATGCTTTATTCCGAGCTCTGTTAACAAACTCTGAAACCAAATCATCTCTTTACTTACTTCTGTTATTGCTATGTACTCAGTTTCTGTAGTAGATAGAACAACAATCTTTAGTATCTGTGATATCCAACTAATAGCTGTTGTGTCAATAGTGAATATATACCTGGTGGTGCTTCTGCGATGATCAATTGCCTACAAAATCAGCATCTACATGCCTTTGAATTTTCAAGTCGTTTTTGCCGAAACATAGGCACTTATCAATAGTGCCACGTAGATATCTCAAAATCCACTTCACTACTTCCCTGTGAGTCTTCCCTAGATTTGACATGTACCTGCTAATAGCTCCCACTGCTTGGTCAATCTCTGATATGGTACCAACCATAGCATACATGAGACTTCCAACAACTGAGGCATATGGTACTTTAGTCATGAAATCTTTTTCTTCATATGTCTCGGTGTTCCACTGTCGTGTCCCTATACCTTCTAGGACATCATCCACATCTACATAGGTTGTTTCAAACTCTGTAGGTTCTATTGTATGTCTATCTTTGTACATTATTTTTTCATCAAAAATCACATCTCTACTTTCGATCACTTTTTTGTTTTCATCATCCCAAATGTGATACCCATATTCATCTCCACCATAATCGACGAAGGCGCATTTTCGAGATTTTGGATCAAGCTTATTCCTGACATGACCATTGATATGTACATACGCAACACAACCAAAAACTCTTAAATGTGAAAGTCTTACCTCTTTACCGCTTCATACTTCTTCTAGTAGTCTATAGTCCAATGGTACTAATGGACTCCTGTTAATCAAGTAAGTTGTTGTATTGACTGCTTCTACCCAAAACATTTTTGATAAGCATGACTGCATACGCATACTTTTGGCTTTTTCTGTCAACGATTTGTTCATCCGCTCAGCTATGTTGTTGTGCTGAGGCGTACCTGGCACAGTTTTTTCTATCCTAATACCATGCTCATAGCAGAATTTCTTGAACCCGGTGTCATCATACTCACCACCATTATTGGTTCTTAGCTTCTTGATTTTCAAACCAGTTTCATTTTCAATCATTACTTTCCAAATCTTAAAAGCATCAAAGAGATCAGATTTGTATTTCAGGAAGTAAACTCATACCTTCCGAGAATGATCGTCAATAAATGTTACGAAGTAATGCTTCCTAGTTGTGGATGAAATGGTCGTTGGTCCCCATACATCTGAATGGACTAGCTCAAGTCTCTCATTATTTGGGATACTGGTGTTCGTCTGGAGCCTGACCCTCTTCTGTTTCCCAAGTATGCAATCCTCACACGTGTCAATCTTCACTGACTGTAAATCACTCAACTTTTCCTTTGAGTGCATCACCCTGAGTTCCTTCTCACTCTGGTGTCCGAGGCGTTGATGTCAAATGTTGTTATCATCATTTCTTGTAGCAACTGTAATAGACATGCATGCATTAAAGGTTACATAAAAAGTTCCACTTTTCTTACCTCATGCAATCGTCAGTGCACACTTCGAAATCTTCCATTCATTACCAATGAATATTGTGTTATACCTTCATCTGCCAGTTGATCAACTGAGATCAAGTTCTTCCTTAGATCTGGAATATATATGACATTTCTCAGCTTTCATACTGACTCGTTCATCTTGATCTTCACTATCCGCTTGTCGGTTATGTCGCAAGGTTGATCATTGCCAAGGTATACTTTACGGAAGTCACCTAGTTTATATTTCTCTAGGCAATCTCTACTGCAAGTGACATTAAACGAAACTCCAGAATCTAACACCCAAGACTCATTTTTGCTCTCTAAAGAGCAGATCAACATATCATCATTTTCTGAAGCAACATTTGCTTCTGTCTTCGCCTTTGTCTCATATTCTTTTTTTGGACCTTTGCACTAGTTTCTGTAATGACTAGTTTTTCCACATTTCTAGTATTCTATATTCTTTGTGCCTTGGGAACCTGTGTCCTAAGAACCTCTAGGATTTCTGGATTTGGACCGTTTGGACCTAGATTTGCCACGATTGTTTGATCGTCCATGCCTGCTTCCTTTGCCTCAACTATCTATGTTCAAGGCTAAACTCGAAGTGAAACCATGGCTTAACTGCATTCTGATTTCTTTCATCAAAATCATGCTAATGACATCATCGTATACTAGTTTTGATTTCCCTGCGGAGCTACTGATTGTTGTAACAATACCATTCCAACTTTCGGGCAATTGATTGAGAATCAATAGGGCACGAATCTCACTATCAAATGTAATCCCAATTGAAGCGAATTGATTCGACAACTCGTTGAAACTATTCGAATGTCTGCTAAAACTTTTACCTGTAGATATTGTCATAATAAATAACCTTTTGATAAGATGTACCTTATTAGCGACTGACGGCTACTTGTACATGTTAGAAAGCGCATCCATTAGAGACTAAGTGGTTGATATGTGTTTGATATTAAATGCAACAAACTTTGACAACGTTATTCTGATAGCTCCAAGAGCTTTCCAGTCAAGCAACTCCCACTCGTCCTCATTTATAGATCCTAGCTTTCTCTTCAATGGTAAGTGCAACTCCTTCCCAAACAAGTAATCTTCAATCTGCATCTTCCATAAACCGAAATTGTTGTTGTTAAACATCTCGATCTTTGAGCTCTTTTCGTTCAACATCTCAATTCGCTGATCTAGAGATGGAATTAGCTCAAATGAATAACACGGTTGGATCTAGAATGGTTGAAAACCTTAGAAATGGTTTAATTTTTTTGAAAAACGGCTTTGAAATGACTCTAGAAACTTGGTCAAACTTCTCGGTCAAAAAAGGTCAAACTTAACGGAATATTCCCAAACTTAACAGAATATACCTACCGTTAGTGACGTTGTTACTTGACGCCGTCTACTGACATGGTAGGGATAGGGTCCATTGCTGACATGGCGCTGACGCGGCACTGTGGGGCCCATCTGCTAGCAGATTTTGTGGGTCCCACTATGAGTCCCAACTGCTGCCGTGGCAGATGATGTGGCGTGGGCCTGAGGTGATGTGGCGGCTGACTCAGTCGCTGACTAGGCGATGACGCGGCTATTGACTGGGCCACTTACTCGACGCCACGTGACGCTAACGTTGCTGACACAACATTGATGTAGACAAGTGACGTGGCGCTGACGTCACATTGTCTTCAACCTTCTGCTGCTTCGCCGGGCGTTCATCGATGGCCTGTCGATTGTTTGCTGTGCGTGAAGGTGAATGGGAGCACGTGGACACATCGTTTGGACATTGAAGGCGTGTGCGGAGTCGTCTGGGCTCCTTTCAAACTCTTGTTTGCACCGTTGGCTTCATCTCGACAAGAGGAACACAGTGGTGCTCTCAAAATGCAATTTTGTGAGAGAGGGAGTCTCACTGTATGAATCAATATGAAAAATACAATGCAGGAGGAGAACACACTCTAACTCAACTCAAGCTCAAACCTCTCTGCCTCATGCACACAGCACACAACTCCCTGATTTTGTACTCTAAATATTTTTTCTTACACACACACACACTTAACTTTACAACGCAGTGTATATATATATGTTAGAGAGAAGCATTGAGATGGAGCAACAATAAAGACGAAATGCATGCTTAAGCTGCACATGCTCCACGAATTGTATCTTTCAGAGCAAAAAATAAATACAACCACATGGGTGGGTCAACATTATCTTGAGATTTTGAAGGTGATTTCCCAAATCCGCGCGGTTCGATCGACCGTATCATTTTGAACTAGGAAGTTCGGTCGACTAGGCGATTGGGGCTTCTCCCGAAG
The DNA here is from genome assembly GCF_029873635.1 of Malania oleifera. NCBI lineage: Eukaryota > Viridiplantae > Streptophyta > Magnoliopsida > Santalales > Ximeniaceae > Malania > Malania oleifera. Next base: position 82,838,307 of record NC_080423.1, on the reverse strand, counting down.
ATGTTCAGTCAACCAGAGCGTTGAAGCTCATTTTGGGTTGGTCGACCGAAGGGTCAACTTTTGACCTAGGGAGGTTCGGTCGACCAAGTAATATTATCTTGGCCATGTTCGGTCAACTGTAGTGTGGTTAAACTGTTGACCATAGACCAGTTCGATCGACCGAATGCTCCTCATGCATTCTCATTCGGTCAACCGAACATGCATTTTGGGTGCATTTCAGTCCTAATCCCTTTGTATATAAATCATATTCATATGATGATAAAATTTAAGAAGATAGTGCCTGTTTTTATGTAGTATAGGGAGTCTTATGGTCAGTCTAAGGCATTTGAGAATTGACCCCAAAAATGTGGCATCAGCCAACCGAATCCTTAAGGTCCAGCTATGGTCATTAAGCTTATCCGTCCTATCATGCATGAAATGTATTAATTATTACAGACCATATAAGATTACAGACCCAAATGATAAATATAAAAACATAATACAACTTAAAATATAAATCAATCTTCATGCGTGGCTCCTTTACAATTCCATGGAATACGTCGGGATATACTCATTCAGGTGCTCTTACGGCTTCCATCTCTCATCTGTCAATCGTGCTTAGAAACATACACCTGTTCATACATTTAGCACACAGATGAGATATTGTGGTTTGTCGTAATCAAAACAGGAGACAGACTCAAAAAGTCAACAATTTCTCCCTTTTTTATGATGACAAATACAGGAACAAAATATGAGTTCGCCTGGCAAGGCTCCCCCTAACAATATGCACAAATACAAAATGATATTCAATAAAGTTTACAAACAAGAATGAAGACATCAGAATGATTCAAGTTATTCATTTAAGTACAACTATCATTTTCCATTTTGAATAACAAAAGGTCGAGGAGAAACTAATTTTGCTCTTATAAAACATCTCCCCCTTTTGTCATCAACAAAAGGGCATGTAAAAAATATAATTGTTTGTGAAAAACTATAGCAATTAAGCACACACACAGTATAACTAGTCATTAACAATTAAAATAACATTACAAACATGATTAGACCATAAATAAGCACAAATCATTTCAGTTCAAATGTTTCATAAGACTCGTGAAATATTTTAGTTCAAAGCACACGATATATGAAAACAAATAGAGGGTTTGAGCATAAAAATAGTCTAACTAGTTCGCATGCATTTTCATGTAAATATATATATATATATATATATATATATATATATATATATATATGTATGTATGTAATAATAAGGCAAGATATAAAGGATTTTTTATTTGAAAGAATTTCTTGCCAAATAATAAAAATATATGTATATATATCCCCATTTGATGTTTGCAAAAAGGTACAGGAGGTGTGCTTGTTAAAAAAAATTAATTTAAAGCAAGCAAGCACAAATTTTCTAGTTTGTCAATGAAACACATACTAAAATATAACCAAAAAACCGCAACCATAATGATCCAAAAAAAATTTAACAATCACGTGCAAGATCATATGACAAATCAAAGGACTGTGGCAGATCAACATGTTTCAGATTATGATTTTTGATTAAAACATTTCATTCAGCCACATGCCATACTTAATTTAATAACAGATCTAAGCTAACAAGTTTATGAGCATAATATGATAGACATTTTTAATTTTAGATGCTTCCCCTATCAATTTGAATACATGCTTAGACACTATTAGCTACTTATACTGATATTAATTATGAGAATTCATTAAGTTTTTAACATAGTATAGGTATTGGAACAAATCGGACTCAAAAAGTAAAACCAATAATAGTATGGGTCCACGGAGCTGGTGAGTTATAATCCTTTTTCTCAAGAATGGGGCTTAAACTCCACGATATAGTCTCAGACATACATAAGTGTGTTTATGCTCAAGAATGAATTTCATTTAAGCACACCCATTATATGTTCATCCTTCTTAATATTACTTAGCATGCAAGAGATTTTAGGCATTAAATTCTTACTGATTTATCCTAAGATTGAGACTTAAACTCCCTTGTATATTTGCATGCACGCTTACTTGAATTAAGCTCAAGGATGACGTTCACTTAAGTACATTCCTTATATACTCATCCTATCAAATGAATTTAGTATGCAGCAAATATTAATCATTTAGTGCATATGCATGACATATTGCATTTTATTTTAAATGCATGATAGTCAATCAAGACTATACTCAAAGGTACGCAATAATGGTTCAAAAAGGATGACACAACTCAAAACACAATAAGTGTGTGCAAAATGAAAAACTTCCCCTAAATCATGCAAATTCCTTAGTCAATGGACCATCATCAACATATGGGACGTTCAATTTAAAAGGGATGATTCTTTACCATTTGGGTCCGGAGTGAAAGTACATAACCCAAAGAATTTGACCAAATGGTGCCCATGAGTTAAGTTCATCCTAAGACACAAACTAAATGTGTACATGTCTTCAAAATATATAGCGGTTTGGATTTCACATGTATTATTCTATGCAATTACTATGCATCCTAGGAAAGGAAATGTGTTGCTTATACTAATCAAAAATTGATTTCACCAAGTATACCAGACAGTATAAGCAGTCCTTTTAATGCAACTATACTGGTTATTTGTTAAGGCATTTTATCAAATGTTTAGTATAGTCTTCCCTATAAGCCATAGATGAATCAGAGAATGTATATTAAGACATACTTTAGAATTAATGATCCATGAACATTCCGTATCAAATTACAAAGCTTTAAGAGCAGGATAAAATGTTCAAGATATTAGAAGAGCCTCAATGTTTTAATAAGCAAATTGATGCATATGAGTTCTTTGATCCTTTTTCTATAGGGATGGAGCTAAGCTCCTCTAAATTTATAATGATTATGATAGGATGAAATTTAATTATTCAGTTGATTTTCACTCATCCTTTCAAACAAAATTTTTAATTTAATTTTATTATAATCATCTCTAGACAAGGTTTTATGTTAGGAAAATTCTTGTCGAAATTTCGGCAGCATGCCGTCTGTAAATCGAATATTTTCCCATAAAACCTATACCTGATAGGTTTAAATAAGCAATTTATAATTCAGTTCAAGGCACATGAGAACCTATATCCACAACCAATATGCAATACACATCAAATGCATTCGCCATCCAGGAGGCATTCTAAACTAAGCATGCATTACAATAGTACAATCAACAGTCCATATAAAATGTAAATCATCCAACAAGATAAAATGAATAGTAAATAATCATGGATAGTTAGGAATTCAATGCAGTACTCATATGGACATTTAGGCATGAAATAGAAAAATATGAGAACATTTTAATTTATATAACCATAAAAGAATATATGCTCCCCCTGAGTTATGCGTTCAACTCATTTTATGCCTTTTCTTATTTTTTAGGTTCTTTAGCCAAGTGTTATAAAAGTTTCAATGATTATATCTTGGCTTTAAATTTTTTCGGCTTATTGAACCAAAAAGTCAAAATGAATATTTCCTGAAGTGTACTAAGTCAACATTGTCTTTATTGATATGAATTTCAATACGTGTAAGGGACACAAGTTAAAATGACTTTCATATTTAATAGTTTGTGCATAGGTTTCTTTGAACTATGTATCTTTATTTTTTAATGGAAACCTAAAGAAATCATTTTAGTCGTTTAACTTATTCTGATAAGGTAAAGCTCTAAATGATTTGATGTTAATGTTTGAGAGCTTGTGAGAAGTATAAAATTAAATACTCTTAAGGATTAAAATTTTTGTTAAGTTCAAGGAGTATTCATTATGAGTGGACAAGGTAAGCTTAATTTAATATGTTTATATTTAAGTGTGAATTAAGCATATTGAATTATATACCAGGTGTAGTAGTCTTGCCCATTTAGAAGTGGATGTATATGCTAAGCTTCTATATTTTACACCTAAGAGACTTCCCAAGCCTAATGTCATTACCAATCCCTAAATCTAGTCCTAGGGTCTAAGGAAGAATTAACTAATTTGGTAATATTAATTTAGATCCATTTTTCCTTAGGTCCTAAGGGGTTTTCTTTCGTGACAACGTACTCCATTTCTTTATCTAAGCCTCTAGCACTTTTAGATTTACATTTGGATTGGATGTGTAGGTTTCTTTTACAAAGTAAGCTAATTTTGTATATGCGTGAAAAATCATGCTTATTTAAACTCTTTTTGCTTAATGAGGCAAGATAATGACAGTGAGACCTATAATATGACCGTTTTTTAAAAGATTTATTTCTTTTAACTCGTAGGGGTTTATCATCTTCTATTTCTTCCTTTAGGCAGATAATTTTCAATATCTTCTTAATCTTTTTCTTTTCAAGGATGGCATGATACTCTTTTAATTTTTCTATTGCTTTGCCAACCTATTACTCTTATTTTTCAAAAAGGTTTTCTTCTTAGACATCCCAACTAGAATCTTATGCATTTTAAATGATTCGTTTTCTAGTGCAATATGTGAGGACATGCTTTCATTGTAAGATTCAATACATGATTCATCACAAAATATATCATTATAACATTCATATGAATCAATGCATACAGTATTATCATCAGAACCAATAGATGACTCATCATACAATATATCACATGATTTGACACAAGAGTCATCACAACATGCATCACATGAATTATTAAACGAGCTAGAGTGAGAATCATATACCTCCTCATTGATTTCTAGCTCATGATTTACCTCCTTCTAATCATTTGAGCTTGGAGCATTCGGAGGAGTTACGATCTCCTCCTGGGATTCTCCATATTTTTTTTTTCTAGTTCATCCTAGGTTTCCTGTGCACTATGACAAGCCACAAACTCAACGAGAATATTAGAATCTAAAGCACGGTATAATAACTCCATGGCATATGAATTCACATGCAATAAGTTTATATCATTTGTATTACCCGGCATACAAATTCCATTCACAATCACCTGCCAGGTCCTCCATTTTATAGATTTTATGAAAACACTCATTCTAATTTTTCAGTGGGTGAAATTTTCACCACAAAATATAGGAGGACAAGTAGGTGACTATCTCTCACCAAATGGGGATACACCAATGTGAGTCATCTCAATCTTTTAACAAAAACGTTTAAGTCAATGCTACGATGCTCTGATACCAATTGTTAGCTTTGGTGTATTCCTAAAATGGAGGTGAATTGAAATTTTAAAATTTATTCTTAGGTCTAGCTAATCTAACAGAAGTATATTCGCAACCTAGGGTCTATCTATACAGTTCCAAATGCACAAATAAATAAAACGTGCAGAAATTAAATCATGCACTACATTTACCACATAACATACACATGCGATAAATAAAATACGAAAAAATAAAATGCACACATGATATATTATCGGGGTTCGACCAATGCAGCCTACTTCCCTGCCTCTAGGTCGCAAGCCCTAGGATTCCACTAATGCTCACTTAACGGGTTGAGTGACACCGGTTACAACCAGATCAATTAACGGGGTTGACCTCAACCTAAATACACTTTAACAGGATTGTGTACCTAGTTTTTCTAACCAGGTCTAAGCCAATCCGGGACTATTCAATAGGGGTAGTCTCCCTCTTCAAGCCCACACTTGGAATACAACAAACAATATAATTTTGTGTACATGAAAATATGCTTCTTGCACTAAGAAGATATGTACCAATATGCTCAACCAAATAATGCACTCACATATAATAGGATACTACGCTCGAGTGAGATTTTGTTAACTTATGTGTTAACCCTCAACTAAATGTGTATCAATGTATGTGTGGGAGAGTAAGACTTTTGATCTTAAGCAAACATACTTTTTGTGTGGATGATCAGACAATCATTATAACCATAAGCAAATATCACATAAATATTTCTCAAATGTAAAGCATAGTAGATAATAGGGTTATAAGTTTGTTAAAGATATTTTCGTTAAAGCACAAATCAAGCTTGTAAAACTTGCAATGAGGATGCAAAATCAAAAGTCACACAAGGGTTTTTCCCAATCAAATATTTATGAAAGAAATATTATGGAAAAAATATTAGCTAGCTCTCCAAAAATCAACACGTAATCAAATAAAAACTAGGGAGAGTTTAGCCTATGAGAAGAGTATAAAGAATACTACTACCTTCTTTCATGATAAATAACTAGATGAGTATAGGAGGTAATTTTTTGCAATAGGATTGAAGAGATATGAAAATGTAGACATTTTAGACAAAAATATTTTTAGAGAGTTTTTCCTAATCTCAAATCCTAATCCCTGCTTAATTTTTGCAAATGAAGGGTTATATATAGATTTTGGAAAAATTATAGCCATTGGGGACACGTTGGGTATTTTTGAAAAAGATTAAGTGAGTTTAATTAAAATTACTCCAGTTTAAATTTCGTAAAAAATTCGCCAACCTAAGAGGTTCGGTCGATCGGACTTAAGGTTCGGTTAACCAAGTGTCCCAGGTTAATCGGCTAGGTAAAAATTGACCTAAGAAGATGGTCGACCATCTTGAGATTTTGAAGGCGATTTCCCAAATCCGTGTGGTTCGGTCGACCGTATCATTTTGAACTAGGAAGTTCGGTTGACCATGCGGTTGGGGCTTCTCCCAAGGATGTTTGGTCGACCAGCGTTGAAGCTCATTTTGGGTCGGTCGACCGAAGGGTCAACTTTTGACCTAGGGAGGTTCGATCAACCAAGAAATATTATCTTGTCCAGGTTTGATCGATCGTAGTGTGGTCAAAATGTTGACCACTGACTAGTTTGGTCAACTGATGCTCCTTATGCATTCTGGTTCGGTCGACTGAACATGCATTTTAGTCCTAATCCCTTTGTATATAAACCTTAATTCATATGATGATTAAATTTAAGAAGATGGGGCATATTTTTATGTAGTATAGGGGGTCCTATGGTCAGTCTAAGGCATTTGAGAATTAACCCCAAAAATCTGGTGTCGGTCAACCAAATCCCTATGGTCCAACTATGGTCATTGAGCTTATTTGTCCGATCATGCATGAAATGTATTAATTATTACAGACTATATAAGATTACAAACCCAAATGATAACTATAAAAATATAATACAACTTGAAATATAAATCAATCTTCATGCGCAGTTCCTTTGCAATTCCATGGAATACGCCAAGATATACTCATTCAGGTGCTCTTATGACTTCCACCTCTCATCTGTTAACCGTGCTTAGAAACATACACATGTTCATACACTTAACACACAGATGAGATATTGTGGTTTGTCATTATCAAAACAGGAGACAGACTCAAAAAGTCAACAATGTTTTTAATAGATCGGTTGGCTTCATCCCGTTAATTAAACTGGGAAGTCTCAGCCCCGTAAGTGAGACAGGTTGGATTCAGCTCGAAAAATTGAACTGGGGAATCTCCGCCTACTAAGGGAGACAAGTTGGGATCGGCTTTATAATTGAGTTGGGGTTTTCCTTGCCTCATAAGGAAAGGTTGTAATAGCTTCTGCTCCTCCGATTTAAGTGAGTAGGGATAATGTAATCCTTGGGGTGTATGCCCAAGGCAGGGACGTAGGCTGATTTGGCTGAACCTCGATAACAAATATCGTGTCTCTCTCTCCCTATCTCATTTACTTTCTGCATTTTAATTTCCATATGTGTATGCTTGTTTACTTACTATTATAATAATTTGCAAGCACACATTTGAGTTAAATGTGATATGTTGCACGTGTATGTTTGAACGTATAGTTTCATCATTTTTCATACACGCTAGTATATTGAATGAGATATGAACTGTGGTGAATCGATGTAAATGTTTAAATTAGTTAAAATATTTTCAAAACCCAATTCACCCCCCTCTTGAGATCACACCAATTCCAACAACGATGTTTAACAAGCCCGCTGGTACATTTAGTATAACAACGATGCAACATGGGCCACATAAAGGAAATAATGTTCAAACTTTGAGCATCAATGGACATGAATGCTCATATGGGAAGTGACAAGATTTACATTTTCCCTGCTCTCACCTATTAGTTGCATGTGCTGAGACATGGTTAAAAGCTATCAGGTTTTTTCACCTACAGCACTACTGAATACTATGCGACATACGCAGCCAATTTTAACCTGATTAGGCACGAGGTGTACTAGCCACCATCCTTGTTGTCAACTTTGCAAGCAAATCCTATGTTAGAATGGGATAAAGGTCGGCCAAGGAGCTCACATCTACATAATGAGATGCACGTAAGGGAGGTAGGAAAAAGAATATGTGCAACATATGTCATAAAAAGGGACATTACCGCATAAGGTGCTAGAGAAGGACCCAACCTGGGGATCAAGTTGGCCCATCACATTGGCTAATAATGCCTACGCAAGCCTCGTTTTATAGAATATGTTACTACATTATATTATATGATTTATATATTGACTGTATTCAACTTTCCCATTTTGCAACATCAATCTAGGGTCGAGGGATCGTTCAGTGTTGACGTTGATCAAGCAACACTGGTCCCGTCGAGCATGGGTCGACGTTCACACAGCGTAACGACCTGCTATTTATTTTCCAGTTCTGTTATATATGTATATATACTATGAAATTTATAATGCTCTGATACCTACTAGATTAAACCAAACCATCAACCTAAGCAGCGAGAAGCGAAATTCATATAAACACAATCAAGAAAATATACAATACCATAGTGTTAAAATGTTCCCCAAAATATACACATATGACTGTTTCCCAAAATACCGTTAACTAGGTTAGGAATATACATAAATACTCCCAAAAATACTCACTCTACTAATAGGGCGATACTAAAACCCCTCTACCTACGAGCCTGATCCGTTCGCCTACCTGGATCACTTGAAAAATGTTAAATTAATGGGATGAGACAACCTTTAGTAAGATGAAATATGCTATTGTTAGTGTGTGGCAAATGAGTTACAATACTAAGATTTATTTCTATATAATCATGTATAACTGAATCTGTAAATATAGTTCAAATGATATAGCCACCACCTTTCCCATGTTACTTAACATATTTGTATTTTAGGTTTCTATACATAATACTTTTAATATAGATATACATATATTCCCTGTTTCTGTGAAACTGTACATACATAATAATAGCTGAAAACTTCCATAAATGGATAATTGTATGTCATGATTTAACCCCTCATGATAGGGTTGTGCGGCCCGTAAGCGGGATCTATCCTGGCTAGCCGACCAGGATAAACCACTAAACTCCATCAGTCTGATCAGCCCTCCTCAACTCATATCTAATGGGAAGCATGTCCATACGTGGGCATTTGATCGACCTACTTACCACGTATTATCTAAATAGGTGGTTGCACTCTATTCTGTATATAACAACGGTACCTTGCTTTGTAAATTGTATCTGTAATATCCATCAGCATCTGATACTATATAATACATTTCTATATACAACTATCTGTTTTACCATAATTTTGTAATAAATGTATTAACCATGACGTTGTAGTAAACTGTATCTGTATCAAGTGTATTTCTAAAATGAATTGTAAAACTGTATTTCATGGTACTGTAAACTGTATAATCATGGTATTCTATAATCACTGTAAATCATATCCACTGTCTGTATATTCTAAAAATCATAATTCTAAAAAATACTGTAAAGCATGTTTATGTTCTATATCTATATTCTCAAGTCACACAGTAATTTAAAACATATTATTTATAATTGATAAATTGCATAAAGTTCTGTTGTGAATCATAATCTGGTAGAAATATACACTTCATACTGAAAATCATTCTAAAACTTCCTAGAATAGCATATTTCTTTTACCTGATTCCTGTTAAAATCCCCCTATTATGACGGGTCCTACACCTGCAACGTTCTCTACTCAACACCCTAAAAATCATATATCTCAGAACAAAATATTACTATTTTTACGTCTACAGCATTTCTTACAACAACTAGAAAGTCAAATTTCAACAAAAAGATCTTACCCTGAATCTGGGATGAAATCCAATTTCGTCCCAACGACAATGAGTTCTGACAGACTTGAAGACAACTTCTCCAGGAGCGTCGTGGTGGCCTCAGATAGTCGATCCGGCAACTAACGGAGTCGAAATCGAAGAGAGAAAAGGGAAGGACCGTAGAGAGAGGAGAGAGAGAGAAAGAGAGAGAGTTTCTGTGAATTTGCTGCGTAAAAATCCAAGTTTCAACTATTTATAGAATTGGATTCATTGACGAGACACGTCACCTCGTCGAAGAGTCCTGTAGAAAGTTCGTCGATGAACCTGCACCCTCGTCAACGAATTTCAGACTTCCAAAAATCCTCTCTTGATATCTTCTCGTCTACGAAACTTTTCTTCGTCGACGAGCCTCTGGTACCCTCATCGACGAATCCCCCGTGTTCATCGACGAGAATCTGATAAATTTTCTCTGGTCATTGCACCCCAAAGTGCAACGTCTTCGTCGACGAAATAGGCTGCCTCCTTCTATTACTGTTTCCATTTTCTTCCCTCTTTATTATTTAAATATCATTATTCTTTGGTCATTACATTCTCCCCTCCTTATAAAATTTCGTCCTAGAAATTTACTATTCATATAGCTCATCATCCCTTAAAGGCAAAACGGTCTATTTATTTTATTATTTGCCTTTACTTATGGTGGAGGAATACCGTGGTTACATAGGTAGTTCTGGGAGATTACAACTATAAAAGAAAATTCTCTTAAAACCAAAATACTACTTATCATATACTTTACATTACAATTACATTGTACTAAATAAAACAAAATTACCACTACTTTAATTTACGCATCACTGTTATAACCCACTAAACAGGTGGGGATATTTCTGTCTAATCTCATCTTCAAGCTCCCACGAGAGTTCTTTTATCGCGTGATTCCTCCACATGACTTTTACTAGTGGTATCTTTTTATTGTGCAATTCCTGTTCTTTTTTGTCTAGGATCTGTACTAGAACTTCAGCATATGCTAGATCACCCCTGAGTTCCAATTCTGCATAGCTGATGATATGGGAAGGATCTAAGATATATTTCCTTAATATAGAAACATGAAACACGTCGTGAATCCTAAATAAAGATGGCGATAAAGCCAGTCGATAGACAATTGACCCAATCTTCTCGAGTATCTCAAATGGGCCAATGAACCTAAGGCTTAACTTACTCTTCTTCCCAAACCTCATGATCCCCCTCAATGGTACAATTTTCAGAAATACATGATCACCTACTTCAAATTTCAGTTCCCAATAGTGAGTATTCGCATAGCTTTTCTGTCGACTCTGTGCTGTACTGATCCTATCTCAAATAAGTCGAACTTTATCGTACACCTGCTGAACTATCTCTGGTTCCAAAACTCACCTCTCATCCAGCTCACTCCAGTATAGAGGGGAACGACACTTCCTACCATATAGTGCTTCATAAGGAGCCATGTCTATGTTAGCCTGATAATTGTTGTTGTAAGCAAATTTCACCAATGACATATATTGAGTTCAGCTACCCTTAAAATTCAATACACACGCTCGCAACATATCCTCAAGTACCTAAATTATTCTTTCTGTCTAACCGTCCATTTGAGGATGAAAAGCGGTGCCAAATGTTAGCTGAGTCCCTAATGTCTCCTGCAAACTCCTTCAAAACCGCGATGTAAAACGTGGATCACGGTCCGAGACTATAGATACCGACACTCCATGGGGTTGAACAATCTCCTGTATGTAAATCTCTGCTAACCTATTCATAGGGTAGTTAACCCTAATGGGCAGAAAGTGCGCTGTCTTCGTCAACCTATCAACAATTACCTATATGACATTCTGACCATGCAGCGTCGGCGGTAACCTAGTAAAAAAATCCATGGATACATGGTCCCACTTCCATTCAGGAATGAAAAGTGGCTGCAACTGACTAGCCGACCTTTGGTGCTCAGCCTTAACCTGCTGGCACGTCAAACACTACTGTACAAATTCTGCAATCTCCCTCTTCATGTCACTCCACCAGAAATACTCCCACAGATTCCTATACATTTTCGTACTGCCAAGATGAAATGTGTATAAAGATCTATGTGCCTCTTCTAGAATCGTTCTCTTGATGCTGTCATCTGCAGGCACACACAATCTGGTGCGAAATCTCAAAGCCCCATCATCAGAAATACTAAATTCTTCTCCCTGACCGTCCTGTATTCTGGCTATCACTTCTACTAATTATGGATCACTCCCTTGAGCAGTTTTAATCTTTTCATAAAGTGTAGGCTATGCAACCAGACTGATAATAAATGCCTAAGGATCATCTACTACTAATTTCATGCCGAGTCTTTCCAAGTCCATTTGAATTTGGTGGTGCTGCTAACTGTGTTGTATCTTCTGATTTACGGCTCAAAGCATCAGCCATCACATTTGCTTTACCGAGGTGGTAACTGATGGTGCAATCGTACTCCTTGATGAGTTCCAACCATCTCCTCTAACGCATATTCATCTCTTTCGGTGTAAAGTACTTTAGGCTCTTGTGGTCGAAAAATATTTCACATTTCTCACCATATAAGTAATGTCTCCAGATCTTCAGTGCATGTACAACCGCAGCCAATTTCAGATCGTGAGTAGGGTAGTTTTTTTCATATTCTTTTAACTGCTTGGACGCATACGCTACCATCTTACCATATTACATCAGTATACAACTGAACCCTTTCAAAGACGCGTCACTGTAAATCACATACCTATCATGTAATGCCCTGAACTCTTAAACCCGAGTCCGGTGCGTTATACCTGATAAAATCCCTGATAATCCATAATCCATGATATACGTAGCGGAAAACATCACCATAATCTCCATATAATATAATACCAGAGTTTACTAATTCAAACTATAATTCAGAATAAATTATTCATCACCTGCATTTCCATAAATCTATATAACTCCAAAAACATCCAGTATTCACAATCATTCCTTTCTAATCATCCTTAAAACATAAGATATAAAATATAAAATATTAACATTCCCAAAAACATCATTAAAATGTTGATACCTTTTTTTTTTTCTTATTTCTCCCAAAAATACTATAAAATCTCGAGCTCTCTAAGCTTGATCTTAAGGAGGTCCTGAAAAAAAAATACATTTATATTTGGGTAAGACATATTTCAGTAAGGGAAAAAACAATATATTAAAATAATGTGTGGCTAACATGAGGTAAGTAGATATAATTTTAAAAACATTTTCAAATTATTAACATAACACTGAAATCATTCTCTGAACCTAATCAATCACATGTAAAGATTTAACCCACGAGATTACCCAAGGATAGGGGTAATTACCTGCCCATACAAATAACACCCCTCTACTCTGATATTTAGGTAACCCTAAGGACACTACTAAAGCATACCAGGGCACTTACCTTGCTTAGTAAGTGCTCAAGTGTTAGATTGATCTCTACTCACATCGTTCAACAATAACTTATCGGCAAAGGTTCTAAGGATAGGGAAATCTACCCGCTCATACAAGTAGGTTCCCTCTGCCCTAGTATGTTATGTGGCTACTGTCACATTTGAAGCTACTAGTGCAATCGCCTTTCTCAGTAAGCTCTTAGGAAAAGAGTACACTCCGCCCAATCACATCATGTTCTATGTACATAAATATTTCTAATATCATAATACTTTATTCCTTTCCATCATTATTCAATCATACATATATGTTCATGTTCATAATTTAAGCACTGCATTTCATTCCACTTTAAGTGGCTATTTCCCATTTTACATTGTTCACATTTCACATTTCATTTCCATTTCATTTATTTTCATTTTCATTTCATACCCAGCATCTTTTAGCTGTTTTACCCAGCATCTTTTAGCTTTTTTACCTGGCATTTTTCAACTGTCATACATTTACTCAACATCTTTCAGCTGCTTTACCCAACATCTTTCAGTTGTCATATATTTTCTCAACATCTTTCAACTGTTTTACCCAACATCTTTCAGTTGTTTACATGGTTGACACACACAGGCAACATAATTCATATCATGTTTTATTCATAATGTATTACTTACTTAACCTGCATCTCATACATTTAACATATAAGCATTACTTACTTAACCTGCATCTCATACATTTAACATATATTTGTACAGAATTTCATGTCACACAATTTAGTAATAAAATTCATACATTGCCTGTAAAATACGTCAATCAACATTTAACATTTATATACCAAAAATACATTTTATTCCTTACATAATTATCCTAAAAATATTTTTCCACTTTCATCAGTTCATTTTCGCATATACATATTTAATAAATAGCCCTAAACTTGAAAAAATATAATTTAAATGGTTGACATTTTAAACCCATACTGAAACATATATACATATATAACACAATTCATTTTTCACTAAAGTCATAAAAATTCTGATTTAATATATATTTTTCCCCTTATCTGGTTTCTTGAATTACGCCAATAGGAATCCCGAAAAATACCTGCGGCGCTCACTCGGATCCTGAATCAAAAATCTTAATTCCTTTAAATTAATCATAAATAAAATATTATTGTAATATTTTCTAAACCCTTAAATACCCAATAAACAGTTATATCCTCAAATATAACCAATTTACTAAATTTCTCAAATCTCACTCTCGCTTTGGAGTAGGGTCTAAAAAACCCCAATTGAAACTTTACTTATGTCAAAATGACGACGATCACGACTAGAAAACCATGGTGGTTCTTGATCGTCGATTTAACAGCAGATTTAACAAGAAATTGAGAAATTAAGGAAAATATACCTTTCCCCAGGAGTGGTGCCTACGTCGCTCCCACAACAAATATGCTCCAGTAGAAATGTTGGTGGCAGAGTTAGGAATCCAAAAGCACCTTCCGTTTCTCGATCAATCGAATATCCATCGAGAAATGAGGGAAGAGAGAGAGAGACAAAGATGAAGAGGTGACGAGCAGGAGAGAGCACAGAGAGAGGTGTAGGAGATGCCTTTGGAACAAAGTTTCAGCTTTCTTAACTTTTTTTTTTTTCTTACTTAGCTTAACTTATATATATATATATATATATATATATATATATATATATATAATCACCATTTTACTTAACTTAATTAATTCAAGTTAATAATATTTAATTAACTAATTAATTAATTAATAATTACTCTTAACTTTTTTTTCCCCACTATTTCTTTTTATTTGTTTATTTAATACATTAATTTAATAGTGTTTAACTGATTAATTGATTAATAGTTTTAATTAATTAATTTTTTAAAATTTTTTTTCTGGGTTATTACATTCTTCCCTCCTTTAAGAAATTTCGTCCTCAAAATTTTACTAACTAATCAATCATTTCCTTAACCTCTGAAATCAACTAACCAAATTTATACTACACATTTTCTATACTCCAATTTAATATCAAATACCCAACTTGACCACAAACCATTAAATCACATCACTTAAATTATTCTCTTTCAAAGATTTTTTTTTTTTTCTCCCTAAATCAATCAACCTAACATTCAAGTTCAAATTCTGAGTTCTTATTTCTCTGCTCAGAAACATCACCATCGATGGATTTGTTATGATTTTATGAAGCTAACTACTTCTTCAGAAAAACAAAGAAGACCACTAAGGGATTTATGCCCCCAAACTTACAAAACACAACTCAAAATTTCTAACGGTATCTTAATCTACCCATCCCTATCCTTATCGCAACTCAATCCTATACTTTGGTATAAATCATTCCTAACCTAATACTCAAATATTTCCATATTCAGGCGATGTAAAATTAATCACACTTCCGACTGGACATTGCTCTAATACCATAATGTAACGCCCTGAATCCTTAAACCTGAGTCCGGCGCATTATACCTAATAAAATCCCTGATAATCCATAATCCATGATATACGCAGCGGAAAACATCACCATAATCTCCATATAACGTAATACTAGAGTTTACTAATTCTAACTATAATTCAGAATAAATCATCCATCATTTGCATTTCCATAAATCTACATAACTCCAAAAACATCCAGTATTCACAATCATTCATTTCTTATCATCCTTAAAACATAAGACATAAAATATAAAATATTAGCATTCCCAAAAATATCATTAAAATGTTTATACCCTTTTTTTTCTTATATCTCCCAAAAATACTATAAAGCCTCGAGCTCTCTAAGCTCGATCTCAATGAGGTCCTAAAAAAGTACATTTATATTCAGGTAAGATACATTTCAGTAAGGGAAGAAACAATAAATTAAAACAGTGTGTGATTAACATGAGGTAAGTAGATATCATTTTAACAACATTTGCAAATTATTAACGTAGCATTGAAATCATTCTCTTAACCTAATCAATCACATGTAAAGATTTAACCCACGAGATTACCCAAGGATAGGGGTGATTACCCGCTCATACAAGTAGCACCCCTCTGTTCTGATATTTAGGTAACCCTAAGGTCACTACTAAAGCATACCAGAATACTCACCTTACTCAATAAGCCCTCAAGTATTATATTGATCTCGTACTCACACCGTTCAACAATAGCTTATCAGCAAAGGTTCTAAGGATAGGAAATCTACCCACCCATACAGGTATGTTCCCTCTGCCCTAGTACGTTATGTGGCTACTGCCACATCTGAAGCTACTAGTGCACTCGCCTTTCTTAGCAAGCCTTCAGGAAAAGAGTACGCCCCGCCCAATCACATCATGTTTTACGTACATAGGTATTTTTAATATCATAATACTTTATTCTTTTCCGTCATTATTCAATCATACACATATGTTCACGCTCAAAACTTAAGCATTGCATTTCATTCCACTTTAAGTGGTTTTTTCCTATTTCACATTGTTCACATTTCACATTTCATTTCCATTTCATTCATTTTCATTTTCATTTCTTTTCATTTCATATCTAGCATCCTTCAGCTGTTTTACCTAACATTTTTCAGTCATCATACATTTACCCAACATCTTTCAGTTGTTTTATCCAGCATCTTTCAACTGTCATATATTTACCTAACATCTTTCGACTATTTTATCCAACATCTTTCAGCTGTTTACATGGTTGACACACACAAGCAACATAGTCCATATCATGTTTTATTCATAATGCATTACTTACTTAATCTGCATCTCATATATTTAACATATATTTGCACTGAATCTCATGCCACACAGTTTAGCAATAAAATTCATACATTGCCTATAAAATACACCAACCAACATTTAACATTTATAAACCGAAAATACCTTTCATTCCTTACATAATTATCCTAAAAATATTTTTTCACTTTCATCAGTTCATTTTTCGCATATACATATCTAATAAATAGCCCTAAATTCGAAAAAATATAATTTAAATGGTGGACATTTTAAACCTATACCAAAACATATACACGTATATATAACACAATTCATTTTTCATTAAATTCATAAAAATTCTAGTTTAATATATATTTTTCCCCTTACCTGGTTTCTTGAACTACGCCAACAAGGACCCCGAAAAATACTTGCGGCGCTCACCCGAACTCTGAATCAAAAATCCTAATTCTATTAAATTAATCCTAAATAAAATATTGTTTTAATATTTCTTAGGCCCTTAAATATCAAATAAACAGTCATACCCTCAAATATAACCAATTTGCCAAATTTCCTAAATCTCACTCTCGCTTTGAAGTGGGGCCTAAAAAATCCCAATTAGAACTTTACTTATGTCAAAATGACGACGATCATGATTAGGACACCATAGTGGTGCCTGATCATCGATTTAACAATAGATTTAATAAGAAATTGAGAAATTAGGGAAAATATATCTTTCCCCAAGAGTGGTGTCTACGTCGCTCCCACGATAAATTCGCTTTAGTAGAAATGTCGGTGGCGGAGTTAGGAATCCAAAAGCACCTTCCGTTTCCCGATCGGTCGAATATCCGTCGAGAAATGAGGGAAGAGAGAGAGAGAGACGGAGATGAAGAGGCGATGAGTAAGAGAGAGCACAGAAAGAGGCGCAGGAGACGCCTCTAGAAGAAAGCTTCAGCTTTCTTAACTTTTTTTTTTTTACTTAACTTAACTTGTGTGTGTGTGTGTGTGTATAATCACCATTTTACTTAACTTAATTAATTCAAGTTAATAATATTTAATTAACTAATTAATTAATTAATAATTATTTTTAACTTTTTTCCCTTACTATTTCTTTTTATTTGTTTATTTAATACAATAATTTAATAGTGTTTAACTAATTAATTGATTAATAACTTTAATAAATTAATTTTTTTTTATACCATCTCCTCAGATCACGTGGCCTAAAAATGCAACTTTCTTATACTAGAACTCACACTTGCTAAACTTGGCATAGAGTTTCTCTTCCCTGAGTGTCTGCAGAAACTGTCTCAAATGCACTTCATGATCCTCAAAACTCTTCAAGTATACCAGTATATCATCAATAAAGACTATTATAAAATGATATAGATATTAGTGAAAAACTCTATTCATAAAGTCCATGAACACGGCTGGGGCATTCATCAGACCAAACGGCATAACGAGAAATTCATAATGCCCATACTTGGTCCTGAAAGTTGTCTTTGCAATGTCCTCTTCTTTTACCCTCACTTGACGATAACCCGATCTGAGGTCGATCTTGGAATACACCCGAGTACCCTGGAGCTGATCAAACAAATCGTCGATACGGAGTAAAGGATATTTATTCTTAATAGTAACCTTGTTGATTTCTCTGTAATCAATACACATCCTCAAGGACCCATATTTCTTCTTTACAAACAACACTGGAGCTCCCCATGGCGATATACTGGGTAGTATAAATCTCATTTTCATCCTAATTCAGCTGGAGTCATACGATAAGGAACCTTAGAGATCGACGCTGTCTCTGGAGGCAAATCTATAGGAAAATTCATCTCGCGTTCGGGAGGCAACCCTGGTAGCTCCTTTGGAAAAAGATCTGAAAATTCTGGTACGACCGGGGTACTATCGAGCTTCGATTCATTTCCTAACTCTTCCTTTATAAAAGCCACGAATCCCTAACTTCCATCTCAGAGTAATCTACTTGCCTGTTTAGCTTATACTATTTGCAACGGAGCATGTACACGTAAATCAACAAACCTGAATTCTTACTCACCAGGGGGTCTGAAAACTACTTCTTTCTGATGGCAATCAATACTAGCATAATTAACTGTCATCCAATTCATACCAAGTATTACATCAAACCCACACATCTCAAACACAATCAGGTCTGCTGGTAGCACTTTCCCCTAAATTTCTATAGGATACCCTCTGAGCACCCTCTGACACCATATCACTCACCCTGACAGTGTAACTACTAACAATTCCATATCTAATAATTGGGTCTCACTTCTGGATAATTTAACGTAGGATGCAGAGACAAATGAATGAGTAGCACCTGAATCAAATAAAACAATAACAGAATGTGATAAAACAGTAAAAGTATCGGTCACCACATCCATAGTAGCCTCAACATCGCCCGACGTCAACGTGTAAACTTTCACCAGGACCACATTCTTCTATTAACCTCCACGAGGTGCCTGATATCCTCCCCGATAGGACCTAGGAGTTGGGATCTGGTATGGCTGACCAGGGCATGCACGTGTCATGTGGCCGGGTCTCCCACAATGATAGCATACATCTCTCCCAAATGACGTCTCCCGCACGTCTGACATACCAAGAAAATCGGCGCACCCTGATTCTAACGAGGTCCTGTCATTTGCCTCTGATCTCCCATATCGCGACCTCCTCTCCATGGACCCCTACTGGAGCTAGCCTGAAAGCCCTGAGGCGTAGGCCTCTTCCTCTGACTCTAGGCCACTATACACCTCTATATACCACTCTCAATGATCGCAGCTCTGTCTACAGCCTCCATAAATGTCTGAGCTCTAAAGTCAATCACCTGCTCAAACAAGTTCTGCTTCAGTCCCTCTTCAAACTTTCTTACTTTTTTCTCTTCATCAGGTGCCAGATGTGGAGCAAAACACGACAACTCGATAAACCAAGCTGCGTATTGGGATACAGTCATCCGCCCCTATACCATATGCATAAACTTTGCTGCATTCGCGCTCTAAACGATAGCAAGGAAATATCGCTTGAAGAACAGCTCCTTGAATTGGTCCCACATCACTAGTACTGGAACCGGCCTCTGCTCTTCTATCAATCGCGCTGATCTCCACCAGCACTTCGCCTCCCTTGTCAGTTTCAATGTTGCAAACACTACCTTCTGCTCATCCGAACAAAGAAGCACAATCAACGTCTCTTCGATGTCTTGGACCCAATTCTCAGCTACAATCGGGTCATCTCCTCCATCAAAGGATGGGGGCTTCATCCGCATAAACTGCTCAATTGAACAGCCACGCTCCCTAAAGCTCCTGGCCACCTCAGCCATCACTTGCCGAGTGACGCTGCGCAACACAACATTTGTATCTCCTACACAGACCTATCCTATACCAATTCAAAATTAATTACCTTCCTTGACCTTAACTCAATATCCAGTTCTGTCAACTAGACACACGACCCGACAATAGTTTACTATGGTTTTCCTGAAATCGTCACCCCAGGAAAAACATAGAAACCACCATGGTAATCCTATACCCAAACCACAGAACAAACCTCAAATCATTTCCTATACTCTGGTATTACTTCCACTGCACTCTAAAGTTTAAAGAACCTAACAACTTAGGCTCTAATACCAAACTGTAACGACCTGCTATTTATTTTTCAGTTCTGATTTTTTTTTATGTATATATATTATGAAATTTATAATGCTCTAATGCCTACTAGATTAAACCAAACCATCAACCTAAGCAGCGAGAAGCGGAATTCATATAAACACAATCAATAAAATATACAATACTAGAATGTTAAAATGTTCCCCAAAATATACATATATGACTGTTTTCCAAAATACTCTCAACTGGGCTACAACTATACATAAATACTCCCAAAAATATTCACTCTACTGACAGGGAGGTACTAAAGCCCCTCTACCTACGAGCCTGATCCGCTCGCCTATCTAGATCACTTGAAAAATGTTAAAGTAATGAGATGTGCCAATGCTCAGTAAAACGAAATATGTTATTGTTAGTGTGTGACAAATGAGTTACAATACTATGAAGATTTGTTTCTATATAATCATGTATAACTGAATCTGTAAATATAGTACAAATAATATAACCACCACCTTTCTCATGTTGCTTAATATATCTGCATTTTAGGTTTCTATACATAATTCTTTTAATATAGATATACATATATTCCCTGTTTTTGTGAAACTGTACATACATAGCTAAAAACTTCCCTGAATGGATAACTGTATGTCATGATTTAACCCCTCATAACAGGGCTGTGTGGCCCGTAAGCGGGATCTATCGTGACTGGCCAACCAGGATAAACCACTATACTCCATCAGTCTGATCAACTCTCCTCAACCCATATCTAATAGAGAGTCTGTCCACATGTGGGCATTTGATCAACCTACTTACCACGTATTATCTAAATAAGTGGTTGCACTCTATTATGTATATAGCAACGGTATCGTGCTCTGTAAAATGTATCTGTAATGTCCATCAGGGTCTGATACTATATAATACATCTCTATATACAACTATTTGTTTTACCATGATTTCGTAATAACTGTATTAACCATGATGCTGTGGTAAACTGTATCTGTATCAACTGTATTTCTAAAATGAACTGTAAAACTGTATGTCATGATATTATAAACTGTATAATCATGGTATTCTGTAATCACTGTAAAACATATCCACTGTCTGTATATTCTGTAAAACATAACTCTGAAAATATTGTAAAACATATTTCTGTATTATATCTATATTCTCAAGTCACACGCTAATTTAAAACATATTATTCATAATTGATAAACTGTATAAAGTTCTGCTATGAATCATAATCTGGTAGAAATATACATTTCATACTGAAAATCATTCTAAAATTACCCAGCATAGCATATTTCCCTTACCTGATTCCTACTAAAATCACCCTATTATGACAGGTCCTACACCCACAGGGTTCTCCACTCAACACCCTAAAAATCATATATCCCATAACATAATATTACTATTTGTACGTCTACAGCATTTTCTACAACTATTGGAAAGTCAAATTTCATCAAAAAGACTTTACCCTAAATCTGGGATGAAATCCAACTTCGTCCCACCGACGATCCGCTCTGGCAGACTTGAAGAGAACTTCCCCAAGAGTGTCGTGGTGGCCTCAGATCATATACCCGACGACTAATGGGGCCAAAATCGAAAAGAGAAGAGGGAAGGACTGTAACATCCTCAAAATTCTTACCATTTTTTTTTTTTTTGTATATTTACATCCATACATAAGCAGCGGAAACACAAATCATATAACCATTTATATAAATATTATACAAAATAAACCCCTCCAGCATCATCTACCTCAAAAATACAAAACTCTGTCATAACTGACCCTACAACCGGGGTAATCAAGTAAACTTCCTATCTGCGACCTTAATCTGCTCGCCTAGCTGTCTCACCTAAAAAATGGTAAAGTAATGGGGTAAGTCGACGCTCAGTAAGTGGAAATATGCTATTACTAGTGTGTGGTGATCGAGTTATAAAATTATAATAATAGTATTTAAAAACTGCATAATCTGGCAATTCTGTACAACACATGTATAATAACTTAAAACATTTGTATCATCTGAACTTTGCTACGTCATACTATATACAATAAAAGCTGTAAAATTGTATACATATACATAATTGTATTCTTTCCCTAAGACTCTGTATGTCATGATTTAACCCCTCATGACAGGGTTGTGCGGTCTGTAGGTGGGACTTAACTTGATCGGCCCTCGAGGAAGTCACTATACTCTACACTACCTCAGCCCAGCCAAACTGTATACTCTCCTAGGCGCGGGATTGGCTGCTACCTCGTCAAACTGACCCCCTCAACCTAGCAAACTAAGGAGCTGCATACTCTCCAAGCACGACTGACGGTACATACACACTATCTGAGATATGTGGTTGCACTCTATCTATATCTAGCAATGGTACCGTGTTCTATATTCTTTATCTGTATCTGTCTGTAATTATTCCTCGGGGATCTGATACTATATATATACATATATATATATATATATATATATATGCTCTTTTACTGTTTTCATCGTGTTTCCAAAATTACCATAACGCTATCTTTCTATATTATAAATCCTGTAATCTCTGTATCATATATTTATAGCACCTTGATGCTATCTCTGTATATCTATCGGTATAATATGTCTATATTCTCTGTCTATATGCTCTGAATGTTATGGTAATAAGAAACATGACAAACTATAAATACCGTATACATTGTTCTATATAAAGCTGTAATATATTCTGATCTAAGTAAAACTGTAATATACTGTTCTAGATAAAATATCTGTAATATACTGTCTATATCTGTGTAATCAGTATAGTATGATATATTGTAAAAATTATATAAGTTTTTCATCACATAAATATCTACTCATACCACACAAGTATTTAAAGCTCAAATTCTGTAAAACTAGGTAATAAACTGGTATGTACATATGTGTAAAATCTTTAATAACATTATAAAAATTCCTAGCATAGCATATTTCCCTTACCTTATCTCTGAAAAGCCCCTACTGTACTCTAACCCTATACCCGCAAGGCTCTCCACTCAACACCTTGAAAACCACATCCCCCAGAACAAAACATTAGAATTTTTTCGTGTATTGTATTTCTTAAAACTGAAGGAAAGACAAATATTGAATAAAATGTCTTACCCTGAGATTGGGATGAAATCCAAACCAACTTCTCCAACGATCAGCTCTGGCAGACTTACAGAGAACTTCGTTAGGAGCATCGTGGTAGCCTCAGATCTTCGATTCGGTGAGAAAAAGGCTCGAAATCAAAGAGAGAAGGAGAGAGAGACGTATAGAGAGAGAGGAGGATTTCCTGCGTTGAAATTTCATCTAAAATCCAGGTTTTCACTATTTATATAGCCAAATTCGTCGACGAGACACGTCATCTCATCGACAAGTCCTTTAATAATTTCGTCAACAAACTTCCTCCCTCGTCGACGAATTTCAGACTATCCCAAAAACTCTTCTCGATATTTTCTCATCGACGAGACATAGTTTCGTCAACGAGGTCTCCTTATGTGCTTGTCGATGAACTTCCTGTGTTCGTTGATGAGGCCCTGTGTATTACTTCCAGGTTATTTCATCCAAAATGTAATGTCATCAACGAATGCTTCGCATTCGTCGACGAAACATGCTGCCTCCTTCCATTTTTGTTTCCATTTCCCTCTCTCTTTATTATTTAAATACCATTATTTTCCGGATCGTTACAATAACCGTACAAAGAGGAGAGAGAGAGAGAGAGAGAGAGTTTCTGTGAATTTTTTGTTTCCATTTTCCTCTCTCTTTATTATTTAAATATCATTATTCTTCTGGTCGTTACACATAGAGCTCTTGTACTGCCGAGGGGTCACACAATTCTTGGAGCACTTATTTGATGCAGATGACCACATCATTGCATTGATCTAGGAGGAAGGATTCCATGGTATTTATCGTATTGGTCATATCTAGTTGGATTGGCATTTAGTAACGGGCTTCATGGAGCGATAGGTGCTAGGGACACATACGCTCCACCTATCCCATGGTGAGGCGACAATCACGTTATAGGATATCGCAATATTGTTTGACTTACCCATTAACAAAAGCCCGTCAGTGGTTATTGGCTTAACAAGGCTTTCACATCTTGTTTTGATGGTAACAAATAAAGGATGGTTTAACTAATTTGTATTCAAGTGATGAGATTTTAGGAACTCTAAAATAACAAGTTCAAAAAATCAAGAAAGAATGACCAAAGATCACCAAGTACATAAATCATATTACATTTACAAAGTGACCAAGTCAAATGTAACGACCTACCTAGTTTACCACTTTTTTTTCCCCATAGTAATATTCAATATAACAATCATGACAAATCATAATCAACCTGGATCCATGGGTAATAGGGATATACCTGAAATACAATACAGATACCTAAGCAGTAGGAAACGTAAAATCATAGACATATCAAATTATCCAACCAACACAATACCAGAGTTTTACTACAACTGTCATATACATACATGAATCCCAAAATATCCAAAAGTGGCCTAGGATCACCACCCAAAAATCTGTCAGACCCTAACAAAATAACTTACCCTTCAGATAAGGTTGAACAACTAAATCCTAATGCTGCGGAGCTCTATCCGCTCTTCTATCTAGGACTTCTAAAATGTTTATATAGTTGTGGTGAAACACCTCTCAGTAAGAGAAATAAACTAATATCAATGTGTGATAACATAAGTATTTTCGTATTATACATATAACAGTACAAAAACCATACTTGATAAAACTATTTGTATCATATATGAGAAAAACATATTTTTTCATAACATGGTATAACATACTGAATTTCTATACATATAGATCATCTCATAACTGTACATGGAAAACACCCTAGATGGATAGCTGGCTGGTGTCATGTTTTACCCCCACATCACTGGGTTGTGCGGCCCGAAGGTAAGACCTAGCAATGGCTGGCCAACCACGCTAGATCTACATAAGTCTTTAAGTATGATGGGTCTACCCCTCCTAGTCAGGACACCTGAGGGATGCCTGCACTACAATAAATCACATCGACTGCCGATCTTTCACTGCCCCTTACGGCAAACGATAGCACTAATATAAACATGATCGTGATCATACGATACCGTGTTTTGTGAAAGCCTAAACCAAGCCAACCAAGTTCTAATAACATATAATATATTTCCAAATAATGATACATGACTATTTCATAATAATATCTGTCATGTTAATATCTTCACAAAACTTTGCATAACATATCATATAAAATTCATGGCCCTTACACCGACATTTTGTATCTTTGTAAATCACAGCCTTTATGTTGGTATAGCATATCATAAAAACCTTCAGCCCTTATGCCGGTATTTCATATAAAACCTCGGACCTTATGTCGGCATAACATATACATATCATATAAATTCCTTAATTTGAAAAATCCCTATATAATTTTAATATTTTCCCGAAAGCAGTAATAACTTACTTATTTTGTAAACATAATATTTCAACATCATAATTTTCATGGTAAATATTACTCATGCCACGTAGAAGAGGTAATAATTAGAAAATAAAATCTGTTCTAAAATCATATTTCTGACATTATACATAAAATTCATATTTCTGATCAAAAACATTATTTCCAATATAATTTTACAATATACATATTTATCTTAAATTAAATGTTGTAAAATAGTGAATACATTTTCATAAAAACCTGACTTAGTTTATTCCCTTACCTGACTTACGAAAAAAGCCCACAAAATAACTAGTCCTACACCCGCAGGATTCCCCATTCAACACCTTGAAAACAATATTGCTCCGAACAAAACTTCAGTATTTCTTCAATTGCTACCTTTTCTATAATTGTAGGAATGTCAAATACTCAACATAAAGTCTTACCCTAAACTTGGGATGGAGTCCAAGTTAGCCTCACCAACGATCTACTTCAGTATACTTGAAGAGAACTTCCCCAAGAGTAGCGTGGCAGCTTCAGATCGTCGATCTAACGAGGAACGAACCCAAAATCTTAAAGAGAAGGAGTGGAGGACGAAAATCTAGTGAGAGAAAATGATGCATGCAAGTGTCTGCGCTGAAATCTGGATTTAGGGCTATTTATACACCTGCCCTCGTCGACGAGACACGTCACTTCGTAGATGAGGACATGAAGGGAGTTCGTCGACGAATGCTTATTCCTCGTCGACGAAATTTAGAGCTAAAAAATAGCCCCTTAGTAACTTCTCATCGACGAGATACGTGTCCACGTCTACGATTGCATAAAGCATGTTCGTCGACGAACGCGCTCCTATTGAATTCCAATTACAGTTTCTTTTCTCTCGTCCCCCTATTATTTAATTAATATAATTCACTGGGTCTCAACATTCTTCTCTCCTTATAAAAATTTGGTCCTCGAAATTTACTATCCATATGATTCACCATCCCTTAAAGGCAAACAGTCTACTTATTTTATTACTTACCCTCACTTATGGCGGATGAATACCGTGGTTAAATTTAGAGTTCTGGGAGATTACATATATAAAATAAAATTCTCTCAAAATTAAAATATTACTTACTAACTAAACTATTACATATACTCACTAACCTACAAAAGAAACATTTCATAACCATTTACACTTTTCTGATTATAATTGAACTCCACTGAATAAATGCGGATAATTTCGCCATATCAGTTCCTCGAGCTCCTAAGAAGCTTATTCTATTGTGTGATTTCTCCATAAGACTTTTGTAATGATCTGCTTAATTTACTACATATTCCACCATATTAATTATAAATAACTTAAATGATTACGCGTCAAAACTCCGTAATTTGGCACTTTAATCCGGGTTTTACGGCTTATACTTTTAATTAAATGTCCAATTACATCCAATATTTTAATAAAGTGTCAAAATTATCATTTTTGAGTTTTATTACACCATTTATGAATTTTTGGTAATTTTTTATCGCAGGAAAATTCTCGGGAACCAAAACCAACACCTGTTCGTATTTCGTGCATAACTTTTCTGTTTGAGCTCCGATCGAAACGATTCAAATTTCTGGAGAAAGAGGAAAGGATTATCTACAACTTTTGTGTTTTGAGTTTTGTGAGAAACGAGTTCCATAAGAATCAAATTTAGTGGTGAACAGAGAATGAAAAAATGAGAAAAAAAAAAGAAAAAAATTAATAATCAAGTGTTGATGTGACCCGGCCATGCAGCCGGGTCGGGTCGTGGCTTCATGGATCCTAGGGCAGCGCATCCCCCTCCCCTTTATATTTTCCTCTTCTTCTTCTTTCCCGCAGGCAGCCCGAGGGCTTCCCCCTTCTTCTCTTCTATCTCTTCCCTTTCTTTTTTCTCTAGTCTCTTTCCTCTTCCTTGGTCTCTTTCTCCCTCAGTTGTCTCTCTCTTTGCTCCCTCTTCCCCTGTCCTCCTCTGCAATTCTCCCCGTCCCTCTATTTCTTCTCCCAGCTACCGCTGCAACAGCTGCTTTAAGCCACCACACCAGCGGCAATCTGCTGCCAAGAACTCCATCACAACACCACCAGCCTCCTTGAAGACTCTCAGTCGCCACTGCTTCCTCTACTCCACCCCCCTATTGCCTCTCCAGAACTCCACAGCAAAAGCACCCAAGCTGCCACGTGCACAAAAACACCCGAGGAGCATCAGTAGACCACCACAGCATCGCAGCAGAATACCAGTAGAGCCCTGACCTCCAGCTCCTCCACAGCAGCGCCCGAGGCCTCTCCATGTTGCAGTCTCCATCGGGTTCCTTTGCAACCCTCCATATACCCAAGCAGCAACTCACGGCCATCTCTCTCTCTCTCTCTCTCTCTCTCTCTCTCTCTCTCCTTTTCTTTTTCTTTATTTATTAAAGTTCTTTGAAAATTTTGGGTTTTAAATAATTAATTAAGGAATTTTGTTTTCTTTTATTTTTGAAGTTTATTTATTTATCTCTCTCTTAAGTAAAGTTAGCATTAGGTTTAAATGTTGTTTGAGTAATTTTCTTCCTCTGATTAGAGTCCGATTTAGTTCTTGAATGAAAAAATAATAATAAAAAAAATAAAATACAAAAAGAAAAAAAGGGGTGTTTTTATTTTTAAGAAGTTAGAATAAATGTTCTTTTCAAAACTTGATTTTTTTTTATGCTCGGTTTGATCAAAATTATATATTACTTGGTTCTATTGAGTTGTTTAAGTAATAGAATTTTATTGCGTGTGTGTTTAGATTTGGTATGGGTTGAGTTTTGATTTAGTAAACGTTCAGTTTTTATTGCGCGCGTATGTGATTGATTGAGTTCCCATTCCTACATGTTTAATTACGTGTTCAAAGTTGTCATCTTTAATTAGCGCGTGTTTCGATGTTTCCTTAAGTAGATTAGGGTTTCCTGTTTTTATTCTTTAATTCATTACATGTTAGTTTTAGGACTTTAAATTGCGTGTCATTTAATTCGTCAAAGGTGAAATTGAGCAATCTTGGAATCTCAAAACTGAACAGAGTTCAGTATTTTTGTTTTGGATTGGAGAAACATAAAATCTGAGATTAAACGCATTCCTTGAGGAGATGATCTAGCTCTTGGGCTTAATATTACACAACAGAACTCTTATACTTGGGATAGCTTCCGAGCTGCTCATTTTTCGAGTGAGTCATTAAAACATAACAAAGTCAATCCGAACTCATGAGTAACGGGGACACACCTATCATACACAGTAGGAACCTAAGCAACAGTAAACAGAAATTTCATTCACCCAACCATATAACACAATATACCAAAGTTACCTACATTCCTTCATATACTGTATAAATATACAATCCTAAAAACATTAAAAGATAAATCTAGGATCTTACAACAAAAACCTACTGACCCTAGTTCAAAACCTCACCCCCTTTAGTAGAGTAGAACACTGCCTCAACGACACGGAGCCCGGTCCGCCTATCTTTCTAGGTTCCCTAAAATGGTTTAAGCTGGGGTGAGACACCTTTTAGTAAGGGAAATAAACTAAATACAGTTGTATAATAACATGAGTATTTGCGTGTTATAATAAATATACAATACATGTCACATGCTTGAAAACACTGATAATATCATAACTAAGTGAACATACAATTTCATAGTGTTACTAAAACATATTGCATTTCACTGTTCATAAAATCATCTGATATAACTAGTAATTCTAAAATTTACTCAGAATGAATAGTTAGCTGATGTCATGTATTACCCCCATGATGGGTTGTGCAGCTCGAAGGCTGAACCTGACAATGGCTAGCCGACCACTGCCTAGTCAAAAATGTCTGTAAGTATGATGGGCTCGTCACACCCTGGTTCGGATTACCAGATGGATGTCTACAACTCTATACTGAAAGTCACATTGACTATCTATCTCCCACCTCCTCTACTGGCAAGGGCAGTTAGCACAAGTCTGAACTGGACGATATAGTTACGGTACCGTGGTCCTTATAACTAATTTGAACTATCATCCGGATTTGATAATATATAGTACATGATAATATTTTGTTTTAACATAAATAGATTGATAGCATTTCTGAATTCTATAATAACATAAATAATTACGGCCTTATACCGACTATCAATCACGGCTTTGCGTCGTACATATCATACATACTGATCTGAATAAATGTATTGTTTATCATATATTCTAAAATTATAGTTTACTATATTATCATGTTATTCTTGAAAATAATTGAACATGTTTTTTTTGTAAAAGTAACTTAACATAATATAATATGCGTAAAATAATATTCATGTCACACAATATTGAATAAAATCATGAATTCTGTTCTGAAATCACATTTCCTGACATTTCATACTTAAAAATATATATTTCTGTGTAATAGCAGTATTTTCCCAAATATATATTTTCACAAATATACTCACATATAATCCATACTTTCTGAAAAGTTAATCTGCTATTAAATAATAATGATTTTCATGAAAAATTGCTGCTTTAGTTTACTCCCTTAATTGACTACTGAAAAGCCCCTACAATGACTAGTCCTACACCCGCAAGTTTCTCTGTTCAACACCTTGAAAAGAATATCTCCCTAAACAAAACTTCAGTATTTCTTCGAGTATTACATTTTCTACAACTGTAGGAAAGTCAAATATTGAATACAAAACATTACCTTGAATTTGGGATGGAATCCAAGTTAGCCCCACCAATGATCCACTCTAGCAGACTTGAAGAGAAACATCCCAGGAGTGTCGCGGTGGCCTCAGATCGTTGAATCGGCAAGAGACCAACCCAAAATCTTAGAGAGAAGGGAGAGGGGACGAATAGGAGAGAGAGAGAGAGAGAGAGAGAGAGAGAGAAAGAGGATTCTTCACGTGATTTTTGTAAAGAAAATCAAGTTTAGGCTATTTATACACCTGCACTCGTCAACGAGGCCACAAGGGAGTTCATGGATGAATATTTATTCCTTGTCGACGAAATTCAGAGTTGAAAATAGCCTATCGGTAACTTCTCGTTGATGAGACACGTGTCCCCGTCGACAATCCCATCAGGCATGTTCGTCGATGGACATGCTGTGTTCGTCGACGAGACCCTTATTTGAATTTCCAAATTACAATTTATCTTTCTCTCTCCTTTTCCTTATTATTTAATTATTATAATTTCTTTGGGTCTTTACAACTTTCACTAGAGGAATTTTTTTATTACGTAATTCCTATTCTTTTCTGTCCAGAATCTGTACCGATACCTCCTCATAAACTAGTGAATCACTGAATTCTAATTCACTATAATTGATTACGTGAGAAGAGTCCGGGACGTATTTCCTCAACATGGAAACATGGAATACGTCGTATATCCTTGACAACACAGGTGGTAAAGCTACCATGTAGGCTAGTGGCCCCACTTTCTCTAAAATCTCAAACGAGCCAATAAACCTAGGGCTAAGCTTACCCTTCCTTCCAAATCTCATAACTCCCTTTAATGGAGCTATTTTCAAAAACACGTGATCTCCAATATCAAACTCTAATTTCCTGTGGCGTGTATCAGCGTAACTCTTTTATCGGCTCTGAGCTGCACTGATCCTGTCTCTGACGAGCCAAACCTTATCATATACTTGTTATACTAACTCTAGTCCCACAATTTCCCACTCACCCATCTCATCCCAATATAAAGGAGAATGACATCTCCTACCATAGAGCGCCTCATAAGGTGTCATGTCAATGCTAGTCTAGTAGCTATTATTATATGCAAACTCTACCAGCGACATATACTGGATCCAACTACCCCCAAAATCTAATACGCACGCCCCCAACATATCTTCTAATATCTGAATCATCCTCTCAATCTGGTCGTCCGTCTGAGGATGGAACGTCATGCTGAAAGATAACTGAGACCCTAGAGCCTTCAGAAAGCTCCTCCAAAATCGTGACGTGAATCGTGGGTCTTGGTCTGATACAATAGATACTGGCACTCCATGTGATCGTACAATCTCCTAAATATATAATTCCTCCAGTCTGTCCATGGAGTAGTTGACCTTAATAGGAATGAAATAAGTGGTCTTCGTCAATCTATCGATAACTTCCCAAATAACATTTTGACCATGAGGTGTCGGTGGTAGACCAGTCATGAAATCCATGGATACATGATCCCACTTCCACTATGGGATGTAAAGATGCTGCCATTGGCCCGCTAGTCTCTGGTGCTCAGCTTTTACCTGCTAGCACGTCAGATAATGCTGTACAAACTCAACAATTTCCCTCTTCATGTCGCTCCACCAGTAAGACTCTCGTAGATCCCTATACATTTTAGTACTATCTGGATGAACCGTATATAAGGACCTATGAGCCTCTTCTAAGATCGTCCTTCTGATGTCCATATCTGCAGGCATGCATAACCTGAAACGGAACCTCAAGCCCCTGTCATCAGAAATACTAAATTCATCTCCCCATTCGTCCTGCACCTTGGCTATCAGCTCTGCTAATTTTGCATCGTCTCTCTAAGTTGTCTTAATCCTTTCCTATAGAGTAGGTTGCACTACCATGCTGGCAATAAATGCCCAAGGATCACTCTCTACCAACTCTACATCGAGTCTCTCCAGATCCATCTGAATCAGATGCTGAACCTCCATAGCTGCCAGTGCTGGTCCTATTGATTTCCTGCTCAGAGCATCAGCTACCACGTTTGCCTTCCCTAGGTGGTAACTAATAGTGCAGTCATAATCTTTAATAAGTTCTAACCACCGTCTCTGTCTCATGTTTAACTCCTTTTGAGTGAAGAAGTACTTCAAACTTTTGTGATCGGAGAATATCTCGCATCTCTCACCATACAAGTAATGTCTTCAAATTTTTAATGCGTGCACCACTACAGCCAATTCCAGATCGTGGATAAAGTAGTTCTTTTCGTATTCTTTCAACTGTCGGGAAATATAAGCTTCAACCTTACCATGCTACATCAATACACAGTTGAGCCCTTTTAAAGACGCGTCACTGTAAATTACATAACCATCACCCCCTGACAGAATGATCAACACTGGTGCAATGACAAGCCTTTATTTCAGTTCCTCGAAGCTCTACTCATAATCCTTATCCCATTCAAACCTGACATTCTTCCTGGTTAGCTGCGTGAGAGGTCCTGATAAAGCTGAAAACCCCTCAACAAACTAACAGTAATAACCTACCAGTCCCAAGAAACTCCTAATTTCTTGAACACTTTTCGGCATTTCCCAATTCAACACTATCTCAATCTTACTAGGATCCACTGAAATACCATCACCTGAAATGACATGCCTTAGAAACGATACTTTCTCTAGCTAAAATTCACATTTATTAAACTTGGCATACAACTTCTTTTCCCTGAGCATCTGAAGTACCAGTTGTAAGTGCGTCTCATGCTCCACAAAACTCCTCGAGTAAACTAGTATATCATCAATGAAAACTACAACGAACATGTCCAAATACTGGTGGAAGACTCTATTCATCAAGTCCATGAATACGGTAGAAGCATTCGTCATACCAAATGACTTAAGGAGAAATTCATAATGCCCATATTTGGTCCTGAAGGCTGTCTTCAAGATGTTTTCTATTTTTACTTTCACCTGATGGTAGCCTGATCTGAGGTCAATCTTGGAATAGACCAGCGTACCCTGAAACTGATCAAATAAATCATCTATACGGGATAGAAGATATTTTTTCTTGATCGTCACCTTATTAATTTCCCTGTAATCTATACACATCCTTATAGACCCATCCTTTTTCTTTACAAACAGCACTGGATCTCCTCACGGTGATACACTGGGCCAAATAAAACATTTATCTAGCAAATCTTGCAACTGATCCTTTAGCTCTCCCAACTCTACTAGAGCCATTCTATAAGGAGTTTAGAAATTGGTGTCGTCTCGAGAAGTAGATCAATAGCGAAATCTATCTCACAGTCGAAAGGTAACCCAAGTAGATCTTCTGGAAAAAGGTCTGGAAATTCCTTAACCACAAGTGTACTGTCCAGCTTTAATTCATTTTCTGACACCTACTTTACAAAAGCCATAAACCCCTGACAACTATCGAGGAGTAATCTCCTCGCCTGTAGAGCTGATACTAACTGTGGTGAGGATTACACACGCGACCCTATAAACTTGAATTTTGGTCTGCCTGGAGGTCTAAATATCACTTCTTTCAAACGACAGTCTATGTTAGCATAATTGACTGCCAACCAGTCCATACCAAAAATTACATCGAACCCGTGCATATCCAATACTATCAAATCAGCTGACAAGACTTTCCCCTGAATATCAATTAGACAACCTCGGAGCACTCTACTACACCTTACTACTGACCCTGTCGGTGCAGTGACTAACAATTCGATATTTAACAACTGTGTTTCTGCCCCATATAATCTAGTACACTCCATAGACACGAACGAGTGTGTGACTTTTAAATCAAATAATACAATAAATTTAAATGAAAACATGTTAATCATACCTATCACCACATCGTCGGCTGTCTCAACATCTCTAGGCGTCAAAGCATAAACTCTCACTCTAGCTACATTCCTCTGCTGGCCACCACGGGGCGCCTAATAGCCTCCCCGGTGCGGTCTGGGAGCAAAAAGTTGTATCTGATGGTGTAGGGCAATCTCGCACTAGATGTCCCTGTTTACCGCAGCGATAGCAAACAGCTCTCCCTACTCGACACTATCCCAAGTTTCTCTTCCCATAAGTTTGATAGACAGGAAAATTTTGCATCGCCTGAATCTCACGACCTTCAGTCTCCTGCCGCTATCCTCTACCATAGTTTCCTCTCCTCCATTGACCCTGTGTAGATCCCTGATGGAAGCCTGAAGGCGTAGATCTCTTCTTCTGTTCCTACTCCTCTGCGTCCATACGCTCACTAGCCTCGGCCAAGGCTGCTCTGTTGACTAACTCATCAAAGTCTTGTATCTTCAGCACAACCACCTGCTTGTATATGTCTCGCTTCAATTCTCTTTCAAACTGTCTCCCTTTCTTTACTTCATCAGGAACAATATACGGAGTGAAGCGGGAAAGCTCTATAAACCACGCCGTATACTGCTGGACCGACTGCTATCTCTACTTCAGATTCAAGAACTCTTCCACTTTAACTTCCCTAACAGTGGCTAAGAAGTATCTGTCAAAGACTAATTCTTTAAATCGGTCCCATGTCATAACTATCGGCGTCATCCTATGCTGCTCCAGAAGTTTCACCGCAGTCCACCACCTCTCGGCCTCCCCTATCAGTTTATAGGTGGCGAAAAGGACCCTCTGTTCTTCCATACACTGTAACACTACCAAAACTTTTTCAATCTCTTGCATCCAATTTTCGGCGGTTGTAGGATCAACTCCTCCTAAAAATGTCGGAGGATTCATCTTGGTAAATTTATCTATCGTGCACCCATGGCCTGCAGAAGGGCTTCCCTGCGCTCTGGAGCTCCTAGCGATCTCAGTCATAACCAGCTGAGTTACGCTACATAGTACTGCATTTGAATAAGTCCCACCTGCAATCGAGGGCCTTACACCGTCACTACCACTTGCATGGGCACTACCTCCTCCAGGGTCCATCCTGAAAAACAAAAAACATGATTTGGAGACCCTATTCCTTATAATTTACGCATCTAACATAATCCTCTATCTTGACATCCTCATCTTATTCCAAAATTCAGTCTTACACTATAAAAACACAACCCGACAATAGTTTATTATGACTTTCCTGAAATCGTCACCCCAGGAAATACCTAGAAACCATCACGGAAGTCCTATCTCTAACCTATAGAACAAAACCTCAAATCCTTTCCCTATACCCTGGTATTGTTTCCGCTGCACTCTAAAGTCTATAGAACCTAGAAACATAGGCTTTGATACCAAACTGTAACGATCTACCTAGTTCACTAATTTTTTTTCCCATAGTAATATCCAATATAACAATCCTAACAAATCATAGTCAACTTGGACATATGGGTAACAGGGATATACCTGAAATACAACATAGATACCTAAGCAGCAGGAAACATAAAATCATATACATATCAAATTATCCAACCAACACAATACCATAGTTTTACTACAACTATCATATACATACACGAACCCCAAAATATTCAAAAGTGGCCTAGGATCACCACCCAAAAATCTGTCAGGCCCTAGCAAAATGACTTACCCTTTAGGTAGGGTAGAACTGCTGAATCCTAACGCTGCGGAACTCAATCCGCTCTTCTATATGGGGCTCCTAAAATGTTTATATAGTTGGAGTGAGACACCTCTCAGTAAGGGAAATAAACTAATATCAGTGTGTGACAACATTAGTATTTTCGTGTTATACATATAATAGTACAAAAACCATACTTGATAAAACTATCTATATCATATATGGGAAAAACATTTTTTTTCATAAAATGGTATAATATACTGAGTTTCTATATATATAGATCATCTCATATAACTATACATGGAAAACACCCTGGATGGATAGTTTGATGGTGTCATATTTTACCCCCACATAACTAGGTTGTGCAACCCAAAGGCAGGACTTAGCAATGGCTGGCCGACCACGCTAGATCTACATAAGTCTGTAAGTATGATGGGTCTGCCCCTCCTAGTTCGGACACCAGATGGATGCCTGCACTACAATAAACCACATCGACTGTCGATCTCTCACTACCCCTTACGGCAAACGGTAGAACTAACATAAACATGATCATGGTCATATAGCTACAGTACCGTGCTTCATGAAAGCCTAAATCAAGCTAATTAGGTTCTGATAACATATAATATATTTCCAAATAATGATATATGACTATTTCATAATAATATATGTTATATTAATATCTTCATAAAACTTTGCATATTATATAAAATTCACAACCCTTACGCTGACATTTTGTATCTTTGTAAATCACGACCCTTACGCCAGTATAGCATATCATAAAAACCTTCGGCCCTTACGCCGGTATTTCATATAAAATCTTGGCACTTACACCGACATAACATATTAAATCCTCGGCCCTTATGCCGACATATCATATAAATTCCTTAGTTTGAAAAATCCCTGTATCATTTTAATATTTTTTTGAAAGTAGTAACAACTTACTTATTTTGTAAACATAACATTTCAATGTCATAATTTACATGGTAAATATTACTCATGCCACACAGAAGAGGTAATAATCAGTATATAAAATCTGTTCTAAAATCATATTTCTGATATTATACATGAAATCCATATTTCTTATCAACAACATTATTTCCAACATAATTCTACAATATACATATTTATCTGAAATTAAATATTGTAAAAGAGTGAATACATTTTCATAAAAATCTGACTTAGTTTATCCCTTTACCTGACTTATGAAAAAGTCCACAAAATAACTAGTACTGCACCCACAGGGTTCCCCATTCAACACCCTAAAAATAATATTGCCCCGAATAAAACTTCAGTATTTCTTCAATTGCTATATTTTCTATAATTATAGGAAAGTCAAATACTCAACTTAAAGTCTTACCCTAAACTTGGGATGGAGTCCAAGTTAGCCCCACCAATAATCTACTCTAGCAGACTTGAAGAGGATTTCCCAAGGAGTAGCGTGGCGGCTTCAGATCGTCGATCCGACGAAGAATAGACCCAAAATCTTAGAGAGAAGGAGTGGAGGACGAAAATCTAGTGAGATAAAATGATGCATGCAAGTTTCTGCGCTGAAATCTGGATTTAGGGCTATTTATACACCTGCCCTCGTCGACAAGACACATCACTTCGTAGATGAGGACATGAAGGGAGTTCGTCAACGAATGCTTATTCCTCATCGATGAAATTCAAAGCAAAAAAATAGCCCCTTAGTAACTTCTCGACGATGAGACGCATGTCCACGTCAACGATCCCATCAAGCGCATTCGTTGACGAGACTCTTGTTGAATTCCAATTACAATTTCTTCTCTCCTCCTCCTATTATTTAATTAATATAATTCAACGTGTCTCTACATGAAAGCTCAAGGAGACTCAAGATGGTTAAAGCAAATGCAGCTCAAAGAATGATCAAGTTTAGGGAAAAAGAAAGGATATTCATGAAGACTTCAAAGAACAAAAGAGTTTTTAAGTTTTAGGAAGCTTCATGTAAGTACTTCAACTTTAAATATCATTTTGGATGAGATGAAGCTCATTAGGGGATAAAATGGACTTAGAAACCTTATTTTAAAAAACCCCAGAAAATATATTTTAAATGTAAGAAAGCAAGAAAGTCAAGAGTTTTGAAAACTGAACAGAAAAATATGAATTTGGTCTATCCAGGTGACTAAAGTCAAAGTTCAGGCGGCTAAAGAATTTCCTCAGGCGACTGAGATTAAGTATAGGCGCCTGAAGATTTTCCTAAAAGAATTTTGAAGAGACAGTGTAGTTTCAAGCGACTAAAGTTGGACCTCAGGCGCCCGACCCTGTTTTCAACAGAAAAATAAAACAGTGGACTAAAGGCTCAGGCAACTAAACCTCTAGTTCAGGCAACCGAACCTCGACAACGGCTATATTTTTTAAATGTTTTGATTTCAAATTTAAATTTCTTGCACCCCAAACTTTCTAAAAACTTGAGGGACACTCCAAGTAATCTTGGGCAGCACGAATTAGACTCATTCTAAGCCTATAAATACATGGTTTATGAAATCAAAACTTACCAAGAATTGAAAATCATCTCTCAAAGCTCTTACTCTCATAGCTTTCTTGCCTACTGAATTGCTGCTAATCAACTTAGATTATTCTGAGTTACTGATTTCTTCTTTAAGCAAAAGTTATGAGTTCTAAATCTTATCAAGGAAAGAATATCGGTGAAATAATTCTTGAGCTTCATTCTTCATTCTTTTGATATTTTGATTGAAGTATATTAGTGATTTCATATTGTACTAACCAGCTCTATCTGAGAGCATTCTTTGTACACACATATTTGAATTTTCTTCTTGTAGTTTTTGACGGTTCAAGGTTGTTTGGATCATTGGACCAAGCGTGAGGCATCGCTTGGAGAAGGGGCTTTACTCTTAAAGAGGTTGTAACGATTTGTTTCCCGGAAAGGAATAGTATAGTGGAAACCTTAGGTGGTATTGGCTTAAGGTGAGGATGTAGGCTAGGGATAAGCCGAGCCACATAAAAATCTCGGTCTCACTCTTAACCTTTCTCTTTATTTTCTGCATATATAAATTGTGTGGTGTGTATTCAAAGTGTAGGAAGCCAAATTTGAGATTGAGACAACTTTTGAATTAAGAAAGTATGTTGATCTTTTGTGGAAACCTTAAAGGGAGTACATTGATTGTTTGTGGAAACCTTAGTTGAAAGAAAGCAAACAAATTTCATTCTTAACAGGACTTGAATCAAATATCCACAGGGCTACATCCAAACTCTACTTTGAGTATTTAAAATCAACAAAGTGTTGTAGCTTGTCTATTGTGTTTA
The DNA here is from genome assembly GCF_029873635.1 of Malania oleifera. Taxonomy (NCBI): domain Eukaryota; kingdom Viridiplantae; phylum Streptophyta; class Magnoliopsida; order Santalales; family Ximeniaceae; genus Malania; species Malania oleifera. The sequence continues at coordinate 82,798,849 of NC_080423.1, read as the reverse complement.
TTTGGATTATTTGTTTGTTGTTTGCTTGTGTTGAGATTGAGAGTGGTTTGTGGATTGGTTAAACATCTAAGCATTATTGTGTGATTGCTAAATTAACAAAAAGGCTATGAATTCATAAATTGTTTATAAAGAAAATTTTAATAACCCAATTCACCCCTCCTCTTGGGACTATACCTTAACTTTCAATTAGTATCAGAGTCGTGTTATTACAAATCTTAAAAAGAAGTTATATAAATATCTTAATGGCACACATAGGAGTAGCTTCCTTTGGAGAGGGTCAATCCTCAACCAGACCACCAATCTTCTGTGGACTTAATTATACATTTTGCAAACAATGAATGAGAATTTATCTTCAAACCATGGATTGGAAAGGTTGGAAGGTTGTCACACATGGTGACTTAATTCCTACAAAACTAGTAAATGGAAAAGAGGTTCCTGAGGAAGAAAAAGACATGATCGAAATTGACCATAAAATGTTACAAGTCAACTCTAGTGCTATAAACGCCCTCTATTATGCTCTTTATATAAATGAATTTAATAGGTTCATGGCTTGCAAAATGGAAAAATAAATATGGGATAAATTTGAGGTAACCTATGAAGGTACCGTTGATGTTAGAGACAATAGAATAGATATATTGATGACTAGTGAATACGAAGCCTTTAGGATGAATCCATCACAAACAAGTATACTAGGTTTACGCATATCATAAACTCCTTAAATGCTTTAGGGAAAACTTATTCCACTTATGAGATGATACATAAAATCCTTAGAGGACTTACACCTGTTTGGGAACCAAAAGTCACAGCCATAACGGAAGGAAGAAATCTTAAAAATACCTCACTAGATGAACTCATAGGATCTTTTATCACTTATGAGATGGCTATGAAAGAAAGGAATACTGAAAATAAAAATAAGAAATCTATAGCCCTTAAAGCATTTAAAGAAAGCTCAAGCAACTAAGATTATGACACAAGCGAATTAGATGGTAAAGAACTTGCATTTATCACTAAAAGACTTGGAAAATTCTTTAAAAGAAACAAGAAGTTCACTAAAAAGTTTAAAAGTGCAAAAATTGAAAAAGGAGAAACAAGTAAAAAGGAAAAAAAAAAAGAATAAAAATGATCCTCCTACTTGTTATCATTGTAAAAAGGTTGCTCATATTAAGCCTGACTGTCCACAGCTCAAGAAAGAAAAGAAGAAGAAGAAGAAGAAGAAGAAGAAGAAGACCACAATGAAAGCTACATGGGACGATACAAGCTCAAGTGAGTCGGAGAACGAATCAAGTGAATAAGAGATGGCCAACATGTGCTTCATGGCACACAATGCTAAGGTAAATTCTTATTATAGTTCTTTGGAAGAGTCTTGGAGAATCTAGTAATAATTCATGTGAAAATATGCCTTCTTACAAAGAAATTCAAGCTGAACTATTCAACTTACACAATAGGTTCATCAAAGTATCTAAGAGAAATATAGCCTTAAAAGAACAAAATGAGAATCTTAAAAATCAATTAGAAAGTTCTAAATTGGCTAAAAAAGATAAGGATTCTCATATTAATGATCTAATGAAGAAAATTAACAATATGTCTCAAGAATTAGTAAAACTACAAGTGAATGATGATAGCAAGAAAGATCTAAAGATAAGTGATCTCAAAAGTAAAATTGAAGATAAAGAAAAGATCATTTACAACTTTACTAGAGGAAAAGAGAATTTTGAGAAGATGATTGGACAACAAAGGATGACTAGTAATAAAGAAGGAATAAGATACAATGGAATTATAAACAAAAGAAAGAAGAACTTATTCATGGGATATTTTATAAAAGAAGCAAAACACTATGCAAGTACATCCTCTACAAATATACATGAACATACTACTTGCTACTTGTGTAGAAATAAGAGACACATAATGTTTAATTGTCCACTTAAGAAGAAATATGTCAAAGTTAAGAATGAGTGGAAAGTAAACACTAAAACTAGACATGATTTAAAAAGAATTAAGAAGGTTTGGATTCCACAAGTAACACCATAAATCCTTCCTTGTAGGTATGTTTTAGGACTACTCCATCAAAAGAAAAATGGTACTTGGACAGCGGATGTTCAAGACATATGACAGGAGATAGAACAAAGTTCACGTCCCTAGTTCAAAAAATGTGACGTTCGGTGACAATACCAAAGGTAAAATCGTCGGTATAGGTAAATTTGGTAAAGAACCCCCACTTACTATCGATGATGTTTTGTTAGTTGATGGAATAAAGCATAATCTTTTATGTATAAGTCAACTTAGTGACAAAAGTCATGACATAATATTTAAGAAAGATAAGTGTATAGTCATTCAAGACCCTAGAAATCATGAAATTCTATTCATAGCCTATAGGGTAAATAATGTATATTATATAAACCTTGAAAACTTAGTCTCTCGAGATGTAACATGTTTGGCTGCCATAAATGAAGCTAGTTGGCTTTGGCATAGAAGGCGAAGACATGTAAACATGGGCTTATTATCAAACTGATTTAGAAAGAACTTAGTTAAAGGTTTACCAAACACAAAGTTCATTAAAGATAAAATTTGTGATACTTGTCAACTTGGAAAACAAATCAAGACAAGCTTTGAAAAGAAGAAACATATATCAACTAGTAGACCCTTAGAACTTATACATTTGGATTTGTTTGGTCGTATTAGAACTCAAAATTTAGGAGGTAAGCAATATGCCTTTGTAATAGTTGATGAATATTCTAGGTTCACTTAGGTGTTGTTTTTAGCCTCCAAGGATGAAGCTTGTAATATGTTGATAAATCTATGCAAGAAAATTCAAAATGAAAAAAGGATATGATGTTTCAAACATAAGAAGTGATCAAGGAAGAGAATTCAACAACAAAGATATTGATAAATTTTGTAATGAACATGGAATTAGTTATAATTTTTCAGCACCTAAAACTCCACAGCAAAATGGAGTTGTTGAAAGAAAGAATAGAACACTTCAAGATATGGCAAGAACAATGTTAAATAAACACAATTTACCAAAATATTTTTGGGCTGAAGCAGTGAATATCACATGCTATGTAATCAATAGACTATCAATAAGATCAAAATTAAATAAAACACCATATGAACTTTAGAAAGACAAAAGGCCTAACATTTCATACTTTTATGTGTTTGGATGCAAATGCTTTGTATTAAATGATAAAGATGAGTTAGGAAAATTTGATGCAAAAGTCGATGAAAGAATATTCTTAGGATATTCATTAAAAAGCAAAGCATTTAGAATATACAATAAAAAGACCCTTACTATTGTTGAATCAATTCATATAACATTCGATGAAGAAAATCCTTTCAATAAAACAACAAAAGCTGAAGAAGTTCAAAATACTCAAAAATTAGAAGACATAGAAATTTTTGAAGCAAAAGAAGAACAAAATGAAGAAAAATCGAATAACAATGTTATTGAAAATACTGAATTAACAAAAGAATGAATATATAAGAAAATACCCAAAAGAACAAATAATAGGAAAACCATCAAGAGGAATAACTACAAGATCTTCTTTGAAAAATTTATGCAATCACTATGCCTTCTTATCTCAAGATGAACCAAAGAATGTAGAAGAAGCTTTAAGTGATGATTCATGGATAATTGTCATGCAAGAAGAGTTGAATCAATTTTAAATAAGGAAAATATGGACATTAGTTCCCAAAGCGAAAAATCATTCAATTATAGGAACTAAATGGGTATTCTGAAACAAAAAGGATGAAAATGGAATAGTAGTTAGAAATAAAGTTAAACTTGTAGCTAAAGGATATAACCAATAAGAAGGGATAGGCTATGATGAAACATTTGCTCCCATAGCTAGAATGGAAGCAATAAGGATGCTCTTAGCTTATGCATCTCATAAAGAATTTAAATTATATCAAATGGATGTAAAGAGTGCATTTCTAAATAGTTATATTAATGAAGAAGTATATGTAAAACAACCACAGAAATTTGAAGATATACAAAAACTTGAATATGTATACAAACTAACTAAGACCCTATATGGTTTGAAACAAGCCCCCAAGGCTTGGTATGAAAGACTTAGTGCATTCCTACTAGATAAAGGGTTTTCTAGAGGTAAGGTTGATAGTACCTTGTTTATTAAATCTAAGAAAGATGACATGCTCATAATCCAAATTTATGTAGATGATATTTTTTTTTGTGCAACAAATGATAATCTATGTATAGAATTTGTCAAATGTATGCAAGAAGAATTTGAAATGAGCATGATGGGTGCGTTGAACTACTTCCTAGGATTACAAATCAAACAATCTAAAAAGGGAACTTTCATAAGTCAATCCAAATATATAAAGACATACTTAAGAAATTCGATATGGAAAGTAGTAAGCCCATAGGGACACCCATGAGTACTTCAATGAGCCTAGACAAAGATGAAAAAGGGAAATCAGTAGATATGAAATACTTTAAAGGTATGATAGGAAGTTTACTATATCTAATGGTAAGTAAGCTCGATATAATGTTTAGTTTGCATGTGTGCACATTTTCAATTAGCAACTAAAGAATGACATCAAATAGCTGTTAAAAGAATTCTAAGATATTTAATAGGGACAATGGACTTAGGTCTTTAGTATCCTAAGGACACCGAATTCGAAATGATTAGCTATCCGGATGCTGACTACGCAGGGTGTAATATAGATAGCAAAAGTACTAGAGGGACTTGTCTCTTTCTAGAACGATCCCTAGTATCTTGGTTTTCTAAGAAACAAAACTTCGTAGCCTTATCCACAGCTAAGGTTGAGTATGTTGCAATTGGGAGTTGTTGTGCACAAACCTTATACATGAAACAACAACTAAAAGACTATAACTTAGAATACTCCATCATCCTAATCAAATGTGATAACACAAGTGCAATAAACATTTCCAATAATCCAATATCACATTCAAGAACAAAACACATTGATATAAGACACCATTTTTTAAAAGATTGTGTTCAAAAAGAAAACTTATCACTTGAATTTATAAACACAAATGATCAATGGGCTGATATCTTTACAAAATCTCTCTCTGAAGAAAGATTTATATCCATCATAAGAGAGCTTGGGTTGTTACATAGTAGAGAAGTGAGTTAGGATGGTTTCAGGTTAAGAAAAAAGAGAACTTCAAAAGTTTGAGGACTTAAAGGGACTGCACTTATAGTTCAGGCGCCTACACAGAGGCTCAAGAGCCTGAACTTCATACCTCAGGCGACTGAAGTGCTACTGCCTGTTGATAATTACCTTTAGAAAATTTTCAGGTAACTGAGCTTATTCTTTAGGCGCCTGAAGTCGTGGGTACTTTATATATTTTAATGTGAAACCCTAATTTTTTAGATTCCAGGTTCCTGGACCTTGCTCCTCTACTCACCCGAAGCTCCTATCCTTAATTTCCCTCAACTTCTCACTCAAAATCCTCCGAATCAAAGCCTCACAAACACGATCCTACATTTTTCCCACTCTTTCTAGGGTTTCAAATTTGGTTGTTTATTTGCTCTCTGATCTTGACGATGCCTTTTACAAAGACAACAGCAAATCGGGGTTCCTCTTCGAGAAAAGATGACACCAACATCGAACAATGGTTGGTCACTTCGCATTCAAAGCATATTTATCGAACTCGTCTTCGCTCCATAGAACCAATCTTTAGTAAAGTTATTGATACACACTTCTTTGATTTTGAATTCCCAGAAATCTTCCCTTTATTTCGGAATATCGGTTGGAAAAATTTTGTTGTTTATCAAGCCAAAGGCTTATTTCCCAACCTCATCAAAATATTTTATGCTAACATGGTTCATGGGGAGCATGTTTTGACTATCGAAGTTAGGGGCAAGAAGATAGTTCTAACCCCTCAAACTTTAATTCCCATTCTCTATATTACTCTGGGTGAATTTGAATGTCCAGCCTTTGCTCAATATTGGATTCTCGAACAAGGCTTCGCACCCAAAGAATTTCTACCGCTAATTATCGTAAATGAACCTATTTACTTTGGGCATCCCCCTATGTACAAGCAACTAAACTTGAAAGCACAAATACTTCACAAGATAATCACTAATAACATCCTACCACACACCAGTTCATATGATCAAATTTCTTACGTAGATTGCTTTGTGTTTGGTGCTTGCAGAAAGGAAAGAAGCTTGATTTAGCTAGCCTAATCCTGAAATTTATGTGGGCTAAGTTGCAAACAAATCGAGTCATCACTCCATATGGTGGTGCTCTTAATATTTTCTTTGCAAATCTTAGTGTTTCCACTCCTTCAGAACTGTTCATCAAAAGGATTCGGTACGACTTTTTTACCTCCACAACCCTCAAACAAATGGGTTATGAAAAACATGATGAGGGTTGGCTCTTGAAAGGAGGGAGACCACGAAGGCCACCAGTTGTACTTCCTCCTCCTCCTCCTCCTTAGGATCAACACCAAGGCCTTGCAGCTAAAACCTCTACATGGTTCGTACCTTTCTACACTGAGTTCACATCATTCAGCCATGATATCTATGTAGGTCTCCAGTCCCTTCAGGATAATTACTCTTCACTGGACCAGCATCTTACGCGTATTGAGCAAGCTAGGGCTAGTTCATCTCTTGGTGAGCCTATGGACACTAGCTCTATTCCTTGTAGTGACGATTCCTCAGATGCAGCATCTGACGAAGGAAGTGATGAAGGAGATGATGAAGAAGAAGAGGCTGAGGATGATGATGATGCTGATGAAGGAAATGATGATAATGCTAATGATTAGCTTAGCATTTTTTTTGTATTCCAAAACAGCTCTATGTTTTCATTTTGTCTTATACTACTTTGTTTACTTTATGTGTTAAGTTTGGTCTGTAACCTTAAATACTTATGACTTGTTGGACCTTGATGCCTATCTATATATGCATATGCTTATGCTTTTTATGTTATAGCTCTTTGTATTATTGGTTTTTATCTCTTTTTGATTGATGTCAAAGGGGAAGAGATATTCTAGAGAGCAAATATGAGAATATGAAAATGTAAGACTAAAACATAAAAGCATATGATATGACCTATAAACATAAAAGTGTATGCCCTATAGTATGGGGGAGAGAAAGCATATGACACATAGTATGGGGGAGAGAAAATACAATGAGGATATGAAATGACATGATGTTATGATTCATATGATTTTTTTAAAAAAAATTTTAACTTATATGAAATCATCACGTTGATATTATTAAAAAGTATGCTTATTGTAAGGGGGAGTCTTTTCAAGGCTTTCTCATTTTTGCTCCTTCTTTGTCATCATCAAAAAGAGGGAGATTGTTGGCCTAACAAGGCTTTCACATCTTCTTTTGATGGTAACAAATAAAGGATGGTTTAACTAATTTGTGTTCAAGTGATGAGATTTCAGGAACTTTAAAATGACAAGTTCAAAAAGATCAAGAAAGAATGACCAAAGATCACCAAGTGCGTAAAATCAAACTACATTTACAAAGTGACCAAGTGAAAGCTCAAGGAGACTCAAGATAGTTAAAGCAAATGCAGCTCAAAGAATGATCAAGTTCAGGGAAAAAGAAAGGATATTCATGAAGACTTCAAAGAACAAAAGGGTTTTTAAGTTTTAGGAAACTTCATGTAAGTACTTCAACTCTAAATATCATTTTGGATGAGATGAAGCTCATTAGGGGATAAAATGAACTTAGAGACCTTTATTAAAAAAAAAAAAAAACCCAAAAAAATATATTTTAAATGTAAGAAAGCAAGAAAGTCAAGGGTTTTGAAAACTGAACAGAAAAACAAGAATTTTGTCTATTGAGGCGATTGAAGTCAAAGTTCAGGCGCCTGAAGAATTTCCTCAGGCAACTGAAGATTAAGTATAGACGCCTAAAGATTTTCCTGAAAGAATTTTGAAGAGGTAGTGTAGCCTCAGGCGACTGAAGTTGGACCTCTGGCGCCTAACCCTTTTTCAACAGAAAAATAAAATAGTGGGCTAAAGGCTTAAGCGACTGAACCTTGACAATGACTTATTTTTTAAATTTTTTGATTTCAAATTTAAATTTCTTGCACCCCAAACTTTCTAAAAACTCGGGGGACACTCCAAGTAATCTCGGGTAGCACGAATTAGACTTATTTTAAGCCTATAAATACATGGTTTATGAAATCAAAACTTAACAAGAATTGGACATCATCTCTCAAAGCTCTCTTGCTCTTAAAGCTTTCTTACCTACTGAATTGCTGCAAATCAGCTGAGATTATTTTGAGTTACTGATTTCTTCTTTGAGCAAAAGTTCTGAGTTCTAAATCTTATCAAGGGAAGAATATCGGTGAAATAATTCTTGAGCTTCATTCTTCGTTCTTTTGATATTTTGATTGAAGTATATTAGTGATTTCATATTGTACTAACCAACTCTATCTGAGAGCATTCTTTGTACACACATATTTGAATTTTCTTCTTATAGTTTTTAACGATTCAAGGTTGTTTTGATCGTTGGTTCCGCCTGGAAAGGAATAGTATAGTGGAAACCTTAGGTGGTATTGGCTTAAGGCAAGGACATAGGCTGGGGATAAGCCAAACCTCGTAAAAATCTCAGTCTCACTCTTAACCTTTCTCTTTATTTTCTACATATATAAATTGTGTGGGGTGTATTCAAAGTGTAGGAAGCCAAATTTGAGATTGAGAAGACTCGTGACTTAAGAAAGTTCATTGATCTTTTGCGGAAACCTTAAAGGGAGTACGTTGATCGTTTGCGAAAATCTTAGTTGAAAGAAAGCAAACAAATTTCATTCTTAACAAGGCTTGAATCAAATATCCATAGGGCTACATCCAAACTCTACTTTGAGTATTTAAAATCAACAAAGTGCTGTAGCTTGTCTGTTGTGTTTATTTGGATTATTTGTTTGTTGTTTGCTTGTGTTGATATTGAGTGTGGTTTGTGGATTTGTTAAACACCTAAGCATTATTGTGTGATTCCTAAATTAACAAAAAAGTTGTGAATTCATAAATTGTTTATAAAGAAAATTTTAATAACCCAAGTCATCTCCCTTTTGGGACTACACCTTAACTTTCATTGGTCATACGTGTGGACCAGCAAACGGTGATGTAGACCGGCAAGGACGAGTGGCATTGCGTCGTATGTGCCATCTGATATCTCAATACACAGTGCTTGCATCCGTATGCACTATCTAGAGGAGTAGATTAGTCATTTATCGGTAGATATGGATGCTGAGACTGCAATATGCTTTGCACAAGCCCACATTTTGCGGTTGATATGCGGGACATTATTTTGCGATTTGTCATGCAGTTTTGCCCATCTGATGTTTTTGCCACTGTTGGAGGACCTAACGTAGATTCACTCATATAGTTGGGGATCTGCGACTTTGGCGTGGTTGTACAGAGAGATGTGCCACGATACACCCATCGAGGTGGGAGATCTTTGGTCCTCTATGTTTACTACAGATCTGGGCATGGGTGAGATGCCCTCCCTAGCTCCTTCGCGCTGGGGTATGCTACAGATTCCAAGGGATGCAGACAGTCATCCAGTTAACCAAGTATAACTGGCATATCGATTAGTAACAACATCTCTTACAATGGAGTTGTACTTTAAGTACTACTTCGTAGTACTTACTCCTCGTTATATTCTAATATTTAAGTTCTCATTTTATACAGGTAGAGGGACAGCATGAGGGCACCTTCAGTTGCATAGAATACAATGCCCTAGTACAGGCTCAAGTTGAACATGCACTGGGAGCAGGAGGTATTCAACTTTAACAAATTATAGTTTTTTTTTTCTGTAGGAGATATGTATAGTCCACTTAATTTTTTTTTGTTTATGTGCAATTCGTATAAAGGTCGTACACCGATGATGTTATAGCCGACTTAATCGCCGATTATCACGTCGGGAGTGATTTGTGGGTAGCATGAGTGCCACTCATATGCTTTCATATTGTCGAGTGGTATCTCCCTAACCGAGTTATGCGACAGTTTGACTATCACTAGGGCATTCCCGACCCATCTCGACATCGGGGGTATATCTACATGTGTATGACCTCCATGCTGTTGACAGATGTGGTCGAGGGGTGACCAACTAGATGACTTTCCATGGGATGTATGTGGATGCATGACATCATTAGAGAGAGCATATAATCCCAATGGAGTTAAAGGATGGTCCTTTGTGTCCATATGACCCACACTTGAGGTGGTATAGGTCTATCACGCGACACTTCATGGACAAGACTGTCATTGTATATATGAGCCTCGTAAGTAGACATTAACCCACACATTGTACTTTTGTTATGTATGTTAGTCTTAGAGGTTACGTGAGTTTAATTGTCTTGTTTTGATGATAACAATTCATTAGTGGTTCTAGGTAAGCTTATCTTTGCATATCAAGTTATAGTAAGTGTAAACACAAATGCAAAGATTAAGTAGATTCTTAATAAGTTAGACATCATCAAAAAAGGGAAGAATGTTAGCCTTAGTGACTACACTATCTTGGTTTATATGTTTTGATGATATTAACTTATATGATATTCCTAGTTTTTCCTATATTTGCAGATCATGTTTAGTATATGTTCCAGTGACAAATTCATGAAATACTGGATCGAAGGCAAACATTGGACTAAGTAGACGTCGAAAAGGAAAGATCACATGGACACGTACTCTGAAAGGACCAAAGAACAACCAAGGGAAGATTATTGTTGAATTATTTGTAATAACGGTTATGTGTGGTAGTTCATTTTGCAACTCTTGTGTTTTGTTTCTTGCATGATTTCTAAGCAAGAGTTTAGCAATGCATGCATACTATGACACACAAGTTTATAGGATTTCACCTAAAGTCACAAACTCACGTTCATAATTTTCAAAGTTAAAATAAAGAGTTTGTCAAAAGAATCCTAAACTCAAAATATGTTTTCTAAAAGGACAAGTTTTCAAACATCTTGGTTTTATAAACTTCTTCATACTTAGTCCCGATTGTGTTAAAACAAATTTTATGTCCTAAAGGTTCAAAGAAAGTCAAGTATATTTATAAAAGGACATACTAAGCATATAAGATATCAAAATGAGTTTTCAAATGTGTTTTATTAATCAAGATATCTTATATTCAAAGGGAAACTCATTTGGACAAGTATTCAACTTTATTAGACTTAATATATTTCATATACTTTTGTCCAATAATGTTTTAAGTCCTTAAAAGGTTTTTTGATAAGGAAAAATAAAGCAATCATCGACTAACATACTACAATCTCGAGTCCTTAACACCTTTCGATTTTTGGGGCATAACTTTTGCTAGAAATGTCCAAAAAATACGATCTTGGTGTCTAAGGAAAGTTAAGACAAAATCACACATCTTTTATATCGATGACTTTTTCTGATTCAGGGGTATGGTCAACTAGTGCAGGGGAATGGTCGACCAACTTAACTAGTAGCTAATTTCTTCTTGCAGACCAGGTGACTGGTCGACCAGTACAGGGGAATGGTTGACCAGCGGTTTCGTGAATAGCGCAATAATGCGTAGAAAATGGCTAGTTTTGTTTGGGAGTTGCTTCCAACGGCTAGTTAACGACTATAAAGGGTTTTTTTGCTATATATACAACTTCATAGACTTGTTTAGCAAGGTTTTTTATTATTGTTGATCATATTTGTAAAAAATATCTTTGAATCCGAAACCTATCACTTTGCATTTGCATTTTAGTTGTTCATTCCCAAAGTGCTTAATCATCTCTTAGTCAATGATCTTGTGTGAATCATTCCTTGAGAGATAAGAGTAAGGATTTGATTGTGTTTCATATTGGCTCATTTGAGGAGCATTTCTTTGTATATCATCTTTTTCTTGTAAAGGTTCTTTATGAACCATTGTGAAGGTTCTTAGTGATCCGCTTGGTGAAGGCTCTTGGTGAGCGTGGTAGAGATTTGTTCTCGAGTTGTAAGGCTTCTTCGCCGGTGAAGTAGATCGTATAGTGGAATCCTTGGGTTGGTCTCAAGGCATGGAAGTAGGTTTGGTGCCGAACTATGTAAAAATATCGGTGTTGATTCTTCTCTCCCTTCACAATTTAATTTACTTATCTTGTGCTTGATTTAATTTTATTGTGATATAATCGCTTGCATTCTTGCCAAGTATTTTATTTTGTAGAGAAAATATGTATTCCGCGAAAAGAGTCCATTCACGTTCCCTCTTGGACTATATACTCCCAGGTGGGACGCTTAAAAATGTAGATTTTATTATGTGAATGTACTAACTAAATATTGTTCTATACTGTAGGCTAACATACTGTTGGAGGTAAATCCGATCTCTCAAGATCCTACTGCACAGGGATTGGTGAGAGCTGGATTGATGATTGTCCATGGGGACAGGCCAATGTACCTCAACTTGAGCCGCCTACACAAGGAGGTCGAGGAGCTCCAGTATGAGGAGGACATGCTCCGCGTGTGGATAGTGATTCACGAAGCTGCTCTGGTGAGCTGTCTGTTGTACAGATTGAGTACATGTTTGGCCTGTCAGCACCCTATGTATGTTCGACGGGACTTGATATTGCGGAGCCGTCCAGTAGCAGGCCGTATGTTGCAGATGTTCCTTCATCCTCCAGGCCTTCAAGTTTAAGTACCCCATCCGACTCTCTTACCACCCCATCTATGTCATTCCTATTGAACGATAGTCTAGATGCGAAGGACGTGGATGCACCAGTCATGCCACCTTGCTCCCGTCTAGCATCATTATATGAGTTATCTCCCCATCTGCTTCATATGGATGATGATGCAGTACCTCAGGATGGAGATGATAGACATACACGACGAGGACGAGGCAGGAGACCGGATGGAGATGACCAACAAGGAGAGGGCATACGCAGATGGTAGCCACCCCGACACTAGAGACCACCTGCACGTGGCACTTAAATAGACATTTGTTGTATATGTACTTTACCCCTATATTGTGTTGTATAGTAGTCTGATTCTTTTGATTTTATTTTTATAGCCTCGATTCTTTTGATTTCATTTGTATAGCCTCATTGCATTATTTCTACATAACTAGAGATATTTATTTGTTGTTCCCTAATATGTATATGTATTTGGAAGCTACCGCTTGCATAGTCTCAATGTATGCAGTTGTGTATGAAAGTTGTGAAATACTGTTATTGATTGCCAAAATTTTTACATTAATTCAATGTAGTGTGATTGTTAACATTGGTGTATGAAAGTTGTGAAAATATTGGTATCGATTGCCGATAAAAATTGTTTTCTTTGAACATGTTCAAATATGGATAGAAATACTCGATTTTAAGAGGAGACTCTGTTGAAATTTTTACAGTAGTTCAATGTACTGTGAATGTGTACTCGGCCAACTTTTTTAGATCTCTTTCATTTTTTATCTTTGTTGCTATTATTTTAGATTGTAAAGACCCCTTTGTATTTGTATATTTATATTACCTAAGTACATTATTTTGAATTGCACATACATTGCGTTGGGTTAAACTAAAAAAAATAAAAAGAGACTACTTTAAAAACAAAAACGAGTCAACTCCATAGATTCGTCTATATAAGTTGTAGCTAAAATTACAAAAATAAGAGTTTGATTACCGTTTGTAAATAATCAAAGGAACATAATGGGTATATGGACCACTAAAGGTATTAAAGAAACAAGAACAACAACTATTAATTTATTGGCTAATATATTTCCGAAAAGTTAAAAATTAAGTGATAAAAGTTTTTATTCAAATTTTCTTTTGATTAATAAAATTAATTGAAAATGGAAGTCTATTGATCCAAATAATTATAATAAAAAAAATATAATTTTCAAGCAGTGCAAAAAATGTTAGATGGTCCAACGCCTTTTGGCTGCCATGCATCAACCAGCGAGTAGCTTTTCTTGTTGAAAAAACGTTGGATGGTCCATCATCTTTTGCTTAAAAGATACTGGATTATCTAGCAAGTTTTATTTCAGTGGAATTAAAGTTCCCATATATTTATTAAATATTTTTATATAAAGACAAACCAAAAAAGAAAAAACTCTAATTTATTGGCTCGGCTTTGTTAAAAATGAAGCTCCTCCTTTTGCAATTACCTGGCCCAGGTACACAACGAAAACCAAGCATCCCGGCCCAAAATTCTGTGTCTCATGTTTTTGGCATTTTCATATTAGGGTTAAGGCTTCTCCCTCCAGGGACGAATTGCCGCTGCTAGTCGGCATCAATGGCGAGTGTGTATATTCCGGTGCAAAACTCAGAGGAAGAGGTCAGGGTTGCACTCGACCAGCTTCCCAGGGATGCTTCTGATATTCTTGATATCCTCAAGGCCGAACAAGCCCCTCTTGATCTTTGGCTCATCATTGCTGTACTCTCTCTCTCTCTCTCTCTCTCTCTCTCTCTCTCTCTAATATTGGCTGTATATACAGGTTGCGGATGCACAAGCACACATTCACAAGCAAAAAAGAAACTTGGCTGTGTGAATCCCAATTTATGTGGGAATTTGTTTTTATGTTGTTGCATTCGTGTCTTTTGCATAAGTTGCACCTTAATTCTTAATTTCTTATATAGGATAATATACTTGTGTTTGCATGAACAATCATGGAGATTAGAAATTAATATCTCAACAGTGAAGGAAGCTTATTTGGAACTTAAAAATCGTGGAAGGGAGGACAACAAAATTTGTAGGAATCTTTTTTTTTTTTTTTGCTTGTTTGGTTGTCAAGGAAAATGAGTGAAAATTAAACATTTAGTAAATCTATGAACATGGTTTTTATTTTACACGCATTTAACCTCTCACCACCTTAATTTTCAATCAAGTTTGGGTAAAACTTCATTCCTAATGGAATTTGAGATAAAAACAGATAATATGAAGAAGATTTGACTTTTTCGTTATTTGTTGCTCAGATTCTGCCATTGTGCTGGCATTGTGTGCATTGAAAGATCTTGTTGTGGAATGTATGCATTCGATTTTATAGATGCATTTTAGTGGTGAGGTGGTGGCCAAGTAGACGCACACTGTTTTTTTTTTTTTTTTTCCAAGTTGCTTTGCACTTTTGAAAAGAAAAGCTCACTCAATTAATCATACGACAGAGGACAGCCTTCAGTCATGCTGCTTCTAGATCACCTTTAGACATGCTGCTTCTAAATCACCTGCAGACGTGCTGCTTCTAGATGATACTGCATCCTCAATTTCTTTTGACTTGTGCTTCCTTTCCCCTGATCACCTAGCCCTGTTTCTTCTGCTCCCTCAACAAAGAGCATTCCCAATTTAGAACACAAGAGCGTGTTTATCCATGATTTTGAATGAAGAAATTCACTTAGTTACTCTTCTGCATTATTTGGGTTAATCTGCATTTTGCAACTACATATTTTTTGAAGTACATTCTCTAAATCTTACTGTTGGCGAAAGTGCTTTAAAATATATAACCTATGCATAAGCAGTTCATAACATTTTATCTGGAATCATAATTTTGTGAGTTTTACTAGCACTTCCCTGCACCTTGCATGCTCACAAGGTTTTAGGCAAATGGGATATCAACCACATAACATGTGTGGTTGCTAGGGGATTTAATCAAGGAACATGATGCAAGTCAATGACCAAATAAATTTTTAAAATTGCCTTAGCATATTAGATTTCTCCAAGTGTGTTAATTATATGAATTTGGTTAGGGCTTGCTTGTATTGTTTCTATATTCTGTTTCTATTTTTGCTGCATTGCTGTGAAGAAACAGGTGATGACAAGGTTCAATTATGCTTCAATTTTTTTGTTTCTGTTGTCATTTATAAAGTGAAGGAAGATTATGAGAATGCACTTGTTTTTTATGTTACTAGTTTTCAATTTCTACTGTCGGTTTGCAACTGTTTAATTGCTTCTATTGCTACAGTAATTTAATATCCAAAATTCACTCTTGTGGACTGAATAGTTCATTTTATGCACAATTCTTAATTAAAATATAAAATAAAGTGAGCAAGTGAATTTGAAACATAAAATAAAATATCCATAAAATTTCTAAATTTTGTAAAAATAAATTTCATTCAAAAAACATTTTTAACATTTTCCAATTGTCATGTACAACAAGATTCTTTTTGGAGCATATAGAAATAAATTTAAAATATTATGGTTAATTAAAATAATAATAATTGACTTATACTTTTATTATTTTATTTTTGTAATTTGTATTCTTTTACATTTTTCATTATTTTAATCTTATTTAAAATTATTATTTGTTTCAAGGACGAATTTGACACGAGTTCTTTAATTTGTTTTGGTTTTGGAAATATGAACCAAACGGGTTGCTATTTTTAATTTTTAGTTTTTGTTTTTGGTTTTTAATTTTCATTTAGGTTCTTGTTTCTATAATTTTGGACAGTCATACCAAATGGCCCCATAACTTTCACTAATTATTTATTATCCAGCTATGATGTTAAGTACTGTATGCTATTTGGTAAAATATGTTCCCATTATTTTTTTGATTGTTGGACTATTTGCATTCTTCCTTGGGAAAGATTTTAAAATTTTCAGTTGAACATTACTATATTATTTTTCTTTATTACTATGCATTGGATGATCCTGAGTATTAACATCAAAATCAACGTTGAGTGAAACCATGTTCCCTTAACCCTTAGTTGGAAGAACTCTTGTTAATTGCCAAATGTTTTTGGTTACATTTTCATTTTCTCTGGTTTTCCTGGTTCAATAACTACTTGTCAGAGATTCCTCCAAATTTCTTACTTTTTCATTTTGTTTGATTGTCTCTCATTTATGTTTTTCCATTTTAGATGGACTTAAAGAGTACTTTATGTTTGGGGTTATATTTCTAATATCAGATATTTTTCCTGGCATGTATTTTTCATTTTGACAAAGAGGGAGTACTTCAAACAAGGGAAGATTGAACAGTTTCGCCAGATTTTGGAGGAAGGGTCTAGCCCTGGTAATTCTTCTCTACCACTTTTTTGCACTATTATTTTTCGTGTATAGTGATTATTTATTTATTTATTTTTTGGGGGAAGGGGGAGGGAGGGGTGCACACAATGATGCTCGTCATCAGTTATATAAGTTTATCTTTGGGATGAAGTTGTCCTTTTGAAATACTATTATATGTATCACCTGAAATTTATCATATTTTGGATGCAGAAATTGATGAATACTATGCTGATGTAAGATATGAGAGGATTGCTATCCTGAATGCTTTGGGGGCCTATTATAGCTACCTTGGTAAAATCGAGACTAAACAGAGAGAAAAGGAAGAACATTTTATTCAGGCGACACAATACTACAACAAAGCGTCAAGAATTGACATGCATGAGCCTTCTACTTGGGTTGGGAAAGGTGAACATCATTATGCAACTTGTGTTTGAAACGTCTATCCTGAACTTGTGAATCTGTTCATAGTAATCCAAAAAGCTCATAATACCCAAATTTTTGTCATGGTTCAAATTGGCAGTCAACTTTTTTTTTCTAGGTCTTTTCTTTTTGTGTTGGTGATAGTGCAAAATGAAGGCCTGTTTCCATGTGTTCTAGACTAGTGGCAGAGTTACTTGATCTTGACTTTGGGTTAGTCGATTCTCTTTCTTGATGGAGGTAGGGAAGAAATATAATTTAGAGGCGGGTAGTTACATGCTATAAGTCTTCCAAAATTGGGGCCTTAGTTAATAGAATGAAAGATGTAGAACCAAGTACACATTCATTCTTATATAAAATAGAAAATGATAGTTGCAAGAATCCACAGCTCATCATGCTGCTTTCTACCACAGAGAGAGACTTGTAAGGAATGGCTCCTCCAGGCAAGATTTGGAACCTACCTATCACATGCTATGTTAGTATTTGAACCCATATGAGTGAGAGGTATTCGTTGATGTGTGTTCCAATGATGTGGTTCTCACATCACTTAAGTGGGTCTAAACATTAATAACATTATGTCGTTGATGAGTTCCAAATTTTACATTGAGGAGCCATTCCTTGAAAGTATTCTTTTTTCTTTTTGAATAAAAAAAGAAGATTTAATAAGACAGAGAGAAATTACATCCCAGGCAAGCATTAAAAATCCTAAAAAAAATTGAAATGAAAAAACAAAATGTGAATAAAAGAACAAATAACAATAACTAACCATGGAATCTCCTAAACCCTTTCCTCCTTAATTCACTGAACACTTTAAAATTTCTAGTTCCCTTTGATCCTTCTTCACCTTAGCATTACCACCATCTAGCCGAATTTCATTCTTCGAGAATTACATATCCTTAAACCAAAATTTTCTATCAAATGCCAAGCTTCTATATCCTTTGCAGAAATCTCCTCCATGGAGGTGGGCAAAATTCTATCCTTACATGTTTGGTTTTTACCATACCATCATTTTAAAAATTACTAGTCCCCTTCAATCCTTCCATTGGAGGTGGCAGCACATAACATAAAATCCCCAAGCAAATCAAAAGATTCAGAAACATAATCATAGTGTGCCCAAATCTTGTCTAAAAGCAAACCCCAATCACTATCAATGTCACGACTCTTCCACTGAACATAAACTTCCTCCTTTATCTCTCAGAAAATGTTCTGTTTCCTCATGAGATGTAACTCACTTTTATTCAGACTTTTTCCTCATTTTAACACCCATATGCATCACTTCCATACAAGTATAGGCCTCACAGCCCCTAAAAGTATCAGAGATAGCTTTCTTATCAGTAGATTTCCCCCTCAAAATCATACTTTTCCCCTGAATTTCATGCTCACAAGACTTTTGGTTCTTAAAAAGAACCCTCCCTTTTTCATTGACTGCAGAAGGCCCATCGGAAGTTCTTTCCTCTACGTGAGTAAAAGAACAAATTACAATAACTAACCACTGAATCTCCTCTGTAAACCCTTTCCTCCTTAATTCACCTAACACTTCAAATTTTCTAGTTCTCTTTGATCCTTCTTCACCTTAGCTTTACTACCTTCTAGCTGAATTTCATTCTTCGAGAATTACATATCCATAAACCAAAATTTTCTATCAAATGCCAAGCTTCTATATCCTTCGCAGAAATCTCCTCCAAGGAGGTGGGCAAAATTCTATCCTCACATGTTTGGTTTTTACCATACCATCATTTTAAAAAATACTAGTCCCCTTTAATCCTTCCATTGGAGGTGGCAGCACAAAACATAAAATCCCCAAGCAAATCAAAAGATTTAGAAACATAATCATAGTGTGCTCAAATTTTGTCTAAAAGCAAACCCCAATCACTATCAAAGTCACGACTCTTCCACTGAACATAACTTCCTCCATTATCTCTCAGAAAATGTTCTGTTTCCTCATGAGATGTAACTCACTTTTATTCAGACTTTTTCTTCATTTTAACACCCACATGCATTACTTCTATACTAGTATAGGCCTCACAGCCCCTAAAAGTATCAGAGATAGCTTTCTTATCAGTAGATTTCCCCCACAAAATCACACTTTTGCCCTGAATTTCATTCTCATGAGACTTTTGGTTCTTAACAAGAACCCTCCCTTTTTCATTAACTGCAGAAGGCCCACTGGAAGTTCTTTTCTCTACGTGAATTTTCTTTCCCACTAAAAGGACAGAATCATCAACCTAACCCCCCAGAGTTGTTTGAGCTGAACCTGTCTTTTGTCACCTCTTTCCTTTAAACCATCCGGGACTGTTGTTTCTTTCTTGTGAAGTGGAAATATCCTATCAGACTTCATGAATCTGCTTCTAAGATGTACATTGCGGAGTTGATGCTAAAGTCTGCTTCGTAGAGTCCCCAGGCTGCCTATAACATTTATCATGTGAACCCTGTGCCTGACTATTTACAGGCGCCTCCTGGGCAGTCTGACTTGAGATTTGGGCCCCCCTTGGATGCTAACTCTATCAGTAAGATGGTGGGCCTGATGATGTAATTGACCCAAACACAAAACCACTTCAAGCTGGTTATGGGCTTATTCAATAGGCGGACCCATTGAGAACTAGGAATGCCCTCTGGTCTGGATTGAACATTTGCTAGATTTGTCTCCTACTACTGCTGTATCATTTCTTGCAAGTATTTCTCTTGACCACATCGTCTAAAGAAGTTATTTCGTACCATTCCTCTTATTTGGAGTTGATTTGAAATATATTCGATTATGGGAATATGAGTGGTCATCTAGGGACAAGCCTCGGTCCAATGATAAGGGTGTTAACTCTCAGACTAATAGTTTTAAGGCATGGAAAAAGCCTCTCTAATTGCAGGTAAGGTTGCATACATCATTGTCTCTAGACCCTTGATAAGTGTGGAATTGTGGGAGCTTTGTGCAGTAGATGTTGCGCCAATCATTAGTGGTTGATTGTTTAACCAGTATGCCCATTGAATTATTTAGTAGATTGCTTTTCTTAATTTAGAATTAGATTGTGAATTGTCAAGATGAATTGATGGAATTGGTGGGGATTTCCTCATAGTTTTATTGAGTTGTTCTGTCTCTTGGATTTTTGTTACGTGCCTTCTGTGGGGATTGGGTATAGCTTGAACTTTAGTACTTTTTCTTTACCTGGTTCTTAACTTGGCCAATTTCAAATTTGAAATTTCAAAGCAATCCTTTTAAGGTGTCTATCTGTCTGCTATTCTAGTATTTTTTCACCATACTCAGTGTAGTGCGTACGTATTGTACTTGGTGAGTAGGTTTCTGTTCCAAAGCTCACCAGAAATTCAGTTTTCTATGTTCTATTTTGAAAGTGTATCTTGTCATGTTTTAAATTGTTTCATTCAGGGTGTCCAAGCAGCCCTTTTGGAAAAGTGGGTGATTTCAGTTGGACTGGGGAGTCAAAACCTGCACAGATTTGTTTTGGGGTGTGTCTATGTTACCATATAACCATAGCAGACATTGTGATTTAATAAGTATGCCATTGATTATGCATTGTGGAAATATGTGATCCTTCAACTTGTGTTTGCTCCTAACAGGTCAGCTTTTACTGGCTAAGGGTGAAATAGAACAGGCATTTGCTGCATTTAAGATTGTTTTGGATGGAGATCATGATAATATTCCTGCCCTACTTGGTCAGGTATTTCAATTGCCCTGCTTGCATTGAACAAATTTATTTCAATTATAAGGTGTTGCAGATGATGCTTGTGCAGAATATATTAATAATTGGAAAGATTACTTCATATCAATTGTAATTTTTTAGTCGTAATGGCCTGTTGTGATGATCATTGGTGAATTGATAAAATATGTTGGTGGAATGTCATCTGGGAAATTTGTGAATATCCCAACTTTGAGACCACAAGATTGCATGGAAGTTGGGAGCAACCTTTCCTAGAGGAGAATATAAGGCTTTATTTCTTCATTTCTCTATAATAATTTTTTTTGCTATAAAAAGGTGAAAATATCACCAAATAAATTGGCTCCTTCTCTATATAGTCAGTGTAGGGGTAAGATTGGAACAAAGTTGTCAAATTCATTTTGGGTAGCCCTGTATCTGTGAAATCACTTGATATTAGAATTCAATTCAACTCGTTTAGTATGGTTTATGTTTTCAGTTTTTGGTTTTCGTTTCTTTCTAGTGAAGAAACAGATTATGAAAACATGCTTGTTTATGTTGATGGTTTTCAGCTGTTCGCAAGAAAATTGAAAACCAAAATTTATGGTTTTCGGTTGTTTTGGCAACTTGTAACTAGAATATTTTACTATCCAGAATTAAATTTTTTGGATTAAATAATTATCCATACTTTTAATTAAAATAAAAATAAAATGATTATATGAATTTAAAAATCAAATAAAATAAAAATTCCCATTTTTTTTTTTAAAAAAAAAACTGAATAATAATAGGTCATTTACAAGATATTTGTACTATAATTCAATTGTCATATACAATAAGATTGTTCTTGTAAAGTGGATTTTGAAATATGCTAATGAAGTAAAATAATTATAATAGTTTTTATTATAGTATTTTTAATTATATATTTTTTATTATTTTAATCATATTTTGTAATTGTTATTTGATTCAAGAATAAAATGAGCATTTGTTTAATCAAGTTTTTAATTTGTTTTAGTTTAACAAATATTAACCAAACATATTGCTGGTTTTTAGTTTTTGTTTCTAGTTTTTAGTTTTCATTTTCATAATTTTGGACAGTGATATCAAATAACCCCTTGATGAATTTACTATATTCTATATTCCCAGATTGTGAATGATCATAATTGTTATATATGTGTGTGGCTCTTATACTTAGTGGGATTCACAAACAAAGGAAGAAAAACATGAGTTTTGAAGTGTTCCTAAGTGGCAGTAGAAGACTTGTTGATGAGTGGCATGTACTCGTTGACGAGGAGATCTAGAGAGCGAGAAAAATTCAGAGATCTTGAAATACCGAGAGCAGAACATGGGCTCGTCGACGAATGCCCTGTTTTTGTCGATGAGTGTCCTTCTTGGTCTTGTCGACGAATCATCTTTTCTCATTGACGAGAAGTTCTGGGCTGCAAGTAGTTTTTTGAATTTTAAATTTGAACATTGGGGTGGTTGGGTAATTGGAGGGAAACCTCCGAAACACTTTTGTATATGTCATTTTGGGCATGTATTGAGTGGGTGTGATCATTTTGAGAAGTGTATTATGTACTTTGAGATTTTCATAGTGAAATTTGTGTGTCATTGCTTTCGTGGATGTAGGCTTTGCCGAACCACATAAATCTTGTTGTTGTTCTTGTTGTTTATCATTTTTCTGGTTGTGTTGCATTTAGTTGTTGTATTTATTCCGCTGTACTTAGTATTTATCCCATCCATATAACAACAAATTGGTATCAGAGAGATTGTTGTTATGGCATTGGGATCGTCTTCTGTAAGATTTGACATTGTCAAGTTTGATGGAATCGGAAACTTTGGTTTATGGTAGAGGAAAGTGAAAGACATTCTTGCACAACAAGGAATGGAAAAGGCATTACTTGGTGTTCAATCGGATGGAATGAATGAGGCAACATGGGGAGAATTGCAAGCAAAGGCCGCTTCTGCAATACGCTTGTGTTTGGTCGACGAAGTACTGTATTGGGTGATGGAGGAGGATTCTCCAGCCGCTATATGGTGAAAGTTAGAGAGCCAGTACATCTCCAAATCTCTCAATAATAAACTTTTTCTTAAGTAACGTTTGTATTGGCTTAAGATGGTCAAAGGATCAAACTTAGATCAACACATTAATGTTTTTAATCAAATTATTAGTGATTTGATGAGAGTTGATGTTAAGTTTGATGAGGATGACAAAGCTTTGATGTTGTTAAACTCTTTGCCCTCGACTCATACCTATGAAAATCTTGTGATCACTCTTACGTGGGGAAAAGAAACTCTTGATCTTGAAGAGGTAACAAGTGGTTTGCTAAATTTTCATCAAAGATTGAAAATATGTGATGAAGGAGAAGGACTTGTGGTAAAGGGTAATAATGAGCGAGGCAAAGGAAAGTCCAAACATTGATCAAGTAAGAAATTTCGAAATCAATCCAAGAAGAAGAAAGAAATCCGGTTTTATAAATGCGGTAAAAAGGGGCATGTGAAACCGGAGTGTCCGGATTGGAAGAAGCGAAATTTTGAGAAACATGAAGGTACTTCAAAATTTGTGAATGTTGTTCAAGAAGGAGGTTCAGCGTGTAGTAATGGTGATATTCTATTAGTTTCAGCGGGGTCGGATAATCTAACGGACTCTTGGATACTTGACTCTGTATGTTCTTATCACATGATTCCGAACAAGGAGTGGTTCAACACTTACAGGTTAGTGAATTCTGGATTAGTTCTTATGGGTAATGATGCTTCTTGCAAAATCATTGGCATAGGAAATGTAAAGATAAAAATGTTTGATGGTGCTGTAAGAATGTTGTGTAATGTAAGACATATACGAGAGTTGAGAAAGAGTTTGATATTATTTGGAACTTTGGATTTTAATGACTTTAATTATAAGTCTAAAGGTGGAGCTTTGACGATATGGAAATGTAATCTGACTGTAATGAAAGGGCAGAAACTAGATGGGAATATTTACACATCACAGGGAACTACCATTGTAGGTGGAGCTGCAGCCATAGATGCTAAATCAAATGAGACTGTCTTGTGGCATATGCGCCTTGGGCATATGGGGGAACACGACATGAAAGAACTACACGAGGAAATTGTTGAAGGGCTTGAAATCATGTCAGCTGGAAATTTGTAGGATTTGTGTTCTTGGAAAATATAACAGGGCAAGGTTCACATAAGCTATACACAAGACAAAGGGTATTCTTGATTATGTGCATTCAAATGTTTGGGGTCCGGTTAGAGTTGCATAAAAGGGTGGACATGTGTATTATGTGAGTTTCATTGATGATTACTCACGGGAGGTCTGGGTTTACTTCACGCGTCACAAATCAGATACGTTTGCCAAGTTTAAGATTTGGAAGATTGGGACCGAGTATGCTGATTCTCGGTTTATGGAGTTTTGTGCGGAGCAGGACATCAAGAGACACTTTACAGTTCACCGGACACTTCAACAAAATGGTGTGGCAAAATGGATGAACCAGACTCTTTCTGAAAGGCCTCGGTGTCTCAGATTAAATGCAGGGCTACCGAAGAACTTCTAGGCCGAGGCAGTGAGTATGACTTGTTTTCTGATAAACCGATCACCAAGGACATCGCTAGAGGGTAAAGTGGCAGAAGAGGTTTGGACGGGAAATGCAGTAGACTACTCCGGATTGAAGGTATTCGGGTGTCTAGCCTATGTTCACATATCTAGTGAGGAGAGGTCTAAGTTTGACTCAAAGTCTCGTCGTTGCATTTTTTTGGGATATCCAGAGGGTGTGAAGGGGTATAAGCTATGAGACTCAGTGACAAATAAGGTGGTGATCAGTAGAGATGTAGTCTTTGATGAGAAGACTATGGTGAAGCGTGCTCTAGAGTGTGATGAACAAAAACAAGAGTCAGAAAGATGGGGCAGTGATGAATGTGTTGTGCAAGTGGAATTGGAAGCTCAGGGCAACGACAATGATCATGGTCCTATGGTTGCAGAGAGTTCTAGATCAGGAAATCAGCAAGTCGACAATATTCCTATACGGAGATACAGACGCAATATCAGGCCTCCACCAATGTATGAATTTGAAGAGTTAGTATCTTATGCTTTCTTTACTAGTTGCAACGATCCAACTACATTTCAAGAGGCAGTGCACGGTCAGGAGAAAGATAGGTGGATGAATGCGATGATTGAGGAGATGGAATCACTACATAAGAACTAAACTTGGGATTTTGTGGAGCTTCCTGATGGGAAGCCACCGATACGTTGCAAATGGGTATATAGGAGGAAGAAAGCAATTTTAGAAAAGGAAAGAGAAAAGTTCAAGGCACGGTTGGTGGCAAAAGGATACTCACAGAAAAAAGGTATAGATTATGATGAGATCTTTCCTCCGGTGGTCCAACATACTTCTATCAGAATTGTGTTGGGGTTGGTAGCCTATTATAATCTTCATTTGGAACAAATGGACGTGAAGACGGCATTTCTTCACGATGACTTGGAGGAACAAATCTACATGGTATAGCCGGAGGGATTCATTGAGCCGAGAAAAGAAAATTTTGTTTGTAGGTTGAAGAAATCTCTTTATGGGCTGAAATAGTCTCCAAGGCAATGGTATAAACGGTTTGATTCTTACATGATCAAGATTGGCTACAAAAGGTGTGAGTATGACTGCTGTGTATATGTGAGCAAACTTGAGGATAATTCTCTTATTTTCTTGTTATTGTATGTCGATGACATGTTGATAGCTGCAAAAGATTTAACTGAGGTGAATCAGTTAGAGGACCTGTTGTATACGGAATTTGACATGAAAGATCTTGACTCGGCCAAGAAAATACTTGGGATGGAGATTCACCGCGATAGAACTGTAGGGAGATTATGGCTATCTCATGGCGGTTATGTGCATAAGGTGTTGGAGAGGTTTAGCATGACTGATGCAAGACTGGTTAGTACACCTCTAGCAAATCATTTTAAGTTGTCTACTATAGATTGCCCAAGTACGGATGAGGAAATCCTGGACATGTCAAAGGTCCCCTATGCTAGTGCTGTGGGAAGTTTAATGTATGTCATGGTATGTATGAGACCAGCTTTGGCTTATGCGGTGAATGTGGTAAGTAAGTTTCTCTTTAATCCAGGAGGGTAGCATTGAGAAGCCGTCAAATGGATACTTAGATATTTACGGGGTGCATCGGGATATGGCATCATGTTCGGCAAGCAACAGGGTTGTCCTTCAGTTATGGGGTTTGTAGATGTTGATTATGTTGGAGATATGGATGACAGAAGGTCTACAACGGGATATTTGTTTACTCTTGTAGGAGGACCGGTATGTTGGAGACCCATGGTACAGTCTCTGGTAGCATTATCCACGATTGAGGCGGAATATATGGCAGTTTCCGAAACTGCAAAGGAAGCCTTATGGCTTATTGGTTTAGATAGAGAGCTGGGGTTACAGCAAGTTGGAGTGGTGCTGCATTGTGATAGTCAGAGTGCCATTTATTTGGTGAAAAATCAGATATACCATGCTAGAACTAAGCACATTGATGTGAGGTTCCATAGGGTTCGGGAATTGATTGCTTCGGGTGAGCTTGTGTTGGACAAAGTTCACACGTCTGAAAATGCAGCGGATATTCTGACGAAATCTGTTATTTTGAGGAGTTCAAGCATTGCTTGGACTTACTCCATGTCTCCAATTGATAGAAGGGAGCAAACCCAACCGAGCAGTTCAAGTTCAAGGTGGTGCAGTTAGATATATTTTTTCGGGATTCTCCTAAGGGGCGTATAATCGCCAAGGTGGAGATTGTTATATTTGTGTGTGACTCTTATACTTAGTGGGATTCACAAACAAAGGAAGAAAAACATGAGTTTTGAAGTGTTCCTAAGTGGCTGCAGAAGATTCGTCGATGAGTGTCTTGTATTCGTCGACGAGGAGATCCAGAGAGCAAGAAAAATTCAGAGATCCTGAGATACCGAGAGCAGAAAATGGGCTCGTGGACGAATGCCCTGTTCTCCTCAACGAGTGTCCTTCTTGGTCTCGTCGACGAATCCTCTTTTCTCATCGACGAGAAGTTCTGGGCTGCGAGCAGTTTTTGAATTTTGAATTTGGGCATTGGGTTGGTTGGGTAATCGGAGGGAAACCTTCGGAACACTGTTATATATGTCATTCTGGGCATGTATTGAGTGGGTGTGATCATTTTGAGAAGTGTATTGTGTACTTTGAAATTTCCATAGTGAAATTTGTGTGCCATTGCTTCCGTGGATGTAGGCTTTGCTGAACCACGTAAATCTTGTTGTTGTTCTTGTTGTTTATCATTTTTCTGATTGTGTTGTATTTACTTGTTGTATTTATTCTGTTGTGCTTAGTATTTATCCCATCCATATCACAACAATAATGTAATTCTTGATGTTTGTGACACTCAACAGAGTGGTTCATGGTTTGTACCGCGGGGTCGCATCCCCTTGATGCCCAGCTAATAAAAATTTCTCTTTACCGATCGAAAAAAAAAGAAAGGAATTTACCATTTTCTCGTTTTTTCCCCTATTGCTTTGATATGCCAACAAAGCTGATCTGATCTTTGGCATATGTGGAGCTCAGAGGTTACTTCTCTAATTTTCTCAGATCTGATCCAAGTGATATGAGGCCCAGTTATGAGAAATTTGAACGAAATGTCTTATCTTGGAACTTTAATAATTTCCTTTTCATTAGGAACATCCTTCTTCTCTTTCTGCTTCGTTTCATTAGGAACAGATATATGTCTTAGCCACAGGACCAGCTTTTGGTTGAAGTCTAGGAATTTGATTGTAGCTGCATGAAAGTGGAGCTAGATGAAGATCCGAGAATAGTGCAAAAATTAGACTGATGCAGCAAGAAGGTTTGTAAGTTTTCTAGTCAGGTGGAGCGAAATGTTCCTCTCTTGATAATATTTAGTAATAAAAAAGGATAAAGAAAGGTTTAGAGGTTTCATCAAATGAAATGCTTAAAAAATTGTGCCATGAAGCATGGTGTGGATACAGGTCATGGTATAAGTGTACAACACATGTGGATTAGAGGGCATGACATATCCTAAAAGCAAAAGATATGACATGGAGGAGATGTACAATTAATTAGTATAGAAGATAAGTTAATCATGATAGTTATTACGTTTGTAATATTCATATATGCACGTATACTTTTAATACACACACCCACTAACACACACACACACAGAATAATAACACAGGGCAGGGTACGCCACTAAACAGATACAAGGACATGGCAAATCCTAAAAACATGGGATATGACATGGTAACAATACACGGTTGATAAATATATATATTTTTTTCAAAATGAAGTCCCATTAAATAAAACAAAGCACTAGTACAATATTCTGAGGACAAGACACCTTCCAGGAATCAACTAAAACTAAAAGCACTTCAATAAGGCTGCCTACCAAACCCGTTGAAGATTGGGCTACAAAATCCCCTAAAAAAAATCCCAAAGAATTTGCCCAAAAAGAAGCAAGAAAGACAACTCTATCCCACAGCAAATGGATAAAAATTGTTTGAGACTCAAGAACTCTTGTTTCTCGCTCAAGCCACAAAATCCAAAGGATAGCATATGCTGCACATGTCCATAAAGCTCTCCCTTTTTTATTTTTTTCAAAACCCTTAATCTCACCAACTGGAAGTCATCAACAATTTTTTTTGATTGGCAAAAAGAGAATGCAATAAAAGGTCCATTTTTACAAGCAGGAGAGGAGAGAGAAAGCAAAGGACAACAATTAACTGTGTGACAATATATTAAAAAAATTGAATATTAGGTAGTCTCCGGCATGTACTGTCCGTTGAACCAAGAGAAAAGCCTGTAGATTCATCTATCTTTGAGGATTGTGAGAGAAGTAGAAGTTCCTTCATGAACTCTAGCATTTCTTTTTCTCCACGTAACCCAAAAGATGGTGGGAGGGATCAAGGCTTTTTCCCCTTGTATATTTGCAGAAATAGAAATACCTTCCAAGCTCAGATTTCCTTTCCTACAGATTTAGCAGTGGCCCATTGCTGTCCCAAAACAGTGTGGCCGGATTCCACAAAGCTTTGGTCCAGGGGCAGTGGAGCAGAAGGTGATCAACAGTTTCAGCATCAACTTTACAAAGAAAGCATTTGTTATCCAAAGTGAAACCCCTACTCTGAAGATAATAGTCTAAGAATCTTCACCAAAGCTGCCTCCAAGCAAAAAAAGCAACTGTGGTTGGTGCAAGGGTTTTCTAAATGTCTTTCCAAGGGAAATAAGGTCTAGCCTCAAGAGTGTCTTTCCAGCCGCCTCTAGAAGGAGCTGACCGTGAAGTAACAATTTTTGTTGATCTTCCAAGGGGGCACATCCATAATTGTCCTACTGGGGACATTTCTATAGAGATAGCCACAATGTTACCTAGAATGTGTAATGTTCAAGTTCCATGGAACAGGAAAGGGTTGTGGTATGCACATTCTCTAAAAGATGGAACATTAGGAGTATATTTATGTAGATATATTGGTGAGAAATATGTAATGACAATTGTATATTTTGGGGAGGATGTTGAAGCATTTCAAAAGCTATAAGAGATTTATTTTTTGGGTGAAATAGATTATTAAAGACTGAGAATGGAGTTATAATGCAATAATTCTCCATTCTAACTAGTAAAAAAAATATCCTATGTGAAAAATATTGAATTAAAATTTTGGATCGTTAGAATTAGTGTTCCAAAAGGAAAATATACCATGTGCTGGAACATTTGTACCAATACGTGGTTGGCTATGGTGTTATGTTTTCTGGTAACTCCAGGTGACGTTAAAAATCAGCGAAAGCATCAAGCTACCAATCATGGGCCCTTCGAACAAAAGAGATGTTCCAAGTTGCCCTGTTGGTGGAATGGTCAACATAACTCCTCACTGGCGTGTCATTGTAAAATGTGAGGTTGAAGAGTCCAGGGAATTGAGAGTTAAAGGGAGATGTGCTGCACGAGCAGTTATGCCAAAAGAAGGTGTTGTTCCTATTTCCAATATGAAAGTGGATGAGAGTGAACAAGTCCCACCATCTGGACTGCCCCGTTTGAGAGCACTTAACAAAAAACTGTTTATAGCACTTATCACTTAAAATAAGTACTTTTACAGAAGAATGACATTTGACTTGCAGGACAACAAACACTTATTGCAATAAGGCTTTTTTAGAACCACTTTTTTGAGAACTATTTAAGTGAATTTTGAGAAGCAATACAGGATAGCTTTTGGCTACTTATTAGTGATACTGTTCATAGGTGGGGTCAATTTTGTAAATATAAGAAAATTTAGTTACCATTTTATATTTTAAAAAATACATTAGAAGATAATCATATATTATTTTATTATGCATTATAATATATTAATTATTAATGAAACATAATTAAATTTTGGAACAAAAAAGAAAAACCATCTATTAATTTAAATTAATATTAAAAATAAAAATACTAATTTAGTTAATAATATTATTTTAACATAAATTAATATGATAATCATATGTTGTAAATATATATTAAGAACAAGATTATTATTAATCAAAAAAAGAATATTTTTTTTACTTAATAAAAAAATTTAAATATTAATTAAAAATAATAGTTAAAATAATTATTGATTAAATTGTTGTTTAAAAATTAATCATATATTATTTTATTATGCATTATAATATATTAATTATTGATAAAATATAATTAAATTCTAGAATGAATAAAAGAACCATCTATAAATTTAAATCAATATTAAATAAATTAAGAGCTTTAATTTAGTTATTAATACTATTTTAACATAAATTAATGTAATAATCATATGTTATAAATATACATTCATAAAAAAATTATTGTTAATTCATAAATAATATTATATTATTTTAGTTAATAGAAAATATTTAAATTTTAATTAGAAAAATAATATAATTAGCATTTAAATTTTTAATCATAAAAATGTTAATATTTGTTAAAAACATATTTAAAAATACATAGTAGTTATTATAATTCAATTCTGGATTGAACAAGAATTATTTATTAATTTAAATTAACATTTAATAAATTAAGATTTTAAATTTAATTAATAATATTATTTTTATCATTATTTAATATGATAGTAATATGTTATAAATATACATTAATGGCAATATTATTATTAATTAAAAATAATAATCTTATATTATTTTTAATAGAAAATATTTATATTTTAATTATAAATAATTATTAATGAAATTGTTAATTGAAGAATATTAATATTTGTAATTTAAAATATGTTTAAAAATAATCTTATAGTACCCTATAATAAAAGTAATTGTCCAAATACCACTTATTTTAAACACAAACAAACACCACTTATAACTTTCAGCACTTTTCTAGTTCAACACTTATTAATTATTATCAGCACTTATTAAATTCAGTACTTCTTCTAAAAAGTACTTCTGCACAAGTGGTTCCAAATGATCCCTAACACCTTTCTAATGCATTTCCAACCACTGACCCTATAGCACTGCTTGGGCTCATGGGAAATTCATATGTTGTAATTGAGGCTGTATGTTAAAGCAATAATATTTTCCCAAAGTAACTCCTCGTTCATGGATCTCGACATCCACTTGCCCAAGAGGGCCTTTCTTAAGAGAGAGAGATTTGAGACTCATACTGCCTCTTGGGATTGGTTGTTGGACAACATCTCATCTGACCAAATGGAGTTTAAAAACCTTTCATGTGTTTCCCCAAAGAAATCATTTTTGAATGTCTTCCAAACTTTTGGTCATAATACAAGGAATGTGGAAGAAGGACATGAAGTAAGCTAGGAGGTTGGAGAGGGTGCTTTTGATGAGAGTGAGTGTTTCAGAGGAAAATTATAAAATAGCCCTGAATAATTAAAATATCAAAATAAATGCCTAAAAAAAATTAAAATATTCAAATGAACCTTGAATTAATTGAAATTCCTATTGTATCAAATTTCCTAAACAAAGAAAAATTCGTAATTTTGATATATATATTTATTTACTTTTTTTTTTTTGAATTTTAAGGAGAGAAAATTTGATCTTGAGTTTTGAAATGGTATCGTAGCAACACCTTAATAGCCTCAAACAACTTCAACCAAGCAACAACTGAGGAACTAGCATGAGCTCATGGAATCATTAATTGGCATGGGAAAGTAGCAAGTGGGTCCTTTGAATAAAGACTCATCACTTGAAAGCTTTAAATCATTGTTCTGTTTGTGATGATACTGATGTCGGTATCGTAAAATTTTGAGCTTGAGAAGCACTGTCTGATCTAGTGAAGTCACCTACAAGCATAGAAGGCTCCAAAATCCTTCTACATGGTAAAATGCTGTCCAAACAAGAAATTAATTTAACATTCAAACCTAAATGCAAATCAATTCAATATGCACTTGGCACATATTCAAGTATGATAGGAAAAGTTTTGCTAGATTTGGTTAAAGAACATGTGGAGGGAAAAATTTAGTTGATGGGAGTGCATATTCAATGTATAGAGAAGAACTCTTCTCAAGGGTATTCTAATTTCTCAATAACTGTTTCAATAACTAAGTATTCTTCAATAAATTCTAGAGAAACCAATTGTGGCTCATTCCTTGTCTTAGGAGTGGGCAATTGTAGTTTAGAAGTTGAGTCATTGACAAGAATTTCAGTCCTTGTGATTGGCAACTCATCTTTAATCTCATTGGAATGCTCAATAGCTAAGTATGGTAGACTAGCCAATAGGGCTACAAATGAACCAAGCTGCTCATGAGCGGCTCAGGGGCTTGACTCAGTAAGAGCTTGTTTATTATTTAAATGAGTGGTTCCTAAACCTAGTTTTTAGGTTTGTAAAATAAGCCGAGCTTGAACATGTAAGGGCTTGGCTTGTTTTGAGCTTGTGAACAAGCTCGACTAAGCTTGGTAGTGGGCTCAAATTAAATTTTGGTACTTAAAAAATGTTTTATTTATTCAAGTAGTTAACTTAGCTATTGATTTCATTCACGAATTTGTAAAATAGCAAGCTAACACATGAGTAATAATATTGGTCAATTAAACACATTGGCGGAAGCGGGCTCAACTTATATAGAAAGAAGGGAGACCCAAGAAGATTTCCATCTTTTGATGTGGGAAATGGAATTTAAGAGGTAAAAGTGGCGGAGAGAGGCTAGGAAGCTGCTAGGAGCATAGTTGCCCCACATAAAAAAAACAATATAATGGTTAGTCCCTTTATTGCTTACAAAAGCAATACCCACACGATGAGAAGGATATTCCCAGCCACTGTGCCCTCTTGCCTTCCCTTGTGGGCAAGCATCTTTGCAGGCTCCTTTAAGTCCTAATGGGCTTGTTTAGTTTTATTTCTTCTAAGTCCTAATGATGGGCTTGAGTATAATTTAAAAATTTTGATTTTTTATTTAAAGGTAAGAAATTGTGTTAATTTGCTTTAATCGGTTTTTTGTTTATCCTAAAATTGAGCCGAGCTCAAGCTGAGGTCGAGCCGTTTATTTACATTCCAAGCCGAGCTTGAGCCCGATTTTTTTTATTTTGCATCGAGTTGAGCTCGAGCCCAAGCCTACATCTACCTCTTTCAACTTAGCTTTGAATAGGCTGAAGCTTGGCTCGACTCGTTTGCAGCCCTAGCAGCCATGGTCAATGCCTAGCCTTGAAGAAGCATCAACTGGGTCTAGGGTCACTAAAGACAAATCTAAGAACTCATTGTAATGAGAAATCTTGTGTCCATTGAAGGGTTGGGAAATTGTGCACGAACATGAAGTAAATAATTATTGTAATCATGATACTAAGGGTGCACTGTGCAATAATTTATGCGCGGACTTGAATGTGGAGTCGTTGTCTGACAAGTTGAGTCCTTTCTTGAACATTTGGACAATTTTATGGCTGTCTTTTGAGTGACATGGTTGTTTGAATCTTACGTTTCATGATTCGATTCATATGATCCGTATGAATTCCACACGGAATCAATTCGAATCTTAATAGTGATTGAAACTAATTGAATCATTGCCGAATCTATCGATTCACCTTTTGAATCTAAAGAATTGATATGAATCCATTGATTCAGATGATTCTAGACTTATCATATCTTGATAGATTGGACTCGTTTAAAACCCCCAAAAACAGTGTTTTTTTCTTTCTTTTAATTGCTTTTATTCTTTCACGACTACCTTCCGTTCCTTGTCTACAATAGTTTTGTGCTAAGAGAAGAAAATAGAACTTTAGGTCCTATGTTACCTTCACACTCATTGGCTAAGGTGGTACTCATGTTCCATTTTTTTGTTAAGATTTTATTTTTTTAGTAGTTTGTTCAATCATCATCATTTTTTGAAAGTTAATTATTTTTTTTTTATTTTTAACTCAAGAAAAAATATGCATGAAATATTATTTTTTTTCAATTGTTGATAAATGCCGAAGTTCAGCTTTTTTGTTATTTTTTTCTTGATTCCTTCCCTTCAACAGCATAAAGTTCATTTTTCTATTAATATATCTTGAGTCATTCCTGTGCTTTTCATTTGTTTAGGGAAAGCATACACATGAAATATGTTTTTGTCAAAATTTAAATTTATGCTATTTTGCTTCTTGTTTGTATATCAATGTATGCATGTCATTTATAATTGATTTTGGATATTTGAACAGAGTC
Organism: Malania oleifera; assembly: GCF_029873635.1. Classification (NCBI taxonomy): domain Eukaryota; kingdom Viridiplantae; phylum Streptophyta; class Magnoliopsida; order Santalales; family Ximeniaceae; genus Malania; species Malania oleifera. Next base: position 82,764,337 of record NC_080423.1, on the reverse strand, counting down.
TTACAATTCAATTCAATGCTTGATTCCCAAAATTGGAATTTCGATTCATGATTTGAATCTCAAATTTGACAACTATAAAGCACTTAGAACTTGCTAGTGTGATGAAACTTCCTTATAGAGTTAATGCTTTTGTGATTGGATAACTTGTGATATCCTGCATTTTCCAAAGGCATGTGATAAACTTCAGACAAAGTGATAGATTCTTTGAATTTTGAAGGAATTTGATTATTGATATCTTTTAGCTTTATTTGTAATTTTTTGGCTGTATTTCACACTCTTCTTGGGATGACATTTTTTTTTTCTTCATAGGTTCATCTGGTTCTGCTGTTAATGTACTTATTTTTCTTATAAAAAATTTTCTTGTCTAACCCTTTTTTTTGAGAATGTGGGCAATCTTTTATTCTCTCATCCATATCATACCTAAACGTAAAATCAGTAAAATTTAGCAAAAAGATTAAGACACACTAGATGACAACTGCTTAAGGTTATACAATTGGTCTACTAGTTGGGTCCGGAAAAAACACAGGACATACTTATCTTTTAAAAAGGTTATTTCAGTCTAGATAATTATGCCCTATGTAGTTTTCAGTCTTTTGCTGATATTCACAGATTTGCTAGTCAATTCAATAAGTCTGGATTTATCAAATTGGAGGCACTAGCAATCAGAAAACGCATACCAATAAAAATAGCTTGCTAAATTGACTAAACAATCAAAGAAGAGTGAGGGTCTGCACAACCATCAAAATCAAAAGGGTACCTAGGTTCATTTATTTGTTGAGAATCATTAACTACTTGATAACCAAATATGTCAAGCTGGCTCATTTTTCTTGGGAGGAAAAAAAAGAAACAAAATTAAGACTTGATGCAAAGGAGCAAGACAATTATTTTCTTTTCCATTTTTCTTTTTAAGAATAAGGAACATACAAAATTGTGGGCCTAGTGCAAATCCACAAGCTTATGAATTAGATAAGAAACATTAATTAGACTTCAAGGGAGTGCAAGCACATACTGAGGCCAATGTGGCCTTACTAAGATATCTTTAACATCTTGGGATTGCCTGCTGCCTTCACCCCCTTCCCTTTCAGTTGTGGGCCTTCTGTTTTCATGGACTCTCTGGTTCATTTTGAAACTTCCGTCTTATAGCAGGTCCAGCAAGTCCAGATTGACCAGGCATACTCTGTTTTGGCTGAGGAGCAGGCTATTGGGGAGCCTCTGTAACCAGTTTCTGTGGTGGTAAATCTGGCAATTATGCCTGCTGTCATCACAGGCATGCTGAATGCTGAAGACTGCCTGCCCTCTTTGTCTTTAAGGGTGTTTAATGAGCTGGAACTTGATAGTATCAACTTTAAACTGCAGTGTCGAATTGGTTTCTTTGCAAATGAACTTGGTTAGTAAGACTATTGGGGTCTCTTTTGAAGGCTTTGAGGAAAGAATGATGTGGTTATTTGAGGAAATTGAGAAGAAAAGAAGGGAAGAAGGCACAACTTCTGGGAAAAAAAAATCTCAAGGCAGCAGCCGTAAGAAAGGCACAAGTAGGGAGTTGAAGAGATCGGAATACTCATTGAATTATGACAAGATGGGAGGGTTCTCTGACTTGGGAGAGGCCTAGAAGCATCTGGTTTGGTGAGTTGATCTTATGTTGAGGAAACTAATCTCGCAGTGTGTGATGGGACTTAACGACAGAAAAATTTCTGTAATCAGGTCGTTGCTCGATTTCTGGAAAGGAGATTTCATCTGTTTTCCAGAAACAAAAGTGAATTCCATTGACAGCTGGTTGGTCAACAGTTTATGGTGAATTAAGAATTGTAAATGGATTGTGTGTTGAATGCAGCAGATAATGTGGGAGGATTCTTATTATGTGGAATGATTTGATTGTGGAATTGATGGACCATTCAATTGATCCCTTCGTGGTCTTTTGTTTGTTCAAGAGTCTGAAAGACAATTTTGTTTGGAACTTCACTGGGGTTTATGGTCTAGGTGACCTGGTGAAGGGCCTTTCAGACATCTTTTGTGGAATGAGCTTACGGAGATTAAAGACAAATGGGATGGGTTATTGAGGGTGAATTTGACAAATCTTATATCGTGATGAAAAGACTAGGAGATCCTTGAAGTCTATTAGCATGCAAGAGCTCATCATTTCATGAATGCTTATGCTCTCATTGCCCTCCCCCTCATTGGTGGTCCATTGTAGCCAAACTCGAGGGAGACATGTCACACTTAAGAATTGACAAATTCTTAGTTTACTTTGATTGGGAGTAACACTTCTTGAGGGTTATGCAATCCTTGCTCCCTTGCCCAATCTTAGATCACTTTCCTTTCCCCATTGCTTCTAGTGGAATCAAGTGGGGGGCCAACCCTTCATGCTTTGAGAACATGTGGTTTAAACATGAAAGGTGATCAAGAACTGGTGACTCAAGTGAAGGGACGGCTAGCTTCGTGGTTGCTTCAAAGCTGAAAATGCTGATAGAAAAATTGAAGAGATGGAAAAAAAATGTTTTTGGCGGCATCACTTTGAGGAAAAAAGGAGTTTCTTGACAACATTAAGGAGTTGGAAGATAAGGAAATTAGAGAGGGACTAAATGTTGAGAACAGGTCTAGAAAGCTTGCTGTCAAAAAAGATCTTGTTGAAGTCATCTCCTCAGATAAATTGCTTGGAGGAAAAAATTCAGGGCTCTTTGGTTGAAGTTGGTGGGGAGTGGAGGGAGAGATTTTGGTGGATGAAGAGAAAATCAGAAGGGGAATTTGCAACTTCTTTAAACCTTGTATACCAAACTAGTGTCTTGGGGACCAACAGTTGATAGCAATATGTTTAGAAAATTGAACCTCTCCATAGCTTAGTGGCTTGAGAGGCTATTTGGGGAAGAGGAAATTGTCCAAGCACTAAAGAGTTGCATCGGGGACAAAGCTCTTGATCTTGATGGCTTTAACATAGTTTTATTCTTGATGAACTGGGATCTTCTCAAGTATGATATCATAGTTTTCTTCCTGAGGAACTGGGATCTTCTCAAGCATGATATCATTGGAGTTTCTGAAGATCTACATAGAACTGGCAATTTTGTGTCTAGTATCAACTCAACCTTTCCTTGATTCCTAAAAAACCAATGGGCTAGGGGTTTGTAACCTCAAGACTTTCATCTAATCATCTTGTTTGGCAGTTTGTGCAATCCTTTCTGAAATTGTTCAACTAGCGTCAAATACACAATTTCAGAAGTTTCTGAAAAGCACCAGCAAGCCATCATTGCAAGTAGACAGATCATGGATGCTACTATGGTTGCCAATGAAATTGTGGATGCTTGCATTAAGGGTGGGCTGGATATGGTGAAGGCATTTGACCATGTAAATTGGAATTTTCTATTGTGTACTCCTAGAGAATAGATTTTGAGGAATCTTGGTGCAGCCGAATCCATCAGTGTATCTCAACCCCATCTTTCTGGGTATTGGTAAATGGTTGGCTTATTGATTTCTTTAAATCGTCTTGTGGCTTGAGACAAGGTGATCCCCGCTCCCCCCTTTTGTTTATCATGGTGATGAAAGTTTTGAGTTTTATGATGACTAAAGCCAATGAAGGTCGCCTGTTCTAGGGGCTTAGCATCAGAAGGAACAATGACTCAATGGAAATTTCCCATCCCCTTTTTTTAGATGACACTATCATATTTTGAAAGGATGACCCTGAGAAAATTCTTAATCTTAGATGCATACTTCTCGATTTTGAATTGGGTATTAGGCTTAAAAGTGAATGTGGGAAAAGTGAAATCATTTCGATGGGGACTTGCGATTGTGGGCCTTTGCTTGCAGGTCTTTTATGCTGCAAGCTTTGAGCATTTACTGTTACCTATCTTGGTATCCCCTTAGGAGCCAAGTTCAAGGATAGGGGTGTTTGCGACCCCATTGTTAGCCACTTTGAAAAGAAACTTGATGGTTGGAAAATGAACTTTTTGTCAAAAGGTGCAAACTCACGCTTATTAAAAGTACTTTCTCCAGTTTCCTAGTTTACTTTATCTCTCTTTTTCCCTATCCTATTCCTAGTGTGGTAGCCAATAGATTGGAAGGTACCGAAGAAGATTCTTTTGTGGGAACACGCCCGAGGTTTTTAAATATTATCTTGTTAAGTAGGAGGTGGTTAAACAACCTTTGTAGAAGGGTAGTCTAGGCCTTAGGTCCCTTCTTATCTTTAGTAAGGCCATTTTGGGGAAATGGTGTCGTAGATTCATGATAGAGAAAAGTCACTTCGGGAGGGATGTCATTGGTACCAAGTATGGAGACCATTATGATGGTTGTGCCTTTAAAGAATTGAAGGAAGCTCATGGTATAGGTGTTTGGAGACACATTAGGAGAGAATGGGTGAAATTCTCCCTCATTTACTTTCATGAGGGGAATATAGAGTATTTGTTCTTCTGGCATTATATCTGGTGTGGTAAATACCAACTTAGCACTTCTTTCCCCTCCATATTCACGCTAGCCCATGACAAAGATGCTCTCATTTGCAGACACTTAGAGTTCACCAATCAGGGGATGGGTTGGAATATTCCCATGAATAGGAATGCTTTTGATTGGGAGCTTGATACTATAACATATTTTTACATCTCTATAAGATCTAATGTCATGCATCTTCTAATGAACCCAAATGGGCTTTGAGCAAGGATGGAAACTTCACGGTCAGATCATTCTATAAACACCTTAGCTCCCCAGCTGAGAGCGGCACCAACTTCCCTTGGAAATGAATATGGTAAATGGCAGCCCCTTCCAAGGTTGATTTTTTTTTTTTCCCCACATGGGAAGCAAGTCTTGAGAGGATCCTTACCATGGACAATCTTTAGAAAAAAGGACTTACCTCTTGTTGATAGATGCTTTTTATGCTTGGAGTAGGAGGAAATGGTTGATCTCATCCTTTTACATTGTTTGGAGAAAAATGTGGAACTTGAGCCATTTTCATGGTCAAGCAGAAGTGGGTCACTGCAACTCCAGTGGAGGGGGAGCTGTGGGCTCGGAAGGGGATCAGATCAAACAAGGAAGAAAGTCTCTTCCCCTCATTTCCTTGCTATATTTTGAGTGGTGTGGACGGAAAGGAACAAAAGAGCCTTCAAAGTAACTGTTTCTACCTTTTAGTCTATCATCGACTGTTTGATTTCTATGATCTCTAACTGGAATACAGGGCTGGTTGGAAGGGACTCCGTTCGTAATCCTTGATACTTTTCATTAAGGGATGTATCTCTATTGTTGTTTCATTTGTATTTGGGTGGCATCCCTTTGGTGCCTCTATTTAAAAAAAATTCTCTTTGCTGATAAAAAAAACACTTAAGGGCCTGTTTAGATTTGTAAAACATTTTCCGTTTTTCAATTCTTAGTTTTCCAAAGAATTATAAAAATTTTAGCTTATTTTTTAATTTTTCAGTATTCATATTAAAAAGATAGAAAATATAGAGTTTGTTTAAATGTGAATTTTTTTTTGTAATTTCTAGATTTCAAAATAATCACAAAAAGACAACTTGTTTTCCAATTTTCCAAAATTTATATAAGGCAATAATGTAATACTTAGAATTATGGATTTTGGGGCTTGAATTTGGATTTATATGGATTTAGAAGAAATTTTATACAGTCTACACAAATTGAAGTCTAACATCCGAATTCCATGATCCCTTTATGGGAGAGAAAAAGTATGTTTTCCTACTTTTCTATATAAATTTGTAAATTGGAAAATAAGGTGGCATTTTTTGTAATTATTTGAAAAATTACAAATGAAAAACAATACTATTTTTACAACAAGCAAATAGTGTGAAAATTGTTTATTGTTGTTCATTTGTTTCATACAAATGTAGTAAAATATTATTTTTGGAAAACTAAATTGGAAAATGGAAACTGTTTTCCAAAACTGAACGGACCGTTGAATTTTCTTGCAATTCTAGGAGCTCCAAGTAGTGTACAAAGTGGCCTTAAGTTGCTAATGGAGACTGAATTCTACACAAAGAATCTCAATATCTCAAACTGCTACTGTATCTCCTGTTTACCTTCCCTTCAATCATGCATTTGGTTCCACCTCAGCCTTTTCAAATTTGGAACAGATGCTGGCAGGATCAAATTATTGTAAGCATTCTGAAAGTCTCGCTTCAATTGTTCAATTTATCATGACCAGAATCAATATGTCATGGGCTAATATCAATTTCTCTGGTGTTTCAATCTCTCGAGGGTGGAGTCAAGATCTTTGTTCTCTCGTCCAAATAACTTGGCTGGGTTATTTGGAATCTAATGGGATGGGAGCTTTTAGAGGAATCTCTCACAGATCAGTTCTCTCACACAAAATCTCTCACAAATCAGTTCTGTCTCAAGCAGACTTACAATCGAAGAGTGCTTAGGGCTGTGATGATGATTCTACGATAGGAGCAATAGGAGGAAACAACTAAGGGGTTGCAACAATGGAAGAAGGGCTTCTCACAGCAAAGTGTTCTGGAGGAGATTCTGGCAACAAGAAAATCTGATTTAGGTCCAAGAAATTTTTGGTGGAGGTCTGTCAAAAAAGTTCCTTTCCCTGCAACGAGCTTCAAAGCAGCATAACTTATTATTATTTTTTTGGTTGCTGCTGGGGCTCACTTTGGATTTCAGACTGGCAGCCACATTTTTGTTTTGCCCTTTTTTCCTGGAACCTTTGCTTAATGGCAGGAATAATTTTTTTCTTCTTTTCTTTTCTGCCCCGCCCCGGGGGGGGGGGGGGGTTTCCTCTTTTGTTTTTCTTGCTGCCTTCTGCTTCTTTTTTTTTTTTTTTTCAGTGCTTCACAGTAGAAAAAAAAAAGGGGGGGCAGCCTGGTGCACAAAGCTCTTGCGTATGCGGGGTCCAGGGAAGGGGCAGACCACAATGGGTCTATAGTACGCAGCCTGACCTTGAATTTTTGCAATAGGCAGTTTTCACGTCTTAAACCTGTGACCTCCAGGTCACACAGCAATAACCTTACCATTGTGCCTAAGCTCCCCTTGAAAAAGGGTGTCTCTGGGCCATAAGGCCCCCACATTGCACGGGTAAGGGGAGGGTCGTAACAGTGTACGCAGCCTTACTCTTACTTTTATGCAGAGAGACTGTTTCCTTGGACTCGAACCCATGACCAACCCAGTCACAAAGGAGCAACCTTACCGTTGATCCAAGGTCCACCCTCTTCACAGTAGCAACAAGGTGTTTTTTTAAAACTATTATTTATTTATTTGTTTTTAAATCAAAGGGTTTTGAGATTTGGGGATGTTGCTGAAGGTGGCAAAAGGATTTGGGTTTTGGCTTGTAGCAGTTAAGCTGAAAGGCAGCAGTGATGGGCTGATGGCCATGGTGGAGGGTTGGTAGATTGAAGTGAGGCTCTGATACCAATTGATGTAGGACAGCAAAGGAGAAAGAGAAGATATGGCGAAATAGGCACGTCAGAGAGAGACCTATGGAGAGAGAATAATGAGTTAGAGGAGAATCGAATGCAAAAGCAAAGAAGCCGAGGAGAAAGAAAGAGATAGAACTCCAGGGCAAATCATCCAAATCAATTCATTGGATATATTTATATAGGTGACCAGTACATTATAAGCCTATATTTATAGACAACCAAGAAAAGTAAACAATCAAACAGTACAAAATAACCCAAACCAATAAAAAATTATAAAATAGTTGTGATAATTATAATTAAATATCAACATATAACCGCAATATAACTAAAATATCTAAAGCAACATTAAATTAATTAAAATTCCTAAAATATCAGATTTATTACATGAAGAAAAATCCTTAGTCTCATCTTTTAGTGTATGATTGTGGTAGAATTATCCATAAGAAGAATTCCATCAATATGATTGGAGAGAAATGCTAGAATCTTCAAGACTTTGGCTACTTCTCCTACTTTGATTTGGAGTAGAGTGGGTTTTCTTGCACTGCTTCGCTGTTCAGTATATGACTTTTAGAGGCATCCATTTTTTGGCTCCCATTTTCTTTTTTTGTTTGCTACCTTGGTTGATGGATCATGGAAGGATGGCTTGTCCTCCACATATCTTTATTCCTTCTCTTGATAAAATTCTTTGTTTACAAAAAAAAAAAAAAAATTCCACAAATTTTTTGTTTTTTTAATTTTGTGGCTTACAACATAGAAGAATTTCTGATCACTCTACTGTCTGTTATGATGTCTCAGAAATTAGAATATGCTCTATTGATTTTTTGCAAATTATGCAAATATGTGATTTTGTTTGCTTGTGGATGTGTACAATGCTGCATATATTTTTATGCAGGGGTTTTCCAAGCTCTCTATCATTTCTGCTGTACATGTTGTCTTTAACTAAGAAACCCTGTATTACTGTAGGCATGTGTTCATTTTAATCGTGGGCGCTATGCTGATTCCTTGGAGTTGTATAAGGTATGTTAGGTGGTTTTTTTTTTTTGTTGATATTAAGTAATGTAAACTTTCTTAGCTTGTGTTGTAATTAAATATGGTAGGGGTCCTAATTGAACCAACAGCCAGCATAAAATTGTAATTTATTAGATATTATCTTATTCGTGCACGGTGGTTTGATGTTTGTCTTTATCTGTAATGAATGAGCTTTGGTAAGAGGGCCTTGCAAGTGTATCCGAGTTGTACTGGAGCTGTCAGGCTTGGCTTAAGTCTCTGTTACTACAAACTGGGCAAGCTTGAAAAGGCTCGGAAGGGCTTCCAGCGTGTTCTGCAGGCAAGTTGTTTAGTAACTACTTGATTTTGCATTATTAATTTTGCAGCACGTGCTGCCTGCTGACGTCATTGCTTATCTGCTATGTGATTTTGTAATTATAGCTGGATCCTGAAAATGTTGAGGCTCTCGTGGCACTTGGTATTATGGATCTACAAACAAATGAAGGTGGGTTGTCTGTGCATGTAACTCTTGTTCTTATTGTGAACACATTGAGTTTTATAATTATTTATTCTGTTTTTATTGATTTTGCATCCTGAGAAGAATGTGATGCTAATTTTATATTTCTGATGCCTGTTTTATTTCTGGACAGCTGCTGGAATTAGAAAAGGAATGGAAAAAATGCAAAGAGCTTTTGATATATATCCCTACAGTGCAATGTCACTGAATTATCTTGCAAATCACTTTTTCTTCACTGGCCAGCATTTTTTGGTTGAGCAACTGACTGAAACTGCCCTCTATGTTACCAATCATGGACCAACAAAGTCACATTCTTACTACAATTTAGCACGATCTTACCATAGCAAGGTTTGAAACATCATCCCTTTTTTCCCTCTTCTTTCTAACATTCTAATGTAGCATGTCAACTGCTTCACGATGTCGGAAGTTTTAGCCTCATATACACCTTTATTTGTTGCTCATTCCCTAATAATTTATGCTTTTAGGGCTAAGTGATAGTTTAACATGTTAGAAGATCTATGTCTTCTTATGTTTAATCCTTTTGGTCTCGACTTGTCCTCTGTTGTCTTTATTGTTTGTTTCTGCATCTCCATGTGCAACACTTGCACATTGGAAAGTGGTGGTTTTGATTCAAATATATATTATTAGCCCATGACTTGAAGAATATCCCCTCTTTTTCTGTGTGTTTGTATGTGTCTGTATGTGGATTTATCTTTTATTATGATGGATTGAAAAAAATAGGGGAAGGGATATGGGAATTAAGGGGTTTTTTTTTTTCTCTTATATGATTTATTTATTTTTCATAAAATGAGGATGATAGTGTTTTAGTTAGGAAAAAGATGTAAGAAAGATGGCAAACTTAGTTTAGTAAGCTATTTTTATGAAAATCAAGTACAAAGGCTTAAACGTAGAACTGATGAATGAGGATAATGCTAAAAATTTGAGATTTTTCCAAAAAAATTAGAATGAATGAAGTTTAGAATGCATTAAAGAAGAACAAAAATGGAAAAGTTGTTGGGCCGGATGACATCCCAATTGAAGTGAAAAATTCTTGGGAGATAATGGAATGAAGTTTAGTATGCATTAAAAAGAAGAAAAATGGTGAAGCTATTAAAATGGGTGACATCTCAGTTGAAGTAAAAAATTCTTAGGAGATAACGGTTGACTAATCAATTAACAAATTTATAAGGACTAAGAAAATGCTGGATAAAATAGAGGAAACACACAAAGATACTTTTATAGAAATAAAGGAGATCTTCAAAATTATAGTAAATATTGTGTAATTAAATTTTTGGGCTTGGGTAGACCGTTGGGGTAATTGAACGAAGACCAAGTCTTGAAACAAGGTTTTAGAAAATCAATTTCGTTTTACGTGTAGGAGATCAACTCCAGAAGTTATATATTTATTAAGAAGATCAAAGAAGAGTTTAAGGAAAAGAAGAGGGACTTGCGATTTTATTGATTGAGAGAACTAGGATACGTATGGAAGTTCTATGGAGGGTCATGGAAATAAAGTGGGCGTGCAGTAGGTAAATAGATGTCATTAAAGACTTACAAGATTGGGGAAGTGAGACTAGTGCTATAGCTACAAGAGGAGAGAGTAGGGAATTTCCCATAGGATAGGTGTATATCAAGGGTGACTATGAGTCCTCATATTTTTGCTTTAGTAATGGATGGACTTACTAGGAAGATCAAGAACAAGGTTCCATGATGCATGTTATTTGAAGATGATATTGTATTAATCAATGAAACTAGCTGGAATAGAATCTAAGTTGGAATCATGGAGGGAATCTTTAGAATATGGAGGTTTTAAGATAGCTAGAATAAGACATAATGCATGAATTTTGACTGTAGTCTTTTTAGAAGGAATGTTGGATAAAATATTAAATTTGATGGTCAAGAAATTCTTATTGCTAGTAGATTTCGGTGCATTGGATATATTATGCTAGTTGAAGGAGAAATTGAAGGTGTAATACATAGAGTTAAAGTAGGTTGGGTAAAATGGAGAAATGCTTTTGATGTCTTGTGTGCTCATAGAATATCAATAAAATTAAATAGGAAAAGTATATAGGATAACTATAGATGGGCTATGTTATATGGATAAGAATGTTGGGCAATTAAGAAGCAACATATCCAAAATATAAAAGTTGCTAAAATGAGAATGTTATGGTGGATGACTGAATGGCTTTAAAAGGTAATTTAAAGAATAAATGCATTCATGGTAAGTTACACGTAGCCCTGAACACTTGCAAAATATAAGGGAAGGGCAATAAAGATTGTTTCGGCACTTGCAACATATGCTGAATAACACCTGTTAGGGCTGAGCTAGTTGATGTTGCAGTAGGAGTCAAGAGGGGTACACATATATTGCCTTGGATTGAGATTGTACTAACTAAAAAATATTTCCAACTTTGGGAGGATGTTGTCCTAATTAGGAATGCAGGAGAGGATTTAGTCCTCATTTGGAACTACTTAAAAAATAAGTTCTTACTACAAATAGTATTTAAAATAAGTGCTTGTGTAAAAAAAGTACTATTTGGCTTGCACTCAAATAAGTATTTATTGCAAAAAGTACTTTTCAAACCACTTTTTTGGAGCAAACATGAATACTTTTATAGAAATAATTAGGGATTAGTTTTGGCCGCTTATAAGTAGTTACTGTAGTTGCTGTTCCTAAGTGGTGTATGCTTGTAAATTTAAACAATTTACAAGCATGACAGTCATTTTGTTAATAAATTATTAATGACAATTTGAAAAATATTATTAAAATAAAAATATTATAAAAAATTATTGTTAATAATATTATATTGAGTTAGAAAATAGTAATCATATATTTGTTTTAGTTAATAGAAAATATTTAAAGTTTGAATATTAAATTTAGATAAATATGAATTATTTTTTAATTAGAAAATATTAAAATGTTAATTAAAGATATTAATTATAAAATTTTAATTAAAAATTTAATTAATTTATCAATTAATCAATACTAAAATTTTAATTTTAATAATTATTTATAAATTTTAATTAGTTTGTTAACTGAATATTAAAAATGTCAATGAAAAATTTTAATTAAAATAATTATTACCTAGAATATATTAATTGAAATATGAATTAATTTCTAATTAAAAAATATTTAAAATTTATTATTTTTTAAAAAATTAGATAATTTTAAAATGTAAATTAAAAATTAACATAATATTAATTAAATTTTATATTTTAAAATTTTTAAAAAAGTTTAATTACTAATATTAATTAGAAAATATTAATTAAAACTGTTAACACAATTTAATAGTTAGAAAATATTTCAAATTTTTTTTATATTTTTTAATTCAAAATTTTAATTGAAAATGTCAACATATAAGTTTTTAATTAAAAATTTTAATGTAATGTAATAATTTAATATTATTTTTTTATGTATTATAATATATTAATTCTATGTTGAAATGTAATAATATGTTCACATTATAATAGTCTATGTTCACACAATGCTATAATATAAAAGTGAGTACCCAAATACTTTAGTCTACTTTTTTATACACAACCAAACAATACTTGTGACTTTTCAAGACAAATACTATTTTCAGAAAAAGTAGTTTCCCCTTTTGGCTGTTCTTATCAGTCATCTTACATGAGGCTGGCCAGTGGTCACAACCTTTTCCTTTATCCCATTTATCTGTTGGTTGACCTTGCAGAAAACTCATTGCTGATGACGTCTTATAAGTGATTCTATTTCTTATATATTACCATTTCTGGTATAACTTATGTTTTATGGCCAAGTGTGTTACAGTAATTCTAATTGTGCAACTAAGTATACTCTTGATAATCATAGATAACTTGGGTATGATCATGTTAACTTTGTGTGGCTCATGCTACTTAGCTGTTAGGAGTGTAACATGTGTGGCCCCATAAAATTTGGCTTCTTTGGATTTGCTGCTGATGTGACGCTATTTTTTATTTTGATTGTAGGGAGACTATGAAAAAGCTGGGTTGTATTACATGGCATCTGTCAAGGAAATCCGTAAACCTCGTGATTTTATATTGCCTTATTATGGTTAGTAGTTTATCTCAGTTTTGAGGGTGGGCCTTGGATCAAATGCCTAACATATTTGACTGCATCTCTAACACGAGCAATTGAATCCCCCATTTCTTTCAAACCAGCTTGCACAACTATGTTAATTATATAATTTATATGTGCAATGCATCTCATGTGAATGAATTTACCCCCTAGAATGTCCTTTCTCCAATTTGAAAATTTTCCTTTTATTTAGGCAACTCCACCATCATTTGAACTTGCATTATCTACTATCATAGTAAACACATTGTCAACTCCCCAATCAAGAAAACACCTGTCAATGGCCATACCTGTCTCCTCACCTCTATGACTAGAAATTGGACAAAAGTTAAGGATCTTTTTGTTTAATTTCCAGTCATCATCTATAAAGTGTGTGGTCAAATACATATAATTCACCTTTTGCAAGGAAGTCCATGTGTCAGTTGTGAAACTAACCCTTTGAGAGGAGGTTTCAAAAGAAATTTCAACTTTAACCTCTCTTCCATGTAAAGGTCATAATAATCCCTAGAAATTGTCCATTTTGATGGAATTCAAAAACGAGGGCATGCTATTTTCTCTACAAATATAAATGGCAATTCATCAACAATAACCATATAAGATAATGCCTTTCGAATTGCTTCTTGGTCAAACTTCCAATTTGTAAGAGTTGCCTCTTGGCCCTCTACATTTTTTGAGGCTGGTTGATAATTTAGTTGTGTCTGTTTTGTTTCTTCAAAATATGGATTTTGTAGACATCTAACCATTTGATATCTAAATGTGCCCGTACCATTCTTTTTAGGATCAGCACAGTAATCAATATGACAATAATGACACTTACCCTTAGTTTCACCGGACTCAAGTCACAAATTTAGTGAAATGATCCTACACTTCAGATCTTGGTCTCATTCTCTTCCTCGTTTTTTTTATGAGATTCAGTGGGATGATTAGTACCACTCTCACTTGTCATGCTTGGATTTGAAGGTTGATGTTGGGAAGCCACTTGCGTAGTTTTTGCATCCTCCAACACCTTCACCTCCATAGGCAAGTCATTGCTCATTTTTACTTTAATATCTGAAAAAGAAAAGGTAAAGTGCAATCATAAATAAGAACTCTCAAATGGGTTAAAACAAATTCAAATTGACTTAGCTGCACTAAGTCCTTTTAGTTCACGGTAGATTTTTTACCTCAATAAGAATGACAATTCATACAAAAACCTTGATTTATTAGTCAAGGTGAAAATCCAAATGAAACCTGACCCCATGCACTGTGCTATGTCTCTGAAAATCATTTCTAGAGAGAGAGAGAGAGAGAGAGCGAGAGAAGATCAATCTCTGGGAAAAAAGTTTTGGAACTAAGCTTAAAGACCAATCTACAGTTTCTTTCAGTAGCATACACTTGCATTCCTGCATTTGTTAAAGTATATGATTTGCTATATATAATGGATTGTGATTCGGGTCTGGTTTTCCAAGCCTATATAACTGCAAAGTGATTCCACAGTCATGGTGCTAACATGTTCTTGATAATAAGATATTCAGAGTTTACGCCTGCAATCCTGAGTCCTCTGTTTCTCTTCTTTTAAGTTCAAAGGCTGCAGGGATGAGAAAAATGAGTGCCATCTTTGTCTTCAAGGATTGGTGTAACCGTATAAGTAGGATCTTCAATGGGCAAAAAACGAAAAAAACAAAATCTGACTAGTAGAAGCATAAAGAGTCATTGCTGTACCACTTATCCAAGTTAGTAATGTCTGGTAGCAGTTAAAGCTTTAGTATTCAATTTTCTGCATATTCCTGTTATCCCTTTTGATTGCTGAATAGTCTTCTTTTTATCAGTTGTGTTAATGAATTTTATCATCTATGGAAAAGACAATTCTTCACAATTTCAAATTTATGTCATCTTGATCAATGTACTTGGAAAGGGATTTTAAGTTTCTGCAGCTTAATACTGAATGCTACAAAGCTGTTCTTGGAAAATAGCTCTGTTTCTACAACACCATTTTTGCAAACTAGCTGACAGCTTGACACAAACACACAGGCAGATGAGACCATGCACGGGATTCATGTGTGATGTGTTTGAGCAGAGAATGGAACATCAAATAAACAATTCCTCACTCAGAGATGAATTTAATGTTATCACCAAACCAGGAATCCAGGATAACAAATATTAAAGCAGCTAGAAACAAAATATCAGCACAAAATTCACAAATCACAACTACTAGTTCTTAGGTTATTCATATGCAACAAAGATTAATTGTACAGAATGCCGAAATGGCTTAAATCTCAAATCTAATGACTTTTAACAACCTAACTACCTAAGACTTTGAGTCTGAGAGTGCTCAAGCGACGGTCACAGCAAGCCAGTGATGGCTGATCTCTGGAGGGTGGAGCCGTGGAGGGCCTGGACTTTGGAGGCTTGAACTCTCGATTGTTGAAGAGTCGATGTAGTATTAAGAGGCAATTTCCTGCAGGAATTGGGTAGTGCAAGTAAGCTTGAAAAATCCATCCCTAATAATGCCACATCAAAGTCATGTAGGGGTGCTATTGTGAAATCTAGGATCCTATCCTAAGGTCCCATTTGACATGATACCCTTGAAGCAGCTCCTGTTGCAGGCAAGGCTTCAAAATTGATTGCTTTGAGTTTCCTTGAATACTTATTGACTTGTAATTTTAACTAGCAAGCTTAAGAATCGACAATGAAGTTGTAGGTAACACTAGTGTCGCTCATAGCTTTCTTGCTGTTTTTTTTTTTTTTTTTCGATGACGTGGGAACTCCAGCCACCGACGAGCCCTTTGGACCCATAGCTTTCTTGCTGTTGCCGTTAAAAAATAATTCAATGCATTTGAGACTCTTTTCTTGGGTCTTGTTCTGGCATATTGGCATTCCAGTGTTCCTAGAGATTTCAAAGCTCCCACCATGTTCTAATTTTCTATCAGATCCTGCTATGGCTTCCTTTTCCTCACTCAATGCCTTTGGAGCATTCTCTTGCAAAGGACACTGACAATAGGGGAGGGGGGGGGGTTCAACTATCGAGGTACCCTCTTGACTGCCTTTTTCTCTAAAATAGAAGAGCCTTCTTTCTCTCCCAAAATTAATGCTCTCATTTCCAATTTTTAGGCTTTTCATTTTATTAGGCATTGACTCATTGTTTTTGGGAGTTTAGTTCTTACTTTTTAAAGGACTATTTGTGTAATCATCTGGTCATTTAGTAGTGACGAGGGCCAAAGATTGATCTCAGATCCCTTGTCATCTTATTTCATTTTTTGGCCAGGTTTTTAGTATTTGAGGAAATGGAATAATTTTTCATTATCTGTCATATCTTCGACATTGAGCATCACAACAAGGAATTATTGTATGTATCCCGAATTGATCTATTTTATTTCAAATTATATATTTATGACAAGCTAGGTATTCCACATTTTATGGATAAAACTGGGTCTCTAGTGCCTACTTCAAGTCCTCCCATGTGCCAATGGTGCAACAATGGGTATCCTTATTTTTTTCTTCATTAGAACTTTGCATCATTGACGAGATGCATAGTCACTACAATGACTTTTGTCTCCTATGAATCAATTTGAGAGGCTTTAAAGTACTGCTCCAGGTCAAAAAAAAAAATTGGCCAATTCTTTAGGGCCTATTCGGTATCTTTTTTTGTTTTCATTTTTGTACATTGAAGAAACAGATTATGATAATGTGTCTGTTTACATTACTAGTTATCTGTTGTTTTCGAAAAAAAAAAAAAACCAGATTTTATGTTTTCAATTATTTTGGCAACTTGTTAACAAAATACATTAAGTATTCATTTTATACACAATGTTAATAGAAGTTATTTAAAAAGTTATTTTTACTACTTTTCAATTGTCATTTCAATAGCATTGTTCTTGTAGCACTTAAAATTCAGTTTTGAAATATGTAATTAAGTAATCGTAATAATTTATATTCTTATTATGATATTTTAATGTATATTTTTTTTATTTTTGTTTTTATAATCTTATTTTTTAATTGCTATTTGATTCAAGGACAAGAGTATTTTTTCAATCAAGTTTTTAATTTGTTTTGTTTTACTTGTTTGAGGTTTTATAGGTTTTATTTCTGGTTCTTAGTTTTTGTTTCGAGTTTTTTTTTTTTTTCATAACTTTTGACAGTATAGCAAATGACCCTGTAGCATCTTGCAGCAACAAAGTTGATTCCATATCAGCTAACACTTTGTATGGCCACATTCATTGTTGCATTCATTCTTGCATCTGGCTTTGCAATTGGGCCATGGTGTCCTTGATCTTGCTAGATTCCATTATAGTTTCTCTTATTGCATCAAATCTCACATCAGTGGCATCTGTGGAGTCCTTCACATGAGCATTAGCATCTTCAGGATTCCTCCATTGTCCTCATTGGTGGCCTCAAGCTCTGTTGGCAAAGTTGAAAAACTTTGCCACAATTTTTTAGAGTTAAACAAATATTGTCTCCACTGTTTCAAGTTCAGCCACTCTCGAGTCTTGCCTCGAATATCTCTATATGCTCTATCTTTGCTAACTTCGCGGCTCTTATGTGAGCATTCATGTTGACTGACTCGTGCTTTGACTGTCGTGGAACCAAGTTTCATCCTTCTCATCTGATTTGTGTGACACTTGTCGAGAATTCTTTCTAACCAGGTTAGCCAATATTTACACGAGCAAGCATGCATGCACGAGCATCAATAAGTCACTGAGCAATAATGATAGCAAGAGAGTAATATCACACATCCAATAGCGCAAAAGCGGTGAGAGTTACCAACATAGCAAATAACCATCGCACAATAGCGCACACAGCAAACAAGCATCACAATACTCATATTTGAAAGGGTGTACTTGTATCATTCATTTAGGCAACAGCAATGCAAATTCCTGGAGGGAACATTAGGGGCACACATCCTTGGAGAGTAACACATAGGGTCATCATCTTCCCCTGGTTACCCCCTTACATTGTCAACCAGTAACACTAGACACATGCAAGCCCATTATCTTTCATGGCTACCATTCTGTTATTGTGTTTAAACTTAGTCTTTGCTGTTACTTTCTATGGCAATGCTATTATAGAAGTTTTATGACATGGATTTAATGCTTTTTTTTCCTCGTGATCCAATTTTTTTTTTCTGTTCTTTTCATAACTGTGTTTGTTTTGCAATAGGCCTGGGACAAGTACAACTGAAATTGGGAGATTTTAGAAGTTCCCTTTCAAACTTTGAAAAGGTCTTGGAAGTTTACCCTGAAAGTTGTGAAGCATTAAAAGTGAGTTAAAATTATAAGGAAGACAGAGTTAGTTTTCTATCTAATCATCTATGTTCTGAGGAGTTCTATCAACTTTATTTGAATTGTTTTATTTCCCCCCCCCCCCCCCCCCATGGTATAGGCTCTTGGGCATATCTATGTTCAACTTGGACAGACTGAGAAGGCTGTGGAATTCCTTAGGAAGGCTACAAAAATTGACCCACGTGATGCAGAGGTAATTTATCCTGTCAGTTTATTCTTTGCTTGGTTATATGTATAAAATCAGATAACTGTGGCCCAGCACAGGGATAGGGACTGCTTGCTGAAGGAACAATCTCCAGTCATTCCCATCTGTACTAGTATAACCTAGGAACATAAAAAGCCTTTGAAACCAACTGATGCCCAGATGCTGGGCAATTCACTGTGAATCTGTCCTGTCTTTATTTTGTTGACCCACCCTTTATGTCAAAATGCCTGCCTTACTCCACTTGAGCTGCATTTCTTCTTGATAGACTGCGTACTGCTCATGTAAATTGTTTTGCACTAACATCCATTCAATCACTGTTGCATAATATGACAATGAATTTTTCTATATTACAGTTAAATCATTTAAGGGAAAGCTATGTTAATGATTGCAAATTTCTTATTCTGGAACCAAATACGCTCTGGTATATTGAAAATATTTTTGAGAGCAAAAAAATCATTTAGGAAGTGCATTATTGCTGAAAATGTGAGACTGAAGGGTTGAACTTTTTCATGAATAGTAATTTATAATTTTGCGACTGCAGCAATTTGTAAAATACTTCTGCTTTTGAAATTATAATTTTGAGGTCTATCTGTGCTAAGAAGTTGTGCCTCTCCAAGCATTTCAGCAGCAATTGTCTGCTTAATTAAATATATATATATATATATATATATATTTTGTATTTTTTTGGTAGTGAAAGTGTAAATGAAATTATAATACATTTGGGAGATGGAGTCTGAGCCATGGGGATTTAGGACAGTGAAGAGAGAAGAGAAGGAAGAGACAGAAGAAAGGGAAATAAAAACAGAAAGGAAGGGAGGAAAGAGAAGGTATGGATGAAGAAGGAGAAGTAGAAGAGAGGAATAAGAAAGATACAGGGGGTTGTGTATGTGTGTGTGTGAGAGAGAGAGAGAGAGAGAGAGAGAGAGAGAGAGAGAGAGAGAGAGAGAGAGAGAGAGAACTGTTATTGCTAACTTTGGACAACATAAATTTTCTAAAATCTAACAGTCTAACTGGTATAATTGTTGTTTTCTATTTTCTCAACAGTGGAAACATGGATTATGAAAACATGGTTGTTTACGTTGCTAATTTTCTATTTCAATTGTCGGTTTTCAGCTGTTTGTAAAAAAAATTGAAAACTAGGTTTTATGGTATTCAATTGTTTTGGCAACCTATTGCCAAAATATTTTAATATCCAAAATTAACTTTTTTATTTAATATTTTTTTTATAAATACTTTTTAATTAAAATAAAAATAAAATAATCGCATGAATTTAAATACCCTTAAAATATAAATGTCCATAAATTTTCAAAAAAAATTAAAATCATCATAAAAGCCATTTACAAAATATTTTTACTATTTTCCAATTGTCATGTACAATACAATTACTTTTGTAAAGTAACTTTTGAAACATAATAATTAAGTAAAATTATTTAAAAATTTACTTTTATTATAGTATTTTAAATCTTAGAATGAAATAATGATTAAGGATTTAATAGCCCTGAATTTGTTGGGAAAATTGTCCATGGTCAAAGAAATTAGCAGAAAAGGATTCATGTTGCTGACCCCACCTAGTGAGACTTAAAGCTTGGTTTGTTATTGTTGTATTGTATTTATAATTTTTTATTAATTTCTACTTTATTATTTAATCATATATTTTTTGTTTCTTATTTGATTTAGGACAAAAAGAGCTTTTATTGAATCAAATTTTACTTTTTTTTTTTTGTCTTAAAAATATTAGCTAAGGAGGTTGTTGATTTTTGGTTTTTAGTCCATTGAAATCCACTTCCTATCTTTGACTCAAGGGATCTATCCTGGTTTATTGATGATGCAGCACGCAAGTGAAAGCTATTTTACTCTTCTAATTCTGTTGTATTTTCCTTTTCTGATTTAGGATATTTTTATTGAGATCATATCTTCAAAATTTTTGGGTATTACTATTTAGGAATGAAGATTCTAGGGTATTATTATTTAAGAACTTTAATTTTAGTTTTTTTTTAGATTTCTTAAAGAAATCGTTGATTGGTTTCCTTTTCTTCCATAGATTGTAAAGGCCCCTATGTGTTAGTTTTATGAAGAATGGAATTGAGGATTAAAGTTGTTGGACATTTGTCCTGCATCCAAAGGTTTATTGCAAATGATATTGCATCACTTCGCTGGAGCTCATTGATTGCCAAACCCTGCAATGCCCTAGAGGTTCCATTCTCCACTGTTGATTGTTGTTGTTCATCTTGATGGGGCATTGCTATCCGATCTGTGGAGACTTGAAGCAAAGAAAGAGTAGTTGCTGGAAATTCACTTTAATTGCAGAAGCAGCCCTACTTTCATTCAAAGAAGCACCTTTAAAACAGGTTCAGTTTAGACTTGAACCAGTTCAGTCAAACTGATCCAACCTGCACTGGTTCAGTCTTAAGCACACTGAATCGACCAGAGAGCAGATTCTTGTTAGAGAAAAATCAAACAGGAAAAAATGAAAAATAGTCATTGACTCAGCTTTGAAAAAGTTTGATTCTAGGGTAAGCAAGCTTCATTCTATGCCTTTCATTCTTATATTGATCCTTGATTGGTTGATCCCAATTCTTGTGAATTGGAAGGGCGGTCTTCCTTGCCACCCATTAATGAAGAGGTAGCCCCGCAAGAAGAGTTAGTAGTGGTAGCTACTCCTGAGATTGAAGAACCATTGCAACTGGAGCCCAAGCCCCAACCTGTTGAATTCATCATTTGAAGTAACCTTGCCACCGACACCTCCGTGATTTCTTTCATCATACAATCATATTTCATTTTGAAGTCAGCACATTACGTTTGATCTCCTTCAAGCCTGGTCATCATTTGGTTTTTACTTCGGATTCTTAGAGTTTGGGGTCTCTAGTTGGGTGAGAATGATGTTACATGCTGACAAGAGCTATTTTAATTTCTAATTTTATTATATCATATCTTTAGGAACCAAGATTCTTGGGTATTATTAGTTAGGATATTGTTATTTTAATTTATTAGGTTGCTAAAAACAGTTTCCTCATTTTTTCCAGCATTGCGAGCCTATAAATGGCTCCTATATTAATTTTTATTTGGACTGGAATTGTTCAGGCTGTCAGACATTGGTCCTGCATCAAGGGGTATTATAGAAGACTTTGATTTGCTACATTAGTTGAATTTTTTGACATTGATTTTAACCTGTCAGTGTTTGAGAGAGGTGCTTGCGAGTTTAGAAATTCATACTCGTAGAGTTTGTGATTTCATCTTGAATTGCCTTGTGCTGCCTCCAGCTCTCCTCTTTTCTCTAGCCTATCTATTAATCATAGTTGTAGGAATATTAAAAAAGAAAAAAAAATCTTTCGAGCCAAAGTTTAAGTTGTAACAAAAATCATCCCGAGCATGAAACTTCAGCCCATATTGCCTCTACCCTGAAATTGTTTGTTGCAGGCTTGCAGTAGCCTCGTGTTCTCTAATTGGAATCTTGAAGTTAATTTTTTATAGGCCCAATCAGACCTACACCTCGTCCAATTAGCTGCCAAATCCAAGTTGAATCAATGCTCAATCCCAAGTTCTATTAGATTTCCAAATTGAGTTGGGGTTCAATGACAACAAAACCTCCATCGTTGACTAAGTGTTCTTGCCATCGTCAAGTACTCGTCATGAATAACATTGCAGCTTGAAACCTTGCAGTCTCCTCGGAGTTCTGCCTGCTACATTGATTGCAGCTGTTTCCATGATGTTTCTGTTGCTGCCAGATCTGTACAAGCTTTAAGCATAACTATAGTAGCTTGAACCTCACCATGATCAATGAATCTGGCCCTAATTTCATACAAAGAAGCAATTTAAAACAGGATGACTTCGGTTGGCCTCAGTACAGTCATACCAGTCCAACCTGAACTAGTTCAGTCAATCTGGACCGGATTGCACCAGACTGAAGTTGTGAAACAGCTAATTTTTAGAAAAGAACATAATATTAAAAAAAAAAAATGGTGATTAGCTTGGCTTTGAAAAAGTTTCATTCTATGCTTTACATTCATGTATCATTTGTTGATCCTAATCATTGAGATAATTCGAAGAGAGGCCTTCCTTTCCACTCAATAAGGAAGAGTTAGCTGGGGAAACTACTATTATGATTGAAGAACCACTTTATTGGGAGCTTGAGACTCAAGCTGGTGGATTCATCATTCCTAGTAATCTTGTCAGCTACACCTCCATGGACTCTTCTGTCATACAGTCCTATTTTATTTTGAAGCCAGCACTTATGTTGGTTTCCTTGAAGCTTGATCATGATGTGAGTTCATGTATTGGATTTTCAAAGTTTAAGGTTGAATTCTTTTGGTTGGGGGATAATGATGCAGCATGCAAGGAAAAACTACCTTTTTTTATTTATTTATTGTATCTTCATTTTTTTATTTAAAGTTTTTTATTTTATTTTATTATGATTATATTTTTAAGATTCTAGGGTTTTATTATTTTTCTGAAAATAGTTATTGCCTAAGAATCTGTTAGGCTATAAAAAGCCCCTACATATTAGTTTTAAGGAGTCTTGAATTGAAAATTAAAGTTGTTGTGCATTTGTCTTGCATCGGTTGACTTTTTGGCAAAGTTTTGCTATATATATATATATATATATATGCATATAGATTTCGATTATTTGTTTATATAGTATAGAGCGGCATCACAAAATGAAAATTTGTAGTTTAATCTAAGATGACGAGGCTTACTTTCTTCAATGTGTTAACTTGTCGAGGCCCTTTCCCTTTTTTGTTTTATCTTTTCATTTCATACCACCAGTTTGTCATTTTTGACACGAGAATTGCTTTGTGTCATGGACTCTCAAGTTTCTTTCCACTTATGTGTTTCATTTTGTGCTTGTTCCTACCCAATGTTTACATGTTCCAGCCTGCATGCACGATCATCACATAAATCATTTGGGCCACAATGATAGCAAGAGTAATACCATATGCAACCAGGCCACAATGATAGCAAGGGTAATATCATATGCAACCATTAGCACATAAGGGTAAGGGTTATACACATAACAAAAAGGTATTCCACAACAGCACACGTTACACGCAATAGAGAAGCATCACAGTAGACATGTATGGAAGGGTCTACTTATGCCATTCAAACAAGGCAACTGTACATTCTTTTACTCAATGAGTTTAAATTTACAATGCAAATCCTTGGAGAGTAACTTGTAGGGTCATTATCTCCGCTGTTATCCCCTTACATTGTCACCTGGTGACCATGTGCCTTTGGTCTAGTAATATATTTGTATAATTTTTCTAAGAATTTAATCACAATAATCTGATCCTCCAGTATGCATGATTTCTTCTCAACAAGGAACTAAATTTTATGGCGATCTGTTGGTTATACAACTGTTGGTTTCACATATGTTTCCTTATTTGACTATACAGGCATTTCTGGATCTGGGGGATTTGTTAATTTCAACTGATGAAGGGGCTGCTTTAGATGCTTTCAAGACAGTAAGGACTTTGCATTTTTCTATAGATTCTTTTCTAGTTGATATATTTTTATTTTATATTGAAGAGAATTTGTATCTTACATTCTCACTACCTTGCGGATGAATGCAGAATGTTTACATATATATATATATATATATATTAATAGATGAAGAAGAAGAAACATTAATAAGGAAGAAAGAATGTAAACATGAGGATGATAAGGAATCCCCCGCAGAAAATAAGATAAAGAATAAAACAGAAAATAACAGTCAAAATAATGCAGCCACCAATCATGCTGTACATTTACAAAACACATCCCCTTGAAACAACCGGCTGCAACAGCCATAAAGAAGCCAAATATATCCCAAAGCAAAAAATGAGGAGTTGCAACTGTTCCTTTCCATCCAAATACCCACACCATACAGCATATAATCCACATCTCCATAAGGCTAACCTGTCTTTACGCCTGCCAAAACCTAAAAGTGAAATGTCCAGCATACCCTTTGCTGAGTTGCCAGTCTGGACAAATCCTGTTTTCAATAAATACCAAATAACTTGTTCCATATCATCCATGAGAAAGACCTATGCATAAACATCAATGTTTGATGGCTGGGATAAACTGCATTTCTGATGTAGAATTTTTTTTTATCTAAGTTTTATCTCATTTTTTTTCTTTTCTTTTTCCCCCTTTTTTGATCAGCAAAGATATGTATTATTAAAAAGGGACCGGGGCATCAAGGGGATGTCTGTCAAGTACAACAAAAAAACAATACAATCATCACTGGCATTAAGGAGTCAAGGATTATACAAATGTCCCTCCTAGGAAGCCCAGTTTGCCTAATAGAGATCATAAATATCCAATTGTCCATGACAGCCTGCAAAGATGAAACCATTCAATCAAAAGCCCTTCTATTCCTTTCTCTCCGAACTGCCCAAAAACTAACAAAGGGAATGAGGGAAGAAGCCCCTTTTGAACTTATTGGAGCAGATCCCTTCCCAAGCCCAAATCTCACCCTCTACTGAAGCTGGGGTGACCTTCTGTTTGACCATGGAAATGGCCAAAGCTCTAGAAGTTTCCTTCCAAGAATAGTGCAGAAGGATGTGCTTCTTCCGTCCAGCCCTCTCAAGGCACAAAAAACACCTATTCACAAGAGACAAGGCCTTCTTCTAAAGATTATCGCGAGTCTCGCGAGGATCTTCCAGAGTGTAGCCTCCACGTGAAAAAAAAAAAAAAAAAACAACATTCGAGAGGGCTGCTGTTCTCCAGATGGCTTTCAAGGAAAATTGTTGATGTACTCCACTGGCTGCTAAGGTGTTTCTAATAAGATCTGGTTGTGAAAATTCAATCCTCCTTCAAAGACCACTTGGGCTTATTGGAGGTGGCCTGGCACTGAATTTTTCCAAGGCTATTGTATAAATTTGTGAAGAGTATGGAGTAATGACTAGTGTAAAGACTATAGATGGAGAAACTAGAGAATTTCCAATTACCATAGGTGTACATCAAGGATCTGCTTTAAGTCCTTATCTTTTTGCTTTAGTGATGGACCAATTGACTAAGAGTATTCAAAAGGAGGTTCCATGGTGTATGTTGTTTGCAGATGATATTGTATTAAGTGACGAAACTAGGGATGGAGTAGAAGCTGAGTTAGAATTATGGAGAGAAGCTTTGGAATCTAGAGGCTTTAAGATAAATAGAAATAAAACAGAATATATGAAATGTAATTTTAGTAATGATAGGAGGAATATTGGAGACAGTTAAACTTGATGATGAAGAAATAAATAGTACTTGTAGATTTCGATACCTTGGATCTATTATGCAAGCTGAAGGAGAAATTGAAGATGATGTAATGCATAGAGTAAAAGCAGGTTGTGTAAAATAGAGAAGTGCTTCAAGTGTTCTATGTGATTGTAGAATACCCTTAAAATTGAAAGGGAAGTTTATAGGATAGGTATAAGACCAGCTATGCTATATGGATCAGAATGTTGGGCGACGAAGAAACATAATATCCAGAAAGTAAAAGTTGCCGAGATGAGGATGCTTAGATGGATGAGTGGTATAACATTGAAAGATAAATTAAGGAATGAACATATTCGTGGTAAGTTAGGTGTAGCTCCTATAGAAGATAAGATAAGGGAGGGATGACTCAGATGGTATGGACACTTGCAACATAGGCCTTATAGTGCACCTATGAGGAAGAGTGACATAGTTACTGTGGGGGGCAATAGAAGGGGTAGGGGTAGACCTAAAATAACTTGGGAGGAGATAGTGAGTAAGGATTTAATATCCTTGAATCTATCAAAAGAAATGGTCCATGATTGCATAAATTGGCGGAAAATGATTCATATAGCCGACCCCACTTAGTGGGACTAAGGCTTGGTTTTGTTGTTTTTTGTGTTTTTGTTGTATCAAATTATCAATCTCCCTATCAAAAACATTTCTACTCAAAGGAACATTCCATAAGACCCCATGATTAGCGAGCTCCAAGTACTGAAAAATAAGGACATCTTTATCACAGGCAAGCCTAGATGGGTGTTTAGAGCTTGCCATGTGCACAAAATTGTACATATTTTTTCTATAGGTTTTAATCAATAGGTTTTATAATTTTATTGTTATTTAGGCTTTCCCTATCTTTCCTGTTAACGAAAGATAACTTTAGAACCTGTTTGGTATCGTTTTTGTAAAATAAAGAAATAGACTATAAAAAAACTTGTTTAGATTGTTGGTTTTCTATTTCTGTTGTCAATTTTCAACTATTTGCAAAAAAAAAAAAAGAAGGAAAGTCAAATCTTATGGTTTTTAGTTGTTTTGCAACCTATTGTTAATGTTCAAATTAACTTTTTTGGATTAAATCATTCATTTTATACATATTTTAAATTAAAATAAAAATAAAATGATCATATGAATCAAAATTATAATTAAAATAAAATTTCCATAATTTTTTTTAAAAATTTAAGTGATTTTCAAAAGTATTTTTACTATTTTTTAATTGTCATGTACAATAAGATTGTTCTTCTAAAATCAACTTTGAAATATAATAATTAAGTAAAATTGTTATAATAATTTTTCTTTTTATTACAATATCTTCAACATGTATTATTTTGTACTTTTATTATTTTATTCATATTTTTTAATTGTTATTTTATTCAAGGACAAAAATGAGCATTTGTTTAATCAGGTTTAAGAAAAAAATGGTTTTTGTTTTCGTAATTTTTTATAGTGGTACCAAATGGCCCCTCCGAGAATGTCTAGACACTTGAGCTAATTTTATGATATTTGGGCCTTTAGATTGTATAGATTTCTTTCTTCTAGCTTTATATTCGAAGTTAGTATATTTTTGCATGTGGCCCTTGTGGCTAGACTTGGCAAAACGGATAAATATTCGTTTATCCAAACTGAATCAGGCTCGCTTAAATTGACTTATAATTGATCCACACATTAAATGAGTTAGATATGGTTTTAAAATTTTGATTCTGCTCGTAAACGAGTCGGTTGGTGGATTCCAAGTTTAATCTAATAGATATCCATCAATCCATTAACAACTAAAACCAAAATCCATAGATAATTTCATATGCCGATGCTTATTAGATATCAACCAAGTCAATATAAGCCCAATTGGCTCAAGTCCAACCCCACATTCCCAACTCTTGCACTAGCACTACTGTATGTGCCTTCAAGTCTGTCCCACGTCCCCACTTAAACTCAAGTCCAAATACCCAATTCTCATGACCAAAACAAAAGCCTTAAATTCATGATTTTAAAAAATAAAAATATATATATAATTTTGTGATTGGTTATTGAATGTTTAGCAATTTACCAAATTATAATTTTAAAAATAACTTCATGTTGTTATGATACAAAATAAATTGTTTATTGGATGGTAAAAAAAATTGTACTTGGGATGGGAATGACAGATTATTTGCTATCTGCCACAGATTATCCGATCTGAACCACTATAAATCCACCACTTAATTGAGTCAGATATGGATTGTAATTTCCTTCTCAGATAATCTGCCTAATCCACCATGGATTATCCGACCCGATCCGTTTTCTCAGGTCTACTTGTGACCAAATAGCCATTGGAGATTGCTCTCGCATCCACAAATTACCCTTTAGTAGAGATCATATGTTTTATTTCCACTAATGCTGCTTTGGTTTTGATCCTTTTTTATAATTTAGACTTCATGTGTTTTCTTAGGCACATGGTCTTCTAAAGAAAGGGAGTGAAGAAGTTCCTATAGAATTGCTCAACAATATTGGGGTTCTTCATTTCGAAAGGGGGGAATTTGAGGTTTGTTAATTTGTTAACTTTTTAAGTGCTGCATTATAATGAATTGCATGAAAGAATTGACCTTTATTGTAACTTTTGTGCATCCAGTCTCATTGTATTTCTTTAGACTTCTTTCTGGAAACTAACTATTATTTGAGTGTGTTGTTGGCCTTGGCGTCTTCTTATTTTTCAGCTCGCTGAGCAAACTTTTAAGGAGGCTTTAGGTGATGGCATTTGGCACATGTGGCTTGATGGTAAGGCACATTCCCATGCAATTGATGCAAGTGCTTCTATTCATCAATACAAGAACATGCAGATATTTCATCAACTTGAGGAAGATGGTGTTTTTGTGGAACTACGTTGGAATAAAATCACTGCAATATTTAACCTGGCCAGATTGCTTGAGCAGTTACATAACACTGGAACTGCAAGCATATTGTATCAGCTGATCTTGTTCAAGGTATGTGTTTATTTTAGTTGTTATAACTGATGCCAATAAATTTAGCTAGTTCTATTTTAGGAATTGAAAAGCAAGCCTTTTCATTGTTTTACTAGAGGGTTTTACTGTTGCCATGGGGAATGGAAACATTGGAAAGCAGCAATAGGAATGTACTTTTTTGCATTGTTCTTTTATTTGGATACTTGGAGCTTTGGTTTGTTTGCAGAGAATCAAGTGTGCCCTTCTTCTTTGGAAGGATTTTTCTTCAGAGATTTAGACAATATAAATTGTTGTCATCATAAAGCACATGAAATGCAAAACTTTTATCAATCCGTCATATTGAATAGACAAGGAATAAGTATTCTCAAAGTTTACCCTTGAAATGTCTCTTCCTATCCAATTGCATGTTTGATGGTTTTTTTTTTTTGGCATGAGTAACTTTCTGGTAAATTATTATATCTCGATACAATTTCTGTTCTATTCCCACATTATTTCATTCTGTGAGCTAAACGAAGCTTTAAGGGAGCATTTGGTTCATACCATCTTTCAACATTCTTGGGAATGTGATGTCAGTGCATTGCATTTTCACATTAATTTTGGGGCTGAAATCTGATGTCTTGTGAATCTCAAATTCCTTAGGAGTGAAAGATCCTCATAGATCATGGAAATTCTATTCCCAAGATAATCTTATGTTTTGGACTAAATTGTCCCCACTATTTTGGCTTGTTGTAAAATTATGCCCCCATAAATAGTATTATAGTACTTTGCAAGTTATAATAGTACTTATAATAATAAATTGACAAAAATATTAATAAAGAAAAAGCTAAAAGTAGTATTATTAATATTACAAAATGATATAACATAGTAGTTAAAATAAAGAAATCATACTGACCTCCATTATTGTGGTTAATTGGATCATTATGCGTTGAATTTTTTCTTTGTCATGTTTGAAATTTCTGGATTATGGATTTAATTTGGTAGATTTTCATAATAGGTTTTTGTGCTAGAAATATAATTACTCTTCATATATTATTTGTACACATTTGAAAGTATGATGGTAATCTTTTTTCAATGCCTGCCAGAATTCCCATATTAAACCACACACTAACATGCTAACATGGGCATCATGTGTACATTCTTGAGAGTTTTGTAATGCATACCAAACAAAAATGTTCCCATGAAGCCAGCATCCTGTTCCTGAGATTCCCAGAAATATCACCAAACACTATCCTAAAGGTTTTGGAGATCATAATAAAAAATGCTTTGAAGGTGTGCGACTTTGCTGTTGTGTGGTATATTGGTTGGGAAATTCTATAATTTTAAGGGAAGGATGATGGCTTCAGATTGGTATGGTGTAGCCATGTAGGTGTTTTTTTTTTTTTTTTTTTTTCGATTTCTTTATGGTGCTTATATTTTGGCTTGTTTCCTGGGATACAGCTTGTCCTTTGATTCATTACAGTTCCTATTTTCTTCTGATGCTACTTCTTCTTTATCTTTTAAAACAAATATAGGTTTAACAATCAATTCTGTGATGTGTTCAGTTTTGATAAAAGAGTAACTTGTTTTATTCAAAAATTTGAATGCTACAAACTCATCAAAATTGCGACCAATTTTTACACCAGATCACTCCACTTCATGAAAGAAGGTATGCAGATAACTAGAGGAAGATACTTAGTTGAAGCAAAGTTTTTGAAGTCTTTGCTTCAATGGGGCAAAATAGAATGTAGGATTATGTTAGCACTTTTCTACTTTTTTCTTTTTTATCTAAACAATTTTTCTTTGAAAGATTAGAAATCATCATTCATTGAACTGTTTAGTTTTCACCCCGTAAGTGACTTCCTTTCTCCTAATCATCTCCTTCCCCAAGATATAATGGTTCCTATTCAGTTTTTTTTTTTTCCTTTTTTAATATATAAACACAAAGATATGAACATAAGAAAAGGAGAACAAGGCATATGCTAGCCAAGAAGAAAAAAATGAAAAACAAACAAGAGAACTAGACAACTTCATGTAACTATGAGGCAAAGCTCTCAAATCCGTTTGCATATCAATTGAAAGCACCTAGAAAAAAAATGTGTAGCACCAAAGAGAAGGCAAGGAACACTACTTTTCTCTAAAGCAAAGTAACTAAAGTGACAACCATTGAAATGCGAGGATTTTGTAATTTAACGTGAAAGCAATCATAAGTATTTGATCCTATTGTGATCAGCACTAGCATCCAGCCTTAAGTCCAACTATTTGGGATGAATCTTTTTTTGCCAATTCACACGATCGAGGACATTTTCCTCAACTAACTTAAGAGCTATTAAGTCCTTCCTCACTACCTCATTTCAAGTTAATTTAGGTCTATCCATACGTCTTGTAGCACCATTGACGGTAACTAGCTTGTACCTCATTGGTGCCCTACTTGTCCTGCATTTCAAATGCCTAAATCATCTAAGCCTCCCCTCCCTTATCTTCTATCGGTGCTATACCTTATTTGTTGCAAATATGTTCATTCCTTAATTTATCCTTCAATGGTGTACCACTCATCCATCTTAGCATTTGCATTTTGGAAACTAACTTTTTGAATATGTTGTTTCTTAGTTGCCTAGCATTCCGAACCATATAACATGGCAGGTATTATAGCCATCCTATAGAACTTTCCTTTTAATTTTAATGGTATTGATCCTATTGAGATCAGTAGACCAAATAGAAGCCCTTATTTTGGACAGAATTTTAGGGTGCATTTGGTTAGGTTGTGGACACAGTATTCATGCATGCAGCATACAAAGAATATACATTTGATTATGTGTTTTCAACACTAATAATTTGTTTCATAGGATCAACACTAATAATTTGCTGCAGATTAGGAGGTCTTTAAAGGCTCTCTCTCTGGATATTTTTGCACTTTTTTTTAATTGCTCAGAATCCGCCCTGCATCTTTTCTTGCATTGTGATTTTGCATGGAGGGTTTGGAACAAACTATTCAGTTATTTGGAGGAAAGTTGAGTTTGCCCAGAGACAGTGCTATTCATTTATTTCAGCTATTCAGTGATTTTGTTGTTTTTGGTGGTAATATGGAAGTAACAGCCTCATGGAACTGTGTTGTAGTTGCAGTATTTTGGGTCTGTGGAAGGGATTTTTTTCAGGGAAGAAGATATAGTTTTTGACAGTATAGGAGAAGGTTCATTATTTGGCTTCTCTTTGGTGTGGTTAATGGAAGCTTCAAGGGATGATATTGAGTGCGATTGGCGTTCTATGTTGACTTATTAGGGCGTGCTGATTTTCCTGTATTGTTTTTGTGCCTTTCGGATTTTCTTTTTCTGTTTCCTTTGGGGTTTCCCAGTGTTTGATAAGGAGATGTCTCTTCTCTTGATTGTATATTCTTAATCTATCAATGAATTTCTTTTTCTATCAATAAAATTTACTTGTTTTCAAAAAAATCTTTTTCAAAATGTATCCAAGAGCACTACTAAAAAGTACAGGTTTTCAAGAAATGACGTGGAGGCGTTTCCCATGCTTTTAGATACAAATTCCTGGATACAATAAAAACTCAGGAGTTGGGGTGTTAAAACACCATATCCCCTTCCATCACCCCATTTTGAAACAGTTTTGAATACGCTTAACCAAATGCATTTTCAAGCACAAAAGCAGCCTTAGCTTTCCTAATCATGTGTTATAAAGAAAAATGAGAACCAATTGAATCGAAGGTGATATATATAAGATTTGGCAAGAAAACACCCTAAAACCATTCAAAATCCAAACTCGACAATCGCAACATGAAGGACAACTAAAAGAATTAATCACTATGAAAGGACAAGCTCAACAACTTCCCTTTTAATCTAGTTCCTTTTTAATAAAAAAGTAAAGAAACATTAGCCCAAATGAAAACAAAGAATATAGATTTTGGAGCTCTGTGGAAATTTGAAAGACGATCAAGGTGAGGGAGGATACACAATCCTAAAAGGATCTATCTATCTTAAGGTCTTCCTAGAAATGAACTCTCTCATTTATGAAAATGGAGTATAGCCTAAGGAAGGTAAAAAAAAAGGAAAAGAAAAATTTGAGAAATAACCTTGGCAAACTCGTATGAGTGAAGCATTAATACTAACTATAGCATTCCACTAATTATGATGGTTCTCATTATTTGTTGTGAATGAGCCTATGCAATAAGTATCTAGGCTCCAAGGGAAAACACCATTACAATTTACCTAGTGAGGCAATGCTCTTGGAAACTAGATTTGCCAACATAAACTACCCTCGCCCTTTGGCTTTCAAACCCTATCCCAACTAACCAGTTAATTCCTTTTACCCTCACCACCAACTACAAAATAAATAAATAAATAAAATTTAAAATATATATTAAAAAAATGATTTAAGATCAACACGTCTTGGGCTTGAAGAGAGATAAGAACTAATGAGGAATAGGAGTCAAAGGTGACTAAATAATACACACTCCTATAATAACAAAATGATTCTCTGTGTGCATTGAATTTCCTAGATGCCTTTTTGACAAACAACTCCAGAAGGACACAACCCTAGGATTCAACCTAAAGGAACACATGCATAAGAACTGTGCTAGCTATGAATAAGACACCCTACTAATACCCACCGGGCCACTCTTAAGAAAGATAATGTTTAAGCTAGGTGTTAGGGTCTTAGAGTTTTGTGACCCTAACACATGGTTTTGGTGTATGATTATTGACTTGAAGGAAAGGTCAGTTAACCTAGATGCGACTATTCAATTGTCACGGGGATGGTTTAGGTAGTCTCAATGATGTTGTGGTTGGTCTAGATAATTCTGATAGTGGTGTTCCTGAATCTAAGATGTATGATCATTAGATCCCTGGTGGTTACTCATGTGGAACCAAGAATACTTCAAAGACTTGTACTTTTGCGAGTACACCAGGTGAATGGCCTACCTTCCCTAGTATCCTGATGGGTACTAAATAAGCACCCTAAGCAGCGCTTAAGGGTGGGCTCTTGACATCCTTGAGGGTTGTAGTGGGCTTCCATATAGGGTTAGAAGCCCCATGAATGATCCATTTGGGAATGAGATCGTGTAGTACTCTCGCTCCAAAAGTTTGGGTGTACGTCCTTATTAGTTGTCTTTTTATATAGTTGGGTGGTATTATCTTAGACCCCTGTTCTGTTGAGGGGAAAATAATTACCCTTAGTACTAGTGGAAGGTGAGTTATTTTCATTACTGTTCAAATTTTGGGTTCAATAGTGATGATCTTAGTTGGTTCAAGGGTTTTCAAGCTGTGAGACTTGACCATTGGGTTAGACACTTGAGTGTTTCCTTGGATGAGGATAGGTGGGCTGGACTTGGTGTATTCTTGTCACCACACGAGCGTGACTCCTTGACATTTTAGGAGGCCATTGATAACTCCACGTATGTGATAATTGGTATCAGAGTGTATCTCTCAGATCAAATGAGATTAAGATTGAAACCGTTGGCATCAAATCGATGGTGGGTATCCAATTTGTGACATTAAGTAGGGGGAGGAGCAAGTTATCTTTGAGTAGGTTCTTGTCCTGTGCAACCTACTTGTCAGGTAACCTGTGGTTGGTAAATGAAATGAATGCTGGTCTTCAATGAATGTCTTGTGAATGTCTAGATACTTAATGGTGCTTTATACCTTTTACAAAGGATAAGGGTTAATGGATGGGAACTAAGATGAGATACCTTGCGACTTTGAGTCGGGTATTGTTGGCACACTTTGTGAGTCGTCCTATTGTGGGTGGCATTGGAGCTCGAATGGGTTATTTGTTGCGACATTGTGGTGTTCTCCTTCCACAAGCAGAGGTGATACTCTTAGATTTGGTGGAAGTGGATGGTTAGAGGAGTTTGCCTAAAGGTGTCTTTACAGAACTTGAGAAGTTCGCACTTATAGAGAGAGGTGACATCCTTAAATCTATAGGGAAGAATGAATTGTGAGCACCTTGGATAGATGTCCTCGAGCCATGAGCACGGCTCTGTGTCAGTCACAATGGGATTAGAGACAAGATTGGCTACTATGAAGCATTTCGGTTTGTGGTTGGTTGGAACCTCCTATGTTGGAGTTCTGCTAATATTGTTGAAACTTGCTTTGTGTATGTTTATAAACGAGGACATTGATGGACAAAGTGAGGGAAAATGTTAGGGTCTTAAGAGTTTTACGACCCTAACACATGGTGTTTTGGTGTATTTATTGACTTGGAGGAAAAGTTGGCTAACCTAGATGCAATTGTGTAATTGTCACGGGTATGGTTTCGATATGTATCGATGACGTGGTTGGTCCAGTTTGTTCTGATGGTGGTGTTCTTGAATTGAAGATGTATGATCATTAGATCCTTGGTGGTTACTCGTATATGACCAAGAATACGTCGGATACTTGTACTTTATGGGGTACACCAGCTGAGCAGCCTACCTCACTCGGTATCCTGATTGGTAGTAAGTAAGCGTCCTAAGGAGCACTCAGGGGTGAGCTCTTGACGTCCTCGAGGGGTGTTCTAGGCTTCTGTGTGGGATTGGAATCCCCAGAGACAATCCATTTGAGAATGAGATTGCACGGTACTCTCACTCTAGAGGTTTGAGTGTACGCACTTAGCCGTCAGCTATATAGTTGGGTGGTATCATTTAGGCCTCAATTGTGCTAAGGGGATGAGAGTTACCCTTATTATTGGTGAAGGTGAGTTATTTTCCTTACCTTTCAAGTTTGAGTTTATTAATGATGACCTTGATTCAATGGCTGTTGAACTGTGAGACTTGACTATTGGGCGGGATACTTGAGTGTTTCTTTGGATAAGGATGAGTACAGCTAGGCTAGACTTGGTGTAGTCTTGCCACCACACGAGTGAGGCTGCTTGACACTTTAGGAGGATTTTGGCAAGGGTGATTTCTTTTTGGCCATTGAGAACTCCACGTCTATGATACTTGGCATTTTTTCAAAGACTTGCAAAAGAGTGAACATATTAACAAAACAATCTAAATTGTGTAAGTGAGAAAATAGTGTCATCAACAGCTATAAATGAGAAGTAGTCACCTACTCAAGCCCCACCCTAAGACCCTCCATCACACTCATATAAAGACCATGTCTAATTGTCGTACTAAGAACATCTATGACAATAGTGAGTAGAGAAGGAAACAACAAATCAGTTTAATGAACCATCTCAAAGAATTAAACCATTTTGGCTCACTAGTAACAATCAGTACAGAAACAACGAAGAAGAGGCAAATCTTAATCCACTTTCTCCAAAAATCTCCAGCACACCCTCTCATAAACCTTTCCAAATCAAGCTTGAAGATAACCACTCGCTTTTACTACCCTTAACATCTCCCACAATGTCATTAACTACTAAAGCTGCATCCAAAACCCGGTAACCAAAGGAACTCTTTTAAGAACCAATGGTTCCATTTCGAACCTCACTTAATCTATTCACCAATGCTTTAGCTTAAATCATGCACTAATAGGCTGAAAATCCCAAATAATAGGCCTAAAATCCATCAATATTTGTAGCTGTGGCCTCTTAAATCACAATCCATGATAAACTCATAAAATTCCCTTATACTAGCAATTATCCTTGACTCCCTAACTTTTCATATGAAAATATAGTAACATTAACATCATTTCCACAACCCAAAAAGGAGAACAAAAATAAAAAAATCCGACTGTTACTCCCACGACAACACCTAAAACAGGACAATTAGGCCCATAAACAGACTTGAACCCCCAACAACCTCACCCCTAACTTCTAAATGAATGGGCAAAGAAAAAGATCCAACAAGCCCATCAACAGTAACTCCTACCCATGGTTTTAAATTTCCACGAAAATGTCGAAATTTCCGATTTCTGTCACCTTCGAAATCAAAATGGCAGTCGATTTCCGTCTTGCATAATTTCCGTCGAAATCTCAACGAATCATCCGAAATTTATTGGAACCCCGAAATTTTTGCGAAATTTGTCAAAATTTATCAAAATCTCGAGAGGGAAGTGAAATTTCTCTTTTAAATTATTTTATTTATTTGATTGAAACAAAAGGTTTTCACAAATGCTTTTTAAATTATATGAAAAAATAAACTTATAGTAATATTTTATTTAACCATTCATGTCTAAATTATCAATATTTGTATAATAAATAATATTTAAATGATTTATGAATTTCGTTTCCATTAACTAAATATGTTTAATGTACATTATCTTACAAACATGTTTGATACACATACTATTTTACAACTTTTCCACCTCATACAAAACATAGATGTATTTAATTTGTAATATATTAGTCTTAAAACTTATATTTTTATGTTTGTTAACCATTTCTAAAGTTTCACAAAAAATTCCATGCTTTACTACTAGTTTTTGTTATTTTTTCAAATCGAAATCGAAATTGACATCGAAATCGAAATTTCCGTCGAAATTTCCGTTGAAATTTCCGTACTTTTGGAGCTTCGAAATTTGAGTCGAAATCGAAATTTAAGACCTTGCTCCTACCCTAATATCTTACACAATAAAAATACTCCTTGAACTACTAGTAGATAGAGCAACCGAATTTTTTAATGTAAACTCCCAAATACTCCTAACCACCTGCTTAATCTTAAGGTGCTTCCTAAGATAGCATAGACTCCTGATATTCCAATCCAAATCTTTATTTTAAGAATTTGGTACCTGTAGCTTTATTTCCCCTACTATCCCATTACTGTCCCGATAGTTGACGGAGCTTATGCTCTGCAATTCCATCTTCACTTTTTCTTCGCCTCCCTCAACCCCGGGGAAACCACCACTTGGACCTCTTGACCAGATGGACAAACCAATTTAATACCCTAGTCGCCTAACAATGCTTATGGCTCCGTTGAATCCTTCCAACCACAGGCCACATTTGGTTTGCTATATATATATATATATATGGGAAAAAAAATGAGAAATTTGGACATTCCTATGGTGAAATTTGGGAATGTTGATTTGTCTATGTATTCCTTGAAATACATAAAAAAATTTAGATTGCCATTTTTATTTTGGTAATAATTTATTTTTATACAAACTTAGATTCTTCCCTTATAACTATTCTATTCCTAGGAATAGGCATTGCAGAACCAAATGTAACCTTAAGAATTTCAATACTCATGAAATTGCCTTTTCACTTGAATCCCCGTGGAATTTAGATATACCTTCAGGTAAATAGACTCATTCTAGAGAAGGTAGAATACCAACATTAGGTTTTACAACCATCTTTGGAGCTCCTGCCAATTCAATTTTGGATAGAGGATTAGCAACAAAAGGAGAACAATTTGAAGAAAAGAAAAGGTCAGAGTTAGGTATCTCAATTGGAGTACAAGGATTAGTCTGTCCTCGCAGAAACCAAAATCTGGGTTGCACCTTCTTTTTGGATCAGACTTCGAAGAAAAAAAAATGCTTAGTGAGATATCAATATTATTCAGTTGTAGATGCCCCTTGTCTGAGTTATACATGCAAAGTGAGTTAGTTCACTTGAACTTTTGTTTTGAATAGTTGTATTTGTGTTTTAATATCATAATAAAACGCAGTAATCACAACCAATATCTAAGCAAAATTTTGAAAGTTTTTGGCATATTGCACCTGTCCCAACTCCCAGCCTTTTTAGTTCTAATGAAATTATGCAATGTAGTTTTCTTGTACTTCAGGCTGCAACAAGCTATTATGTTTTCTTTTGCTATGAAAATATTTTCTAAAGATGTCTTAATTTTTCACTATTTTTCAAGTTTTTTTCTGATAAAACAACTTTGAAGTTATCATTCATCAGTACAAGTACAAACCTGAAGTTAAAACAAAAAAATTGTTTTGTTTTAAATCATGTGAAGTATTCTTGATTATAATTTTCCCTATTGATGGAAGCTTCACATTATTTATCAAATTGCTCCATAATTT
Organism: Malania oleifera; assembly: GCF_029873635.1. Classification (NCBI taxonomy): domain Eukaryota; kingdom Viridiplantae; phylum Streptophyta; class Magnoliopsida; order Santalales; family Ximeniaceae; genus Malania; species Malania oleifera. The sequence goes on along the minus strand of NC_080423.1, from coordinate 82,725,935 downwards.
TTCATGAATGTTGTTTAGTGTTTTGTGGCTTGGTTCTTATTATTTCAGCTAGGACTGAGCATTTTGTCTGACCTCTTTGTTTTTCCTTGACAGTATCCAGACTATATAGATGCCTATCTGAGGCTGGCTGCCATTGCCAAAGCTCGAAATAATATTCAATTAAGCATTGAACTGGTTATTATTGTTCCAATGTCATCAACCTCGTCTTCTTCTTCTTCTACTTTTGTGTAATGTGTGCATATGTGGCGTATCATATAAGAAGATGTTTTTTGTTGTAGGTTGGTGAAGCCCTGAAGGTGAATGACAAGTGTCCAGATGCATTATCCATGCTTGGTGAGCTGGAACTTAAGAACGATGACTGGGTTAAGGCAAAGGATACCTTCCGTGCTGCTCGGGAAGCGTCTGATGGAAAGGATTCTTATGCTACTCTTTCTTTGGTGGGTACATTGTTGTATATTCAATTTCCTTTTTGTATGGTATATTGGTATCTTGATATTAATGTGATAGGTGCTGAGTTCCTTGAATTTGAAACCCCATGGGGCAGCCCATAGTGGGAAGAACTAGGATAGTATCTTGAAAGGCATAGGGCCATTTGGTTTAAGTGTTTCCAAAAAATCATTTTCAGAAACATATCTGAAAACATCACTAAAAAAAAGGTTTTGAGGAAACAATTTTAAGGTGTTTGTGGTGTTTTCAGACGTATTTTCCTGGATGCAATGAGGACATGGGTGTGGGGTATAACCAGTCTTTAAAATAATAGTAGTAATATTGATAATAATAATTGTTAAAGCTTGATCTACATTGTTGGTGCAAAACCTACTACTTTAAGCGTTTAGGTAAAGTGGTAATCTAACATAAAATCAGAGCTGGTTACCCGGAGGTTTTGGCTTCTAGTCTTGTTGACCATGTTTATTGTCTAGTGATTAAAAATTATTATTTCCTTGTAATGGATGTTATTTATCTCTCGTTTATCTCTCCACGCGCTGTCGGGCTGCACGTGCAGGAAAGTCTTAAAGCTTGACGTTAATTGTTGGTGTGCAACCTAATAGCTTAAGCTTTTAGGTAAAATGGTAATATGACAATAATACCAATAGTAATAATTATTATTTATTGATAAATTGCCACTTGGATCAACCTTAACCAGACATAGTTCCACTATTTTCATTTCCAGAAACAATTTCAAAAGCATTTAACCAAATATGTTCTTGAGCATAAAAAATACATGATACATTGTTTATGAACCCTTAAATGAACAGGGCCATAGGTTCCTGTTTTGAATCTGGCTTGATGTAAATGACTGCTTAGGGCCACCCTAAGGTTTTGTAGCTTGTTTTACCTGGTGAAATGTGCGGAATTACTATGGTGCTCAGAATAGCTTGCTAACTTACTGTTGTGCCCTTTGTTATATACTTGTGTGTGTGTGTGTGTGTGTGTTAACAGAGAGAGTTTTAGATTCCTACTGAAGATACATTTCTTGTGATGGAAGTTGCATTTTATTGGTAGTTATTGTTCGCTTGTTATTTTTGCTCTTGTTCTCCTTGTCATAATTTGTCGTCATTATTACTACTACAAGCATCTTATACTTTCTATTTGGCATTGGTAAGGGGAACTGGAATTACTTTGCTGCAGTCCGCTCTGAAAAAAAAGCTCCCAAGTTGGAAGCAACCCATCTTGAAAAAGCTAAGGAACTCTACACAAAAGTATGATGCTTTATCTTTTATCTCTAATTTTTCCTTTCTGGTGGTGTCTTACACTAGTGACATGCTTATTGTTTGAAGCTTTTGTTTCAGAAGTTTGAATGCTTTATGTTCTCAATTTTTCAGAGAGGAGTAACATTTTGATATCTGAGTAGATTTGGAAAGAAAAAAGCAATCAAGGTTCTTCAGGAGAAATACTGAATTTCATTTAATTTTGTTGGCTTTATAAGGTTAACCTAGATTCAATGTTAATCGACTACCATCGCCTTTTTTCAAACTGTGATTCATCCCAATTGGACAGTTTGGCTAGGAATTTAATCAGTCGTGTGCTTCTTTCATTGAGTTTTTTTGAGTCTCATTTTCAGGTTCAGTCCTTTTCCTTAATGCGCTGGTCTTTCAAAACATTCATGATCATTGACATACAAATTTTAATTTTCCATATAGGTTCTGGTGCAGCATAATTCGAATTTATATGCTGCCAATGGTGCAGGATTGATTTTGGCAGAAAAAGGCCAATTTGATGTTTCAAAAGATATCTTTGCACAGGTTAGCTGAATTTGTTGTTTCAGTTAAATTGAAAATTTTGTGTCTGCTGGAGTTCTATTTAGCCATAATCTAATGATAGGTTCAAGAAGCTGCAAGTGGAAGCATATTTGTCCAGATGCCAGACGTGTGGATAAATTTGGCACATGTTTATTATGCTCAAGGCAATTTCTCATTGGCTGTCAAAATGGTTAGTCTACCAGATCTTTTCTTCTCTCACCCTTCTGCTTCTTGTTTATAATTTTTTTCTTGAAGTATTGCATGCATGTCCTGATTGTGTTTCTTCTTTTTCAGTACCAAAATTGCTTGCGGAAATTCTTTCATAATGCGGATGCTCAAGTTCTTCTTTATCAAGCTCGTACTCAGTATGAAGCTGAACAGTGGCAGGATTGTAAAAAAACTTTACTGAGAGCAACCCACTTGGCACCTTCAAACTACACCCTAAGATTTAATGCTGGTGTGACAATGCAAAAGTTCTCTGCTTCAACACTACAAAAGACAAAGAGGACTGCTGATGAGGTCAATTGATGAGAACTTAACTTTTAATCTGATATAGTGACTGTTCTTACTTTTTGTATTTTCCAGGACCATATAATTTATTTCCTTGCTTTGTGCCTGTTGTGACAGGCCTGCTTGCAATTCTCTTCATATTTTATCTTGAGGAAATTAACTTTTAATCTGATATTATAGTTACTGTTCTTACTTTTCATATCTTCCAGGACCATAAAACTTATTTCCTTGCTTTGTGTCTGTTGTGACAGGGCTGGTTGCAAAATTTAAAATTAGGCCTACATATTTCGGTGGATTTTGGGTTTTGGGTTTCTGTTCAGTACTCTGGATTATGATTAATTAGTGAATTGGTTGCTTGTGTGTCATGGAGCAATCCTTTCCACTATTTTTGATTGATTTTCATAGTAAGGGTCTTAATGAAGATGACATTACTTATAGGATTAAAGCATGGTTGATTGGACAGGAGAAGTGATTATGGAGTATTTTGTGATTGGAAGAGCGATTGAATGATTTTGTGATTTTATTTTTAGTATATATAACTATGCTCTTTTACAGCTGCAAATAAATTTAGCTGATCCAAGCTTTTGGGTGTTTTAGCTGATTTGGTTAAAAAGACATGAGCTTGAGCTTGAGCTAGTCTCAACTGGGTCTTAAATGTGTGCAAAATTATATTACATTTTATCTTTTTAAATATTCATATCATACACAAACATACAGTTAAACTTCTAGCTCAATTCTTTGAAAACTGCCGATGAGGCCAACTGACAAAAACCTGGGTTTTTCTTTTCATTTTATCTTGAGGAAGTTAACAATTTTAATCTTAATCTAATATTATAAATTTTCTTTTTACAGTTTTTTCCATAAGCGTCTTTTCTGTTAACAAGACTAATTTTGTAAAGAATTTTGTAAGTTATTTGTTTCCTTGCTTTTTGCCTGTTGTGACATCACTGCTTGGAAGTTTGAAATTAGTCATATATATTTTCTATGAATGAGAGTTTCTTTACATCAGTCTGCAGGCATGAACTAGTGAATTCAGGTTGCTTGGATATGCGTAGGAATGATCCTTTTCAATATCTTTGATTGATCTTCGTGGTGGGGGTATGCTAAACATGACATTGGTTATTGGATTGAAGTGGACTTATTTTAGGAGGAGAAATGATTATGGAGTATTGTGCAGTTGTAAGAGATTGAATTGCATTGAAACATATTTTTAGGGATAAGCAATGTGTTTTTTGCTGGTCCAAGGATCTGCAAATGAGTCGAGCTAAGTCAATCTTTTGGGTATTCGAGCCTGGGCTTGGATAAAAATTCATGAACTTGAGCTCGAACTCAGTCTCAACTCTCAATTTGAGCATAAATTTTAAATATTATATTGTGTTATTTTAAGTACACACATACATATATCTAAGCTCATCCAAGCTATTGAGGGGCCTAAAGTAGAGCTTCTGGTTAGTTTGAGCTTGCTGTCATTTGAAATTGAACAAAGCTAACTGAGCCGAGCTTGAGCTATTTGTGACCACCTCTATTCATTTGCAGCCCTTGTTGGGGAATTGACAGGAGAACAAGAGATGGTTGGAGTAGTTTCTAGGAATGATATTAGGTACAAAAAGCTGTAGATATTGCCATTTGAGGAATTATTAATGAGGGTGATTTAGTTTGAGGAGAGGATGCTTGGGTTAGTGGAAGATATGGATGCACATAGAACCAAATGGTAAAGAAAGATTTGTATGGATGGTCCTAAATTGTTGGGATTAGGCTGTGTTCTATAATTTTCATTTGCACATCATAGTTCCTTTGGGTTTTAGTTACTGTGGAATCCATATATTTGTAGTTGACACGGTATTTGTTAATGGGAGATACCTGCTATGATTACTGTGACATGATGCCGGTAATGCTGAGATTGATATTTTGTTATTCCTGGACACAATGTGTTATGTATAGTTATTCTGTAGAATACTGTAAACAAACCTCAATAAAAATTTGGGCTATAGTCTTATAGAGGAAGTGTTTTATAATTCTGTTATGTGAGTTTCACCTTTAATTATTTTGATTTGAACTGGCTGTTTAGTTTGTTCTAAACAAATTATTTATTGCAGTTTTTTCCACCCCAAGCTAAAATGCTTTGTAGGTTTAGTTGCTTTATAGGCATCGTTTACAAATTGTGATCACAACTCACAAGAATCTCATTTGTGAGTTCCTCTGTCAGAAACCACATCGAGTTTAAGAGTTAAATGCTCTCTCAATATGAATTTTTTTTTACTGTTATTTGATAGGTGCGTTCAACAGTTGCGGAGCTAAAGAATGCTGTCCGCATATTTAGTCAGTTATCGGCAGCTTCCAACCTTCACTTTCATGGGTTTGATGAGAAGAAAATTGACACTCATGTGGGGTATTGCAAGCACTTGCTAGAAGCTGCAAAAGTTCATTGTGAAGCAGCTGAGCGTGAGGAGCAGCAGAACCGACAGAGACTTGAACTTGCTCGTCAGGTCTCATTGGCTGAGGAAGCCCGTCGTAAAGCTGAAGAACAGAAGAAATTTCAGGTTGGCTGTCATAAAAGTTCTTCTTGTCATACATATGCAATTGAACAGTCTCTTCTAATTCTTTTTTTTCCCCATATTGAAATCATGTCTAACATTGTGTCCTTCGTCTTACTTTGGGTAAACAGTTGGAGAGGAGAAAACAGGAGGACGAGCTGAAACGGGTGATGCAACAGGAGGAACATTTTGAACGTGTAAAGGTATGACTTAATTTTGTTTTATGCAGCATTCTGTGTTCAGTTGCTGGCATTAAATCAGGGGTTTTAAAATATTATTACAAATTTTGGGCTAAGATTACACATGTTGGGAGGTATACTCTTACTGTACTGATTCAGTTATAAGGACTGTTATTTATGTCCACATTTATTTTAGTTTCCATCTTCACTTTATGGTTTTGAAAATACATCTGAATTATTAATATGATTATGAATGCATATATCAGGATGTACAATTTGTTTCAAGTTGTTTGTCAAGCATTTTTGGACTTATGATGGTATTTGATGAATTTAACATGTTTTGATTTCAACTGAGGTAACCCTTCTTACATTTTTATTCTCTGGGATGGGGGTGAGGGGCTGGCTGAGTAGTGGGAGTGTTTCAGAGAAGGAATTTCTTTGGAGCATCTGAAGATTTAACTGCTATGGCATAGAGTGATGTGTTTTTGCATTTAAATTTTTCGCATCCTATTCTTGTAGTGCCATTCTTGGGTGGTTTTGGACTTATGTGTACCATTCATTATTATAATTACTTTTTTTTTTTTTTAAAGAAAAAATTCTAATCTGTTAATCGGCTTACACTTCCAGCATATCCGTCCTTAATTCTTACATCTGCTTTCTAATTTGTTTTTGGCTTCAGGAGCAATGGAAAAGTAGCACTCCTGCCTCTAAGCGGAAGGAGAGGTCCCAGATTGAAGATGAGGAAGGTGGGCATGGTGAGAAGAGGAAGAGAAAAGGTGGAAAGAGGAGAAAGAAGGACAAGAACACAGGATCACGTTATGAGACAGCGGATGCAGAAGCTATGATGGAAGATCAGGAAGAAATGGAAGATGATGAAGTCAATATGACCTATAGGGAGCCCTCTAATCAGATGAATGATCAGGATAATGATGCTCAAGACAATGCTCAGGATCTTCTTGCAGCAGCTGGGCTTGAAGATTCAGATGCTGATGATGACATGGTAAGTTTCTTTGGCTGAAGATGCATGTGGCTTGGACTCCACATGTCTCAAAACAGGAACTCTTCTTTTCCATGGGGATTTGGGGAATGAATGGGTCTTTCAGAAGTAGCTGCATATACTTCTGGATCTTTAATGAATTAATAATCAAAGACTTCTCCTTTATAACTAGGCAGAATAATATGTTTTTCCCAGTTATCGTATGTGATTGCGCATCTTGGTCGTTAGGAAAATCTATGTTTCTAATTTGACTGGCAGCCTGCCCTTGCTGGTGCATGTTGGTCAGTTTCTTCATTCCTAGGAATAATAAAATAACAATTGTCATTCCATTATTGTTTTCTAACTGGTCTGGTGTAACGTCATATTCTTACAAGGGTGATTAGGATTGCTTTTTCGTCAGCAATTTCTTAAGATTTCCCTTTTTTTAGTGATGTTTTTGTAACTTTCTGGTGAAGGCCGCACCTCCATCGAACGCAAGTCGACGGAAACAGACATGGTCAGATTCTGATGATGATGAGATATTAGACAGGCAACAAGTGGCGAGTCCTATTAGAGAGAACTCTGCCGAGCTGCAAGAAAGTGACGGAGAAGTTAGAAACAACGGGGACAAGCTGAACGGGGATGCTGCTACCTCTGATGATGATTGAGGTCAAATAATCTTTATGAATCCTTTCAAAGCCAACTATATACAACTGCATTCCCAATCCCTCAGTTTTTCCCTTCATTTCTTCCATGGAGAGAGGAGAAGAGGGAAGTACATCTGGTAAGAAAAATTGTAAATATTTTCCACATATTGATGAATAGAAAATTAAAGTTACATCATGGCTGTAGAAATTATTGGAGGCTTCACTGTAGTCTGAGAATATCAAATTTTTGAAGCCTTAAACTTGATAACATTGTTCAGTGATGCTGTTTGCGCGTCTCTGAATCCTGTTATACGTAATGTAATTTATGTTTTCTTATTTTGAAATTCACTTTAATGAGGGCAACTTTCACGCCCATTGTGTAGGGTTTGACTAAAGTCAGTGCGGAGCCCATTGTATAGAGTTTTGACTTTTGAGGAACATAGTTGTTCTATGTTATGCATGACACATGAATTAGACGAATGAATTAGACCCAAAAAAAAAATTGTGTTAGAATGACTTTCAGAATTAGACGAATGATCATCATCATGAACAATTATGATTATATCTGCTTTCCATATGGATAAAGGGCATATAAATATATATATATATATATATATATATATATATATATAGTTATATATTAATATCTAATAATTTAAATAGAACTTTCAACAATTTAGAACTTGAATTGTTTTTTTATTTTTCAAGAATTAGATCTTGGATTACAAAATTTGTTTATGTTCAAATCATGGTTGGATGTTTGTAAGCTTATGCTGAAGTTACTTCAAAGTTTATAAATTATATTAATGCTTGATTTTGAAATTTACATTTTATTTATAAACTATGTTTATTAATAGTCACTTCGATGGTTCGGTCCGTTTCGGTGAATCATTGATATTGGCCGAAAAAATGGTAATTAAATTTTGATTAACCACTTGAAATGGTTCGATTTTGATTTGCATGTTATAACAAATTGGGTTAGTCGAACCATGATCAGTACTGATTGAAACATTCAATTGTAATCTAAGTAAGATATATTTTTTATTAGCAAAGATGTATCTTTGAGATCATGACTGAACTCGTAATGATGGCTAGATTTCTTTTTTACAACTAGGAATTCAATTAAAAAAACTAACTAATTAGGACAGGCATTGCAACAATTCCTACTTTGGATATTCATTTAAATATAAATTTAATTTCAAGAGAAATGAAATCCTAAACGTTTGAATTGATGCTGAAAAACCACCACTAATTGCGACTATGGAAGGAAAAAGTAGCAAAGAGAGCAAGGGCTGTACTGTTACCTGCTGCCACATTCAAACCCAACTATACAAATAGCAGAGCATCCCCTTTTTTATGAAGAACATCCCCCCTCGAACTCTCTCTCTCTCTCTAGCAGAAGACGCTAAGGTAAAAGTACATTATTGGTAACCGATATATTGCAAAAATTTAATGAAATAAAAAGAGATACGTTGTGATTTGAAGGACATGATCAATTATAAATTTTTTTTATTCGTCATTTGAAGGTGTTCTTGGTTTGACATCGTTTGCTCATTCGTATCTATATTTTTATGTTAATCATATTTAAAAGGATTCATGTTTTCTTTATTTAACCATGCTAGTGCTTTAATATTATTCATTTCCCTATCTTTAGAGTAGCCCCTCTCAAGTTTCTTGAAGAAAGCAAGCGCTCACGCCCCCCAGGGCATTGTTCAGGTGGTAAGGCGTTTCCTGGGAGTGCCGCTTGACGGTCAGCTTGTAAAAAGCCTCTCGGGTTCGATTCTCACCCCTGAGCTCCTGAATTTACCTTCCTAGTGGTGTTGTGGGGTTAATTCCACAGGACGTGGGAATAGTCATAAAGCGTAAAACGCACGTGGACACCCGGCGATATTCAAAAAAAAGAAAAGAAAGCAAGCTCTCCTTCCCTCGATACAACAACTAAGGGTAGGTGAATTTTAGAATTTAACCATTGGCTTCCCAAAAAGGTTACAACATAGCATGTGGAAGAATCATTAGAAAATAGAAAATTTTCTATTTGAGTAGGGGTGATCTCTCCATCAAAAAGGAATTCCTAGAGATTCCTACCCTAGCCTAGAAAGTGTTGAAGGCCTAACCATGGTTTTAAAGAATCTCCATAATAGTTCCATGAACAATCCTTCGCAATTATTTTTTAATAATTAAAATATCGTAGAATGCAAACTAATTGAGAGACACAAAGCCAAGTAAGAGGTGGAACACCCTCTTCAAAAATAGTTCTTTCATTTCATAAAGCAATATGGACACCCTATTTAACTTTTTTACCTTCTCACTTATAATAACGCAAAAGACATTGACATTTTCAAGACAATGACCTCCCTTAACGTTTCAAAATCTCCAAGGACTTTCCTTAAGGTTTCAAAAATTCCAAAGACATCTCTGTATATTTGCCAAAATAACACAAACCTCCCATTATATCTTACAAAAAGACAAGTTTTTAAAGGGAATGTCTGTCTCCTTTTAGCAAACTTCAAGAAATGTTTATGACATTTTTGAAACCTCGATGAGGTTTGTGGCATCTTTAAGAATTCAAACAGATATTTATCTTTTTGACAAACTTCAAGAAAGGTGAATGTCTTTTATCCCTAATTATATTATTCACTTACCTTACTTATTTTCATTCATCTCTTTCAATCTCAAAAACTCAAAAATTAAAGTAATTCCCTTCGTTTAGGCACACATAAATAATTACTTTTTACAAGAAAAAAAAATGACACTTAACTTTTATTTCAACAAACACTTGTTATAAAATTTTCTTTTCAAGAATCATTTATAAAAGAAAATTTAGTGGCTATTTGTAATTAAAAAATTATTTTAGAAGATAATTATATATTATAACACAATAATTTTTCATAAAAAAATCAATTTTAAAATGAAAAAGAACCATCTATTAATTTAAATTAATCTTAAAAAATACTAGAAATGCTAATTTAGTTAATAATATTATTTTAACATAAATTAATATGATAATCATATGTTATCAATATACATTAAGAACAAGATTATTGTCAATCAAAAATTAATGTTATATTATTTTCACTTAATAAAAATATTTGAACTTTAATTAAAAATAAAAATTAACATAATTATTAATTAAATTGTTAGTTAAAAATATTCTATTTTTAATTTATAATATAATATATAAACAATCATATATTATTTTATTATATGTTATAACATAAAATATAATTAAAATTTTGAATGAATAAAAATATCCATCTATAAATTTAAATTAACATCAATTAATTAAAAGTTTTAATTTAGTTGCTAATATTATTTTGAACATAAATTAATATGATAATCATATATTATAAATATACATTAATAACAAGATTATATTATTTTAATTAATAAAATTCTTAAATTTTAATTATAAAGTTAATATAATTATCATTTAAAAATTTAATTATTAGATATTAATATTTTTATTTAAAATATATTTAAAAATAATTATATATAATTTTACTATGTATTATGATAAGTTAGTTATTATAATTCAACCCTAAATTGAACAAGAACTATCTACCAATTTAAATTGATATTAAATAAATTAAAAATTTTAATATGCTTAATAGTATTATTTTTATCATAAATTAATATGATAGTATTATGTTATAAATATACATTAATAATAAGGTTATTATTAATTCAAGATAAATGATCTTAATTATTTTATAAAATAGAAAACATCTATATTTTAATTGAAAATACTAAAATAATTATTAACGAAAGTATTACTTAAAAATATTAATAACTTTCATTATTTTTTTAGTTCAACACTAATTGTCAGTACTTGTCTACCACTTATTCCTTTGTAGCATTTTATAGTGTTAGAGACGAGGCCCCTTTCTCCTCTTTCCCTACTGTAACCCTAGCCGCCTTAGCCGGAGCTGAAAGCCTACCGGTACCTGCGCCTCGTGATTGAACCCTAACTTCGGCTAATTCGCAGAACTCCAGAACAGAGAACATCTTACCATTCCAATCCAACCCTGACTCCAAAAATTTCCCCACCCTAGTCCACATAATCGACAACCAGAACAGCATATTTCCCATACAGACCTTTCGAGAACCCCTAACCAACGGAACAAAATCTGGAAGACCATTGGCAAACCAGAGAACTGCCTCTTTCGGAAGTTTAATCCACCTATTCTGAGCGGGATTTTTCTCGGGCTCGGGCACGAACAGAAACTGAATATCTCTCCCCTAGTCCGCATTCAAATCGAAGGTCGTCCTCTCGATCTGAATCGTGAACTGGACATCACCTGCTACATTCAAAGCCATAGGGAGATTCGAGAGAGGGAAGTCGCTTCGCACGAGAGAGGAACGACATAGAAAAGAGGATTGAAGGGCCCCCCAAAACTGACAAATTTTTTTGCGATGTCATTCGCTTAATCGTCTCCTTCCGTCTTTCTTTGAGTGCAACATATTTGCTTAATTTCATCTTCGCAGCACTGGTCAGTAGTAGCACGAAACAGGATGAAGCTGGATGTTGACGTGTTGAGATACTTGTCTAAAGATGATTTTAGGGTTCTCACAGCCGTTGAAATGGGAATGAGGAATGTGTGTACTCCCCTCCTTGCCCCTTTATATCCAAATTTGTTTCAGCTTTTGTTTTGCCTCATGGATTCTACTGATTATTGAATTTCTTATTGTTTAATCTCTGGACTACCTTTCCTTTTAATTACATATACGTGTTTAGTGGTTGCTAATGATTTCTTCTTCTGCCACCTGCATACTTTCAGCATGAAATTGTGCCTTCAGAACTTGTGGACCGGATTGCAGCTCTCAAGTAATTTTTTTTTCTTTTTGCTTAAGATTTAAATTCATATGCTAAATAATTATCCATTGCTTTAAATCTATTACATATATCTAACACTTATATCTACCACCTCTGTTTTCATTTTTTGATCTTCTTTGAATACTTATTCCTTTCAATTAATTATGGATTTCCTCTCATGCCCTCACTCCTTAAATCATTTTTTTTTTCCTTTGTAAAGGTACTGTGTTAGTTATTGCATTTTTTTGGTAAATATTTTATCAATTGTTGTGTTTATTGTGGTTTCTATTAATATTGATTGGCTATTATATGCATATGCTTGGAGGCATGGAGGAACGTACAAGGTGTTGAAGAATTTGCTCAAGCACAAGCTGCTGCACCACGACTCTTCCAAATGTAAGTTGTCTATAATATAAGTTCTTGAACAAACATTAATTCTTAGCCTCCATTTGTCTCCCTGTAAATGCTTCAGAAAAATACTTATACTTTTTTTTGGTGTTTGGGTATTTCAGTCGGCAAAAATTGTTTCTTTGAGGTGACAGAGAGGTTAGAGAAATTGATGAGGATTTTTTTTTTTTTTTTACTGTCTGGTTGGTAATATTCAAAGGGACCATTTGGTTGGTTGGAATGTGGTTGGTAGGGCGTTAGATATAAAGGGGATTTGGTTTCTAAGAACATTTCTCTTGCGATGGAAATGGTTGTCCTGGTTTCCTTTATAACAAACTTCTCTAGCACAAGGTTATAAAGGGTTAGTAGGTTGCATAGAGATGGGTGGGAGCTGTTGTGGGTGTTTGTGCTACGCAAGTCCTTGGAACTTTCTTAGGTTCCATATCTTTTCTTTGCACATGGTATAAAATTGGAGATGGTGCTTTTGTTCACTTTGGTTGATCTTGGGGATGTGATGGAGGACCACCAGTGCAAAACTTTAGATGCTTATATTGCTTTAGCTTTAGAAAATAGGATTTTTATTTCAGCTTAGAAAAAAATTCTGGTTCTTTAGAAGTTTAGTTAATTTAGGGTTATTTTGTGTATTTTAAGTAATTTTAGTTTATTTTGTAATTATTTGTTTTATTCGTAATGTTGGTGTATAAGGAACTGTATTTGTGTATTGCATTAAACAGTTTTCTAATTTTAACTATTAATTAAATTGTTAATTAGAAAATTTTAAAATATTACTATTTTTGATTTAAAATATATTAGAAAGTACGTTTGATATAGGAAGTAGAGTGACATTGTGTTTAAAGATTGTTTTTCTTCTTCTGGATGTATCGAGAAGAATGTTGGATAGGGTTGTAGATGGGGGTGGGAATTGATGTTGGAGAGGTTTTAAGGTGGGGTAAGGAGGAGATTGCAGTGCCCCATTTGCAGCAAAGATGATCCCTTTATTTTCTTAGATTGCATTATTGCAATGTTTCAGTATTTTTTAGATCTTTGAGTCTTTTTGGTCTTAGAATTAATATGGGAAGAGTGATGTTGGGCAAATTAATGTTAATCTTGAGAGGGTTTTGGGAATTGACCTCCCTAGCTGGGTGCCTGGGTGTGGTGTTTAAGATTGACTTTGATTTGTTTAGGAGTTCCTTTGGGTGTTAAGCTTTATTCATTTGCCTTTTTGGGATTCCTTGGTTTAAGGTTGCAAAGCCATTGGATGGTTGGATAGGAGCTTTGTTTCCTTTAGATGGTACAATTACTCATATTTAAACGAGCGCTTCTACCATTCTGCAGTATTTTTTCCTCTGATTTTAGGATCTGAGGGGTGTCTCAAAAGAGATGGACGGTTTTGAGGGATTTCCTTTAGTTAGGTGTGTGAGAGAGGAGAGATCATTTGGTGGTGGGAGTCGCTGTGTGGGCCTTCGGAAGAATGTGGGTTGGGTTTTGGTAATTGGGTATCTCAAATCATTTTTTGGTTGGTTAAAATTAAACATAAAGGTTCTAGTATGACCCAAGTTCGTAATTCACCCATGACCACTATAAATAAATGGCTTAGGGTTTGCCAATAAGGTCATAAATGGATGACCCATCTAGACCCATAAACTAAATGGGTGAGAGGGGGTGGTATTGTGTTGACCCATCAACCCATTTTACTTTCTTGCATGGTCAACTTGTAATAGTAATTGATTAATGCACCCAGTCTTTGAAGTTGAACTATGATTACGTGATTAACACTGTAATTCATATAGGACACAATTACGTAGTTATGGAGAGCTCGTTCTAAATATGTATGTAATTACTTAATTATTTATGTACATCATTGATCTGGCTAGATTATGAGAATGAATTAATATGCACGTACATAATAACATAACTGGTTCAATTAAAATATGTACGTGATTATGTATGTATGTAATTATGATATTGTTTGTACCTCTTATTTGAAACTTATCTATTGAATTATGTAATTACACAATAATACTATAATTTGGATACCTGTCTGTAATTCAGTAATTATGGATAGTTCATCTTGTATATGTATGTAATTATGATATTGATACCTCCCATTTAAGCTTAATTAGGTAATTAAGTTAATTCTAAAATTTGGATATCTATGCATATAATTATTTGATTACGTAGTTATGTACAGTTTAGTTTGAATATACATGTAATTCCGTAATTTTGTGTTTTCATGATTGCTTTGGATGAGTTATCTGAAGCAATTATATGTACAACATCATGTAATTGATTTGGTTAAGATATGTTCGCAATTATGTAATAATTATCGTATTGATTACATCTCTCAGTTGAAACTAAATTATGTAATTACAAAATTAATTCCATAATTAATACTATAATGCAGATATTTATGTATGTAATCACGTAACTATGTACATTTTGGTTAGGATATGTATGTAATTATAGTATTGACTATGCCTCTAAGCTAAACTACGTAATAATTTATGGACAATTTCAAATATGCATGGAAATATGGAATAATGTAATTATGTTCATATGTACTTGATTTGATTATCGAAACTAACTAATTTGTATGTACGTAATAACGTAATTGGTTCTATTTAGAAGCATACATAATTATTTTGTTGACTCGCCTCTAGATTTGAATTTGAACTATGTAATTGCGTAATTATGTAATCGATATATATAATTTCTGAATGTTAGCACTCAATCCAGTGCTGACATGTGGCGCTGGTTTTTTTTTAGTTCTTTTTTTATCCAAATTTTTGGCTTCTGTCTTTTATACAGCAGAGGGGGCCCCATGTGCTCCCACTGTTTTTAAAAAGTGAACTCTCTCTCTCTATGGCAGATGGAGGACCCATGCGGGCCCCACAATTTTTTGTTTATCATTCTGAATTTCCCCCTCCTCTCTCCGCAGAGATAGATGGGGCCTCACATGGGCCCCACTAATTTTAAAAATCAATTTAAATTTAATTTTTAAAATCTTCTCTTTCTCTTTGATCCAACGTGGCCCCAACTCAACAATTTTTCATCACTTTCTTTGTCAATACTTTTATATTATAAAATTAATTCCAATTATTACTTAATTTACTTCCTACTTTCTTTATCATTTGTTTATATTTACATCTACTTAAAGTATAGAATTAAATTTAATTTATATTGTTTGAAAATATTGAAATATACGTACCGTGTTACATTTTTTTTTACATACATTATATACATTAAAATTCGCATAAATAATTGAAAATATTTTTAAAATATTCAATATAATATATACAGTACAATACAATTTTTCTCCACTAAAATTATAAAATTAATTTTAATTAATATTATTAAAAAATATGGAAATATAAACCATAATAATATTGAATGAGGATTTAAAATGTAAAATCTGAGTAAAATTTAAATATTTTATTTTATAATACATGGAAAGTAGAACAATTATTAAATTACATGCATTTATGTATTTATATATAAATATATATATTTATATATAATTATACTGTTTTGATATTAGATCTTTTTGGTGGAAGGCAAATGAGAAAACAATCACTTATTCTAATTTTAATGTATATACTATATGTAAACAGAAATGCGACACGGTATATATATTTCTTCACAGTATATTTATATATATATATATATATATGTAAAATTATAAAATTAATTTTTAATATTATTAAAAAATATAGAAATATATATACCGTGAAGAAATATATATACTGTGTCACATTTTTGTTTACATATATTATATACATTAAAATTACAATAAGTGATTGTTTTCTCACTTGCCTTCCACCAAAAAGATCTAATATCAAAACAGTATAATTATATATAAATATATATATTTATATATAAATACATAAATGCATGTAATTTAATAATTGTTCTACTTTCCATGTATTATAAAATAAAATATTTAAATTTTACTCAAATTTTACATTTTAAATCCTCATTCAATATTATTATGGTTTATATCTCTATTTTATTATTGATCCGCCCCAAATAAATTTATATGATATGTACATGTCCATAATATTTTTAAAGTTTTACCTACTACATGCAATTTTTATAAATATTGTATTATTCATACGAATTTATCATTATTTGTCAATTATGTTGAACAAATAATATAAAAATAATGTGTTAAATTATGATATTATTGATAAAACTAACATCAAAATACATATATATGACAATTAATCTCACTAAAAACACACAAAAAAGTTATACCTAAATATTATTTGTATTATGTGTTTTAAAGGTAATGTTTAATGAAATAGTATATTCCGAATATGCTTTTCTTATGCACCTTTATTAATAATTGAGGTTGTATTTACATTCAAGTTTCATGCTAAAATGAAGTATCATTGCAATTTTATATTGTTAGGATTGATCTTAATATTTGGGTTCTCTCATAATCAATGTTCATTATCAAAATTCAAAATTTAAATTCGTTTGTTATCCTTAGGCAATTTTTATTCTCCTAAAGACAAACTTAATCATTCCAATGTCACTTACTTATAATTCAAGCTTCTAATCTTTCTTTTTTAACTTACCTCATATGTATTTGACCTTTCTTTTTTTATTCTATTATCCTGCCGCAAAGCGTGGGCATTTTTTACTAGTTAATATGTTCCGATGTCTATGTATGCAATTCAGTTTTGAGAAGTACGTAATTATGCTCTGTTTCTGCATGTGTCTCATGTGTGGAAACAGTTCAAGAGATGTGTCTCAATGGTTTATTCATTGTTCTTTTGGTTGGAATTTGTGGACTCAACATTTCGGGGTGCTGGGAGAAATGAGGGTTTGTCCAAAATCAGTGGAAGATCTGTTGGCTATTTCTTTTGCTTGGAAAGGGTGAGGATGCTGAAAGGTTGTGGATATGTGCTCTTTCTTTGTACTTGTGTTGTGGGGAATTTTTCCGGAAAGTAATGCTAGAATTTTTTAGGAAATAGATCTTGAGTGGGATTTATTTGGGATAAGTTTTGATATCTGGCTTCTCTTTGGGCTTATTGTGCTGGCTGTTTTAAGCGGGTGCTGTCAGGATATCATCGGAGACCAGAGTGCTTCATAAGATGATGAAATTTTATTATCTTTTTTCTTTTGATTGCAAATTACTTGTTCTCCTTTTTTTCTTTTTCTGTATATTTTTCTTCTTCTACTATGTAACAAGGTTTTTTTTTCTTCAATGTAAAAAAATTTCTGATATTCTATCCAAGCAATGCACTCTTATCATTTTCCCAAAAACTAAGAGTATTAAACCTTGTTTTTTTTTTTTTTTGTGTGTATCTAGATGATGGTTTTCGCCTCACCTACCTTGGTTATGATTTTCTTGCTATTAAGACCATGGTTAATCGTGGAGTATTTATGGCTGTTGGTCGTCAAATTGGCGTGGGAAAAGAGTCAGGTATCTTTTTTTTTTTTTTTGAGTAATCAATAGATATCATCATTTTTTATTTTTCACTTTTTATTTTTTTTCTATCTTGTTATGTATTATAATTATGGGATTTCAATTATGTTGTTTTATTTAAGATATCTTTGAAGTTGCGACTGAAGACGGTGCAGTTCTGGCAATGAAGCTGCACAGGCTGGGTAGAATTTCTTTTAGGGCTGTAAAATCTAAGCGTGATTATTTGAGGCATCGCAGTAGTTATAATTGGCTTTATTTGTCGCGGCTTGCTGCGGTTAAAGAGTTTGCTTTTATGAAGGTTTCTTTCATTCTTTCGTTTCCCTTTTGATGTAATTATATGAGGCGAATGCTTTGTTACACTGTGTTGGCAGCTGGCAGCTGGCAGATGACACTTATGTCTGCTTGTGTAGGCTTTAGGAGAACATGGTTTCCCAGTCCCAAATGCTGTAGATTGTAATAGGCATTGTGTGGTTATGTCGCTTGTCCAAGGTTATCCACTGTAAGAGTTCTTCTCTACTTTTTCTGAATGTATTTGTGTTTAATACTTCCTGATTGAATTTTTAATGCATCTTCTATTTGCTTGTTGGCTTCTAAGCAATTATGGTTGATTCTTTCCCTATGAAACTTAAGTTCTTTGGTAGTTCTTTCATAAAAGTAGTTAATTATGGAGATTTTTGTTCATGCCATGATGAAGAATGGAAGTTGATTAGTTGAATTCTAAAATTACAAAAAATGGAATAAATTCGTTGATGCAATTATGGTTTCATGATGCCAAGCGTCACTTCTAACTTTATTCTATAACTTGCTCTGTTTGTTGCCAATTGAAGAGGAGTTTAAGTGTTCATCATAAGTATGTTAAGATTTATTATGAGCAACTTGAGGCTTGAATGCAGCGTGTCAATTTGTTCTTGGGGGGACAATGAGAGAGGTTTGGGGGGGGGGGGGGGCATTGAGAGTTTGTAATAGTTGAGTATATTAGTTATTCTTTTTTTTGTCAGTTTCTTATTTAATATAAACAAAAATCTATGACCTGGACTGGTGATCAGCCCAGTGAGGCTGAATCAATAGGCTGGTGGGTCAGATAATGGTTGGATTCATGACATTAACTATAGGTATCGGTGTGCATGTGTATACAAAATGATCATACTAACTGATTAGCTAATCCCCAACTAAGATAATTTCTTTTACCACCTTATTGTTAACAAAATATTTTTAAAACGCGTGCATGTTTGAAGGGAAGAAGTTGCCATTTTTGCTGGCATGGGAGAAGATTCACTATGTGGCTTCTCTTTGGTGTGTGGGTAATGCTAACTTTAAGGGGATGCGGTTTTCAGAATGTGATTGGCTTTCCTTGTTGAATTGATAGGGCATGCTGATTATTTTGGGTTGTTTCTAGTGATAGTTTTTGGTTTTCCCTTTTTACTTCTTCTGGTAACCAAGAGTTTTGAAAAGAGATGCCTTATTCTCTTGTTTGTAAATTCCTATTCTATCAGTGAAACTATCAAAACAAAATTTTTTTAAAACTTATGTGCCCCTTTGGCTCTGGAGAACATTTTCTGTATTCCATTTTTTTAGTTTTTCAAAGAATTATAAAAAATTTTGTTTTCCAAGATTCCTATTCAAAGATAGAAAATAAAGAGTTTGTTTAAATGTTCAAAATAGCTTTTTATTTTTTATTTCTATATTTCAAAATAATTGAAAAAAAACAACTTGTTTTTCAGTTTTCTTAAAAATTATACAAGGAAATATATGGGATCATAGATTTGGGCTTTAATTTGGATTTGTGTAGATTGGAAGAAACTCTATTCATAATTACCCAAATCATAGGTCAAGATTCAAATTCTATGCTCCCATACACAAGATAAGAGTGCTTCAAATCTGGAAAATATAAAAAGGTGTTTTCCAATTTCTCTATATAAATTTAGATATTAGGTGGCATTCTTGTAATTATTTGAAAAAGTAGAAATGGAAAATAAAACTATTTCCACAATCAAATTGTGCCAAAACTTTTTATTCTTGATAATTTATTTCATACAAATGTTGTAAAAATGAAAAATTGGCTAATTTTTTTTTGTAGTTTTTTAAAAAAGTAAAATGAAAAATGAAAATTGTTTTCCCCAACAAAACATGCTCAATAAATTTTACTAGTCAAACAAATCAAACAAATACAAAAAAGGTGTTGAGTGGGGCTGTGTGATTCGATTAAAATTTTAATTAAGAATAAAATAGTTAAATTGATATGAAAAGTTTCAGTTGAACTATAATTGATGCAATTAATGTGTTCCAAATATGCTTGTGTGCATATTTTTTTTTCAACCAAATGTGAGCAAGCATTAAGTTGAAAATTAAAGGAGATGATTGAGTGATAGAGCGAGACAAAGGAAGAATGGAAAGGAATATTTTAAACTAATTTGTGTGTGTATTTTCAACTTTATATATATATATATATACACATCTAGAAATATTGACTGTGTGTCTGTGTAAACACTCTTAAATTCTTGAGAATGATATGGAAGACTATCAACCCACAAGCAATGAGGAATAAGTGCTGAACAGTTTCCAACTCCTTGCAGAACTAGCTTCTATTTTCAAGAATCCAAGTTGCTTTCCATGCCAGGATGCTTTGAGCATGATGACGGCATGATGCAGTGGTGTGATTCAACGGAGACAGCTTATAAGTAACTTTGGGTGTGTGCAGGAATTAGGACTAACAAAGAAAGGGAAAAAAAACAATCAATCTTAATTCATCTTTTCATATTTTCAATTTTTTGGTGGGAAAAGAGTAGGAGTCACTCGAGGGTATGGAATTACTAGTAGTAAACACTGACAGATGGATAAACTTCTTGTAAATGTAATATTTGTACAATACTGATATTGATGAAGTTGTGAATATTTTTTTGTTACTTTTTTTTATTTTTTATCTTGTACATTATTCACTGTAAAGGGGATAAGGAGAGATTATTTAATTAAGTTGGAGGTGGTGTGTAGGTCAATGAGGGAAAGAAGGTTTGGTCTTAGTCCTTTGGTATCTAAAAACACCTGGTTGTGGTGTTTTCTCGTGGAGGTAATTTCCCTTTGCCAAGTTAGAAAAACTTAAAGAGTAATTAGCAGACTAATTAGTTTAGATTACATAGGTAGGCTGTGTGGGTTTTTTGTTTTCTGTTTTTGTTTTGCTGATCTTATGAAAACACTTTACATTTTTCAAGAATTTTTTTTTTTCACTTTCATCAATAACAAAACGGTTTTTACTTAGTTCACATGTGTAACACGAATTGCTTTAAATCTTTACACCCAGATAATCCCAAGCTCGGATAAAGGAGTAGGGTTGCATTAGGTAGTTGATAGCCAATGTAAAGCTTGTCAAATCTTTATAATATGAATCCTTATAGAAAATTAATTGGGGCATCCCCTATAGGCCACACGTTGCACATATACCACTCGGGTGCAGTGAAAAATGGACAAGGGTGGACTAGATATAGTCATTCTAGACAGGAGGGGGCTAATATTGTAGACAAAAGCCTAAAAGATAATTTATCTTGATGCTAAAAGAATAGGGCATAGGATCATAAAAATTAAGATAGCTCTAGGCCTAGAGATAGTAAATGTCATTAGTGTGTATCTAACTAGGCTTAGCAGAAAACCTTAAAAGACAATTTTGGAAGATATGGATTGTATTTTACAAGGTATATTGGGTTTTGAAAAGATATTCATAGGAGCTGTTTTGAATGGACACATTGGTAAGGACAATGTAGCTTATAAGAGGATACATAGAGGCCATGGATATGGAGATAAAAATGAGGCCGGTGAGATGATTTTAGATTTTGCCATGTCCTACGATTTGGTTATATTGATACTTGTTTTTGAAAAGAGGAGAACACTTCTTCAAGAGTGGGCTAATAAAAACCAAATAGAATTCTTTTAACTAGAAAGGGGATTGTCTATCGTGTAAGGATTGTAAAGTATCCTTGGTGAAAATTTGACTACACAACATAAATCAACGTAAGAGGACTAGGTGGTGGAGATTGAAGGGAGAAAATATAGAAGAATTCAAAGACAAAATGATCAATGAGTGTGATTGGCAACAAGGGAGGTAGTTGCAAACATTGTTTGGAATTGGTATGAAACATAAAAAAAGTTATAGGGATATAGAAATGCTTGAAAAGTATAATGAGGCAAGAAGAAAATGCAAGAAAGGCTGTTGGTGAAGCTAAATATAGAAGATTTAGACAATGTAAAATGTATAAAGGATGAGAATAATAACGTCTTAACTAAAGAAGAAGACATAAAAGAGAGCTGATGGAGATACTTTGATAAGCTATTTAATGAAAACCAAACTAAAAGTTTGAACTTGGAAGTGAGAAATGAGGAAAAGACTAAAAATAGGAGATTTATTCGCAAAACTAGAGTCTTTGAAACCAAGATGGCTTTAAAAAGGATTAATAGGAGATCTGTAGGACCAAATAACATACCAATTGAAATTTGGAAATGTTTAGGAGATAAAGGAAGTATGTGGTTAGCTAATCTATTTAACACTATAACAAATTCCAAGAAAATGCTAGAGGAATGGAGGAAAAACGCATTGTTACCTTTATACAAAAGCAAAGGCATAAAATTGTAATAACTATTGCGGGATTATGAGTCATACAATGAAATTGTGGGAAAGGGTAATTGAACGAAGAATAAGACTAGAAACAGGGGTTTTAGAGAATCAATTTTGTTTTATGCTTGAGGGATTGACACCAGAAGCTATTTATCTTTTAAGAAGATTAATGGAAAAGTTTAGGAAAAAGAAGATGGATTTGCATATGGTTTTTATTGACCTAGAGAAAGCCTATGATAGAGTACCTAGGGAACTTGGTAGGCTTTAGAAAAGAAGGGAGTGTGCCGTAAATATATGGAGATCATTAAGGATATGTATGAGAGAGTAACTACTAGTGTTAGGACTATAGGAGGGGAGTCTAGAGAAAATTTCCAATCACAATAGGTGTAAATGAAGGATCTACTTTGAGTCCTTATCTTTTTGCTTTAGTGATTCATGAATTGGCTAAGAATATCCAAAACGAGATCCCTTTGACTTTTTGTTTGCATATGATATTGTCTTGATTGATGAAGGTAGTTGTGAAGTGGAATCTAAGTTAGAACTCTGGAGAATCACATTAGAGTTTAAAGATTTAGGATAAGTAGAAATTAGATATAATATATGAAATGCAATGCAATGATGAAAGGAGTATAGGAAATAAGATTGTACTTGATAATCAAGATATTAATAAAAGTGGACATGATACATAGAGTTAATCAACAGTATGTTGGGAAGCTGTGGAGGTGTGCTCTCTCTTGGGACTTTGTGGGAAACGAATGCTAGAATATTTTCTTGAAAGAAGATGTCAAGTGGTCTCCTTTGGGACAAAATTTGGTATTTGGCATCTCTTTGGCTTATAGTTCAGGCTGTTTATGGATTGCTGTTTTCAAAATGTTATCCGGGATTGGGTGTCATTATTTATTTTTGATATAAAAAGAAGATTTGTTAAGAGATTAAGAATTTACACAAGGGAGAATAAGAAATATCCTTTTAAAATTTGGGAGAAACCAAAAAGAAAGTAAAAAAAAAAAAAAACAAAAGGAGGAAAAAATAAACAAGCAAAACCACAACTCCCACGAAAGGCTATTAGGTTGCGCCGATCTCACTGAACATCCAAAGAACTCACTCCATTGAAAGTTTGAAATACCCAAAACCAACGTACCACAGTGCGAAGTAGTGAATCCTTTCCCAGACTCGCAACAAGTTTAACTTCTTCCCTTAAATTGCTCAAAAAAATTGAAATGGTGGAAGAAAAATGTTTTCGGCACCATTACTTCGAGGAAAAGGAGTTTTTTTTTATAAGGTTTAGGATCTAGGTGAAAAGAAAATTAGTGAGGATCTAAATGTGGAGAATAGGCCTAGAAGGCTTGCTATCAAAAAAGATCTTGCCCCAATTATCACCTCAGAGGAAATTTCTTGGAGGCAAAAATATAGGGCTCTTTGGTTGAAGGAGGGGGATAGAAACACTGCTTTCTTTCTTTGAGCAGCTAATGTGCACTGTAGATCTAATATGATACCCTAAGTTGAAGTGAAGGAAGAGATGTTGGTGGATGAGGGGGAAATAAAAAAAAAACTGGAATTTTTTCAAAGCTTTGTATATTGAGCTACAGTTGTGGAGATTAATAGTTGATGGTATTATGTTTAGAAACCTGAGCCTCTCCACAACTTGGTGGCTTGAGAGGCCTTTTTCAATATGGCTTTCTTCCAAAGAAATTGAAACCTTCTCAAGTAGGATATCATTTGGGTCTTTGAAGTTTGAAGAGTTCCATTGAATTGGAAAGTTTGTGCCCATTATCAACTCAACCTTTTCCTCTTTGATTCGTAGGAATTTGGGGGCTTGTAAGTAGTTGTAACATTATGGACTTTTGCCCAACTAGCTTGGTTGGCAGTTTGTACAAAATCCTATCCAAAGTCCTTGTAGCTAGGTTCAAACACGCCGTTTCAGAAGTTATCGAGAAGCACTAGCATGCCTTCATTGTAAGTAGGCAAATCATGCGTGCTGCTCTAATTGCCAATGAAGTTGTGAATGCCTATATTAAGGGTGGGAAAATAGGAGTCGTCTGCAGCTGGGTATGGAGAAGGCATTTGACCATGTAAATTGGAATTTTATGCTATCCATTCTTTGAAGAATGAGATTTGGGGAATCTTGATGTAGATAGATCCATTGGTGTATCTCTACCCCATCTTTCTGGGTTTTGGTAAATGGATGCCCTATTGATTTCTTCATGTAATCTCATGATCTGAGGCAAGCTGACCCCCATTCTCCTTTTTATTTATCATGGTTATGGAAGTTCTGAGTCTTATGATAACTATTGCAAATGAACACGACCTACTCAAGGGTCTTAGCATTAGAAGGAACAATGACTAAATGGAAATCACCCATCTCCTTTGTTGTAGATGGCACAATCATCTTTTGTGAGGATGAGCTTGAGAAAATTCTTAATCTTAGATGCATCCTCCTCATTTTTGAAGCAACTTCAGGCTTAAAAATGAATTTGGGCAAAAGTGAAACTGTTCTGATGGTTACTTGTGATCTTTGACCTTTGCTTTCAATTTTGGGCTGCAAGCTTAGATCCTTCACTAATACCTACCTTGGCTTCCCCTTTGGAGCCAAGTTTAAGGATAAGGGTATTTGGGTTCGTGTTGTTGGTAGGATCAAAAAGAAACTCCTTGGGAAAAGGAACTTTTTGTCAAAAGGTGGTAGACTCACTCTCATCAGAAGTATCCTATCCAATCTCCTAGTTCACTTCATGTCTCTTTTCCTTATCCTAGCACAGTTTCCAAATGCTTGGAGGGTATCCAAAGAAGATTCATTTGGGGGAACATGGGCGAGGTTTTCAAATGTCACCTTGTTGAATGGGGGTTTGTTGACAACCCTTGCAAAAGGGCAGTCTTGACCTCAAATCCCTTATTATCTTTAAAATAAGCCCTTTTCAAATATCCTTTCTAAAGAAATGTCTTTGCTATCAAGTGTGGTCTGCATCATAGTGGTTGGACCTCAAAAAGTTCGAAGGAAGGTCACAATACTGGTGTTTGGAGATTATCATAAGAGAAGGGAAGAAATTATTCTCCCCCTTGTTCTTTCATGTGGAGAATGGAGAGGATGTGTTCTTTTGACATGACATCTTGTGTGGTCAATTCAGCTCCTCTTTCCCTTCCATTGTTAGGCCAGCTTGTGAAAAAATGTCTCATTAGCCAATTCATGGAGTTTACCAATTTGGGGATTGTTTGGGATATTCCTGACTTGGAATGCTTTCGGTTGGGAGATTTGTGTTTCTACAGATTTTTTCAGCAATCTCTTTAAGCTTCAGTGTTAGGCGAATTCTGATGTGCCTAAATGGGTTTTGTGCAAGGATGGGAAGTTCATGGCCAGCTCTTTCCACAAACACCTTAGCTCCCTGGCTCAGAGCAGCACCAACTTCCCGAAAGAACATTTTTGGAAAATGGCAGCCCCTACTAACATTGCTTTTTTCACATGGGAGGCTACTCTTGGAAAGATAATTACCATGGACTATCTTCAAACTCTTGTCGATAGATGCTTTTTATGCTTGGAGCAGGAGAAAACAGTTTATCACATCCTCCTGCATTGTTCATGGAGCAAGAAATTGGGGAACTTAGCCATCTCTATGGTCAAACAGTAGTGGGTCAATACAGTTACGGTGGAAGGTGAACGTTGGGCTTGGAAAGGGATCAGATCCCCCCCCCCCCCCCCCGCCCAATTGTGCTTGCTATTTTTTGGGCTGTGTGGAGAAAATTGAACAGAAGACTTTTTTCAAAGGAACTAATGCTCCCATTCAGGCTGTCAATCCTGTCATGGACTGCTAGATTGCTACGATCTCTAGCTGGTTGGGAGGGACTCTTTCTAAACCTTGATTCTTGATTCTCTTTCAGCAAGGGATGTTTCTCTCTTGTTGTTTCCTTGTACTTGGGTGGCATCCCCTTGATGCCTCTTCATAACAAATTTTATCTTTTCAGATGAAAAAAACCATGTTTGTAAGTTTTCTTTATTTATGTGTTTTTGAGTCATTTTTCTTTTTCCCATTTTTATTCTGTCCAAACCCCCTCCCCTGCCACCCAATGAAATGAAGAGCTTATTGTGTTTGATTGCTAAATTCTGTTGCAAATATTTGTATTAATTTGTAACAGGTTATGATCAATCAGTTTTGTTTGACGCAGTGTACAAGTGAAGCAATTGCAAAATCCGGACACTGTTTTTGAAACAATCATTGGACTTGTTGTTCGTCTGGCAGAATATGGTCTTATTCACTGCGATTTCAACGAGTTCAACATAATGGTTTGCATTCAGCCTTCTTTATTTTATTTTTACCAAGTCTTATTATTTGCTGTTTAGAACTTTGAAGTTGTGTTCTCATTAGGTTGGACTATTGCATGAATTTTTGTTCCCATTTTACTACTATTTCCACCATATAAAATTTGTGCAGTTCTGCTAATTTAGAAGTCTTCACACTCTTGCTGAATATTTTCACTTGCTTGTGTTGTTGTATTTGTAAACTGGTTTTTGAATTTCATTTTGGTTGTAGATTGATGATGATGAGAAAGTCACGATGATTGATTTTCCTCAAATGGTATCTGTAGCTCATCGTAATGCACAGATGTATGCCTCTTTTGATGCTTTATCAACTTTTTGTGCTCTTCATCCCTCTTCTTATAGTAGGCTGTTATTTTAGAACTCCACTCTTATCAATCAACAATATTTTATTATACATCTTTTATATTATTCTCTCATTTCTTAGTAATATCCATGTTCAGGTACTTTGACCGTGATGTTGATTGCATCTTTAAGTTCTTCAGCAAGAGGTCAGTTCTTGATTTGCCAAGAGTTCATGCTTTTTCCAAGAAATGTGTTCCCAAGATGCTTATTTGTTCCTTCTGTCATTTTGTTTTTTCAACTCTTAAATATACTTTGTTGGGGAACATGGAGGACGTTCTTCCATCTTATAAGATGGATAAATCTGGAATGGGGTCCTTGCCACTGACGATACTATGATTCTTGAAGTAAATATCATTAACCTATTACTATTTTGCAAACAAGATATGGATAACACATGCAATAACTTGAACCAGCGTTCTCTAGTTTTCTTCAGAATTAAGAAGAATATGTGTAGCATAAAGGAACTAATCTGTGGAGTGCACTCCCCACGTAAAAATAATTCTTCTTGTGACATTACCACTTTCTTTAAAAGTTTAAGATGTTAGGTGTTGGGCCAGAGTACATCAAGGTTTAACACTCCCCCATACGTGCAGCCTGATTGCACGTGGAGAGATAAACAAACAACAAATGACCACCCATACTTGGAACACGATAATATTTCTTAATAATCTTACAATAAATGCAGGCAACAAAACTAGAACCCAGGACCTCTTAGTGACCTTAGTTCTGATATCATGTTAAATTACCACTCTACCTTAAAGCTTAAGTTGTTATGTTGTGGGCCAACAATGTATATTAAGCCTTAAGGCCCTTAACACTTCTAATATGCTTCCCACTCATTTGATTCTTTGAGAGTGTCTATGCTGTGGGAGCAATTCTGTTCGAATTTGAAGAAAGGGTAAAAAAGTACTTTGGGTGTGGTGGCTCATTGGTTTGTTCACATTATGTTGTTCCTATTATGTAGAGTAGTATTGTTGCTGGGTTTATCCGACATCCGAAGTATTAGTGTCTTTTTTTTCTTCTATATTTATATAAGCTACTGAAAATGCATGAAACAACTCCCCTTGCGTCCAGTGCTTTTTTTTATGTTATGAATGGATTGCCTAGATTGGTTATAAATAAGGGCTAAATCAAACATCAGTAAGGTTTAGGGGTTTATCTTCTTTGTAATATTGTTTGTATAAGCATTATAAAGTATTTCTGATTTTGAATTATTTTATTTTTGGCTTTAGGTTTTGAGGGTAGGCCTCTAATCAATGGTAAGGTCGTTCTTTTGTGACCGGTTGGTTAGGGTTCGAGTCCAAGGAAACAACCTCCTTACATAAAAGTAGGGGTAAGGTTGTGTACACTGTGACAACCCTCCCCTTACTCTTGTGAAGCGGGGACGCCCTTTTAGGTTTTGATTCTATAATTTTTCGATTTTCTTCAATTAGCATCCTATTTACCTGTAAATAATTTTCCTCTGTTTATTTTGTGAACCTGAAAATTTGATGGTAGAGAGTATCCTAGAACGGACAAAGATGAGCGATGGCTAGATATAGGAAAAACAGTTGTACACAGGTGGTCAGCCTCCTTATATTAATAACAGAAAGATGTGCAGTACATGAATACTCGCATACTATTTTAGTACTAAGTCAATATATTCCTGTCCAGCACCCTCCCTTGGGCTGGAGGTGTATAAATATCACCTCCAGTTTGTTAAAATAATCCCAGTTTGTTACAATAATTAGACAAGACGAATTTTAAACAAAGCCTTCATGAAATTAATGGTGCCATCAAAACCTTCCATCACAGCATCCCGCACAAAATAACAATCAACTTCAATATGCTTTATGATGTAGGACATGTATGGAAATTTATATATATAGACTGGAGAGAATTAGAAGGATAAGAATGTAGCATCTGACTTGGGATGACAAACAGCGAGTCCCACACATTTTCCCGAAGTGTCTTCCAAAAGTAGCTAGTAGCATTTGACTTGGGATGACAGAAAAGAAGAAGAAGAAGGTCACACACATTTTGCCCAAGTGTCTTCCAAAGTAGGAGGAAGAAGAAGAAGAAGAAGCAAGCCATGTAGCATCTGACTTGGGATGACAAACAACAAGTGAGTCCTACACATTTTCAAAGTGTCTTCCAAAAGTAGCTGGAGAACTTTGACATCCCTATCAGGAAGAAGAAGAAGAAGAAGAAGCATGGTTGCATCTGATTCGGGACGGCAAACAGCAAGTGAGCCACACATTTTTCCAATTGTCTTACAAAGAAAGAAGAAGAAGAAGAAGAAGAAAAGCCATGTAGTGCATCTAACTCGGGACAACAAACAGCAAGAAGAAGAAGAAGAAGGAAGCCATGTGGCATATGACTCAAGTTGACAAACAGCAAGTCCCACACATTTTTCCAAAGTGTTTTCCAAAGCAACAAGAAGAAGAAGAAGAAGAAGCAAGCAAGCCATGTAGCATTCTACTCAGGACATCAAATAGCGAGTCCCACACATTTTCTTAAGTGTCTTCCAAAAGTAGTTGGAGAACTTGATATTCAACAACGACAAATAGGGAGTCATGTCTTTGGGCTGTTTTGGGGAGTCCCAGAACAAATTCCATACTTAGGTCTCTTCAAGGCATATGTGGCAGTGGCAAAGGGGTATAAAGGCCATTGTTGTGTCTCTTAGATTTTACTAACAAACAAGTGCAACAGAGACAATATCCTAGCAACTCTCTTTAACGAAGTCCAATAAAATCTATCCTCAACTAAGGCAATGGTTTTATCCCTCCCCAAGTGACCAGCTAACCCTACGGAGTGAACCATCATGCTTGTTTTTTTTCTTGGAACAACACTGGAGCACCATAATGAGCCTTGGAGGGTTGAATAAGCCCTGCACTAAGCAACTCATCCAACTGCTTTCTCAATTTTTCCAATGAATGTTAGTTGCACATCTAGGTGGGAGTGATTTTGGGAGTTCTATGGGCATGACATCAAAAAATTTTCCCAAAAGTTCTCCAACCACATCAGGAACATGCACCTTCTGGTTTAGTTTGATCTCCACGAGGGCAGCTAAGAATGTGGAATTCCCTTTCTTCAATTCATCGTTCAATTGCATGATTGAGATGGCACCTATCTTCTACTTACCGCACTTCTTGCTTGGATCCTTATACACTACAGGAATAAAGCAAGATGCCTTCTCATCGAAGATTAGGATTCTAGCAATTTGAGACATTAGCATCACTTTAGTCTTAAAAAATTCCATGCCAAGTATGACGTCAAAATCATCTAAGGGCACCATCATTAAACTGCATTTTCCTTCCCATGATCCCATTGTTAGGACAGCAGTGGCCATTTTCCCAGAATACACCTTGCTTATGAATTTTCAGCCTTGATCTGACTTGAATTTTGAGTGAGTTTGAGGCCAAACTTTGTCATCTCCTTCTCTGAAATAAAGTTGTGGATGGCCAAGGAATCTACAATAGCATCAACTTCAATACTGCTTGAATGTACATTAGGCCTTTCTGAGAAAAGGGTTTCGCAGCAGTGATAGCATTCATCAATTGCAGTGGGTTTACATGTGAAGGCCCCTCTTCATCTGAATTACAATATTTCAAATCTGAGGCTGCCAATGCATTCAACTTATCCCTCTTAGGACAATCACGGGCACGGTGAGGACCGTTGCAGATGAAACAACTAGACTTTTGGGAAATTTGGGAAGCATCCTTCCCTTTGTTCTGGTTATGGCGTTCACCTTAGGCTTCTCATGTTTATCCTTCTTCTCCCCTTTCTCTTCCTTCGTCTTAGCGTTATCCTTATCCTTATCATTTACTTTCTTTCTATTGATCTTAGGATCCTTGGTCTTAGTGTTGATTCAAAAATCAACCAAGCCATCTGTTATTGCAATGGCTGCAGGGAGATTTTCACTCCTTGCCTACATAGTTCCATCTATGTCCACGGTTGTAGACCGGAAAGGAAGTTGAGCAACTTATCTTTGACATATTCTTTTTGTACAACATCAAGGAACTTAATCCTTGACACAATCCTGCACGGTTATGGTCTGCTTCAATCTTTTAAGGGCATCCCTTGACACCCAAGCTGTGTTGCAAGGAAGGAATATTCAACTCCTTGAAGATCTCTCACGTCTCAATTTCGAGGTCTAGTTGCATTTGCATCATCCTTTGTCCATGTATGCCACCATAACTTAGCATCACCCACATGGTAGTCAAAAGTGCGCCTGAGGTGTGCCTAGGTGTGGGGCCTACTGAGGCGATGAGGCTTGTGCCTCACAGGGGCTGAGGCGAGGAGACCTCTAAGAGGGGCACTGAGGCGTGAGGCACACCTCACAAATGTTCAGATTATACTTTTTTTTTTCCTTCTCTTTTGATTTCAAGCATCTGTTTTATTTCTTTTTTTTTCTTTCTTTCTTTTTTGCTGTTTCTATGGAATTTGTGCTACTTTTTTCTGACATATATACTCTGCTGCTTTCAAATCTCTTTCTTCTTTTCTTCTTATTCTTTTGGCCTGCTGTGCTGCTCTCAGTCAAAGCTGCGAGTCCCCTTTTAATTTTCTTTTTCTTTTGCTGTCCTTTTTTTTCCCTTTTGAAATTTCTGTTTTTTTTCCTGCAATCTCTGCACTGCTGCTGCTCAGTTTTTTTCTTCTTCTTATGAACTGCTCTGCTGCTCTGTGCCACCTCATTTATGGTTTTTTTTCTTGTTTATTTTGCAATTTTATTGGGAAAGTGAGATTTTTTCCCCTGGAACTTCTGGCATTAGTCAGTGCTGCACTGCTGCCGCTTTTGCTGTTTTATTTTTTATTTTTTATTTTAACTTCCTGCTGCCTATTGCCGCTTTTATTTTGTGGAACTTATGGCATGAACATTGCATATTATTGAAAATTTGTGTTATAGTATTCATTTTTATGCCCTACTATTGAGTATTTTGATAGTTTAAAATTCAAATAGTAGTCCTTGACATTGACATTACTTGCTACCAATGAGTCAACACTTTATGCCAAGCATGGTTTTGCCTTAATCATGACTTACACCACGTGCCAACAACACCATATGTCAATTAGGTACTTGACATAACCAAGTTAACCATCCAACCATGTCAACCCAACCCAGCCACCATAAGCAATCTTGTCAAGCTACTCAAGGTCCTAATAGTAAGCCACTAGTAACTATCCTATGAATGGCTGTACAACATGTGTCAGAACCCTCATAAAAGTGTTGGGGGCATTAGAAAGTTCAAAGGGCATGACTAGCCACTCAAATAAATCATCTTGGGTCTAAAGGGCCGTTTTCCATTCATCAGTTGGTTTAATTGTAATTTGATGATACCTGCTACATAGGTCAATCTTGGAGTGCCAACTAGATCTAGCTAACATGTTAATCATATCCTCAAGTCTAGGGATAGGGAACCTACACCTGATGGTGATTTTTTTATGGCTCTACTATCCACACGTATCCTCTAATATCCATCCTTTTTCGGAGTTAGCAGAGCTGGTACAACATAGGGACTAAAGCTACGTCTCACAAAGCTCCTATTAAGGAGATCTCCTACGTGCTTATTCAATACACTACGTCCTTTAGGGTTCATCATTGTGAACTTGGAATGAGATCTATGGCATTTTGAATCTCTCGCGTAGGTGG
Organism: Malania oleifera; assembly: GCF_029873635.1. Lineage (NCBI taxonomy): Eukaryota > Viridiplantae > Streptophyta > Magnoliopsida > Santalales > Ximeniaceae > Malania > Malania oleifera. The sequence goes on along the minus strand of NC_080423.1, from coordinate 82,693,335 downwards.
TAGTTTGCTAGGCAAGTCACTGGGCACAACAACAGAGAACTCAACTCACAACTCTCCTACCTCAAGTGGGTACTCATGAAAACTATCGATCCTTAGAAGGAACCTCTTGGGCGTTGATTGCTAAAATGCACCTGTTTTTTTATATGCTTTCTCACTCAAAAGACCTATGATCAAGCAAGTGAATGTTTCTTTGAACTGGGACTACCTTGTTCCTCAAATTAGGATCTTTAGGAGGGCTTGCTAAGGGTCAAAATAATATTCTTATCATGATTTGTTACATCATGATCAAATAACCATGGTCACCCTAACAAGACAATTGCCACATCCATAAGGGGTATGTCATAACTAACCCTATCCATATAATCTCCCATCTGGATGGGTATGAGACACCCCTTGATAACTGGTAGATTTGCCCTATTTACCCAGTTCACCTTTAAAGGCTGAGAGCAGCCTTGGAGATCTTATTCACCTTATCAATAACTAGCTCACATTTCCCATCTCTACAACGAATGGAAGTGTAGAAAATAGTGGTCTGTTTCCACCTCTCTCTCTCCATGGTAATGGATAAGACGCACCTAACCACAATAACATGACGGTCTTCCTCAAAATCCTACAAGCTCACCCTCATCTCTAGAGTACTCAAAAACATTTGCAATTTGATCCTCACAATCAAGAAAATCATTAGTCTCATGCTCTAAAGCTAAGGCTCATTGGGGACAATGGGCCACAATATGACCTCTAGTGTGGCAAAGATGACACTACATGGATGAGATGCTAGCTCAAGGAATACTAGGTCCACTAGAGTGAACAACATGATGTGTCTCTATTTGCTTCTTAGAACTCTCTTTAAGGGTACACTGTGGGATGGTAGGGTTAGGTTGAGGAAAGGATTTGAAATGACATGACTCACTCACTTGAGATGAAGACCTATGGGAGCTCATGAGGTACTTTTTGATGTTTAGAGCTGGCTGTCTCTAAAAACTCTGGAGAGAACAACTCAACATCTCGTCTGACATCCTCCTTAAGACTTTCACAAGCCTAGCCACAGTGTGAGGTGTGACCTTCACATTATCACTCTTAACTCCTAAGCATAAGCTCCTCAAATCAATCAATGTAGCTGGCTGCAGTAGTGGTCTTTTTATGGTTTAAAAGCTCACTAAACAACTGACTCTTAAAGGAAGGAGGGATGTACTTTTCTTTCAATTGTTAGTCTCATGGCTTTTCATCGGGTAATAGGAGGTCCATCCAACTGTTTTAGGGGTTTGTTGCATAGTTTGCCAATCCTTCTTTGCATGCACATCCTCCTTGACCTATTTTGTAACATCTTCATAGTCAATCCAACCTTGCCTTGGGGAATGTGGAGTATGCCTAGGGTTAGCTTGGTACGCTACATATAATTAGACTCACAAGGTTACCTTCCTCAAATCTAGACTCTAGATTGACCTGAGGTTGGTGTGGCCTACTGGTCTGCATTGGAGTTTGACTTGTGTTGTTAGGTGCTAAAGGAACCCTTGGAGCAGGAAAGATATCCTGGGCTGACCCTGCTGAATATGGGGAGTTGTTAGGGTGCCTAATTAATGGCTCTTTGTCTTCTACAACATGACGTTTACCTAATATCTTCAAGATTTGGTCAAACTGTCATGTGAGGTGCTCAAACCTTTGGTCCACAGGCTCCTGAAGAGTGTCTAATTGGATAGGCAAGGATTGGGTATCATTTGGTTTAAGTTCAATGGGATTGGGGTCAATGGTTTTGTTGGTAACCATGGTTAATGCAATATGGTGCAATGTTGCTAAGGAAGACTAAACTTGACTAGTAATGATATGAATTCTAAAATTACGGCAATTGACATGCATGAAGCTAGAGAACATAATGCATATGAATGGATATGGTCTCACTCTCTCACATGACATGGCAACGTGGAATGACTAGGTATGAGTATGAACAAGGATGCAATGATGAGTTAACTAGGGGAATTTACATGACAGAGGGCAGATTTTTTTCCCTTTCTTTTTTTAAAGGGTAATAAAATTTCGGAATTATGCAATTATTAAAGCTGCAATTTGATTCAAACAATAACTGTACATCCACGAAGTCACTAAAAAAGTACAAAGAGGTCCTCCATACACATATTTCCTAAACCTTCTTAAGCTTACGCCTAAAATACATGTGCCAAAGAAGAAGAAGAAGAAGAGAGAGACAGAGAGACACAATTTCTGTACATCCATGAGATCACTGGAAAAGCACCAAGAATCGCATTCAAACAACTGTTAAACCACTATGGAGTGAGTGAGTGATACTGCGAACTGCAATCTGATTCAAACAATAAGTGTACATCCATGAAATCACTGAAATGGTACAAAGAATCTCATTCAAACAATTGTTAAACTACTATGACCCAACCCAACAAAAACTGCAATCTGATTCAAACAATAACTATACATCCACGAAGTCACTGAAAAAGTACAAAGAGGTCCTCCATACACATATTACCTAAACCTTCTTAAGCCTACGCCTACAATATGTGTGCCAAAGAAGAAGAAGAGGAGGAGGAGGAGGAGGTGAGAGATGGAGAGGGAAACGGCAATCTGATTCAAACAATAACTGTACATCCACTTGCATGTCCAGCACTTCAAACAATTGTTAGACCACCATGGAGTGAGTGAAATTGCAAACTGCAATCTGATTCAAACAATAATTGTACATTCACGAAATCACTGAAAAAGTACAAAGAATCTCATTCACAACAACTGTTAAACGACTATGACCCAACCCAACTAAAGCTGCAATCTGAGTCAAAGAATAACTGTACATCCACATCCACTTGCATGTCCAGCACTTAAACCACTATGGCCCAATTAAAGACATAAGTACAAATACTGATTCAAACAATAACTGTATATCCACTTGCATGTCCAGCACTTAAATATAAATTTATCTCTAAACTTCCCATGAGTGATTCCGAGAACCTTTTGATGTGATGCAGCCTACCTCTCTTTTTCCTTCATATATCTTCCTCCCTTATTTTCTTCTTCTTCTTCTTCTTTTTCCTTTTCTTTTTTCCCTTTCCCCCCTTTTTTCTTCTGTGCTGTTTTCCTCTCTCATTGTTTCTGAGCTCTGAATTCCTTTCCTATTTCTAACTTCTGTTCTGCACTTATTCTGTTTTACCCTGTCTCCCTTTTCTCCCTCCCTTTGTTGTGGGTTTTCATCATTCTTTTAAAGCTGATGGAAAAGCGTATGATTTTGATAAATTGGACTGGGGTTCGGTTTGAATCATAAAATTTTAGGATATCATAAAAATTCTCTGGTTTTGAGCTAGTAAGAAGTTCAATGTGTGTTACATAATCCTTTTTTAAAAAAAAAAATATTTAAATTTTTTTTTTATTTTTATGGTCTGGTCATTGTGGCTTAGATAAGGGATTTGAGGGTTTTCTTCTGAGGTTTGAAGGACGGTTTTGCTGCCTATAATTGCTTGCTAATGTTTGGGAAAGGTTCATATGCCTGGAGCAATCCATCGCAGGACTTCTTTTTGTCTGCACGTTTTTTAAACAAATCTGGTGAAGATTTTCCTATCATTTTTGAATACGGATCAATTGTATATTTATTTTATTTGCCATTAGATTTGGATATTAAATTAGTTTTTTGTTTAGAGTGACTTGTTACTTTGTCAAAAGATGGTTGAGCCTTCTTTCTTGCTGGTGACTCCACTAGATCAGCTAGTGCTTTTCAACTTCAAGATTGTATGCAGTTGTCATTAGTGTTACTGCACACAAATCATGATCTGTATGATTTGAAGCTTTGGAGTTATGATGCGGGTTCTAGGGTGGGTGGTACCATGTATGCAGGTGCCCTGCATGCACAGATGCTGTTTCCATGACTTGAACTGGTGGTGCTTAGGTGTAAATGGAGAATCTCCACAAAAATAAAATGTGTTGCTTATCGAAAAGAAGGAACAAAATAGAAAAATGAATGAGGTTCAATTTTAAGGATGCTACCATTATAGTTTCTAGTGCACTGGGGCTCCTTTTTGAGTGGAGGACATCTTAAAAGGTTAGTAGTTACCAGGTTTCAATAAATTTTAGATTATAGGGTGAGAGTGATATTGGGTTGCTAAAAATGAGGAACTAGATCACACACACACACACACTCTCAACACACAAAGGTAGCTTTGCTCATTACTCGATGGAATCCACCAGAATTCACGAAAGCGATATAGATGCAAGAAAAGGCACCACTCTAAAGATAATGTAACTCACTATGTTAGAGATACAGAGTTTAAAGGATAAAGTTCACCACTCTCTAGAATTTTTTTTTTTTTTTTTTAAAATTGGCTAAGAATTGGGACAAAACAGGTCCACAACTTCAAGAACTGAATTTGTTTGCATCATTAAGTCACCTTTGAACAAGCCAAATACACTAGATTTCTTTGAGCACATTCCTGTGTCAGAGAGCCTTCTCTATACCTTTTCAAATTTGTTTTATAATTATATATTAAATCTTTTTTCCCCCTGTTATCCAAATCAGTAGTTCATTTCTTGGAACTTACTAGAGAATGTAAATCTTTATTTTAGCTTGCTTCTGCTATGGATTGTCGTGTTATAGTGTTAAAGGTTTTGTATCATTGCTTGCACGATCTTATTTCTAAGGAGAATGTTTCTGTTACTCAGGTTCAACCTGTCTTTTCAAGAAAATTCAGAAGAATTTGATGGTTCAGAGGTAGATATGGATGAGAATGGGAGGCCTTGCTTTTCTTCAATTGTGAAAGCTGCTAATTCTCTAGATAAGGAACTTGCTGCCAGTGGGTTTACTCGAAAGGACCAGGATGATATTGTGAAGGTACCATGAATATATGTATTATGTGTTTTTTTCTTGTACAACAAATAAATTTTTTATGTGTGCGCACAGCCTTGTGTGGGTCATGTGGTATGGTAAACTGGATTTAAATCAACTCGGTTGTGGTGCAGTGGCTGGGTTGTCCAGTTCCTTAAACAACAATAAAAGCACTGCTGGAGACAAATATTAAACACTTAAACCTGCTAGAAAATGGAAAAGGGTGTTACCTCATTCATTCCAAAGATTATTAATTTTTTTTAAAAAGATTTGGTAAAAAATGAAGTTTTGGATCTATTTAGAATTGGAAAGTTGTTTCCATTTTCCTAAGTTTTCTAAAGAATTATAAAAATCTCAGCTTACCTTTTTGTTTTTCAAAATTCGTATTAAAATGGTAGAAAATATCAGGTTAATTTAGTCATGCAAAACAATTTTTATTTTTTTTTTCTAGATCTTAAAATAATAACAAAAAATACAACTTCTTTTCAATTTTCCAAGAATTATATATGGGGCCGTGTTTGGGAACTTGTGGATTGTGGGGCTGGATTTGGATTTGAAAAACACTGAATACTATTTTTATTCTATATTCTGTCTAAATCCGAGAAATGGTCCATGATCGCATAAAGTGGCGGAAAAAAATTCATATAGCCAACCCCACTTAGTAGGATTAAGGCTTGGTTTTGTTGTTGTTGTTGTTGTTATTCTTTCTAAATTCGCATGAATCCAAATCCAAGTTCCTTGCTCCCAAACATGGGGTAAGAAATCAGAAATCTAGAAAATAATAAAAAGATGTTATTCCAAGTTGCCTATATAAGTTTAGAAAATAAAAACAATGTGGCATTTTTGTAATTATTTGAAAATTTTGAAATTGGAAATAAATGAATTTCCACAAGCGAATAGTGTCAAGTTTTTTTTTGGTTTTTAATTTTTAATACAAATGTTTTGAAGTTGAAGCTTAGCTAACTTTTTGTAAAACTAAACTAATAATGAAAAATGAAAAATGAAATTTTTTTTCCCACAACTAAGCGAGCCCTTGCTTAATAATGACACCCAATTGGTTGATTTCCTCAAAGCAACAGCCCTTGAAACAACTTGCATTAAAAACCCAAAGAGATGCTTGATACTCTGCTTTGCCCTAGGGTAAATCTAGAGACAATCTGTTGCCAGAAAATATTTGAGCATTCCATTCCAAACAAGTTCCCCTGAAAACGGGAAAAAAGAGCAGTCCTATACAACGTAACTAAATTTCTCATAAAGAAGCAAACAGAGCAGTCCTACACAATCTCCCAACATTCTTACGCTTCCCCAAACCAACAAAAGAAATACTCTAAAGTCCTGATTTCGGATGCTCCAAACTTCACAAAGTACTCCAAAAAAAGATGTATTCTACGAATCCCAAGCAAATGAACAGTGTAGAAACAAATGGGGGTCGTTCGAGCTACTGCCTCACAAAGAGCACACAATTGGGGATGAAGCTTTAGAAAGCCTCCTACTCAGCTGCAAACTATTGATGTCAACTCTATTATGGACAGCAATCCAAGCTAATGGCTTTAATATTAGAAAGGATTTTAGCCTCCAAGCCAAACAAATGCACATTCTGTAATATAGAAAAATAATGGTTTCAGGCAATCCAGACTTGTGTTGCCTCAATATCTAGAGCATCTAATGATTCCCTCTATTACCCAAGGGACAAAACCATGATGAGTGTAATTCCAGAGGAGTCAGAAATTTGGAATATGATGATGTCTTCCTACTCAGCTGCAAACTATTGATGTCAACTCTATTAAGGACCACAATCCAAGCTAATGACTTTAATCTTAGAAGGGATTTTAGCCTCCAAGCCAAACAAAGGCACATTCTGTAAGATAGAAAATAATGGTTTCAGGCAATCCAGACTTGTGTTGCCTCGATATCTAGAGCATCTAATGATTCCCTCTATTACCCAAGAGACAAAACCATGATGAGTGCAATTCCAGAGGAATCTGAAATTTGGAATATGATGATGTCTTTGCATCCCCTGTAAGCTCCTGGCCCGGATGGTATGTTCGGTATATTATTTCAAACATTATTGGGTTATGGTGGGAAAAGACCTGGGAAAATGTTTCAAAGTTTTTTTAGGTATGGGAAGCTTTCTTAGAGAAATGTATCATACAAACATTGCCCTAATCCCAAAGGGACAGAATGCAAATATTGTAAGTCAGTTTAGACCCATGAGTCTCAGTTTAGACCCTTAAGTCTCTGTAATTTGAGTTATAAAGTTTACCAATATTTTGGGTAATGGGATAAAAGGGATGTTGGACGAACTGATTTCTCCAATACAATCGGCTTTTTTAAAAAAGGAAGAGTGATTTAGATAAACCAGTGGTCCAAAGCGGACAATGCCTTATTGTAGTTGGGCAAAGGCCGTTACATTTGGTATCTTTGTCCTCTCATGACTCATGAAACATTGGATTGCTAGCAATATAAATGAAAACTTGATTATCACAAAACATATCAGCTTAGTAACCTAGAATCCCATCTCTGACATAAGAGACCTCAATCAGATGCACCGAATTATAGTATATGCCAGAACTCAGTATTCTGCTTCAGCTATAGATCTTGGTGCAGTAGTTTGTTTCTTGTTACACTAGGTGACAATATTACCTCTCACAAATATACATTATCCAGTAGTGGACCTTCAATCATCAATCAGGCCAACCCAATATGCATAAGAGTATCCCATGATCTCACAGTTTCTGTTACACTTATATACCAAATGTCTACAAGGAGAGCCTTTGAAACACTTTAGAATCTGTTACAAATAACATCTTAGTGTGGTTGTTTGGGATTTTTTATAAACTGACTCAACATCCCACAAGTCAGGTCTAGGGATAGTCAACTAGATCAATGTGCTAACCAACTCCTTATATTGGTGTTTCTCTTCAAAATCAGGTTTAACGTACCTTGACAGTGTTACATTTGGATCCTTAGGAGTATTAACCTGTTTATCTCCTAACATGCGAGTCTCACTTTGCAAGTCCGGTATGTTATAGAGTAGATTAAAATCTTTCTTACAATGCATAGTCTCAATATCAAGAATGTAACCCAGAGTGCTCAAATCTTTGATTTGAAATTTTTCTTGAAGTCATTGCATGATGTGCAATCTCGCTTTGGTCGCTGCAATGATGATGTCATCAACATAAACTACTAGAAGTATTCTCATGTCTAGTTTAGGTGGACAAAAACCAAATGCTCAGGATAGAAATAAAAAAAAAAAATGGCAGAAATCACGATGTTCAATGTCTAACTTGGACCATTGATGGCCTTATACAACCTAAATGCCTTACGATTCTCCCCCCTTCACAACAATGAGGTTGCTCCATATAATACCTCTTCCTACAAATCTCCTTACAAGGCATTCTTCAAATTCTTAGTATAAGGGCTAATCAAATTAACTGCCAGCAAGATTAATATGAATGGAGTTTAGTCCAGCAACAAGAGAGGAAGTCTTAAAATAATCAATACCATATGTTTTGAGTGTATCCTTTGGCAATCAATGTAGCCTAAAGCCATTCAATACAGCCTTCACAAAGATATTTGATGGAGAGCACCTAACTAACTTCTTGCAAGGAGAAAAATCACATGTTCACCTAGTGGTCAAGGCATCAATTTCTACATCCATTGCATGCTTTCACCCAGGGTTAGCACCTGCTTCAACATGTGAGGAAGGGATAGAGACAAAAGGCATAGATAAGGCAAAAGAAAACATAGAACATGGAAGGTGAAAAAAAAGAAACAAAATGAGCAATAGGATATGCAACTAAGACTGCCAACTACTTGCTTGGATACCTTTCCTGTATGCAGTTGGAAAATTCAAGTCATGCTAGGATGGATCCAGATGCCGAAGCAGCAAAGGGTAGAAGAGGCAGCTGCATGGCAGTAGTGATGTCTGTACATGTTTTTGGTAATTCATAAATATTCAATTCTTTATTTGTGTCAATGGGTTTGAAAGAGGAGCATAAGTTTTCTTTAAAGGGATAAGGGTTGGACATGAGGATTAGCATGAGGAACCAATAATTATTGATGGACTAAAAATGTATTCATTCAAGGAGGTCTCAACACTAGAGAAGTAAGGTGCCCCCTAAGAAAAAGGTCATGTCCTTTCAATGTGGGGATCATAACATCTGTATCCTTTTTGTCTTCTCAAATACCCAACAAAGGCACATTTCACAACACGAGGAGAGGACTTGTCTCGACTTTTATGTGGAGCATGAACAAAACATGTGCACCCAAAGACACAGGGCACAAGAGAGAACATGGATGTTTATGGGTAGACAATAGAGAATGGAATTGGTCCTTGTAGAACACTGGATGACATCCTATTAAGTAGAAAAAATGTTGTAATCAGTCTAAAGGGTTTTAGGAACATGTATAGAAACAAAATAGACCATGTTCTGTCAGGTAAATGCCTATTTTTCCCTTCAGCTACTCCATTCAAGTATGTACGCATGATGTTTGATGAATAGTTCCTTTGATCAAGCAATAATGCGAAATCGAGTTTTTATTTCTTCGTAGAACTGAGTAAATACATCAAGAGTCCATGTGTGGAAATTGAAGAAGTTGAATGATAAGAACTTGATCTACCGCACCACCATTGAAAATTTGAAATTAATACATGCCATCCTTCTCAAACCCCCCACCAATCATCTTCTTGAATAATGAGAGGATAGGAGGTCACTGAGGAGTGATGAGAACTGATTTGAGATTTGATTTAAGATCAGATTTGAGAACTGATTTAAGGGAAGATAAGAGGAAAAGAATGAAAGTCAGAGTGTCTAAAAACAACTCAGATAAATCAAATTTAGTGGAGTTTAACACTCTAATACTATGTTCAGAAGTTAGGGATGGAGTATTTTTTTTTTTTGTAGCAATGAATCTCTTCCATGGAACAACAAAAGTGGGTCACTAAGGGCCTGTTTGGTACCATTGCTATTTTCTGTTTTCTGTCTCTATTTCTCTACAGTAAAGAAATAGATTATAAAAATGCATTTGTTTATGTTGTCAGTTTTCTGTTTCTGTTGTCGGTTTTCAGTTATTTTTCAAAAAATTGAAAACCAAATTTTATGGTTTTTAGTTTTGGCAACCTCTTGCCAGAAATTTTAATATCAAGAAATAGTGTTTTTTGATTAAATTATTCATTTTATACACTTTTAAATTAAAATCAAAATTAAATGATCATAGAATTTGAATATAATTAAATGAAAATATAAATAAATTTCAAATCAAAAATAATAAAGCCAATTACAAAATACTTTTATTATTTTTCAATTGTTATGTACAATAAAATTTTTATTGTAAAATAAATTTTGAGACTAGAACAATTAAGTAAAACTATTATAAGAAATTTTATTTTAATTATTGTAATTTTTTTAATGTATATTATTTGTAATTTTATTATTTGTAATTTTATTATTTTAATTATATTTTTATGATAGTACTTGATTTAAAATGAAAATGAGCATTTTTTAAGTAAAATTTAAATTTTTACTTGTTTTATAAATGGTAACCAAACAGGTTGCTGGTTTGTAGTTTTCTGTTTCTGTTTTTGGTTTTGGTTTTCGTTTCTATAATTTTTGGCAGCAATACCAAACAACCCCTAAGTTGTTGGGCTATGACTATAAGATTATTTACAATAAAGGGACCGAGAGTATGGTGGCAAATGCACTCACACGATTTTCTGAACAAGTTGAACTTGTAGCTATTTCTGTACCTGCATGTACTGCTTCTAAACAAATTAGGAAGGAGTGATGACAAAATCTGAAGGCTATAGGTAATATCCAAAAGCTACAAAAAGAGCCAACTTCAGCCCCTCCTTACTTTTGTATAAAGGGAGGATTTCATTAGTGCCTAATTCAGCGCACAATCGTAACGATATTGCAAGAATTACACTTAGCATCGGCTGCAGGTCACTCTGGTTTTCTTAGAACCTATAAGCGCGTTTCTTAAGAATTTTATTGGAAGGGGATGAAGGGTGAAATCAAGAAGGTTGTGGTAGAATGTGATGTTTGTCAATGACAGAAAGGGGAAACCATGGTGAGTTTAGGATTTCTACAACCTCTTCCTATTCCAGAAGAAGCTTTGACTGATATCTCCATGGATTTCATTGCAGGACTACAATCTTCTCATGGTAACTTGACCATTTTTGTTGTTGTTGTGGACCGTCTCAAAAAATTGCATGGAATTGCTCAATCTATTGTTAGTGATTGTGATTGTCTTTATTAGCAACTTTAGGAAGGAGCTTTTCCATTTGCAAGTAACACAATTGGATATGAGCACTGCATATCATCCACAATCAGATGGGCAAAGTGAAGTTGTTAATAGGTGCTTAGAGACTCATCTTTGTTGCTTTGCTAGCAACAAACTAAAGGATTGAGTGTGATGGCTCCATGGACTGCATGGTGGTATAATACCACTTATCATTCCTCCATAAAGTTTACTCAAGGAAAATCTTGTTGCAGCTCAAGTTCGTATGAAACTGCAAGCTGATAAGCACCATAGTGAAAGGGATTCTCAGTGTGAAGATTGGGTATTTCTCACCAACGTGCAAGCTGCTATCTTTAATGGTTCGCACATCTGGGTACCACTCCTTAGGAGCTCCTTTTTACCTATCCAAGAGTTCAAGCAGCTGCGCTTTCCTTTTCAAATTACTAGAAATCTGAAGTGGTTGTCATTTTCTCCTCTAATTTCCTGCACCCCAATTGCCTTTTCCACCACTTCTTCTTTTCAGGTAAGCATTTGTGAAATTTTTCCTTAATCGGGATTCATCTTTATAACTGCAATTCATAAGCCAAATTTTCACTTGATACTTTCAAAAGTTGCAATGGTGATCAGCAGATTCTCTTTGGCGTGCATTTGCAGATTTCCCTTAGCTCATTGAATATCATATATTTTCATAAAAACAAGATCATTAATCTCTCTCTCTCTCTCTTGCTCTCTCTCTAGAGTTATGAATTAAATGAAAGGGCCAAAAAGATAAGTCCACTTGTGGAAAGAAAAAATTAACAATATGAGTAAGGATGTGAAATTGTAGTTCATATTTATAAAGTGCTTTTCTTGGTAATTAAGATCGCTAATGTATTTTCATTTTGAAAATAAATAGCAAGTTATATAAAATTTGGCATAAAAAGTGTAAACTTGCAGCTCCCGAGCAAGTATGTCACCTAGGATAGAAAATTCCCAGTGCTAAGCTTAGGTTAAGCAAGGGAAAAGAAGAAAAAACGAAAACAAAATCATACTTCAAGTTAGATTTCTTCCATTCAATTCATGGAAGAGCTGCAGAGATCTCCTAGAATGGTAGGAAAAAGTTATCCACATATTATTACATCCACATATTATTGCTTAGAATTTTTTATCAGGCCATTTTTTGTAAGTTTAGTCTTCGTTTAGGCTGAGGACATCTTACCCTCCTCTTTCATTCACTTAATAGGATTGATGATGTAAGAAAAAAAAAATCTCCGATTCAATCTGAACCACATGCCCGTACAAATTTAAACTCAAAAACCATAGCAATCTCATACAACTGCAATAGCATAAACTCAAAAGCTCACTTTAACTAACGGAAACATATGTTAAAAAATGAAAAATGGCTACGGATGCACAAGGAACAGAGAAAGAGACCAAAGCCTACCTCACTGAAAATAAATGACATGCTAACATGCAAGTATGAGGACTAAAACTTTCATAAAAGATTAAAAAATGGCAACAGATGGACGAGGAACATAGAAAGAGACCAAAGCCTACCTCACTGAAAATAATATGACATGCTAACTATGCATAAACATTAACATGTAAGTATGAGGAGAATACATCTACTAGGCCTCAATCTTAGCTATTTGGGGGTCCTTTTTCTCCATGCATTAGATTTAATACCATTCTTTTTGTTGAATAAAATTCTTCGTTTCTTTTTGACTGCCATAGTTCATGTCCTTATTGTTGCATCTCATTGTTGTTGCTGCACATGCCCAAACCATCACAAATGTTGTGCTCCCATCTTATCTTCAGTTGTTGCTACTCGTTCTTCGCATTTCAGTTCTGCTTATTCTTCGAACATGCTTTTTTGTTATTTTCCTGGTATTCTAATCAATATATGATATAACATGGCTGGTCTTGCTGCCATTTCATAAAATTTTCTTCCAAATGAGAAGATATTCTACAATCATATAAATTGTCAACTTTCTGCATTGTTAATTTGAAAGAGAATTTTTTTTAAAAAAAAAATTGTAAATAGCTTCTTTTTTTATTTAAGAATCAAACTCTGTAATTGGATTTTTCATGGTGCCTATTAAAAGAAAGGAATGTTATGGTATAAGGAAAAGCCACATACCTTTAAATGCAAGAAATGTAATTGGAGATATGTAGGGGATGAGATGATGAAAGGAGAGGGACTTCATCTGTAGATAATAGATATAGGACAAATTGGGAGAGGAAAAGGACTTCTACACCTTGTATGTAGAATGTCTAGAGTTTTGTGGCAAAAGCAAGACAAAGCGTTGCTGTTGGAAGACAAAAGTTGGTTGTTCACTGTTTGCAACTTCACTTTTGAGCGAAAGCATTGAATATATTTTAGCATATGTGACTTTTCAACAAAAACATTGAAGAGCTTCCACCATACTGAGTTTGCCAGCATGGCAACATATTTATGATTTTATGAATGTGGCACCTTCTTAGCAAAACCAGTTCAGAGGCATATATGTATGCATGTACATTGATATTATATGCATGTGTAGGATGTAGTTGCAGTGCATTTAATGGATTTTAGAAACTTAGAATTATTAATGAATTGTCACTAGTTTTGGTTGTTCCTACTAGGATTTGCTGTTCCAGTTGTGGCTGTTGTTAGGAGTATGGTTTTTTTGACAAGACTTATTTTTAGACGGAATTTGCAATAAGAATCAGGAGATGCAATTCATGTTGAAGTATTGATATTTCTTCAATATTGCTGTTGTATGCAGTTCATTGAAGGAGAAATTGAGGCAGATCAAGCTTCAGATGATGAAGAAAGTCTAGATGGAGACATGTCTGATGAAAATAATGATGCAAACATTGTGCATTTTAATTCTCTCTGCTTGCTGGAGCAGGTAGTTTCTTTAGTAGCCTTGCCTTAGCATCAGTTATTGTAGTACTTGTGATTCTTTTATTGTTTGTTCGAAACCATGGCTTCGTCAACTTCATTGATGTTATAAACCCTTGTTATAGCATGGACTAGTACTAATGATATGAATGATCGTTTGGGTTGGTCCATGCTTGAGGGATGGATCCTAGGTGGGATAGTGTTGTCATCACTTTGGTTAAAGGTTTGATGTCAAACAAGACTAAAACTGGGTTGCACACTTGTGTTCTGAACTTTGCTGAGGATATTTCTGGATTTGCCTTTGGCATTGCAACTAGGCTTTCACTATTATGAGATGTTTCTGTTTTGTGCACTCTTGCATTTCAGTATAATTATTTTGGGTGCTATCATAATTCAGAAAAAGCAAACTCTGAAATGTGACGAGGGAAGTGATGTAGATGGGAATCAACCACATCATGAAGCCGGTCAATGCAGTGGACATGAAATAAAAAAAGTGAGTTACACAGCACACTTAAAAGAGAATTTTAAATTTTTCATACTTGGTTAGATATGGCGGTTCTTCAGACATGCAGGTAGGTCTGTGCAAGCCTGAATTAGTCACTGGCTACTGGTATCAAGCTTGTGGATCCAGCGTTTAATTACCTTGGACCACTTGGGCATTTTTACTGGGCAACTGGTTTCTGTTCTGCTGTTTCTTATTCAGTGACAGTGGACGAAAATTTGGTGGGACTTCATGTCAATGCATTCAAATTAGTTAAAATGTCCAGTATATAATTGCAATTATTGTGGCTGTGAATAGCAAATGCTTTGGATGGGTGATTTTATGGAAAGGCCATTTGATGATGAGAAATGCAACAATATTAGTCCTATAATTTTTTTAGCCTTTGAAATAAAAATGGAATTCCATTTTTGGTTTGGAAAATTTGTTTGTCAGCCAGAACTATATTAGGAAATTCATTCACGGTCTTACACTGCCATTTTTCCCAAACAGTGGAGCATCATTTTTTTCTTTTTTAGGTTTAAGGATTATTCTCTTTCAATGGAGTGCCCTAACAAATTTTTGTTTTTTTTTTTTTTTTTCACTCCAGGAGGATAACCAGACTCCGAGTGAAGATACTGCTGTACTAATGAAGCGTCTGAACAAGCAAAGACGTCGAGCTGTAGCCGCAGTCCAACGGGGACATAAAACCCCAACCTCCAGAAATTCATACAAGGACAAGGGTGGTAGGTCCTCTCACAATTCCAAGATCCAGAAGCAAATGAGCAACTGGTGATGCAAATCTTAACCACAGTAATAAAGAGCCATCAATCAAGTTCTTTGCCGAATCCGAAACAATTGTGAAGAGGACCTCCCAGCATGCCTTTTGTCAAATGGGCAGAGAGTTACACAAGGAGCAACCGAGCACAATAACCAGTCAAGCAAGATTCCCAGCCTTCTTTGTTTCCCTCCCAAGTTTATTTTATTTTTTGTTAAAAAATTGAGCTGTTAGGTATCATTTTTATTTTTGGTTTTGTTGTACAGTTAGAAAAAAAATCCATGTTATCACAATGCATGAGATCCTATATTATTTCAATATCCAAAATTTTGACCATTCCATGCAATAGTTTTAACTAAAACTAATAGAGGCATTGTCTAATCATATAATAAGACAGGAATTGCAAAAATTTATGTAAAATTTTAAAATTAAGTAATTATTATTTGGCTCGTATTATCATAAAGCATATTACATTATAGTGCGAGTCAATTTTGCCCGTAGACTGCCCGAGCTTGACTGGCCCTGTACTTGCTTTATCTTTATTCTTAGTTTGAGTTTGTCCTGGTTCTATGCAATAAAAATGATTGTTAATTTTTATGTTAATATACTGAGAAATTTTAAATCTTCTAATTTATAAAATTTACCATTGTTATCGTCTGCTTGTTAATATACCGTAATACATGATAAAATAACATATTATTGTAAGTTCTGCTAACTCTAATATTACAAAACTCCCATCATGCTTGAATAATGCCCACTTTTAAGTTGAAAGCAATCTTCTAACACGTTCAATTATACTTTTTTGAAAACATGCCGAAAAACAGTAAAACAAATCTAAGTGGTAAGTGGTATAAGTATTTTTATTAGGTATCGCCAAATGGTATAGTGTATTTATGAGTTTAAATCGTATTATTTTTTCCATTTGTTTTATTTAATGAATTCAATGAGTGTTTTTATGGTTTTAGCCTCTCTCTCTCTCATGTGCATTGGGGAAAAAGACTTGTACCCCAGTGAGTTTGGTGTGTCTTCTACTAAACGTGTGCCATTTAAGTAACACAATTTTAATGAAAAAAGCGTATTGATTTATCGGCTGCCACTTGGTTCCTATTCCCTCTCTCTGAAGTATTGTATTTCTAGAGGAGTAGATAGATTGGGGAGATGCAAGCAAGTAGATGGCTTGGTATTGGAAACCCTTGGACAAGAATATTCTTCTCCTCTTCTTGCCCCTTACTACCAATGTTTATACTTCTTAAGAAGTCTTTTAGTAATGATTTTGGTTCAACTCTAATAAAGCATTATTCACTTTGATCTACTATCCCCATGAGTTTGCCCTATAAAAGACGTCTCATATAGTTGGAGTTCAAATCATTTTTAAAAGTCAAAGGTTTTCCTAATACACATTTGATGTGGGACCCTAACACGTTCTCCCATCTAATATCTGACTCTGTCGTTAGAGTGACTTTCATCTTTGTGTAAGATCCACCACATGATAATACTCTTTGGATAACTTTGGTACCAATTTTAATGATCTTAAGCCCAACTCCTGTGAGCTATTGTTCGTTTTAGCCCACTCGTCTCATGGGTTTATTCTATAAAAGACAACTCACATAATTGGAGTCCAAATCATCTTTATAAGCTTAAGATTTTCCTAGTACACTTTGATGTGAAACCGTGACACTTTCTCAGTAACCTTTTGTTTTTTATAAAAAATAAAATTTAACTTTAAATGCAAAATCTTATGCGTTTTTTAATACTATTTATTGTTTGTAAACTATTAATTAATTAATGTATTGATTCATAAACTATTAAGTAGCTCAATAAAACAATAAATTATTTAGGTGCTTTTGAGTTTCGTGCATGTTTCAATTCCTGATCAAGGTTTCGTTTGCTTACCTTTTGGTATATCTTTCATATTATTACATTTATATCTTAATTTATTATGGTAATGTAATATATTTCGGTAGTATATTTAAATTTAAAGGGTCATTTTATTGACTAAATAGCTGAGCAACTGAGGCCCACACTTGGATGTTTTTATTATATGAAGTTTTCATTTTCAAAAAATTCATTGGCTGTCAGTAGATTTTATGCATTCTCTTAAAAAAACAAATTTTTTTTTTGGGGCTCTAGAGAAGACTTTTGTATTTGGGCAACTTTTTAGATTCAAACTAAAAACTTTTAACCACAATGTTTGAAATCATCAAAATTGGTCCAATATTGTTCAATTTAACTACTTCTTGAGATTTAAATTTATTGAAAGAATGAACCTTCCGCTAGTTGACCGTATTAGTTAACGTTATGTATATGTGAAAATATAATTTTTTTCATAATAAAATGATAAATTTGATAAATGAAATTAAAAATTTAGTTAGTACAAGGTATTCTCATCTTAGTTCCCATCCATTGACTTCATCCCTTATTGAGGGTGTAAAGTATCATCAAATAACTTGACATTTACAATATTTTCACGTAATTCATTGCATATAAAAGGTTTTGTTTTAGCTTTAGTTTCGAATATGATAACCCTTATCAACACAAGATCAGGGGCAACTTAAGAAGATTTAGGTTCCATTTGGAACTCAAAAAATATTAGAAAAAAGAAAGAAAAATACAAAAGAATCCTAATTTTTATATTTGGTGTTGCGGGGTAAAAAGTAGTTGGGATGCTCCTTCGACTCTCGTTGACCTGAAAAAGGAAGAGAAGAAAGGCTTGGAGGACCCGGGGTGTACTCCGGGGGATCTCTCCGATGCCTAAGTAAGAGGAAGGCTTTTAGGGAGGCTAAATGCAACAGTAGAGTAGTGTTGTATCACTTACCTTTGCCTGTACTCCAAATCCCTTCTTATAGGGGCTTGAGTTGACCGCCGGTTGGATTGGATTTATTGCACGGGGGAGTGAATCGCTCTCTTGTCATAAGTACGTGCACCTATTACTAGTTATTATGGGTGTTGGTGTGGATCTCTCCTCCTCTTTAGATCGGAGCTAATCACTCGTCAGAAAGTCAGACCTGGAGAAAGTGAGAGACAGACGTTGACCTGCCCTTATTAGTGTGATTTGTTATGGGCATATCAATTGTCCCCCCCTAAGTTTCAAATTTCTGGATAGAATTTTGAATTGTTTGTGTTTGCATCCTTCCCTTTAAAGGTTTCAACACTTCATCGTGTTTCCTTCCTTTTTTTTTTCTTTTTTTTTTTTGGGAGAATAATTGAGCAGCTTGTGCCGAACCGTTTATGTCGAGCTGTTTTGTCTAAGCTGTTTGTGCCGAGTTCTATGGGGAAAGACTCGTGCCGAGCTGTTTGTGCCAAGCTGTTTGAAGAAAGACTCGTGCCGAGCTGTTTGTGCCGAGCTCATTGTGCCGAGCTGTTTTGTCCAAGCTCTTCGAAGAAAGACTCGTACCGAGCTGTTTGTGCCAAGCTATTTCGTCCGAGCTCTACGAAGAAAGACTCATGCCGAGCTATTCGTGCCGATCTCTTTGTGCCGAGCTATTTGAAGAAAGACTCGTGCCGAACTGTTTGCGCCGAGCTGTTTCTTCCGAGTTTTTTGAAGACTCAGGCCGAATTGTTTGATTCCTTAGGGGAATTAGTCCGAACTGTCCCATGGAGGGAAATTGGCTAAGCTATCCGACCTATTCGGTTGTGTGGCACTGCAAATAATGCTCGTTATTTGGGCCTTTCGCCTGATGAGTCGTGCTCATCTGTTGGGTTGTTCTGACCTTACGAGTCGTACTCGTCAGTTTGGGCCATCCGCCTGATGAGTCGTGCTTATCTGTTGGGTTGTTCTGGCCTCGCGAGTCATGTTCGTCAGTTTGGGCCATCCGCCTGATAAGTCGTGCTCATCTATTGGGTTGTTCTAGCCTCGCGAGTCGTGCTCGTCAGTTTGTGCCACCCTCCTGATGAGTCGTGCTCATCTGTTGGGTTGATCTAGCCTCACGAGTCGTGCTCGTCAGTTAGGGTCATCCGCCTGATGAGTCGTGCTCATCTGTTGGGTTGATCTGGCCTCACGAGTCGTGCTCGTCAATTTGGCCTTCGCGTCTGTTTCACCTTCTCGAGGCGTCGTGGCACTCTTCTGTCCTGCGAGAGATACATAAAAGCAGGTTTTAAATGCGTTCTACCTTGGAAAGTGGGTTGGAGGAAAGCATTCGTCTAACGTTGTGTCCGAGGCGACTTGGTGTTTCCGAGGTGACGTTTGTCCTTGGGAAGCCGCGTCTGTGCATTTGTCAGAGACTTTCTGCATATTTTTCCTCCCTCGAGATGCAATCCTTCTCGTAAATGAAAATTCTTGAGATTCCCACCACAGGGATTCGCGCCCTCCTCTCTTTATAAAGGCTAGTGGGCTCTTTCATTCCACACTCGTCTTCATTCCAAGAGAACTGCTTCCTTCTCTACTCTTCTTCATTCCATAAGTCCCCCATTTGGTGCTAGGTATGCTTTCCCTCTCTATAGCATTTTTGTTCTGTTGTTCTTCATGTTCTTCGTTGTTCTTGCGTTAGTTTTGTATGTTTGATCTTTTCTTTTAAGATTGCCTAGCTGTTTGTGTGTGAAATTTTACTGTCTTGATCTGTCTTGGCACCTTTTCTTCTTTGTCTTTGCTGTTGCTTGCTCGTTTGATCCTTAGGTGTAGGTACTGCTTCCTTCAGGCTTTATATATATATGGAGACCTCCTCACAGCCTTTAAGGGTTCCTACTACAGTTCGGAGCGCTCGTTGTGAGCTTTCCTCCTCCGACCTGTAGAATGCTCGTTATTTTTTTGCCATACCATCGAATATCACTGTTAGGTTGCCCTCCGCTACCGAGTCAGCTCTTGACCAAAAATCCGAGGAGCTCTGCCTCTATACCGATTATCTAGATTTGGGTCTTAGGCTCCTTTTTCCCCCTTTTGTTTCTAACGTATTACGTTTTTACCGCATAGCACCATCTCAACTTGTTCCAAACTCTTATCTTTCGCTCACCTGTTTTGCCGTGCTTCTGCTCCACTTGGGTCATGGCCTACCATCCCACTTTTCAGAAGTTGCTTCCAAATGTGATCTCATTCTGCAGAGAAGGAACTATATTATTTCAACTCTCTACCAGGTTATAAACTCTTCTCACCAGGCAATTCTTCCATCCATAACTAGAAAACCCGTTACTTCTTTGCCTCAGGAGAGTTGAACTGCACGGGCTCCTTTGTCTGGTCTTCTCCTCTTGATGGTAACGTTGTTATCTTTGTCCACCCTCTTTTTCAGGGCTTACAAGTAGGTTATCCGTCTAACCCATCTTTTCTCCTTTCACCCCCTTTTTCCTTTGTAGTACTGGTGCGCCATCTCCTCCCCATACTTTCCCCCGAAGAGCAGGCCATCCTGAAGGAACTTCGTGTCCTCGGTGAACAGGGTATTATCCCTCATGAGGAGCTTCTCTAAGAGCATGTCCTCGTGCAATGGGGGATCAGCCCCGTTTCCTCAAGTCATTCTCTCCCCTCATTATGAATATGAGTATGTTCGAGTGTTATCTTTACTGTGGGTGTTCTTACTCCCTCTTTCTTTTATCCTTGCAGATATGGACTTCACCAGGTATGAATCTCTCATGGGAGAAGCTAGAAAGCAAAGGGTGAGTAGGAGTAGGAAGAAGAGAAGGGAGATCGAAGGAGAATCCTCTCACAGGGATGCACCGGTAGTAGGTGATTCCGGCCCCCTCACCGATGAGGCCCATGCTGCTGCTCCTCCTACGAACCCGCAGGCTCAAGTTGAAGCCATCTTTCACGAGCCGACCCATTCTACTTCTGCTCTCCGTCGAGCTGTGCATGCTGAGGATTTTGTGCAGGCCCAGTGCACCCTTCCTGACGCTCTCTCGACGAAAATCCGCCATACTTCGTACCAGGTGTCTACTTAACTGGTTTTATACTTCTGGACTTATGCCTGGTCTTGCTAACTATTCCATACTTTGTATTCTTCTGCAGCTAGCGACGATGGCTCTAGCCCAGGAGGAGAAGGTTGCGGAGATGTATCGCCAGACACTCGATGCCCGGGAAAAATATGTTCTTGCTCAGAACGAACTGCACGAAGCCGAGCTCCGCGAGCGGGCTCTGCAAGCAGAGATCGATCGCCTTCGTAGGGAGGAACTTCCTGTGAGAGAAGCTGCTACTGTTGCTTCTGCCTCCCAAACTGCAGTGAAGAATTATAAAGATTCCAACCAATTTGTTATCGACACTTCCAAAGCTTTTCGAGTTGGATTCAGGAGGTGCTGGGATCAAGTAAGGACTAAACATCCTGAGATTCCTCTTAATGGTGTAAGCTCTCGTGGTTATGGCGATGAGAGCCCCGAGTCTGCGGAGGACCTGGAGGAGGATGAAGAAGGGGACGAGGAGGAAGTTGGAGAGGGGAGCAAAGCGAACTAGTTTGTAGGAACTGAACATGTATTTTGAATTTTTCAACCTTTATTGATGTAGTGCCACTTTTGTAATAGACACTTTTATTACAGCGCTGCAAGAAGCGGTTCTTAAGAATAGTATTTCTTTAACATTTCAGAATTCCATGTGTTCTTAACTTCTTTCCCCCCTACATCTTCTAACTTGTATGTCCCGGGTTTTATCTCTACTGTGACCTTGTATGGCCCCTCCCAGTTAGGCTTTAACTTGTGCGACCTCGGCTCGGACGGGTTGTTTTGCCTCTTCCTCAGGACTAAGTCTCCTGGCTGGAAATTCCATACTTTGACGCGGTTGTTGTAGTACTTTGCTACCCTCTGCTGGTACACTGCAACTTTTAAACTCGCCTGATCCTGTCTCTCTTCCAGTAGGTCTATTTCTGACCTGAGCTCCTCACTGTTGGTCTGCTCGTTAAAGTACTGCCTTCGCCAAGAGGGTATCCCTACCTCTGCAGGGATGACTACTTCTGCGCCGAAGACAAGCATGAATGGGGTTTCCCCTGTTGCTGCTCTCTTGGTGGTGTGGTACGCCCATATAAGGGAAGGGAGTTCCTCTGTCCATCTACCTTGCATGGATTCGAGTCGCGTCCTCAGTCCGTGCAAAATCGTCCGATTCATGTTTTCTACTTGTCCATTGCTCTGGGGGTGCGCCACTGACGCGAAGAGAAGCTTAATACATAGGTCCGAACAGAACTTTTTGAAGCGCTCGTTGTCGAACTGCTTCACGTGGTCTGTAACTATAGCCCAAGGGATGCCATAACAGCAAACCAGTGAGGTCCACACGAAGCGTGTAATGTTCCGCTCTGTTATGGTGGCTAGAGGTTTGGCCTCTACCCATTTAGTGAAATAATCTATTGCTACCAACAATAATTTTTTCTGGCCAGTCGTCTATGGGAGAGGTCCGAGGATGTCTATCCCCCACTGAGCGAAAGGGCAGGGACTCGTTAGAGGAGAGAGTAGACTAGAGGGTGCGTGTGGTACCACTGCGCACCTTTGGCATCTGTCACATCTTTTGACGAGCTCGACCGCGTCCTTCTTCATTGTGGGCCAGTAAAATCCCTATCACATAGCTTTGTGAGCTAGAGCCCTACTGGCAAGGTGGTTTCCGCATACTCCTTCGTGGATTTCCCATAGTATGTATTCCCCTTTGTCGTAGCTTAAACATCGAAGGTAGGGCAATGTCAGGGATCGCCTGTAGAGCTCCCGGCCTATCAATGTATATCTTGCAGCTTTCCTCCTCACCTTTTGGGCCTCCTTATTATCTTCTGGTAAGGATCCGTCCTGGAGGTATAGGAATAAGGACGCTCTCCAATCGTCCTTGCTGAACTTAGACGCCACTGAGTTAATTCTGGCTTCCTCGTACGATGGTTTCCCTATGCGTTCGAGATAGATAGTGTTTTTCCATTCCGAACTGGTTGTCGAAGCTAACTTCGCGAGTGCGTCCGCCTTTTTGTTCTCTGCTCTTGGTACGTGTTCTATGTCGAACTGGACGAATGCCTCTATGTATTCTCTTGCCTTGGAGAGATATTTCTTCATTCTTGGATCCCTAGCCTCGAATTCTCCTTTAAGCTGCTCTACCACCAGCTGGGAATCACTCAATACTTTGATTTGTGCCACCCCTAATGCTTCTATCAGGCGCAGGCCAGATAACAGAGCTTCGTACTCCGCCTCGTTGTTGGTTGCTACGAACTTCAGCTTTATTGCGAAGAGAGTTTCATTGCCCTCTAGGTCAGAAAGGATGAATTCGGCTCCCCCTCCAACAGCATTAGAGGATCCATCAACGTGTAACGTCCACTCCTCCAACTTGGTGGATGACTCGGGGAACCTTTCTACTATAAAATCCGTGAGTACCTGAGCTTTGACTGTGGGTCTCGGTTGATACTGTATGTCGAATTCACTTAATTCTATCGACCACCTCGTCATCCTTCCCAAACTCTCCGGTCGTTGTAGAATTTGTCTCATTGGCAGGTTTGTTAACACGACAACCTTATGGGCTTGAAAATAGGGCCTTAATTTTCGCGCTGCACAGATGATGGAGAAGGCAGCTTTTTCCACCATACAATAGTTCTTTTCGGCGCCACTTAACAACTTACTTGTGTAATATATAGGTTGATGCTTCCTACTTTCTTCCCGGACCAGGACCGAGCTGACTGCATTTTCCGTGGAAGCTATATATAGATAGAGGTCTTCCCCATTCTTTGCTTTTGTCAAGAGAGGAGGGGATTCGAGGTATTGCTTAAACTGCTCGAAGGCTTCATCCTATTCCTCCCCCCATTTGAATCCTCCCTTCTTCCGTAGTGCTCTAAAGAAGGGTAAGCCTTTGTCCCCTGAGCAGGAGATAAACCTGCTGAGGGAGGCTATCCTCCCCGTCAGAACTTGGATCTCCTTTTTAGTCCTTGGAGCTTCCATCTCCAGCAGCGCTCGTATTTTATCCGGATTTGCTTCTATACCTCTATGAGTCACCATAAAACCCAGGAATTTTCCTGCAGAAACGCCGAACACGCACTTCGAGGGGTTCAACCTCATGTGGTACCGGCAAAGGAGCTCGAACGTTTCCCTCAAATCTTTACAATGTTGCCCTGCTTCCATGCTTTTCACCAACATATCGTCCACGTACGCTTCCATTGTATTTCCGAGCTGTTCTTTAAAAATCTTGTTCACTAACCTCTGATATGTGGCCCTCGCATTTTTTAAGCCGAAAGGCATCACCTGGTAACAATATAAACCCCTTCGGTAACAAAAGAAGTTTTTTCCTCGTCAGCTCGACTCATAGGGATTTGGTTGTACACTAAGTAAGCATCCATGAAGCTGAGGAGCTCGTGCCCTGAGGTCGAATCCACTAGCTGATCAATTTGAGGGAGAGGGAAGCTATCCTTCGGGCATGCTTTATTCAAGTCCGTGAAGTCTATGCAGGTGCGCCATTTTTCGTTGGGCTTCCTTACCAGGACCACATTGCTCAGCCATTCGGGGTAGTCTAATTCTCGGATGAAGTTGGCCTGCAACAGTTTCGTCACCTCCTCGTCGATTATTTTGATCCGCTCCATCGCGAAGCTCCTTTTTTCTGTTTCACAGGTCGGTGGTTGGGGTTGACCTACAATCTGTGCTCTATCACAGCAGGGTTGATCTCGGGCATGTCTGCGGCCGACCATGTGAACAAATTAGAGAATTCGTCCAAGAGTTCAGTCAACTCCGCTTTCAAGGTGTCGGGCAAGTGATTCCCGATCTGTATACTTCTCTCCTGGTGGCCTCGCAGTGGTATGTGTTTGATATCTTCGTGTAACGTACTGATCTGGGGATACTCTCCTCTGACTTCTAGATCTTCGACCGTTAGAGCTTCTTTAGCCTCCACCTTCCCTTTCAAGGCCATTACATAGCAACTCCGAGCATCGGCCTGATCTCCCTTGGCAGATCCTATCCCTTGTGGTGTAGGGAATTTAACTCTGAGGTGGTATGTTGACGTTACCGCCCGAACTGCGTTAAGGAAAGGGCGACCCAAGATGACATTGTGTACCGAAGGTCGGTCAACCACTAGGAATTCTGTCAACGTCGTTACCTGCTGCGGGGTCGTCCCTATTGTTACCGGTAACATGATTGTTCCCAAGGGGTGAACGGTGTCTCCTCCAAATCCTTCCAAGGGGGTCGAGACGGGCTTCAGTCGCTCCTTGCCGATTTTCATCCCGACCAAGACCGACCAGAACATGATGTTGGCCGAGCTCCCGTTGTCTATCAGTATGCGTCTGACCATGTAGTTGGCCATGAGCAGGGAGAGCACTAGTGCATCATCATGCGGTTGCTGCACTCCTTGTTCGTCTCCGCTGTCAAAGGTTATGACATCATCTCCCCTATTTCGTTTGCTACTGGTTTCCCCCTTTTCCATCGTCAGCACTTGTTTAGCATATCTTTTGCGTGCACTCCCGCTGTCTCTTCCACTGGCGGATTCTATGAAGATCACCGCAATCTCCCCAATGACCTGCTCTTCCTTCTCTTTTGCGCCATGCCTTCTTTGCTCGAGTGGTTCCCTTTCTGGATTTTCTTTCTTGATAAACTTTGACAGATGCCCCCTCCTTATTAGGACCTCGATTTCTTTCTTCAGCTGAATGCATTCTTCTGTGTCGTGGCCGTGATCCCTATGGAATGCGCAAAACTTGGACATGTTCCGCTTATATAGAGGCGTTCGCATAGGTTCAGGCCACGAGACATAGTCCTTCTTTTTTATCTGCATCAGTAACTCTGAGCGCGGTACATTTAGGGGTGTGTAGGTGGAGAACTTGTCGTGCTGTCCTCTCATCTTTGACCCTTTTGCAGCGCACTAGTTTCATGCCTTTTTACAGATCTATAGGTGTCTCCAGATTCTCTGTTATTGTTTCCCCTTTTCTACTCTATGCGATTTCCTCTCGTATCCATCATCTCCTCTAGGTTTATGTATTTCTCTGCTTGGATCATTAACTCCCCTATGTCCACCGGTGGTTTTTTCCCTAGGGAGTATAAGAAGCTTCCGGGTTGGAGAGCCATTGTCAAGACGGCCAAAGCTACCCCCATATCCAAGTTGCAGATTTCTAGGGTTGCTGTGTTGAACCGGTGCATGAAGTTCTTTAGAGTTTCCCGATCCCCTTGCACCATACTCATTAAATGGCCTATTGTTTTAGCCACTCTCCGGCTACTAAGGAAGTGACCGGTGAACATTTGCTCCATCTCTTGGAAGGAACCAACAGATCCTGGTTAAAGAGTTCGATACCAGTCTCTGGCGGTACCCTTAAGGGTGGTAGCAAACGCTCGGCACATGATGGCGTCAGGAGCCCCTTGCAACTGCATTAACATTTTGAAATTATCTAGGTGATCAATGGGGTCAGATAAACCTTCGTATCTCTCAAAGGTAGGCATCTTGAATCTACTGGGCAATGGAGCTTCCATGATCTCTTTGCTGAATGGAGGCTCCGAAGACTTTAGGGATGTTTCCCCATAGTAGGGCCTAGTTCTGCCCTCCTTTATCATCTTCTCTATGTAATCAATCTTCTTTATTATTTCCTCGAGCTCGGTGGATCTTTGTTGGTTGACATCCACGCTATTTGCATCTTCTACCTTCTTATTGAGGTGAGTTTTCTCTTCTTTCTCCATTGGTTCATTAGCTTGCTTGTCTGCACTGGGATTCCCTTGCGGTTGGGGTAGGACGTGCCCTTCTTGACTCTTCTGTTGTAAGAGTTGGTTGAGCATGTCCTTCATTTCCTTCTGGAAAGCAAGGAACTCCTCCCTACTGACACCAGATGAGTCGGCAGAGGTCCATTGGATGGATTGAGATGTTTCTTTTGTATCAGGGAAGGAGGTAGAATTGCGTGAGGTCGGCATTGCTGGAATGTTGAAAGTCGAGAGCAAGATAATATCGCCTCCTAAAAGTAACTTCCCACAGACGGCGCCAACTGTTGCGGGGTAAAAAGTAGTCGGGATGCTCCTTCGACTCTCGTTGACCTGAAAAAGGAAGAGAAGAAAGGCTTGGAGGACCCGGGGTGTACTCCGGGGGATCTCTCCGATGCCTAAGTAAGAGGAAGGCTTTTAGGGAGGCTAAATACAACAGTAGAGTAGTGTTGTATCACTTACATTTGCCTGTAATCCAAATCCCTTCTTATAGGGGCTTGAGTTGACCGCCGGTTGAATTGGATTTATTGCACGGGGGCGTGAATCGCTCTCTTGCCATAAGTACGTGCACCTATTACTGGTTATTATGGGTGTTGGCGTGGATCTCTCCTCCTCTTTATTAGATCGGAGCTAATCACTCGTCAGAAAGTCAGACCTGGAGAAAGTGAGAGACAGGCGTTGACCTGCCCTTATTAGTGTGATTTGTTATGGGCATATCAGGTTATCAAGAAAAATGAGAAATAAAAAAAAAAAAAAGTACGTCTGATTTTATACATTATTAATATTTAATTTTTTAAAATTATAGTAAATAAAATTTTATTTTTCATAGTATTTAATAGAGGAGAAAAATATAAGAAAAAAAGGAAAATGAAAAAATTTCCTCCTTATTTTCCTTTACTTTTCTTTTTTCACCTAAAATCCTTGATGGGAACAGACCCAGAGAACTCACAAATTTAGTAGGTAGGGCAGGCATGGAACTTCTTGCAGTAGCTCCTTGTGGTGCAAGAAATCCGTACAATAGAAGTCCCTACTCCACAAAGGCATTGAATGACAAGCATTGGCGAATATCTAGTGGTCTTTCTCTTCGCAATAGAAGCATGGCTGTCTTGGAGTTGGGGTGATGTTTGGTTGTGGGGAAAGGGACTATAGGAGCTCACACTATCCTGGTAGTTCTTCTTGGCTATAGCTAGAGATTGAAGATAGGAGTATAAAACCCCACTTGCCAATGCCTATACATATTCATTGTGAAGCAAAGGACTGTCAACCTCCTTGTGTGGAAGAACTTCCTTGCATTTTCCTTATTGCGCTGAGACGACATCGCCGATGCCCCCTCATTACTAAACCCCTGCCCCTGTGGTGGCATCAACTGTGGCACAGTTAAATCAATTGCATATCTGAGGCTACCAATAATGCTATTATATTCCTCTTGATTAACCACTTCATTTCCATTCTTAACAGGAAATAAGTGATTACTTGGATCAAAAGGAGCAGTAACATGCATGCAATTATTATAGTCATATTTATTCAAAATTTTGTCAATATAATGTGACTGATAAAAAAATATACCATCGTATGATCTTGTAATTTTGATGCCTAAAATAATATTAGCTTCACTTAAATCTTTCATTTGAAAATATTATTTTTTAGCATAGTTTTTGGTTCCTCACAAAGGAGTGCACACGTTGAACCAAGATTTATGATAACAGACATGCCCATTAGCACCTAAGTCTGCCCACCACCCCTCAATATTGTGGACCATATTTATATCAATAAACATTGCCACAAATTGTTCCTCAATAATATTAGATTGAGGAATAGGTCCACGTTTTCAAAATTTCCAAATTCAAGCAATATGCCCACTTTTGCCACAAACATTACAAACATTGTTGTTTTGCTTATAAGGGCGTCCTTGGTTTAAATTCTTTTGATTAGGGTTGCCCCTATTCATTTTGTGAGGTCTATTGTTATTTTTCATATTTCTCCTCTTAGGCTTTAATTGAGGGTTTTTAGGAAAAAGACCTTTGGGCAAAGTATTATGTTTGGAAGCAATAAAATTTATCTTCATGGTATTACCGTTATTAGGATTACTATTTTCTTGCAGAATTACATCTTACTTTTTTCCTTCTTGGTGTCATACTTATTATGTAAAACCTTTTTGTCTTTCCTTCTTTTGAAGTGGGCTCCTCTAAGCCGAAAAGGCTTGTTGCGATCTCTAACATTTTCACTCGGTTTTTCAAGGACTGTAGGCTTCATACTTTGAATCTTCTTAAAATTGTTAGAAATATTAATAATATAAAATGATAAATTTACAAATAAAAAAAATAAATAAATAAATCATGATTCACAAATAGGCTGAGGCACGGATATCTCGCTCTCTTTAAGGAGATTCAAGCCTTGTGCGGTTATTTGGTTTATCCCACGAACCGATGCAATAGAACTTCTCAAGACTTGTCACCCCCAAGATACAACAGCCCGATTTGAATCGTACGACTCACTCTAATTCTGCACAAACTGAGGAGTCCAAAGCTCCACTAAAAACATCTTTCTTTGCTTGCCAAACTCTCTAAACTCAGGATAAGAATTATATGATGAGAATGAAGAGAAGGAATTGGCGTATTGTGCTAATACTTCAAGTGTCTATTTATAGGCACAAAACAACATTTCATTTTCCACGTACTTAATAAATAAGTTATGTATATATTAAGTAGACACAACCCTAAATTCAAGGTATAGTCATCTAATTAACCTTGTGCATTTAAGAAATATATGATTAAATGACCATAACCCAATCCAAGATACATCTTCATTTTTCCAAGATAAAATAATAATATACATCTTCTTTTCCAAGATAAAATAATATTATTATTATAATATTAAAATACACTAACAAATAATATTCAATTAATTTATGAATTTTATTTATATTAATCGAATATGTTCAATACCCATACTATATACGTTCAACAAACATATTGTATTAGATGCTTTACTACTAACTTCCATCATTTTTTCAAACTAAAATTAAAATTGACATCCAAATCCAAATTTCTATAGAAATTTTTATACTTCCAAAGATCCAAAATTTTAGTTGATGGTAACAAATTGAGGTTGAAAAGATGGCAAGGAGGTGGTGACAAAAATTCTGCATTTCATGATTATTTTTTTATTGACTTCTATATTAGTCAATTTTGTTTGAAGTATCTACAATTTTTCAACCAACCGTTTGATTAAAAAAAAAATCAAACATCTTTTAAGAAATGGTGATGATTAAATTGATATGGGTGAAATGGATTCGTTATGCTAGTCTTTGTAAGTGTAAGGATTGTTTCCTATTGCATAATAGCTTGTGGAATAAAGGGTTTCGATAGAATCGTAGAATTAATAGAAATTGTAGGAGGGGGAGAAGAAACGACTTAAATTAGAAGAGGGAGGAAATAAGAGATAAGAAGGGATAGATCAAAGATAGAAATAGAAAAAGAGATAAAGAGAAAAGAGGATAAAAGGCACTACGACTTGTTTTAGCACTTGACTATTGCATTATGTGTTTTGAATTGATTTTAAGATATCTTACAAGATAGTTTGTACTCCTATTTATACTCATTTGAGGTCAAACCAACATCGATTCTAAGGTTACAAATCATAAAAATAACAAAAGAATAAAAAAGTAAACAAACAAAACTGCAACTTCAAAAATCAAACTAATGGGCTATGCCAATCCTGTTGAACATAAAAAAAGTCCACTCCTTTGACATACTCAAAATCGACACTCCACAAACAAGGCCAAGTATTTTTATTTTTATTTTTTTTCCCCTAAACCATCAAGAAAATCAACTTCTTCTCTAAGAAGATACATGCATTACATTCCAAACATAACCCCACAAAATTGTGAAAGAACCATAGTTCCATAATGCAACTTTGTCCTTTCCAATGATTTAAAAGGTGAAGACGTAACATGAGACTTTTTAACCCTTAAGAGGCAGGGATAAGTCTTAAGGTATTGGTTGTAAGCCTTTTGAGAATTTTATTTTTGGATAAAAATGTGTAAATAAATTAGAAATATTTTATAAACGGAGAAAAATTAAGAAAATCACAAAATGTAATGTAAAAAACATCAAATATAATTTGCAAACTACTTGTTAGCCATTCAAAAATTGCTAACTTGAATTCATTACATAATTCATTACAAAGTTCAAAATTTCTTTTCAAGATATACAACTCTCAATCATTTTGGAAACGTTTAGGTTCAAGGATTTTAGAACTCAACTCATAGTATAACAACCATTTTACATATACATGTGTGCCTTCATAAAAATGCATAAGCCTTGGTGTATAATGTATTAGATTTTTTGGGATTTGAGCCTTAGGTGTTTTATACATGCCTTGCCTTGAGGTGAGTGCAATGGCGAGCCTCAATTGAGTCTTTTAAAACACTAATCCTTTCTTCTTCCAAAACGTATGAATAGAGTAGCCAAAAATTCCTACACAAATTTTGGACAAACCCAACTAAACTAACCCCCTAAAACCCAGACAATTTATTTGTTACTCTCTAAGAAAAATCACAATATCGAAATAGATTATCACAAATGATTTACAAGAAAATGACCCCAAATGATCAAATGACCAACAACGAACATCCATTTAAAAAAAAAAAATGACAATTATTCAACAAACTCAATAAAACTTAATCAAAAAAAGAAACTATTTTTGTAATTGTCAACAAAAATCTTACCCATTTGAATAAGCAACACAAAATTGTTGTATTCATTTCATATAGTTGAATACAACGTCAAACCTTTCTCAAATTGTTGTAGTAGGAATTGAAGAACCATAGGAGTATGCAAGAGAAGCTTCTTCATCATATGAAAATGCGACAGGCTGTTGTTCTTCCTATGGTTCAAGAGGTAAGATAAATCTTACAACTCTAAATGGGTACCCGATAGATGTAAGGTGGAACAATATTTAAAGAAAAATAACCTAATCCATTAAAGAATCAAAGACCATTCTTGATTAATGGTTGAATATCTTGAATTTATTATGGCACGATTCAAAGGTTT
The DNA here is from genome assembly GCF_029873635.1 of Malania oleifera. Taxonomy (NCBI): domain Eukaryota; kingdom Viridiplantae; phylum Streptophyta; class Magnoliopsida; order Santalales; family Ximeniaceae; genus Malania; species Malania oleifera. The sequence goes on along the minus strand of NC_080423.1, from coordinate 82,661,565 downwards.
AGGTGTGTAGGAGGTACTAGTACGCTCCCCTCACATAACTAAACTTTCAAACATGACTATAAAATGAAGACCATATAAAATTGGTTTTGGACTTTAGCGTTAGCTAATGACCAGTTAATTAATAGTAATTAGGTGGGCTTAACCACACCTAGGCAAAAAAGTTAGTGGCAATTCCATTGACATATAAAGTGCAAGATAAGGAGATTTTAGATGGCAACTCCTATCGAGGCATTGGTTCTCAGTCCGCATGTGTTGACACGTGCTTTGAGGTTTTATAAACTAGATGGAATTTCCTTTAGCATTATGCATAGTTATTCACTTCTTGTTTTAACAAATTATAAGGGAAACCTCGGTCTTTCTATAACACCTCTAGGGTGGTCCATTGAATTTTATAAACCTTGAAAGGGGTTTGCGTGTTTTTTTTCAAACTTTAATCAAGGTTGGTCAAATCTTTTAAACCTCACAAGAATTCATGACATTCATGTTGTTAAAAGTCGTAACCCGGGAGTATATACATGTGCCTCACAGCGGATATACAATGTAGAGTCAGAGGGGGGTGAATGGTTATTTTCGCTTATTAAAAATTTCTCTCTACAAAAAAATAGTCTTGACAAGATGGCAAGCAATTATATCACAATGTACAAAATAAATCATGCACGGGTCAAATAATAAAGAGTGTAGGGAGAGAAAAGCTTAACACCGGGTTTTAACGTGGTTTGGCACCAAACTTACGTCCACGCCTTAGCACCAAGCCAAGGATTCCACAATCCACTATAAACGCTCCTTCCTCAGTAAAGCAAGCCTTACAACTTTGGGAACAAATCCCTACACTCGAGAACAAATCCCTGCACACTCACAAAATGCCTTCACCAAGTGGTTCACAAAGAACCTTCCAACAAACCTGTTCACAAAGAACCTCACAACCAAGAAGATGATATACAACAAAATTCTCCTCAAATGAGCTAATATGAAATACAATCAAATCCTCACTATTATCTCTCAAGGAATGACTCACACAAGATCAATGAGTAAAAGAGAATGAGCACTTTTGAATGATTGACTAAGATGCAAAGTGCAAAGTGTTAGGTTTTTGGATTCAAGGATATTTTTCACAAATAAGATCAACAACAATCAAAAACCATGCTAAACAAGTTTAGGAACTTGTATAAATAGCCCAAAAACCCAACTAGTCATTAACAAGCCGTTGGGATCAATCCCCAAACATAAATGGTCGTTTCTGCCCGTTGGGACGCTGGGCTCGAGGCCTCTGGTCGACCATTCACTTTCTATGGTCAACCATTGCCCTGCACTGGTCGACCATTCCCCCAGTGGTTGACCATTGCCCTGCACTAGTTAACCATTCACTTGGTCTGTGAGGAAAAATGGCTACTAGAATTACTAGTCGACCATTCCCCTATAGTGGTCGACCATTCCCCCAGTTTTGGTCGACTGTAACCCCAAATCATAAAAAGTCATCAACATACAAGTTGTGGAATTTTTCTTAACTTTCCATAGACATCAAGATTGTTCTATTTGGACTCTTCTAGCAAAAGTTATGCCCCAAATATCGAAAGGTGTTTAGGACTCGAGGTCGCACTACATTAAACAACAATTGCTAGGTTTTCCCTTGTCAAAAAGCCTTTTGATGACTTAAAACATTCTTAGACAAAAGTATGTGAAATATATTAAGTCTAATAAAGTTTAATACTTGTCCAAATGAGTTTTTTATTGAATATAAGATATCTTGATAATAAAAACACATTTGAAAACTTGTTTTGGTATCTTATATGCTTAATATGTCCTTTATAAAATATTCTTGACTTTCTTAACACTTTACTCATTTTGACACAAATGGGACCAAGTATGAAAATGTTTATAAAATCGAGATGTTTGAAAATTTTCTCCCTTTGAAAACGTATTTGAGTTTAGAATTCATTTGACAAACTCTTAAGTTTAACTTTGAAAACCATGAAAGTTGAGTCTGTGATTTTAGTGCAATCTTATAAACTCATGTATCTTACTATACATGCATTTGCTCAACTCTTGCTCATAAATCATACGAGAAACACACCCGCAAGAGTTACAACATTGACTACCTCAAACACTCCCCAAAAACATATAAGACTACATTAAGCTTCCTTTGGTCATGTTTGGGTCCTTCCGAGTACGTGTTCTTTTGATCTTTCCTATTTGATGTCCACTCGGTCCGATCTTTTCTTTTCATTTGGTACCTCTATGCTAGATAAGATCTGCAAAGATGATAAATACTAGGAATAACAAATAGGTTAATATCATCAAAACATATAAACCAAGATAGTGTAGCTATTAGGGCTAACACATGTATATAACCTTTTGTCAAATCTCTAGAAAGGCTAGTGCTTTTCAACTTTTTTTTAATTTAATATATTTATCTTATGAAAATATAATTTGAACACATGATGAGTTTAGCCATCATGACATCATCTCATATTTGTGTTGGGTTATTTTGCTCCCTTCAATCAAATTTTTAAAGAGATTAAAAAGTGAAAAGATAAAGGGACTAAGGTTTTAAGGAGCAAAAATAGTATAAAAAAAAAGCTGATACAAAGAAAATGTCCTATCATATTCATTGTTCCTTCAGGCTATTTTGAACTTAAAATAAAGGCCAAAATTACTTCAAAGCATTTGATTCGCAACATAAAGAAAATTTGCATGAAATGTTATTTTCAAAAATCTAATTCCTACAAATGGAGTATTTACCTTATAAGAATATTTTTGTCTCGTTGTGCTGTAAGATTCCCAAAAATGTACATAAGATATCCATGTCAATGTTTGGTTTAACATAGATTCCTCTTAGGCATTTCTAGAATATGACTATTTTACCTAGAAGGCAATGCTACTCACATCTCAACAGACAAGTCTTCTAAGAAAGGAAATGTCCATTAGGCATATTTTTTGTTCCCCTTAAAGCTTTTGTGCACATAAAGTAAAACAAAAAACAAAAAAACAAAAAACTTACTTTATTGCGTTTGATTTGTGATATAAAGAATATTTGCATAAAATATTATTTTTGAAAATCTAATTCCTAATAGTAGAATATTTCCCTCATAGGATTTTTTTATTTTCGCTCGTGCTATAAGATTCCAAAGAATGTGCTTAAGATATCCTTGTCAATGTTTGGTTAACCATGGTTTGCGGCGATTATAGTTCCCAAAATCTAAATGGTCCCATTCAAGTTGCTCTGGCTATCACAAAGGTTTGCGGCAATTAGAGTTCCCAAATCCAAGTAGTCACATTCAAGTTGCTATGACTACTTCAGATGTTTGCGATGTTTATAGTTCCCAAAATCTGAGTAGTTTCATTCAAGTTGTTTTGGTCATCTCAGATGTTTGCGGCGATTATAGTTCCCAAAGTCTGAATGGTCCCATTCAAGTTGTTCTAGCTATCTCGGAATTTTGTGGCGATTAGAGTTCCAAAAATTTGAGTAGTCACATTCAAGTTGTTCTGACTGTCTTAGATGTTTGCAGTATTTATAGTTCTCAAAATCTAAGTAGTCACATTCAAGTTGTTCTGGTCATCTCAGATGTTTGCAGCAATTATAGTTCTCAAAGTCTAAATGGTCTCATTCAAGTTACTTTAGCTATCTCAGAGGTTTGCGGCGATTAGAGTTTCCAAATCTGAGTAGTCACATTCAAGTCATAATAACTACTAACACTTCAAGTTGCCCTGACTATTTTTCCAAATAGTCACATTTAAGTTGTACTAACCACTAACATGTTCAAGTTGCTATGAATATCTCATATGTTTGCTCGTTTATAGTTCCCAAAGTCTGAGTAGTCACGCTCAAGTTGCTCTAACTATCTCAGAGGGTTTTGGTGTTTATAGTTCCCAAATCTAAGGGGACCCATCCAAGCTGTTTTGATTGTTTCAGAGGCATGTGACATTAGTTCCCAAATTTGAGCAGTCATTTTTGTCCAAATTTGTGACCTACTCTCGTGGTTCATGGCATGGTTTCCAAACCTATGGTAGTAATCTTTTCCATCGCCTAGGACATTTTACACCTTACTTCGTAAGTCCTACTCTCGTGGTTCATGGCATGGTTTCCAAACCTATGGTAGTAATCTTTTCCATCGCCTAGGACATTTTACACCTTACTTCGTAAGTCTGTGATTTGACCTGGAATTTCATACATCTTTGTAAATCCACATATTTTTCTTTTGTATGAGTTTTGTTATATAAGACCCGATCCAAATTTTGTGTCTTTTATTTTATAGATTTGTTACTAAAATGTGACAAGAGATTGATCTTTTGTCATCTTAAGTAGTCAAGCTACAAAGAGGGGCAATTGTAGACACCCAAAATGGTCTAGACCCTTATATAACAAAAATAAAAAATATATATATTTAATTTATTTCATGAAAAATAAAAATACAAAAAAAATATAGGAAAAATAGAAATACAATGAAATAAATTGTACATAAAATAAAATAAAATAAAACAGAGAAAAAGGAAAGTGGGCCAGCAATCTTGAGTCTTCAATTTGAACTTGAAATAAATAAATAAATAAGACATGTGCAAAATCAGAAATAAAATTGATTGGCATGACTGGTCAAATTATCAAATTGTATTAAGTTTGATTGATTAATTAGAAATTGATTGATCAAATCAAATTTAATCTAGATTGATTTTTCAAGCCTATAAATAGTGGGCTGGGATGAGGGACGAAAGACATAGAAGGCAATTGTGAGGAAAGTTAGAGAGTTCTGGTTTCGATAATTCTAAGTTTGGGTTGAGAGTTTTAATTTGTTGAAGAATTGAGGAATTGAGGATCTACGAGGGGAATTTAGGAAGACTTGAAAGAGTTTCAGGGTTGAGAATCACACGTTCAGAAGCCAACACAGAAAGGGAAACATTGTATCCTGCACTCAATGCGTTATGATTTGATATGGAATGTTTTTGGGTCATGAACATTGTTGCATGTCTTAATATATACTCTCTAATGCGTCTATGGTCTATAGGGACAACTATACTAATCAAGTGACAAATGTAATTGACAAATATTCAGTATAGTTGATTTTAAAGAATTGGATTGATGGCTTATACTACTAGGCATAATGAAATAATTCTCTATCTAGTATAAGCAGCTTATTGTATCTGAGAATGAATTCAAATCGATAGGGGGAGCATCCAAAATTAAATCCTATTCTGTTATGTTCTCCAATATGTTTAGCTTAAATCTTGAATGAATTCATTGTGGCATGTGCTAAAATGTATTGACTTCATTGAAAATCTCAAGATTGAAATCTGTTATTTTGTCACTTTCATTTGTCGTGTCATATGATCTTTCATGTGATTGATAAATTTTTAGGATCTATATAATTGTCATATTCTGGTTATCTTATGAAATTATGCCTAAATGCTAAACCAGAACATTAATGCTTGCTTGTGCCTTATTTTAAAAGATCTTTTTTCAGCAAGGAACCCCCAGTACCGTTTTGCAAATATCATAAAGGAGATATATATTTACTTATATATTTTCCTTTTTGGCAAGAAATTCCTTCAAATAAAAAACTCTTTATCTCTTGCCTTATTATTATTATACATATATATTTTTTTAAATTGCATAACTGGTTCGATAACTTTACATGTAAATGCATGCGAACTTGTTAGATTGTGTTTGTGTTCAAACCAACTATTTGTTATCATATGTCGTGTGCTTTTAACTCAAATTTTCCATGGGTCGTATGACATATTTCAATTACAATGATTTGTGTATATTTGTAGTCTAGCCTTATTTTCATGTCATTTATATCATTTAAATGACCAATTTTATTGTTTGAGTGCTTGATTACTGAGGTTATCTTTGTCATTCATTTTGCATTGTATGACTATATTATCTCTTGAATGATTGAAAGTTATACTTCCATTTTATGTCTTGATTATACAGGACTGTTTGAGTTAGTTATTTTGGATATTTGTAAATTTGAACTCAATCAAGTCATTTCTATACAAACATGTTTTTGGGAAATGCTCTAGTTTCAAACGGCATGCTGCCGAATTTTTTTTAAATTTTTCCAAACCATATCTTGTATATGAATGATATTTTCCTCTTATTTGCCTATATATATTTAAATGTTTATCTAGGCCCTTTTTGCTGTTGCCAAAAGGGGGAGAAGTAGGCAAATATTTGTCATCATAAAAAAGGAAGAGATTGTTGACCCTACGGGTTATACCCTGTTTTGATTATGACAAATGCTCAGGTATTTAATGTCTGCCAAGTTGATGTGTAAGTTTACATTGACTATATCATATGCTGATACTCGGAGACCTGAAGGAAAATGAAGACCATTTATGCTTTGAAGTGTTGTAATTTTTATTCATTTAGGTCTGTAATAAGCATTTATTCAAAGGTCTGTAACAATCATTGCATAGCATGCATGTAGGGATAAGTAAGCTCAAAAAGACCTTAGGTCCCTACACTTTAAATAGCACATGAAATCAAGACCTTTGCCTAAAAACCATGAGGTTTCGGGTGGCTGAACCTGGCAAAGCTTATTTGCCTCGGTTGACCGAACCATGGAAATTCAACATTTTGACTTGACTTCGAGCGACCGAACTGGAATGAGCATATCTTACTTGGTCGACTAAACTCGTTTCTGACTTTTCCCAACGGTTCGGGCACCCTAACCTTCACGTATAAAATACCCTCGGGTGACAGAAGGTTGTTGTTCGGGCTACCGAAAATATGTACAAGCGACCGAACCTCAAGCAATTAGAAAATCGCCTGGTTCAGCCAACTGAACCTTGACTCAAGCACCTGAATTTCGAAAAACAACTTTTCTCATTGAGTTTGTTCGGGTGACCGAACCTCAGGTCAACCACCCGAAACTCTCGGGTTGTTTTATTTTTAACTGAGGTAATTAGGGGTAAAAAGGGGGTTATTTCTTTAAACTCGTTTGAAACAAATTTAAAAATTCCCTTTGAGTCCCCAACAGTCATAATTTGCCCCTTCTTTATATATATGCTTTTATTTGTCAAAATTAGTGGGGATTAGCATTGTGATTAGGGCAAAAACTCTCTAAAATTTTCCAATCCTATTTTGCTCATTCTACTCCCAAATACTCTCCTACTTCATATTCCTTGATTATTCAAGCCTAGAGAGAGTGTTTAAATTATTTGTGCTCCATTTTAAATAGCCCTAAACTCTCATTGTATTATTTGTTAGTTGATTTTGATATTAAGAGTTAAGCATAAGTTTTCCCACTAATATAATCTAATAAATCTTGTGTGGGGAAAATTTAGTGGTTTGTGGGTCTTTGCATTGATATTGCAAGATACCTTAGCCCATATTTTTGTGTGTAAAAATATTCTTACAAGCTTGATTTCAAACAACTCTTGTGCTTACTACATTGAGAGAATATTGTTGAGTTTGTTTGAACATTATTGCTAGCATCTTTGAAACACTAATATGACATTGAGATCTAGTATACGTGGTTTTCAAAGAATAACTTGTTTGAACACTCTTGAGCATATGTGAGATTACATATTATACTGAGTGTTGCTTGCACATATACATCCTTGAGTTTATAGTTCTTACATGATTGGTGTGCACTAATTATTACTCGTGCATATTGTAGTACATATCTGCTTGTGTAGAAGCATATTTTCGTGTATGCAAAATTGTAATTATTTGTTGTATTCTAGTGGTGGCCTAAAGAGGGAGAGTAGCACTGTTGAATAGTCCCGGATTGACTTAGACCCGATTAGGAAAGCTAGGTGCACCATCCTGATAAGGTGCGGTTGTTGGTTAAGGTCAAACCCGTTAATTAACCTAACTGTAACCAGTGGCGCTTCACCCGTTAAGTGAGCATTAGTGAAATCCTAGGGCTTGCGAGCTAGAGGCGAGGACGTAGGCAGTATTGGCCGAACCCCGATAACATATCGTGTGTGCATTTTATTTTTACGTAATTTATTTACCGCACGTGTATGTTATATCATGAATGTTGCTCATGATTTAATTTCCGCACGTTCTATTTATCTGCGCATTTGGAACTGTATAGACAAACCCTAGGTTGTGGATATACTGCTGCTATTTAGGTTAACCTAGAAAGAAAGTTTAAAATTCCAATTCATCCCTTGTTGGGAATACACCAAAGTCAACATATAGAGTTAAAGGGGGGGTGAATGGACTCTTTTTGCATATATAAAATTTTCTCTACAAATTAAAACTCTTGACAAAATACAAGCAATTAAGTCACAATAAATGAAATGTAAATCATGCACATGACATAAATGCACGTGACATAAATAAAAAGAGTGAAGGGAGAGAAAGCTTAACACCAGAGATTTAACGTGGTTCGGCAGCAAGCCTACATCCACGCCTGAGCACTAAGCCAAGGAGTTCACAATCCACTATGAATACTCCTTCATTGGCGAAGCAAGCCTTACAACTCGGGTACCAAACCCTACACTCAGGAACAAATCCCTACCCGTTCACAAAAAGCCTTAAGTTCACTAAGAACCTTCACGAAACGGTTCACAAAGAACCTTTACAACCAAGAAGATAATTACAATGGAATGCTCCTTAAATAAGCTGAAATCAATTACAAACAAATCTTTACACTACTCTCTCAAGAAATGATTATGAGCATGAGAGGATTGAGCACTTGTGATGAATGACTAAAATGCAAAGTGCAAAGTGTTTAGGTTTTGGATAAAATGATATTTTTCACAAATAGGATCAACAATGCTCAAAAGCATTACTAAACAAGTCTAAGAACTTGTATTTATAGCCAAAATCCATTTCTAGTCGTTAACTAGTCGTTAGGAGCAATTCCCAAATGAAACTAGCCGTTTTCTACTCGTTATTACGCTGTTCATGATGTCGCTCGTCCACTAGTGCCCCCACTCGTCCACTAGTCACACTCTGCCGGCAATCGTTAACATTCTACCTGTGACTCGTCAACTAAAGCCTATGACTCGTTGAGTCGTGCCCTGCACTCGTTGACGAGCTCCTTGAATCAGAAAAATCTATCAACATGAAAGTTGTGGCATTTTTTTTTAGCTTTCTAAGTACACCAAGATCGTTCTTTTTGGATTTTTATAGCAAAAGTTATGCCTCAAGTACTGAAAGGTGTTTAGAACTTAAGGCTGCACTACATTAGTTGACAATTGCTTTATTTTTACTTGTCAAAAAGCATTTTAATCACTTAAAACATTATTGGATAGAATTATATGAAATATATTAAGTATAATAAAGATTAAAACTTGTCCAAGTGAGTTTTCCTTTGAATATAAGATATATTGATTAATGAAAACATACTTGAAAGCTCATTTTGTTATTTTACAAGCTAGTATGTTTTTTAATAAAAATATACTTGATTTTCTTGAGATTTTAGGACATAAAACATGTTTTGACATAATTGGGACTAAGTATGAAAATGTTTATAAAACCAAGATGTTTGAAAACTTGTCTCTTTGAAAGCGTATTTTGAGTTTAGGATTCTTTGAGAAACTCTTAAATTTATCTTTGAAATCATGTGAAAGTTGAGTTTGTGAGTTTGGTGAAATCCTATGAACTCATGTGTCATAGTATGCATGTAACGACCCAAAGGATAATGGTATTTAAATAATAAAAGAAAGGGAAATGGAAACCGAAAACAGAAGGAGGTAGTCGACTTCGTCGACGAACGTGCATTTTGGAAAGGATAAATCCCGAGAATTTTTCAACTCCTCGTCGACGAATACAGGAGACTCATCGACGAGGGTACAACAAGAGCTTGTCGACAAGGCTAGGATTCGTCGACCAGAATATACCGAGAGAGGTTTTGAGATGTTTGAATTTCATCGACGAGGAGTGGATTTCGTCGACGAAATTATTAAAGGACTCGTTGACGAGGTGACGTGGCTCGTCAACGAATCTCGCAGTATAAATAGGGTTAAATGTGATTTTTAGTCATTTTTCCTACGCCGAATCCCTCTCTCTCTCACCATACGGTCCCTCCTCCTTCTCTCTTCGATTTCGGGCCGAATTTCCGCTGGTTTGACGATCTAAAACCACCACGACGCTCTTGGGAAAGTTCTCTAAAAGTCTGCCGAAGCGGATTGTCGGTGGGGCTGAAGTGGAAACCATCACAAATCCAAGGTAAAACTTTATACTCAATATTTGGATTTTTGGCAGTTGTAGAAAGTGTTATACGCTTAGAAATACTAAACTTTAGTTCTGAAGAATGTTATTTTCAGGGTGTTGAGTAGGGAATCCTGTGGGTGCGAGACAGATTTTCTTAGGGCCTTTTCAGGAATTAGGTAAAGGGATAAACTAAACCAGTATTTTATGAGAAAATGTATGTATATATAGCATTTGGTTTCAGGAAAGTAAATATGTTCATATATATAATTTATATTTGAGAAAATATTGTTGAAAATGATAGTATGTTGAATATATGAAAAACCTGTTCAATGTGGCATGAGTAGGAATTGTTTTGAAATACTGTTTTCTAGAAATGTGATTATGATACGGATTTTTATAATGGAAAACCGGCGTACGGGCTGAGATTTTTATATGTTTTGCTGGCGTATGGGTCGTGTTATATGTATGATTTGCCAGCGTATGGGCTGAGCTATGGATATATTTTACCGACGTACGGGCTGTGCTATGATATGATTTGTTGGCGTACGGGTCGAGCTATGGATGTGATTTGCTAGTGTACGGGCTGTGCTATGATTTGCCGGCGTACGAGTCGAGCTATGGTAAAATGTGAAATACCAGCCTACGGGCCAATGATTTTCATGATATACATATATATATGCAAAATGATATGATTGATTTGATAATTAATGATATGAAATATCCATGTATTACAGTTTCAGTATATTTTATAAGATATTAGAACCTGGTTGGCTTGGTCTAAGTTAGCACTTGCACGGTACCGTTGCTATGTGTCCATGGTCTTCATGATCATGATATTTGTGTTAATGCCGTTGTACGGAGTGGTGTGAGATTGGATGGTCGATGTGGTTTTTAAGAAGTATGTGAGTGCCCCTGGTGTACGGACCAGGTCTGGCAGACCCATCAGACTTACAGACTGTACTTATGACTTGGCAGTGGTTGGCCAACCATCGTCAGGTCCTGCCTTCGGGCCACACAACCCAATCATGTAGGGGTAATACATGACAACAGCCAACTAACCTACCAGGAATGTTTTTTTGTTATTATTATTATATGAGATGAAATATGTTTATAAAAATACAATATGTTCTGCCATGTTTTGATGATATATATGTTTTCTCAACTTGACAAAACAGTTACTGAATATGTTTTGTATGATATATGTATAATGCAGAATACTCATGTTGTCACATACTAATATTAGTTTATTTCCTTTACTAAGAGGTGTCTCACCCCAAAATTTTATAAATATTTTAGGAGCACCTGATAGGAGAGCGGGTAAAGCCCCACTGATCTAGTACGATAGATCTGCCCTTCTAGAAGGGTAAGTATTTTGATAGGGTCGGTTGTATTTTGTGGAAATGACCCTAAGATATCTTTTTGGGTTGAGTGTTGTGTATTTATATACAGTGATTGTAGTAACTCTGGTATTGTGATGTATGGTATAATGAGGTGTTTATGATTTATGTTTCCTGCTGCATAGGCTTCTGTGATGTGTTTCTAATGTATCCCTAACACCCACGGGTCCATGTGGATTATGAACTGTTGAGATTTGTGATATTGATTTTATTATATTTTGAAAAAAAAATGTGAAAATTAAGTAGGTTGTCACAGTGCATGTGCATTTGCTCAACTCTTGTTCATAAATCGTGCAAGAACCAAACTCGCAAGAGTTACAAAATAGACTACCTCAAATACTTCCTAAATACATATAAGACTATATTTAAACTTCCTTTGGTTGTGCTTGGGTTCTTTCGAGCACGTGTCCATTTGATCTTCCTATTCAAATGTCAACTCGGTCCGATCTTTGCCTAATGACCAATACTTCATGTATTCATCCCGTGAACCTGTACTAAACATAATCTGAAAAAATATGAAATACTAGGAACAATATATAGGTTAATATCATCAAAACATATAAACCATGATTATGTAACCCCCCAAGCTAACAGACCATGTTTAGACCGGCTGAATCGATATGTTTTCCTGAACCATTTTTTTTTTTTTTTTACATTTATATATTTTTATTTTATTTTATTTTTAATTGTTTTTTTTTAATTTTTAGAATTTGGAGAAAAAATCATTAAAAAATTAGAAAAAATAAGAAAAAATATTTTTGAAGTTAGAAATAATATTTGAGTTATTTTGGCTCAAATTTTAAAAAAATGGAAACATAAAAATACCAAAAAAATGAGAAAAAGTCTTTTAAAATCTCATAAAACTTTAAAAGAATGTTGAAAAAATTCAAAAATTTTTTACAAAAATTTTGAAAAATCTGGGGAGGTTTTTAAAGATATGCTTTTATTTAAAATTTGATGATTTTATTTGATTTTTGTGTGTGTGTGTCCCAATGGTTTTAAAAAGGGTAAGGAAGTATTTCAAACCTCACCCCGACGACCCCGTATTAGCTCGGAGTGGAGTTTATCTAACAAGATCTTCTCGTTTGGATGTCTTATTAGATATTCCTATTCGCACTTAGATTTTCATTTTTCTTTTAAAATTTATTTATTTATTTATTTTAAATGGGTTAATTAAAGACCATTAGATTCAATTTAGGGAGTGCTGATACTTTCTTTTCGCATAACTGAACTTCCGATCCCAATTATGGTAAAAGCAGAGTGAGATTAGTGGTTCATTGGCGTAGGATTAGTCTAAAAATCAATCAATAAATATTGATTATATGATCTAACTGCACCTAGGTAAATAATAGGTTAGTGTCGATTCCATCGAATTTCAATATTATTATTCCTTACCATTCCAAACCCTTCTTTGGACGTTGTGACATTTATCACACAATATTTATATGAGAATATGTAAAATCTTAAAATGTAGGACATGCCATAACAAACATATAATGATTAAAATAATAAAGTATTATTCTAAATTTTATATTACACACTATATGATGAGATGTAGATGGACACCTATATATTTGCATCTTCATCTTTTCTTTTTTATTTTGTGAAAAGTCTCAATACTTGACTTCTTTTGTTGTAAATATAAACAATTTGATTGTAGCTTATTTTCTAGAAAACTTAAAGTTGCAGCGTATATTATTTTAATATTTATGAATTAAGCAAAATAAATAAATACATATTACAATGAAGTTTTTTTATTCCTAAAGTATAATAAGAAAAGAGTTGAAATAGTCATATCTATGGTATTTTTTTTTTCACTCTCTCTCTCTTTTTAATTCATTTACTGAACATTTAACATATTTATTAATGTGTACTATACTATTCATGCAATGTAGATATAATTTAGTTTTCTTTTATAGTATTAATTATTAATTCCTCAAAACTTTATCTTTTTATTATTTCCCCACAATTTAATTATTTTTTCCTACGTTCTAACATGTTAATTCATCTATTTTTTTCATCATTTGAGCAAAAAATAATTCATTAGCTTTTTTACCCCTTCATAAACATTTTTGTCACACACTGAGTCAAGTTTATTAATGATAATATTTCTTAAACTTAGAAGGATAATTTTGTCAAAAAAAATTATAATTATTTATGAGACTGTTAAATTTAATATTGTTTATTAATAGAAGGAAATCTTTACTATTTATCTTTAAAAATTTGAGAAGATATTAATAATAAAAAAATATATTATAGAATATATCTTTTTTAAAAAATTTATCCTTTTAACAAATTGAGTTTGGATGGTAGATAGTTAGCGCTCCGTTAAACAAAAAGTCCAAATTCATGCCCTGGGCATATGACCGGGTGGCAAGGACGCATCTGGGGGCCGTTTGTCGGTACCCCGGTTCAATTCCAGTTGATGCCTCATGGAGCCGGCTGTGGATGGTAATACAATTAGTGTGGAGTTAGCTGTGCATGGTAATATGACACGTGTCCTGAGGTTGGGTCGGGAAGGGCCACCTGCGGGTATAATCCTGAATTCGATTTCTGCCACTTAAGTTGCACATCCGTGATTTACATCCTATGTAAGTGGAAGGCATCGTTGGCGTAAGCAGAGTTTGGTGTCACACCGGGGGTCCAAAGGGCTCATTGGTGGCCGAGTGTTTCCTTATATAAAAAATACAAAGTCCAAATTCATAACCCATGACCATTATCCCAGGCGGCAGCTGCCCAGTCAGCACAGTGCCGAGGCTCATTCCTAGTCGTCGCCAAATCAAGTTCAAATTAAAATTATGACTATTCTTTGAGAGAAAAAGCCCACTCTAACCCAGATTTGGAAGAAGAAACCCTAGGGAGAGCTTCACATTTCCGTACGCCGCACGGTTGAGAGGAGGGGTGAGGAGAGCTTCGCTTTGACTATTCGCTGATTGCTGGTAGCTGAGTGCAACCTCGTATCTTCGTCGATCTTCGTCTACGGCACGGCAGGCCCCCATCTACCACCACACGACAGAGCCGGCAGACCGCCAGTCGCCAGTTCGCACGTCCGCAACGGCAGCGGTTATTCCGGTGAAGAGGTGTGTCCTCTCGGCCTATAACATTTGATCTCAACTCATATATTTCGAATTTTTGAATTTCTTTTGAAAATTAATTATTGTTTGTGTCTTTCTGATTTGATTTCTGACAGCAATAATAATACTAATTACAACACTGATCTTTGAAGAATTGAAATGGTGATTTTTACCAATCAAAATACTGATTATGAAACATTAATCAATGAGTTTTGATTTGTAAAAAAATAAACTTGGAATTTTACATGCTAAAAACACTAATTAACGTGCTGATTTTTGAAAATAGTTAAAACACACTAAAAACACTAATTGAAACACTAATTTTTAAAACATTAAAGACTCTACCTGACTAATTTTTAAGCATTAAAATTCTGATTTTCAAACACCTAGGCACCTTAAAACACTGTTGTTGTTACTAATTAAGAAATAAAAAAACTGGTTTCTAAGCACTAAAGTATTAATTTAAACACTATTGTTATATAAAGGCTCTCTCTCCACATATATGCATGCTTTGTTTTAACTGTTCAGATTCTTCAGAATTTGTTTCACATATTTTCTTGCACTGCTTTTTTGCATGGAAGGTTAGGAACAATCTACTCAATTATATTGGAGAAAGCGGCATTTGTCCATGGACAGTGGAGGAATTTTTGGCAATATATTTTTGTTAGGTTTGGTAGGAAGAAGGAAGGAATTGCATTATGGAATTGTGCTTTATTTGTAGTGCCTTTGGATTTGTGGAAGGAATGTAACTTGCATATATTTTCAAGGAAGAAGTTATCATATTTGCTGGTATGGGAAAAGGTTCATTTTATGGCTTGTTTATGGTGTGTGTCAATGGAAACTTCAAGGGGATGTGTTTTTCAGATGTTCAATGTGATTGGCATTCCCTTCTTAGGGCGAGCTGATTTTCTTTTGCCGCCTTTTACATTTTGTGTGTGTGCGAGTGTTTTTTTTTTTTTTTTCCCCGGGGATTCTCAGATTTCGTCAAGGAGATGTCTTCTGTCCTATTGTGCATTCTTTCTCTATCTAATGAATTTCTTTTTCTATGAAAAAACACTGTTTTTTTTTAGAGTTAAAACATTGGCCGTCTTTTAGCACTACAAAACATAGGTTTTAGCACATGATTACAATAACGCTAGAAGCATTCATTATTGACGTTCCAAAATTACCATTCACTAAGAAGTGAGTATTATTTTAAAAATTAGTTCAGGCAATGAAGCTGTCAACCAAATGAATGTAGAACAGTTGGTGAATCTTTGTGTGTGTATATTCATGATGTTCTGTTAAATTTAAGTGTTGTGTTCAGTCTATGACTTCTGTTGAAAATTCTGAACTTCCCTTGGTCTTCTAATTTCTATGATGTTTGCCGTTGGCTAATTTTGGTGATTGTACAATTATACTATTATACACTTGGTTTTTGCTTGATTTCTTTGAGAGTGACATTAAGAACAAGGCTTGTTGTAGTCTTATACAGTTCTTGAGCCCAGATGTATGCATGTTGTGCTGCAAGTCCACTCAGACTAATGCACACTTTTTTTCTCATCGCCGAGTAGCAATGGATCTTTGTTTTTGTTTTTGTTTTTGGGGGTTTTGGAGAAATGTGGGTGGCTCAACAATATTTGTACGATTTCTTATGTGGCTCAACAATATTTGTACGATTTCTTAGTTCTGAAGTATTGGGGTTTTGGGAAGAGTAGAAATGGGAGGATTCAATGCTTTTGTGCAGTGCATGCAATCTAATGGATGCTGTGGCTTGAGAGCAAAGCTAGGATATTAAAAGCTAGTTGATTTCTCCTTCACAACTGTGTCATAGGGTTAATTTTGGAAGATGCTTTGAACCAAATGCCCTTGAAGGTACTCCCTTCTATTTTATTTTCTTGCATAGTTCAATTTGTTGACTTTCTACACACGAGATTAAATTAGGGCAAATATTATTATCTAACCTTTTTTTTATGATAGCAAAAGAAAATCTATTAAGAAAGAATGTACAATCATATTGAGGATACTAAATCCTCAAAAAAGGAGAAAAAGCAAAATAAAACTCGGAAAAAGAAAAAATAAAAGCAAAATAAAAAAAAAGCTAATATCAGCCCATAAATTCCCACTTCAATCCCTTCCCATCATAGTTCATTGAACACGTCAAATTAGCTAGTTCCCTTTGACCTGACCCCTCTTCACCTTTGATTTTCCCTTGTCAAGCCTGACTTCATTACCCCCTTGATCAGACAACTTATGGCCCAATTCATCCATTAAACACTGAGTTTCATTGTCTTTCCTAGAGATTTCTTGGACTAGAGTAGGTAGAATTCTATCATTAACCTTTTGAAATGTGGTTTAAGCTATTTTTCATGATTCTAGGGTCTCGTTGTGAGATTATATTACAATTGATGTGACATATTTTGTTGGTAGTCTTAACATTTAAATGTACTTCGGAAAGTCCATGAATGCTATCTCTTAGATTTATCCTCTTTTCATTCCCCATATTAAATTCCTGGTGGGAAGGAGTAGTAATATTTGCTTTTGGAAAGATCCTTGGTTGGGAAATGTAGTTTTATCTACCACTTTTCTTTGCCTCTTTCGCTTGAGCTAAAGGCAATATGGTTGCGTTTCCTACTTTGTTGTTGATCCAAGTGGTCCTTTATATTCTTAGGATTTTCATTTTCGTAGACCATTGAATGATAGGGAGCTGGTATATCAATCCTCTTTGTTAGCTTTGGTGAATATATTTCATTTTTATTTGAAGGAGGATAGTCGGTCTTGGTCTTTGGATAATTTGGAGGTTTATCCTTGAAAATCTTTTTGTGATTTACTAGTTAGATCTAATTCCTCTTTTCCTCTTTGTAAATCCATTTGGAAGGCCAAAGTCTCCTCTAAAATTAAGGCTTTTGTCAAGTTGGTTGCGTTTTATTGAATTGATACCAATAACTTGCTACAAGTTAGGAGACCTTCGAAGGCTTTCTCTAGATGCCTATGTTCTTTGTTTTAATTGTTTGGAATGTGCATCACATCTGTTTATGCATTGTAATTATGCTTGGAGGGCATGAAATAAGTTATTTGGTTATCTAGGCAAATGTTGGATGAGTTTAGAAGCAATGGAGACTTTTTGGGAAGTTTCTTTTGTTGGTTTTGGCAGTAAAAAAGAAAGTGCCACGCTTTGGAAATGTGCTTTCTTTGCTGTATTTTTGGGGTTGTGGATGGAGCATAATGCGCGTATCTTTCAGGGAATTAGTTGTCACATTTGCTGGTTTGGGAAAAGATCCATTATTTGATTTCTTTTTGGTGTGTGGGGCAGGGGAATTTTAAGGGAGTGAGCTTTTTTGATATTCAGGGTGATTGACATTATGTATCGGATTGTTAGTTTGTGCTGGATGTTTTGGTCTATTTAATTTTTTGGTTTTTTCTTTGTTGTTTCTTTGTTTTTTGTCTGGTTTTTGCAGACTTTGTTAAGGAGATGTCTTATTCTCCTGGTTATCTATTGATGATATTCTTCTTTTGCTGCAGAAAAAGAGATCCAACCAATCACTTGAAGTCATGTTTTAACATTATCTCATAGATTGAGTTTTGGTTTGGGAAAACAATCACTAAAAAGTTAAACACACACGCACAACCCGCCTACATACTAAACATGGGGCATGGGTGCAACATGCATGGTCCTAAGGCTTCAAATTCTTATTTTAGAAGCAGTTATAGAGATAATTTAGAAGGGGATAGAAAAACGATGTAAGTATTGCAAAATGTCTACCTATATGTTCATATTTTGAATGTTTTTTTTATTAAATAATACGTGTGAATTTAGAGAGATTTTTTTTTGAATATGATGAAGGAAAAATGTCAATTGAAAACTGTTTCTTGCGCGCGCGCGTGTGTGTGCATAAACATATAATTTGTCCAACTCATGAAGGGATTAGGGGCGGAGCTATTGTAATTAGCTATTTCATGGAGGATGAATTATCCTCCATCTTCTATTTGTTTGTTTATTTATTAATGGACTTTTGTTGTCTTAAAACGATGATAATCAGTGATGTGGTAATTTGATTGTCGTAAGCAAATTTTGACAATGCAGCTGTGGTGAAGAATAAATAGGAAAAAGGAGAAGCAAAAGACGATGATAATGATGACAACTAGACTAGTAATGGTGACAAATGATGGGAGTCAGCTTTATGGAAGAGGATGAAGATGTTTATGCCGTTATATTTTGAAAATCACAAGGCTTTAGTTTCTGTTTTTGGATTACTGGTTTTGTTTCTTGTAATTACCTATCTCATGGAGATGAATTACCCTCCAACTTCTGTTCTTTTGTTTAGTTATTAATGGATTTTTGTTGTCTTATAAAAAAGATGTTAATCAGCAATGTAGTAATGTGATTGTTGTAAGCAAATTTGACAATGCAACAGTGGAGAGGAATAGAATGAAAAAGGAGGAGAAGAAGAAGGTGATGATGATGACAGTTAGAGTAGGGATATTGACAAATAAGAAACAACTTTGGGGGGGGGGGGGGGGAGGGCGATAGTTAAGGCATTAGATGTTGACAATCTCAAAGATTTAGTTTCTATTTCTGGTTTTGGATTTAAGAATTTTTGACAATGATACAAAACAGCTCCTTAACTTTATATTTATTTATTTTTGAAGCTAGAAGTTTAATTTAAATTACTAAGATGAAATGGTGCAGGGAATAATTGTGATCGATGGTGTTCTTCCGAAGTGTTTCTGTGCTTTCAAAGCTCCGCTCTCATCTTGTAAGTTTAGAATTTGTTGGAAAAAAACCTGCCCTATATTATTGATTGAATAGAGGTTTTTACTTTTTAACACTTTTGTTAAATTGTGTAACTTGTTCATTTGGAATTGGCTGTATGGTATTATTATTATTATTATTATTGGTTTCTAACTCAAAAGGAATATTGCAGGGCCAGAAGCCTAGTCTTTGCACATCTGTTCGATGGCTTCAAATGCAAAGTTCTTCTGATCTTGTAAGTTCTGAATTTGAAAATTGGCCATGTAAGGCTCAAAGAATGGATAACTGCAATTGTCAAATTATTAATTAGAGGAGGCTCTCTCCATGAAGTTCTATAATTTGCCAAAAACAGTTGGTGTTGGGCCAAGTTTATTGGACCTACGGTTTGATGGTTCTTTTTTAGGAGGTATATTTACCCAATTTATTGCCAGTGCTGTCATATTCTATGAAGCATAAATAAAGACATAATTTATTACAAGAGCTGTCAAACCAAAATGGAATGAGTTACTTGTTGCAGACAATAACTTTGTTAGCATACGGTAATCTAAGCACAATTGCATGTTGATATCATGTTTCTTTTGAAACAACACTGGTTCTTTGGTGCTTTTGAGGGTTGTAAATAGCCTGCTTCCAATTAATCATGAAGCTGCTTCTGTAATTTTGCTAACTTTTGAGGGGCCATTCAATATATTGCCCTTTAACAAGGGTTTCAGCTCATGCTCTGCACCTCATCGTGGAGACAAGCTGTACTGGCGAGCAGCATTTGCTACTTTTCACTACTTTTTTGATTATAAGTGAAGCTTAACCTAAGAAACTATAAAGATAAAGAAATATGAAATATGGAATGCTCATATATTAAACAAGAGCAAAAATGCATAGCGATAGAATGCATTTTTGTATCCAAATTAGGTGTAAGAGAAACTTAAAAATCAAGCGAAAAGAATGTACAATATGAAAATATGTAATTTTGTTGATAGAAAAACTAAGTTTTATTTGACTGCTAATTATTAAAGAAATACATACTAAATGTCAAAGAAAATAAATCCAAAAAAGATTTTTTATTTAGAAAATTATTAACTTAAATCAACATAAAAAAATTGAGTTATAAGCTTCAATTAAGGGAAAAAAACTAGTTTGATAATGTAGTGGCGTATAGTGGTCTGTTATGGTTTGTAAAATGATCCATAATGGACTGTATGGCCAATACGGTAATGAATTGGAGGACCTCTAAGGTATTGCCCTTTAACAATCTTGGAACCATTGACACTGTTTAGCAGTGGCTGTAACGGCCATTATGCACAAGACTTTCCATTGTTTCCATTCGGCGAGCCATTCTGCTTAGCTGTGGGAAAGTTTTATCAGGCATAGTTTGTCTAGCGTTGGTGGTTGCCAATGTGATAGGCAAGTTTTGAACTCCTTGTCTAAGAAGTTCAACCCTTGCTCATGGTTTCATACCTTCTAGGGCTCAACCAATTTGCACAGGCTGAATACTCCACATCCTATAATGGGCCATGCGACACTAGTTGTACCACACAAGCTTAACTAGTGACCCAAAAGTAAATTGTAAAACTCACCATATAAACACGTTCTCAATCATCGGATACAAAATAAGCGGTAAGCGGTAAACAAGCATGAAGTAAACATGAGAGTTTAGTGGTAAACAGTAAAGCAACACAATTCATTTTGTTACCCTTCTATAAATGATGTGCATTTAGCAAAGGAGGCAAGTAGACTAAACGCATTTATAATATCAAGTTATACAAAGATTAATGAACACAAACATTCCTCTAAAGAGCTTTCCATGCCATTTCTAGTCTAGTACAAGGAAACATCACGATGACAGAGGAGTCATACTCGCCCATTTTCTCTTAGACATTACTTAAAAAAGAATAAACTTTACACAAGTATTTACATGATGATTACCCACCCAATATGCTCAAGAAAATGGGTCATAGGCAAGCATGATGCCCTGAACAAGCTTAGCTTGTGACACTTGGGACTAAATTGCATAGGTATTGCTTCTTTGCATTAATTTTTTGCTTGAAGGTGTTTCCCAATAGCTAGTTTTATGAGTGTGCAATAGCATGAGGAATTAGTTGTGGTGAATAATATTCTCAACCTGCTACATAGAAATGAAAGACAAACATCATCTATGTGGTTGAATTGAAAATTGTTTGTATAAGGCTTGGGGATGATGATTATTAGCTAGATAAAATTGATCTTCGTTGTCCAACTCGCAGGAATATTATGGCTGATTTGTAATTTTTGGAATGGAAAAAAATTGTACGTATTGGTGCCATGTCAAAATAGGCCACTTTGGAAGTTGATGTTTTTGTGTCTAGAAAAGTAAATGATGGAATGTCATTAGCTTGGTAATTTAGAATGCTGATAGAACACTTTTTTTTTTTCTTTTGTTTGTAAAACTGTTCTATTGATTTTGTATATTTGCTACTTCATGAGCCACATTACATCTGCTGCTGTGCATCTCTGTTCTTTTTATGGTGTATTTAAAGGCTTCATTATAGTAGAGTATCAAATTGTTACATGTTTTGCATGTTTTATTTTTAAGCAGTTTTAGTGGGATTTATAACTTGATGTTAGAGTTGATTACAAATATTCCTTCTTATATGAATAATATATGATCTTTATTGTCTAGGACCTTCATTCACAGTTGAAGGAATTGATTCCAGAACAACAGGTTTGTTTTCCTAGATTTAATAGAGTTCCATTTGCATGAGATTAATTGTTTAGTGTGTTCATGTGCTTTATGCTGAATAGAGTGGATTTTATTATGAAAGCTACTGTTATGTTTGGTTCTTGTTTTTAATCTTATCTCAGTTAAGCATTGGGATGCAATATGCCTTGTGAATGTGTTTTCCTTCTTGTTGTACTCATGGATTGATGAGCTAACCTGGCATCTAGCTTTAATTGTTGGACTTAGGGCGTTCATTAACCTGTTGAGCATGCTAGTGAGTGGACATCTGACGTGGGCTGTGGTTTATTATGTTGTCTTTTGACTTTTTTGGGGTTTCCTTAGTGTGGGGTAATCCTAGAGCGGTGGATTTTTTGAATCCGTTAGTGGAAAGGGTGACGAAGTGATTTGATTGTTGGAAGGGGGCTCTTTTCTCTCTTGGGGGTAGAATCACTTTTATTCAGGTTTACCTGTCTAGTATTCTGTTGTATTTCATGTTTGTTTTTTAAAATTTGAGTGTGGATTGCTAACAAGCTTGAGAGAATTATAAGAGATTTCTTGTGGTCTGGTGCATGGGATTGTATGGGTCACGTAGTGAGTTGGAAAGAGGTTTGTAGGTCTGAAAAGGAGGAAAGGGGCTGGGTCTTGGTAAGTTGGTGTCTAAAATTACCGCTTTTTCAGCTAAATGGTTATGGCGCTTTCCCCTAGAAGATTCTTCCCTCTGGCATAGAGTAAAAGGTAGTGAGTTTGGGTTGAATGAGAATGGCTGTGACTCCTTCGTAGTTTAAGATGTTTTTTGGAGTCTGTGGAGGTCTATTGCTTAGATTTTTCGTTATTCACTCTTCACTAAATTCAAGGTTTGGAGGGGTTCTTGTATTTGTTTTGGAAACCCTTGGTTAGGTATGATGTACTTTTCACATCTTTCCCTCGCCTCTTTAGGTTGAGCTTAGGGTGGAATAGTGTCATCTCTCTTTGTTGGCTATTTGACTTGTCATTTTGTTTCTTGGAATCTCCATTTCAGGAGGCCTTTTAGTTATAGGGAATTGGCGGATTTGTTGTCGCTGTTGTTGATTAATTGTAATCTTTCTTCAGGGAGGGATGTTCCTTCTTGGGATTTGGATCATTTTTGGGTGTACTCTTGCAAATCATTCTTTGAATTCTTGACCCATTCAAATTCTTTATTTCCTTTCTATTCCATTATCTGGAAGGACAAAGCTCCTCCCAAAAATTAAAGCTTTTACTTGGTTGGTTGTGTTTAGTAAAATTAACGCCAATAATTTGTTGTAGATCAGGAGGTCTTTGAAGGCTCTCTCTGCTGATGTTTGTGTGCTCTGTTATAGGAACTCCGAGACAGATTCTCATCTTCTTTTGCTTGGAGGATTTGGGTAAGTTATTTGGTATTTTGGGTGAGAGTTGGGTTTGTCCTATTTAGGTGGGAGACTTGTTAGCTACTTCTTTCCCAGGTTTCGGAAGGAGGGAGGGTAAGGCAGCTTTGTGGAGATGTAGTATATTCTCAGTCTTGTGGGGACTTTGGTTGGAGCGTAACGTATGGATCTTTTCCAGGGAAAAGTTAAACTGGTTACTGGTGTGCGAAAAGATCGAGCATATGGCCTCTTTGTGGCGTGTGAGTTTGGGTTTTTAGGGGTGCTGGCTTTCTAGATTACAAAGAGATTGTTTGATCATGCTGGTTTGTCATTAAATTTTTCTTTGTTTTTAGTTTTTTTTTTTTTTTCCATTTAGTTTGTCCCAGAATTTTTGCAGGAGATGTCTTATTCTCACTCTTGTAAATTGTTGTCTTCTTTTGCTATAAAAAAAATCATTGGACTTAGGGTTGCAATTAAGCCGACCAAACTGAGCTGCAACATGTTTAGACTTGGCTCGTTTAGTGAACAAGCTTTGCAATTGAGCTCAACATGAGCCGAATTCTGTATTTTTCATGTTTGATTCGTTTATTAAATGATCTTAATATGAGCCTAATTGATCCTAAGCGTTCCTATTCTTAACTTGTTCATATCATCATTTATTAAACCTTAAATTGCTCACTAATGTAAATGAACAAACTATTTGGTTCTATTGCAACCTTCGGTCGATTATTTTGACTTATTGTCCAATATTATGAAAAAAAATTAAAAGATAAATAAGGATATATGACTAGTGATGACTTGAGAGACAATGCATTTTAAAATATATACATAGAACAACACATCACTTTAAAATGTGTTCTAAGCTGTGATCATAGATGAGCCTCTTAATGAGACAAATCAAAATTTGAGTTTGTGTGTGTACAAATAAGTTGCATGATGAGTTAAATCATGAGCCTACTAAACAAGTCTATTGCTGAGCTTATAAATGAGTTGACTTGTGAGCTAGTTAAATGAGCTAACTTGTAGCTCACAAATGGCTTGACTCTTTTGCAGCCCCTATGGTTGGTTAGGCCCACAAATACGATTTTTGAATATGATATGTGCTTTTTAAGTCATGGGCTAGAAGTCTATTTTCCCTCTTTAGGTGATGATTCTGTGTAAAGATGCAGCAATTGTGGAGGCACAGTGCGACCTTCGACTGATGCAGTGGTGGCGGCAGATGGTCTAGAAGACATTACTTCATCTCAGGTTTGAGGTATGGAGGGGGCTAAATGTTGGGAGCCCAAGATTAATGGATTGGGCTTAGAGTTGAGTGGGGCAGGGATAATACACATATTTCGAACTTGGTTCAACTGATGGGTGGTATTGGGCTTAAGTCAACTATATTTAAAGGGAAGCCCGTTCCAACTAACTTATCTCCTCTGGAGCAGGCCCAAGACACATCTCAAATTCTCAGGCTTTGCAAGTTTCTTCTGTTAGATATCAGGCCCAAAACCCATTGAAGAAATTAATGAGCAGCCCATGGTTTCAGGTAAACCTCCTCCAAAGCTTGGGTGAGGCTTGTGTGGGGGTGGGTGTTGAAATGGATGGGCACAACAGACTTGGTCTTGGGCAGCAAAGGTGGAAAGGGAAGGGATATTTTGAAGATAGATGAGTTTACTGATGGGGTTCCTATGGAGGTTGGTTGTCGAGAGGTACTTGTGGATATGACTGAATTGGGAATCAAGAATGTGCTAGTTCCAGTAACGACAAGGTGAGGATTGATGGGTAAAAAAGTCATAGATTGCTGAAAATGCAGCTACATCAAAGGTTTACACTTGTGGGAGGTGGTAGAGTAAGGAAATAAGGGGTTGCTCAATTGAGAAGCTTCTCAAGGCAGATGGGAGGCCAGTTAAGTTCATCAAAAAATGCAGTGTTGGTAATTTTTACATCGAGGATTTGAATGGGTTGAAGTCATATTGAAAAAGAAGGTTAAGTGGGGAAATTCTGTTGGAGAAGAAGAAGTGGTGTGATGTTTCAGATGAGGGTTGTTTTGTTAGTGATTTTGATTGTGACAAAGGGCTACTTACAGGTGAAGTTCGTGAACAAATTGGTTATGGATCAGATTATTTTGGTTTATGGGGGCTCACTCCTTGCAGTATTCATCTCAACAGAGGCTTTAGAGGGAGCTCTTGGTTTGAGGGATTTTTGAATTAAAAGAGATAGAAGACAAGATTGAGCAGAATGAGACTGCTACTGATTTTGTGTTTTTTCTTCGACATGTGCTAGGTAAAAAGGTGTGCTGTTAGCTTACTCAAAAGGAAAGGAAGTCCGTCTGCTTGAATGGTGGCAAAATTAAGGCTAGGAAGGGGCAGCTGGACCTGGATAATTTGCAGTATCCAATCAGTTACGATGGGAAAGGACAGAAAAAAAGAGCTTTTCTTAGGCAGTGTTTTGTTCATGCTTAGGTTGGGTTTGGGTGGTGGGTGATGGTGGTTCAAATTGTGGGCAGTGATGGTTTGGATGGTCTTTAGTATTTGTTTTTATATTTTTTGGGGATTCTTTGTCCACTCTTGCTTGCATCTTCTCTCCTTCTTAATATATCCTCTTTTGTCATCTGAAAAAGATGTATCCAATGTCTAAGGCTGTTCATGATTTATCTCAAATTGTTACTGACAAGTTATTCTATTGTTAATATCACAGACATTTAAAGCATCTAACATTTTGGTAATAAGTAATCAGTGGATTGTTAGAACTCTTTTTTCCCTTCTTGTCTTTCTTAAAGGAACGTCTGAAGAAACTGAAGACAGATTACGGAAAGGTTCAACTTGGGAACATTACTGTTGATATGGTAAAAAACTTCCATCAATTTCTTCCAGTGTGTGTTTTTAAACATAAAAAAAAAAATCGAATTGTTCTACTTTTTTTTATTTTTATTTTGCCACCTTGGCAGAATATTTAATTATATTATTTAAATTTTATCAAATTGTTTGCATGCTGCAATTTTGAAGGTACTTGGTGGGATGAGAGGAATGACTGGATTACTGTGGGAAACATCATTACTTGATGCTGATGAAGTACATATCCTTTTACTAAGTGTTCTTTATTTAAAAATGAATTAGGAAAAATTAGTGGATTTCAGGCAAGGTTATTAGTTTTATGTATGGAATGTTGACTATTGTCTTTCAGGGAATTCGTTTTAGGGGTTTGTCTATCCCTGAATGCCAGAAAGTGTTACCAGCTGCAAAGCCAGGGGGTGAGCCTCTGCCCGAGGGTCTTCTATGGCTTCTATTGACTGGAAAGGTATGTTCTCTATGTTTAAGACAATAAGCCCTTTATTTTTATTTTTATTTTTATTTTCAAAATTTAAAATGAAATAGAAGGGACAAGGAGTCGTTATCACTAGATGGATACTTTTTACCCCATGCAAGCCATAGGATATACATATTTAGTTTATTATTTATTAAATAATCAATTTAAATATTTGATTATAATACATTTATACATTCAAATTGCTATGAAGGGGTTGCATTTGGATAGAACAACTTTGCTAACCATCTAATTATACTTAGACATAAGGTTTTACCAACATATTGGGAAATTCCAATTCATTGAAACAACTTTCCAAGATTGTCATCTTTGTTGGTAGCATAGTAGTCAAATGCATGCCTAAGCGCGAAGCGCACTGAATTAATGAGGCTGATGCCTCAGAGGGGTTGAGGCTAGGCGACGTTTAAGAGGCACAATGAGGTGCAGCGAGGCGCGAGGCGTGGCTCACAAATATTCAGATTATACTTTATTTTTTCTTCTCTTCTAATCTCAGCCATCTGTTTGTGGGGAGCTAGGTGTGGCTCACAAATGTTCAGATTATACTTTATTTTTTTCTTCTCTTTTGATCTCAGCCATCTGTTTTCTTTCTTTATTCTTTATTTTTTGCTGTTCTTATGGAATTGCTACCACTTTTTTCCGGACATATATGCTCTGCTGCTCTCTTACTTCTTTCTTCTTTTCTTATTCTTCATCTGGCCCGCTGTGCTGCTCGCAGTCTGTGAACCCTCTTTTTTAATTTTTTTTTGTTTCAATGGCCTTTTTTTTTTTTTTTTCTTTTTTTGAAATTTCTGCTCAGCTGCTGCTCAGTCTTCTTATTCTTCTTCTTCACTGCTCTGCTGCTCTGTGCCACATCATTAATGCTCCTTTTTTTCCCCTTTTTATTTTGCAGTTTTATTTGGAACATAAGCTGTTTTTTTTTTTCCCTGGAAACATTTCTTTTTCCAGCATTTCTGCTTCTGTGGTCTGAAATTTCCGGCATCAGTCAGTGCGGCATTGCTGCTACTTTTGCTGTTTTAAATTTATTATTTATATTTTTTGACTTCCCTGGTGCTGATTGCTGCTTCTATTTTGTGGAAGTTATGGCACGAACATCACATATTATTGAAAATTTGTGTTATAGTTTTCATTTTATGTCCTAATATTGAGTATTTCAATATTTTAAAATTCAAATATTAGTCCTAGTGTGTTTACAATCAAGAATCCATTATCTAGTATTACAGGCAATTTTGTTATATGTGTGCCTCACCTCCATGAGGTGCGCGCACGTGCGCCTCGCACCTCTCACCTAGGCTCCAGGTACCTTTGCACCTCAGTGTGCCTTAGACCTTTGACTAGTATGATTGGTAGGGTAGTCCTCCAAATATTCCTACAAAGCAATGTCGTTTACCCTTTTGATCCCATATTTTCTAAAAAGTCCAAATTCATTTACTTGTTTTTTTATAGAAAAAGAAGATAATTTATTAAAACTGGAAAATGGAGTACATAATATGGAGGACAAGGAGTCCTCTACAACAAGCTAGAAAAGCTATAAAAAACAATACAAAACAAGAAAAACCATTACAAAAGTGCTGCCTTCCAGTCTGTAACGAGGTCAGACAGCAGAAAACTCCTGAAGAAACTCAAGGGGTGCACCCACAAAGAGGCAAGGAAGGCCACTCTATCCCACAAAATTTGTGAGGAAGTTGATCGAATTATGAAAATCCTGGCGTTTCTTTCTATCCGCAAGGTCAAGGATAGAAAAAATGGCCTCACGTCATAGAGCTCTGCAACTACTATTCTTTCTGAAGTCCCTGAAGTTAACTGAAGAAAGTCTCTCATTTTTTGTGGAGCCACCCACTCTTCCCTAGCCAAAGAGAAAAAAGTGATTCCAAAGCTGCGATTCCATCTTGCAATGCATAAAGAGATGTGCATTGGATTCACTATTTTCACACCACATGAAACACATATCAGGACTGAGAGTCATAAAGGGTCTTCTCCTTTGAAGCATATCATGTGTGTTAATCCTTTCAAGAATCACGATCCAAACAAAAGCCTGATTCTTTCCCAACACCTTAACTATCCAAAGACAGTTGTACCAAGGAAAAGGATTAGGGGTATGGGTTTCAGTAGATGCGGAAGAAAAGACTTAGAAGTAAATATATCTGAAGATCCCCCTCCCACACTCTCTCATCCTCACTAGAAGAGGAAATGTGTTGGTTCAACAAGCAAATAAGGGTAGTGCTCATCAATCTCTTTTTCATTGATATTCCTAAAGAAGTGGAAATCCCAAGAAGAATGACACCCCTTAGAAGAAATAAAGGAACTAATAGGAGCATTATGAAGCAAAGAGAGCTTAAAAAGACGAGGAACTTTGAATTCCAACGAAATCTCTCCCCTCCACCCTTGGACACACACACATCTTCCTAGAAGCAAACTTTACTGCTAATACCTAATTTGAATTGAATGAAAGGAAAGAACTAATTGGCTACCTGAGAGACAAGTTTCCAAGGGCATGCATGAGATATGAAGCCACTGCTCCTCGCCTCCTACCCATTCCGTTTGATCCATACTTTCTCTTTATCACCTTATACAAAGGGACTCAGTTTCCAAAGGGAATCTCCAAAGCCATTTACCTATAAGAAAGTTGTTCTTGGATACCACATTCCTAGTGCCCAAACCTCCTTCAGACTTAGGTTTCCTAATCAAGTCCCAGCTAACAAAATGGTCATGTCTACCCTCCCCATAACTTGACCCAAGGAAATCACACATCAAACTCTCTAAACCTTTCTTACTCATCACATTATCTACAAAGCCCTAGTTGATCCTATCGTAGGCTTTCCCAAAGTTCACTTTAAAAAGAATACCCTTTCTGGCTCTCCTTATTCACATCTTCTATCACCTCGATTGTCGCCAACGCTGCATTTGAGATGTCTATTGTGAATAAAGTGGATTGAGGCAAGGTGATAGTTTCCCCGAAGACAACTCTGAGTCTATTAGTGAGGGCTCTAGAGTAGATTTTATAAAGGCTTGTGACCAAGCTAATCGAGCTAAAGTCCCTAACTATTCTAGCTCCCTTTTTTTGAGGGATAAGGGTGATAAAAGTGGAAATAGCACTATTGTTAACAACACCCTTATGATGAAATTCTTCAAAAAATTTAAGGATATCCGCCTCCTACTCACCCTAATTTTCTTGAAAGAAAGCCATCGAAAATCCATCCGGACCTTAGATTTAGTCTCTGCTCATGTCAAAAGTCGTTTTTATAATTTCCTCAACCTCAAATAGTCTTTCCAATCATTAAGCAAAATTCTCCATAATGGGGCTTGATCTTCCACCATTGGCCTGTTTGGATTTTCCTAAGAAAAAAGAAATTTGTAGAAGTTGGTGATCTCGACTCCTATTTGGTCTTTACCTCTCAACACTTGACCTAAGCCGAAAATCAACTCCTTTAGGTAGTTTTTTCTGCTTCTCCCATTTGTAACTTTGTTGAAGTAATTGGAGTTACAATCGTGCTCCTTAACCCATTTAACTTAGATTTTTGAAACCAACTCATGTCTTCTCTCATAAGGAGGACGTCTAACTTATTGCTAGGCTTCACCCTTCTACACCTATCCTCTTCCTCAAGGAGTCCACTCTCTTCCAACTTGTCCAGGGCAGAAATCTTGGAGAGGATCTCATTTTTAGCAACTGCGACATTCCCAAAAGTCTCCATATTCCAAACTTTCATCTTGGATTTTAGGAATTTCAGCTTTTTAAGAATTTAAACCCTCCCTAAACTTTAACCTGACACTCACTCCACCAACTTTTATCATTCTCTTGGAAGGAAGGATGAATTGACCACATGTTCTCAAAATGGAAAGGAGTAGGCCCTTGCTTCATGGGTTTGGATTTTAAAAGGAGGGTAAAGTGATCAAAAGTGGGCCTAGGGAGGATTTGCTGAACAAGATGTGGGGAAGCATTCTCTCATTTAATAGTGAACAAAAATTTGTTAATACGTGAGCAAGCCCTACTATCCCTAGAAGACCCCCTTGGTGAAACAACCATTGTCAATAGGGATATCTCTAACCCCACACTCTCGAATAAAACAGTCAAACTTCCTTATGGTCGAGGAGGTCCTAGAACACCCTAGGATTTCTTTAGAAGTGCGAGCTAACCCCACTCCCATCCCCCCCCTCCAAAAAAAAAAAAAAAAAGAAATTTGAGGACTACACAAACTAAAAATGTCCCTCAACTCCTCAAAGAGCTGGGTCCCTAAAGGGAAAAAGACTCTTCAAGGACATCCTTAATGGACGCTACTCTAGAGTCCCACACAATAATTTGACCCCCCGGTGCCCTTGATGAAGGGAGAGACCCCCAATCTCCATTTCTACTGTCCCAAAGACTTCTAATTAGGAATGAACCCAAATTCATCTTAGTTTCTTGAAGGAATAAAATGTCAAGACTAGGATTAGAGATGAGATCCTTAACCACTCTTCTTTTACCACTACTACTTGGACCTCAAACATTCCAAGAAAGGAGCTTCATTTTGTATGCAAAAAGGCCCTAGCTAGAATCCCACACTTATCATACTTAACGAATGACACCAGCCCCGTTCGCTTATTCCTTAGTTTCTTGGCTTCCTCCTTATACTCCGAATCCCCCTTCCTAAGCCTAATTCTTACCCCCCTTAAATTGACCAAAGCTAGGTCTAATTTATCTAGGAGAACTTGTGAATCTAGATTATGCCTCTCATCATTTAAAAGGTTTGAAGAAAAAGGAAAATCCTCCTCCAACGGATCCCTATACAAAGAGGAGCATTCAAGTTATTTTGAGATACCAATGGAATGGGTGGATTACTCTCGGTTGTAGCAAGCCTATCTTACATGTCCTCTAGAAGATCGTTGCTTAGACCATAAGAGTTCAAATTGGGTTAGGTTTTTGTGAGAGGTTGCATCTTGGTTTGCTGATGGATTTTGGTTTTCAATTGGATGGAAAAGGGGATTTCGATGTTTTTTCAAAGGTATTACACAGTATTGCCTATCTATTAGGTGGACGAAGGTGGGAAAGTTTTGGAGTTAGGTTTGGGGTGGAAGGTAAGAAATTTTTAGTGTATATACCTGGTGGTGGAAAAGGCATGAGGTAATGACACTTTGCGAGCAATTTTTTGAGTTGGCTAAGGAATTTTGAAAATATTTTGGAGGTGTAGCTGCTGATGGTTCTTCTCATTATAGATAGAGTTAGGTGTTGAGGAAAGGTAAAAAACAAGGGTGAGGGGGAGTGGTGAAGGTTGTAAAAGTCTAAGATCTATTTGGAAATTGGGGTAGGGAGGTTGGAAGAGAAGAGTAGTGTTGTAGATGTGGAGGTTCGATACAGAAGAAGAAGTATGGGTTCATGAAGGCATGTTCCAATGCTAACCAATCAAAATTGATTGACTAGAATGTGAAGGAAACTTGGATTCTGATTGGTGCTACTATTTTCTTTAAGGCAGCTAGGGTTGTTTTTGGGAAGGGGATCGTGAAGGGGAGTAGGCCCGGTGGTTTTTTTCTTTTCTTGGACCTGGCTCAAATAGTTGAAAAAGGAGGTGTGTCTCTCTTTTCTAAACTAGGCCAAATATTTGAGCAGGCTCAATGTTTAGATAAGTCTGATGTGGGCAGTAATATGGGGTTTAAGGGAGGACTAAATATTTTGGGCTCCATACTGAAGGAACAAGGTGATTTAGATACTTCCTTGTTGGGACCCAATAATGGGCAGGATCAAAATTCCATTCCTAGTATTTAGGAGTCTATTAGTGGGCAGGAGGACTCTGCCTTTTGATGATAAGCTTCTTACACAGGCTTCAGCTAGACCTAGAAAAACGGATTGGGTTGGATAATCCGTGGCGGATGACAAATAATACATCATTCCCATCCCAAGTATATTTTTTTTACCACCCCATGAACAAGTTATTTCGTAACATAATAACTAAAGTTATTTTAAAAATTGTAATTTGGTTATTAAACATTTAATGACCAATCTTAAAATTATATATATTTTTATTTTTTAAGATCATGAATTTAAGGCTTTTGTTTTGATCACAAGAAATGGGTATTTGGGCTTGAATTTAAGTGAGGATGTGGGATAGACATAGAGGCACATACAGTATTTCTAGTGCGAGAGTTGGGAGTGTAGGGTTGGGTCTTGGCCAATTGGGCGTATACTAATTAGTTGATGCCTAATAAGCATCGACATGTGAAATTATTTACAGATTTGGGCATTAGTTGTTAACGAATTGGTAGATATCCATCGGATAAAACCTGAAATATGCCCACCGACTCAGTTAAGGGCTGATAAACAATTTTAAAACCATATCTTACTCATTTAATGTGTGGATCAGTTATGAGTTGATTCAAGTGGGTTGGATTTGGTTTGGATAAACGGATTTTTATCCATTTCTCGAGGTCTAGCTCCAGCTCTCCAAGATACAAATTGAATTGATCAAGCTTAGGAACATAACTAGAATATAAGCAGGTTTGTTTCGAAACAAGATTGTGTTGTTAAAGGTGAGGCTACTACCAAAGAGGGATTAAAAAGTGGGATGGAAAGGGGTAAAAAATTTGAAGCTGCATGGCTGTGAATTCTGATTTTTTTTTTTTGTCCAAATGGTAATAGATTTGAGGGCAACATGGTTTATGGTTGTTGTAAGGAACAGATCATACGGGTGCGGAGATGAGGAAGGTTTTTGATGATAAGAGACAAAAATATGGTGAGTTAGTGCCAAAGATATAAGTAGAGATTCTAAAAGAGAATCTAGCATAGTGAAAGACTTTATGCCAAGAAGGAGATTGGGGGCAGCAATGGGGTAAGTAGAGGAAAGGAGGTGAAAAAATCGGGGGATTTTTCAGATTCAGGGAGTCACGATATTAGTCAGTTTGACTGTGTTGGGAGGTTGTTGTTGGATAAGATTCGAGAACAATATGGTTATGTTTCTGATTCTTGTGACGATCTAGGGGATCTATCTTATGTTCATCTTCACTTGCTAGAAGATTCGGAGTGAGTGTATTTTTGAAAATCATGGGCTGGTTAATAATTTTCAGCGTAGAGATGGAATTTTGCTTGCCCTGGTTGAGGAGATTCCTAGGGAGGAGGTAGAAACTCAAGTTCTTTTGGATAAAATGGATTTAAAGTTGACTGATTTTAGAGGAAATGAAGTGCGATTGGATGGTGGCTAAAGTCAAAAGATGAGGGGTCAGAGAGAATTGGTGAATTTGAAGAGCTCGATAAATTATGATGGAAAGGGTTTGAAAAGAGGTTTCCTTGGTTAATTTTGCCTAGTTTTATTTTGTGAGCTTAGTTTTCGCTTTTTTTTTTCTTTGATGATTTTTGTTGTTATTTGGTGGACTCCTTTTCCGTGCACGTTGTACCTTCTCTTCTTTCTATCTAATGTAGTTTCTTTTGTTATCTTAAAAAAATCGTGGATGGTATTTGTTTCAGCTGAGGTCTCCAAATTATCAACAAAGAGAATGTTGATTGAGGGAACTCTTGTGCTAAGGTTCTCATGGCTGAGGACCCTGTCTGAACTTGCCCCTTCTCAAAATGGTAACTTGCCAACTTTTTCAGAAGATGGGATCCCTGAATAGTGACTCTCCATTCCTTTGCACCTATCATTATCTCTGATGTCACTGCTCCTGCAGAGACAGTCAATAAGAAGCCGTTCATTGTCTGAAGAAAAAGGCCTGATACCACCTTCTTATTCCTTTGATGCTTCACCCTGTGATGTGGCAATTTGTTTACCCTTATTCTGATCTGAAACCCCCCTCCAAGCTGAGCCCTGACTCTCCTACAGGCAGTCGAAAGTCTTTGTAACACCTCCTTTTTTGATCTTGTACTGGTCAATTGAATGGGAGATTTCCTCCCTTGCTTTTCGGTAATGGAGCAATCTACCTCGAACCAGGGCTTCCTTATAGGAGTAAACATGCGCAGTTTTTTGTGGCTTGAAATCTGTTAATACTTGATTGGAAACTTCCTTTTGTTTGCTCAACATGCCTGTCCCTTGAATATTAACTAAGTTCAGATTTGAGCTTTTCCTTGCAAGCCCTGAACATTTCCCTTGAAAAACTAGCTTTCCCACTTTATGATATCTCTTCATTTGTTTCCTTGGATGCCAACCATATGGTGCTAGTTTAATAAACAAACGAATTTTCTTTCATGGATTCTGGTATGCAGATTGTGCTCAAAATTTCTGTGTGGATTTTCAGCAGCGAAATAAATCTCCTGAAGATGTTCACCCTTAGCCAGAGCAATAGAGTGTACTTGGGGCTATGTGGATTCTCGCCTAAGGGTTTAGTGTTTTGGTAAATAGGAAACGAAAGTGTTCAAGTTCCATCCAGCTGCAATCATATTCAGAAATGGATAAAATGTGTCTTTGTTGTCTAATTTTCTCAACAATGTGCAAGGCTCTACCATTCACCTGTTCTTATGGATGAAGAAGGTGGATTCCATTCGGACCAAAGGAACAAAGTTGAGATGCAGGAATAATGTTCTGAGGAAGACGAAGTGGCGAACAGAAGAATAAAAATAGGGTTTTAGAAGAATATTTTCTGTGTGGGGACGTGATGATGATTTTTTGATGGAGATTGCTGAATTTTGTGGAGATAATGGTTTTAGAAGGAAATACTGAAATTTGGAGAAAAATGCAGGATACAGAAGCATTTGAGACACTGTAGCTTTCCGCGTGAAGACGAGGGAGTGAAAAGAAGTGAATGGGATGAGATGGGAACAATCGTGACACAGAGCCTTATTGTGAGGAAATGAGGGAGAGAAAAGAAGGAACGAGTTTAGATGGAGACTGAGAGAGAGAGAGAGAGAGAGAGAGAGAGTGCGGAGATCAAGGTAGAAGCCATCATAATCGCTCACTAGCTGGGGGGAGAGATGGTGGAAAGAGGTGCCGGACCCTTGTGAGAAAGAGAACGCCATCGCAACCTTGAGAGAGACTACAATCCTCATCAGAAATAAATTCATTTAGTTGTTACAAAGAAGCAAAATATTTTCAATCTAGAAATTATATGAAACGTCCAAACAGATCTTATAATTTCTTGTGAAAGATAAAAAATTCAAGTCAAAAGAGACAGCGGATTGCCTTTATCATTTAGGCTGCCTATTCATTATACTTGTTTTCATTATGGATTTAAGGCAATATGCATGAATTAGACCTTGTGTTTTATAATTTATTTTTTTTAAAAAATGATTAGAGAGGGCAGAATATACAAGAAGAATAAATAAAAATGGGAAACTGGGAGAATAAAATCCTCCTTTTACATCAAAAGTAAATAATTACAAATTTCCCATTCTAGGCCCAAAAACCAAAATCAGTGCTAGAGAGTCAATCAGTCCCACTGCATGCCCTTGTGTTGCATATTTTCTATTATGTAGGATATCCAGAGTTTCTTAAATTCTTCAAAATTGTCTCTAATAGACCCATATCATATTCGGAAACATGTATAAATATTGTATGTCTGCAACTGGAAGTTCCTTCCATTTTTTTATTGCAGGAGTTCCTTCCATTTTTATTGATTTAAAAAAAAATAGACTGCAAGTCTCTACGTGATTTAAAAAAATTGCCATAAACACAATTATAACCTTGATATCCAATAGGATATATCTTTGAAGTGGAAACAGAATGTGGAATACAGGTTACCAGTTATAAGTCCCTTAATAAGGGGGGTATTGTAATCTGGGAATAATGTATCATGTATGATGTATCTCAAGGCACACTAGAATACTAGATGTTTTGTAGGGTTTTTATGCCAATTAAAATATGTTGTGTTGTGTGATACGTCAATTTCTTAATAGAACTATTATATTGCAAGCCGTGTTGTGTTTCATATGTTTTCAATAAGTGCACTAATTATGCTTGCAACTTCTCTTCCGCTTAATTCGCTAAAAATGGAGAATATTCATTCTAAGCATTGTTTCAATTAAGACTTGGTAAGCCAACTGTCAGCCCTTAATCCTTATCTTCTTTTGATGTGCTAAAGAAAACATTATCATTATGTGTAAGGGTGATGTGCCTATATACAAAATCACTTAAAAGACCAGTAGTCCCTAAAAAGTAAACAATATGAGCATCCAAAATATACAAAGTCATCAATTCAACTAGTAAGGAAACTAAGCCATCTCTCTTTAAAGAGTGAGAATCATCTCTCTTTTAAAACAGTGGGAGATGTATCTTTACCTTTGAATGCTCTTCTGTTTCTCTCTCTTCACACAATCCAAAAAAATAGTGAGGGATCATGGATGGGCCTTTTTTCTGTATGCACCTGTATGGATGCCACTCCTGGCCGAGATTACCTTTTCCACAGTTTTGGCTATAGTCCTGTTTAGTCCACAGAAAAATGGATGAAATTGAAAAAATCCTCCTTGCATTTCCTAATCATTTTCATAACCCCTCACTGTATGATTCCCTATTCTCTTTAGGATTTAGGGACCCGCCTCTTTGCTAGTATCATATTTAGCAACAATGCTTGCTTTCAATCATGAAATCTCCAAAACCATTTCCCAAAGAGTGCTTCTTGACGTTCTAGGCTTTTCTCTTGTGGATCATAACTTGTACATATTGGCGGTGACATACATGGTTTAGTTGATCCTTGTAAGCTTGGAGAGAATATACAATTACAGCATATTAATAATTAGACATACTGCAATTAAATAATAATTAAAAGATTATTTCTTTCTTGGATTGTTAATTTAAGTTTGTTTATTTTTTATTTTTTAAAACTGGGCTTAATATTGAGATAGTGGTTTTATTCTATTCTTAGTCAAAATTTTATTGACTTTTGAATATATATTATATTATTAATTCTATAGATAGATGTTTGTTTTGTTGGCAAAATTGTAGTCAGATATAGGATTGGCAGCGCTGTTTTTGTAAACAATTATTTTTGTGTCATGAAGGTTAGGAATCAGGTTGATTTTCTCTAATCATGCTTTGTTTATGTTGTGAGATTATTTAGTGGCTGACAAAAGAAAATCTAGTTATGCTTTAATTTCTCTTTTATTATTATTTTTATGGGGTGGAGTGCTGGGTTTCTTGATTTTGAATTTTCCTGGATTAAGCCTCATTTTCTTCATGAATATTTTAGGTTCCGAGTAAAGAGCAAGTAGATACATTATCTAAGGAACTGCAATGCCGCGCAACTGTTCCAGGTTTTAAATGCCATCTTAAATTGCTTATTGCTCCATTACTATAGGATAATTAAAATAATATATTTTACTCTTCTCATTTGATGAACATGCCCCTAGTGAATTATGTTGTCTTGTTAATATCTTTTGTCAATCTCAATTAAATTTCTTCCATCTCATATTGTTCAACTACTTGTTTCCTTTTTGATTCTTTCCATGATTAAATGACAGCTTGATTTAATTCCATGATCAGTTGGATGCTAGTTTTTTCCTTTCGTTTGAACCTCGCTTCTATAGATTTCTAATGTTCATGTGCATTGACCATTGATTTTGTGTGCTAGAAATAATCTTACTCTTTCATCCATGCTCGTTATTAGCATTGCAACTGTGTTTACCTGTGAAGCTTATTTTTTGTCCTTTCAGATTATGTTTATAAAGCCATTGATACCCTGCCCGTTACTGCTCATCCAATGACTCAGTTTGCAAGTGGTGTTATGGCTCTTCAGGTTGATAAAAGAACTTCTAGAATTATTTTTTCTTTGTAACTTACAGGCAATTATTTTGTTTCTCCATGTGGTTTTTGATGGTTGTCATCAATCTGAGTGAGTGCTGGATGCTACACTCATGGTTTTTGTTATTTTGTGTGCCTATGAATGTGTCTTTCATTGTGCCTAAGTGAGTTGTGTATGATATAGTTGCTAATGATTATTGATTATGTTGTATGGTTGTCCATGGGGTGAAAAGGGTAAAATGGACAAAGCATTGGCCTAACGAATCTCTTAGAACAATCTGTTTTCTGCATAATGATGATGAAAATTTGTTTTTACATGGAGCATGCTTGAAGTATGATTTTGGTATGGTGCTAGTTGCCATCTGAGAACAGTTGAAAGTCATCCAACTTGGGTAAGGGCTGGGGATTATGAGAAAGTTGAGTCAAATGGTGCCTAAATTTGGTCTGGTGGGGTGGGGGGGGGGGGGGGGATCGATACTCAGTGTTATGTTCCCGTGCTTTAGTGTTTATTGTATTTTTCTAGAAACAGGAATGCTATTGTGGGCCTTGACCCTTGAACTTAGAGGTATCTAGTTCTAAATTCTTATATCTACTCTGGATAATTAAGCTAGTAAGGATCCTTTGTCATCTCTTTGGCATAGCGTTTAAAATATTATTCCAAATCAAAGGCTAGGCCTTGAGAATCTTACCTCCAATTGACATACGATCTGGTTATTACCTATTATGTGTGGGGTGAGTTTTGTGTTCATTTTGTGTCTTCATAGGTATGCCTACCCCATCAATCCCCGTTTTTTCTTTCCACATTCCTGGGTTTTGGATGTTTTGAGGAGGATTAATCACAGCACCAAAGTATGCTAACCCCCTAGCAAACCATGAATTGGTACTGCATTCCAAAATGCAGTACATTTATTGTTTTGGAACTTTAAATCTAACGTTCCTAACTCCAAAGTTTTTAATTCAATATTATTTACATAACATATTTTTAATTACTTAAAGTGGAAAATTAATGTGTTATAATTTTATTTTTATTCGCTATAAATCTAGTATACAAATAATTTTTTTTTTTATAGCAATAGAATTTCATTAATAGTGGAAGAAGTTTCAAGGAGGGAGAATAAGAAATCCCTTGGAAAAAGTCTGGTTCAAACTATAAAAAAACTACAACAAAAATCACGCTGACCGGTTCCTCCACTCTATTTAAATCCTGAAAACTAGCCTCCCTGAAAATCCCAAACCTGACATACCATAAAGAAGCTAATACTGAATCTTTTCCCATTCCAATGATGAATTTAACTTCTTCCCATGGACCCCATAAGACTTTAAAATCCCTATCCTTCTTCCAAAGCTAGTGAATGAGACGACTAACAGGCATTCTGCTAAATAGGGGCAAACTCAACTCTCTTCCATAGTACCAAACAGTTTGTTCCATATCCACCATTCAAAATCACAATGCAAAAAATGTGAGAAGTTGTTTCGGAATCCCTATAATAAGGCACACAAATATCTTGAGAGAGAGCTTTTGAATGCCTCCCAATTTTTAGCAAGATATTGGTATTAATTTTGTTAAGCACAGACAACCAAGCAAGCACTTCTTTTTTTGGGGGGAACTTTAACCTTCCAACTAGTAGGATGAAGAGGAAAAGGAGAGTTTGAATAGGTAAAGAATTCTTATTATGATTTACAAGTAGATACACCCAATTGATCCAAATACCAAGGGCGAACATCCCTTCCCAAATATAGGTTAGGTTGCAATTGTTCAATATAGACAACAAGGAAGACAACTCCACCATCTCCCATTCATTTATATGTCTCCTAGGATGGATATTCCAAGAGGCTAGAGAGTTACATTGTCAATGAAAAAAGAAATACTTAGGTCAAAACATAGTCTAAAAAGACGAGGAAAAGAAGTGGAAAAAGAAACATTCTTGAGTCATGGTCTTTGCAGTAATGAATTTGGGAACCCCTCCCCTTCTCAAATTTAGTGCGAGGAGAGGGAAGAGAGTATATATGGGAAATTGACCTCCACAGACTTCCCAAAGAACATCTCAAACTGGCATTAGTATCCCACCCATTCTCATCCAACCCAAACTTCGTATAATTCTATGCCACAGGGTATTATCAAAGGGGGAGCGCCACACCCATTTAGCTAAAATAGTGGTGTTTTTATACATCAAATTACCAAGACCCAACCACCCCCCTCCCCCTCCTCCTTTTTGACCTACAAACCTTTGCTGAGCTCACTAAATGGTCCCTACGACTCCTCACACCAGACCACAAAAAATCTCCCATGATTCTGTCAAGCTTATTAGCCATCCCACTGGAATTTTAAAAACAGCAGAATGCTAGAAAGACAAGCCTGAATAAGCGTAATTTTATCTCCAAGAGAGAAAAGGGCTCCCTTCCAACCATCTAATCTCTTCACTACCCTTTTCACTATTGGATTCTGGAAATCTACTTACCTAGGATTCCTTCCCAATGGAACCCCTGAGTAAGTCAGTGGCCAATCCGATAAGCTACACCTAGGTCTGCAACTTAATCTAGTTCTCTGAATGTGCATTTAAGTATGTTAATCCACTCTTCTCCATATTAATTTTGAGTCTAGAAATCCTCTCAAACACTTGAAGAATACCTAAAATTCTCCTCAATGAAAGGCTGTGGTCATCATGGAAAAATATGGTATAGTTAGCGATGAAAACCCACCACCCCCTCATCCTCCACCCCTAACCTTTTAACCAACCCTCTTTCAACCCCCCTATCCACCATTCTACTTTAGACATCAGCTGCAAGGACGAACATAATGGGAGATAACGGGTCTCCTTGTCTAATGCCCTTTTGAAGCAGTAAACCTAGATTGGTGTTCACCATTTACAATGAAACGAGAAACCATACATTAGAGAAGCAACCCCTAATCCACTTGATTCAACGTTCCCTAAAACCCTTTTTCTTGAAGATCTTACCTAGGAAGCTCCATCTCACTCTATCATAAGCTTTCTCATAATCTTCTTTGAAGAT
Source organism: Malania oleifera (assembly GCF_029873635.1). NCBI lineage: Eukaryota > Viridiplantae > Streptophyta > Magnoliopsida > Santalales > Ximeniaceae > Malania > Malania oleifera. The sequence continues at coordinate 82,620,253 of NC_080423.1, read as the reverse complement.
GAATCCCCTCTTCTTGCTCCTACAAATGTCCTCCACCACCTCATTGGCCACCAAAACAGCATTCACTATTTATCTCCCCCCCCCCCCCCCCCAAAAAAAAAAAGCACGTTGGGCGCTTGAAATAGTATCATTGAGCATCACACTCAAACTATTGAAAGAAATCAATGTTAAAGTCGTCCAAACCTGGTTCCTTAGCTCTATCCATCCTAAAAAGCACTCCCCTCACTTCCTCCTCATTAAATGGTCTCTTTAACCAGTTCATCTGATCCTTGGAGATAGTATCCCACCTTAATCACCGGTCTATTATGGATCTCCTCTAAATACAAATTACGAAAGAAATCAGTAATAATGGATGCAACCAGATGCTAATCTTTTGTGAACCTCCTATCCCCCATATTCAGCTCTCTAGCTAATTTTTTACTCTTGTTTCCATTGGCTAACCTGTGGGAAAAAAAGAGGAATTTCAGTCACCATCCTTCACCTATTTGAATTTGGTCGTTTGCCTCCAACCCTCATTTCCTGAAAGAAATCTAGCCTCTGTACTTTTTGACAGAATAACCTCCTCCTTTCTATCAAAATCTGCCAACTCACCTAAAAGATCAGATTTTCTAATTCTATTGTCTCCAAACTCCCCCTTATTCCATGATTTTAATTTCCACTTTAGCCGTTTTAATTTCCTTGTGAATCTAAAGCCTTCCCAGCCTCTCTCCACTTACTCTCACCAAGGATCCCTAACCAAAAGATTAAACGTCGCATGGTTCAACTACATGTTCTCAAACTTGAAAAGATAGGACCCCACGACACCTTACTAGACTCCAACAAAATTGGGTAGTGATTGGAAGTAGTCCTAGGAAGTGCATTTTGGGAAACTCATCCTCCCACTCACCACATAACAAAAGTCTATCCAATCTACTAGCCACCAACAACACCCCCCCCCCCCCCAAAAAAAAAAAAAAAAAAAAAAAAAGACCAAATGAACGAAGCATTGCCCAAAGGGAGATCTCTCAACCTGCAGCCTAGTAAATGAATTAAAGTCATTGCATTAAAATGATCTCCAATGATCCACATAGGGGGAAAAAACCAAAGCTAGAGTATAGCTTTTCCCAAAAAAGAGTTCCTTAAAGTAGGTCTAGATCTAGAAGGTCTATAAACTGAAGAGACCTGTCATTGCCATGGTTTTAAATAACGGCCGTTACGTAACGGAAATCAGAGGGCCCGAAACCGATACGGGCCGATATCGCGGTTCGGAAAAAATTCACGGCCGTAACGGCCGTTACGGAGGCGTAACGGCACGTAACGGCCGATACTCCAACGTTACATGTCGTAACGTCCGTTACGGACCGTTACATGGCCGACAGGTAGCATATTCGCTGACGGGCAGCAGGCAGCAACGCTGCTTTCCCCCTCTCCCCAGTCCCCACACCCATCTGCCATTCAAAGGCTAAAAAGGAAAGTTACAAACTGACCTTGAAAATTTGTTGGCCTTCGGCAATAAGAAGGCTTCGAGGCTACCGAGCAGATCTACTCAGAATTGCAGACTTGCAGTTCCAGGCTTCCAGTTCCAGCAACTTGGCGAGTCACCGGCGACGGAAAAAGGTCTGCAGCAGCTCCGCCAGTCATCGCAGTCGGCACCTTCCTCCGCCAGTCGTCGTAGTCGCACCAGCCAGCCTCTCGATTTCAGCTTCGGAGACTCGGAGCTTGGAGTCATCTCTGGCTCGCTGCTTTTGCTTCGCTCCTTCGATTGTTCGAGGCTCCTCTGAGTTCCCTCGAATCCCTCCTCTCTCTCGGTCTGACTCGACTACAGGCCTCAGCGTATGAGACACTCTAACACCCACAGCACTTTTCATTATGTTTTTTTTGTTTTTTAAATTATATTTTGTTGCACCACAGGCCACAGCCCTTTTCATTCCTTTCATTCTGTTTATTTTTTAAAATTATATTTTGTTGTAAAATAGGTTTGTTAAATTGAATTAAAAAAAAAGTAATTTAATAGAGTAAAAAATTAGAAATCATTAATAATTATGTAAAATAAAATTTTCTTAATTTATAAATATTTTAATTGTATTATATTTTTTAAAAGATAATTATGAAAATTAATTCCATGACATAGCAAGCAATTATTAATATTATATAATTAATATTTTTTAAGGTTAGTAAATAATTAATATTTACCAATAATAATTGAAGCCTTTTTTATAATAATATTTGAATATCAATAATCCACTACTGCATTCACCATCTAAACAAAGCATTAAAATAATGTATGTACACAAGACATCCATGTGATGGCATTTTATATTATCTAGGCTTAATTGAGCTCTATTTTTCACCATTCTTAAAGAATTCCAAGGAATACTCTGCACAATTATTATAATATTTAGTCTTAGGATTTGCCAAACTTATAGAAATAAAATTAATTCATGGCACCAATTGGCTAACATACTATTTATGTCAGCTGGATAAAGTGGTCATTTTGATAAAGAAGATATCATATTCACTCCCATCTATTGAAAAAATATTAAATAATATTCATATTATAAAAGAAAAAAAAATTAAATAACATCTGTCACCCATTTTATGTTACATGTGTATCTACTTGCCATTTCTTGAGTAGGTTGACCCTGTTTATTAATATTTTTTAAGTTTTAAAACATTATTTTGACCTTAAATTTAAAATTAGGTAAAATAAATGTTTACATCTATTTTTTGTTTTTAGTTATCAAATAAAGTAAAAATTAATAACTTAATAAAAAAAAATTAATCTAATAGTTAATACATTAATAAATTTGATTTTTACTAATTACTACTAGAATTTGTAGAAAATTTTAATTTTAATCCATATACTGAGAAAATGTTTAAAAAATTAAATAGTCAATTTGTAATGTATGGATCTCTATTTGTGATGCTATGATGTATATGAAAATAGAGTAAAAATCTTTTTCACCTGTTAATTTCTTATAGTTATAAATGAAAATAAAATCAAGCTATAAAAAATAATGAAAATATCTTTTTAAAGATAAAGGAATATATTTTTTTTGTAATAAAATATCTAATATTTTATAATTTTGTTTATTTAAATATAAAAATAATAAACATTACTTATTATTTTTAATCAAATATTATACTTATTTTTACGTAATAAGTATTTAAAATTAGGACTATTTAGTACTTATTATTTAATATTTACTAAATTACTAATTATATTATTCCTGTCATTGTAGGAAGGTTGTAAGTTGTAACTTTGTATTTTCTTTATATTTTGTGTAGAGATCATCAAATTAAGTCTATCAATATGTCACGTGATAGAGGAAATGAAAACTTACCTAGTGAAGATATTGGATGGCATTTTGGTACTGCGGTAGACGGTAATAGACATGTTATTATGTGTAAATTATGTGGGAAGATAATCAAAGGGGGCATTACACGCTTGAAACAACACTTGGCACATAAAAAGAGTCAAGTAGCTGGATGCTCAAATGTGACCACACAAGTAAGAGAACAAATGATGAAACATCTACAACAGTATGCTGAGAAGAAAAGAGATAAACAAAAAAGGCAAGAAGAAGCAGAAGCCCAAATTAGAGGAGATTTTGAGAATTTGAGCGATGAAGAAGACTTGGAAGAAGAAAGTATGAGATTTGCTCGACAAGAAAGCATGCGATCACAACAACAATGGGAAGATAGACAAAGATTTCGAGCAAGAACAACTGGAAGGGGTAATATTTATGAAGAGGGAGGTGGCTCTGGCAGTGGTGCTACCAGTGGTTTCAATAGAGCAGGAGCTCGATCTTATAGTAGTCGAGAAGTTGGAGGTAGTGGACGACAATGGATCAATCCTGATGCCCCTGAAGCTAGACTAAAGGCAATGGATCCTATTTTAGAAAGAAGCAAGAGTGCGAAACAACCAAAACTCAACACAAAGTTACTGAAAGGTTTAAGAAGTAAATTAGGAAAAGCGGTTGGAAAATTCCTAATTTATAATCGGATTCCAGCGAATGTAGCTGACTCTCCATTTATGCAGCCTATGCTTGATATTGCTGCAGAGGTTGGAAAGGGGGTGAAGGGTCCATCACCCTATGAGATATCTGAAATTTATTTGGAGCAAGAGTATCAAGAAATGAAAAATTATATAGCTTCTTTTGCTGGAATTTGGAAGGAAAGAGGTGTAACACTTATGTGTGATGGTTGGTCAGGACCAACTAGAAAACACATTATAAACTTTTTAGTTTATTGTGATAGAGGCACCGTGTTTCATAAATCAGTTGATGCCTCTGATGTGCCAAGCAGAACAGCTGAATATTATTTCAGGTAATTTTCTAATTTTAATTGTATATACAAATAGTATTATGGACTTGCATGTTTTTAATTAAATAGTAGTAATTATTGAATATATAATTTCATTTCAGATTAATGGATGAGGTGGTTGAAGAAATTGGAGAGGAGAATGTTGTCCAAGTAGTGACTGATAATGAAGCTGCAATGAAGGCAGGAGGAAAATTATTAATGCAGAAGAGGCCCAATCTCTATTGGACAGCATGTGCAGCTCATTGCATAGACCTTATTCTTGAAGATATTGGTAAGAAAAGTAACGTGAAGAAGGTCTTAGAAGATGCAAGAACAATAACCTCATTTATTTACAACCACACATGGACAGTGAATTTCATGAAGAAATTCACAAATAATAGAGAGTTACTTCGCCCTGCCATCACTCGATTTGCCACAAATTTCATTGCTTTGGAGACTATTGTCAGGCATAAACAAGCACTAAGGGAAATGTTTACATCTGATGCTTGGAAAAACTCAAGGTTTGGAATGGCAAAATCAGGCCCAGCATATGATTCAAAGAAAATTATCTTAGGCAAAGAGTTTTGGCAAAAGGCCTCTGATATAATTAAAGTGCAAGAACCCTTGGTGAAAGTTCTTAAATTGGTTGATGGTGATGAAAAACCAACCATGGGCTTCATATACGAGGCAATTGATAGGGCGAAGTTGGCCATTCAAAAAGATTGCCGGTTTTACAAAGACTATTGGAAAATTATTGACAACCGGTGGAGTTTTCAGTTGCACCAAGATTTGCACGCTGCTGGTAAGTGTAAATCAAATACAATTTCTTATTATTTTAACTTTTAAATTATGCATAGTTGCATTAGAAAACTATTGATTAATATGTTTCTAAATTTAATTGTAGGGTATTTTTTGAACCCACAATTTCTTTATGGTGCCCCACCCTCTCCTGAAGTTGCTAGAGAAGTCATGGATGGAGTTAAAAAAGTGATAACCAAGTTGGTACCCGATATAGATACTCAAATTCGGGCTATTAATCAAGTAAGTATTTGTTCCATTAAATTGAATAATGAATTGTTCTAGTATTCTGTAATACTTTCAAGAATAATTATTAATACATCTAATTAATTAATTATATTTCACAATCATCATTTTTTAGTTGTTGCTATATCGAGATAGGCAGGAGACTTTTGGAACCCCGTTGGCTCAAAGGGCAGTGAAACAAACAAATCCTGGTAAATATGGCTATATAGCTAAATAATGGAAAATTACTCTATTTTCTCTCTTTGTGTTCAAATTTGACTTTTGAAATACGCTATACTAACATAAAACTCTTTTTAATTATTCATGCAGCTGAATGGTGGATTCATTATGGCTTGTGTGCTCCTGAGCTCCAAAGAATAGCAATTAGAGTTCTTAGCCAGACCACATCAGCTTCGAACTGTGAGCGTAATTGGAGCACCTTTAGCCTCATCCATACGAAAACAAGAAATAGATTAAAGTATATGAGACTACAAAAACTTGTTTTCGTACATTACAACATGAGGTTAAAGTTAAGACGTACAATGAGAAGAAGCCAACGAGAAATTGAAGAGGGTTTCAATCCTATCAATTTGGACTACATTTTCGAAGAAGATGATCCTTTAAGTCAATGGTTAGAGGAGAGAGAGACACCACTACTCGATGGTCAGGACAATTCAAATTGGTTAAATGAAGAGGTTGGTGGTACTACAGAAGGAGGTGATCAACCACCAATAAACGCGCATGATGATTCAGGTTCAAGCCCTGAACGTACACAAAGTGATGACAATCTTGGTTTGAGCCCACCAAGTGATGATGATGGTAATAGTGGTGCTGGAGCTGGGGTTGGGGGGGGGTGGCAGTGGTGGTGGTGGAGGCGGCGGTGTAGAATATAATTATGGATATGATACAGGGACATCATTTGGAAGGGATATATATCCTTCTGATCCTTATGGATTACATGACATACCTGAAAATTATGACTTGGGTATTCCTCCAGGGAACCAATCTTCACAACCCAGGAGAAGGAGGAGTGCTCGTGGTGACCCTAGCGATTCTACTGAAGATTCATATGGTGTGGTTCGTAGTTTTGGCGACTTTGGTTTAGATGGTTCATCATCACAATCATTTGGATCTCATCCAGCATATCCACATTATGCATCTCGTGACTCACATTTTTATCCCAGTGGATTAGGAATCTCAGGATCTAGTGAGTCTTCTTCTACACACTACCCAGAGCCAGCCCCTGCCCCAACTTATAGACATTATTCAGGAGAATTTTCATCACCAGTACATTTTCAAGAGCAACAACAAAATGATGCAAACTTGGGTTCATTCAACTATGTATTTCCACAAGGATGGGGAGATAATTTCCCATCCCAATCTCAAGATACAGATGCAAATTATGAAGACCCTCCACGTCATTCTTTTTGGTGGTGACATGTGTTATATTATAAATTTGTAATATTGTATTCATGTATTTTCAATTATTTATTGATATTTGATATTAATCACTTTTTAAATTCATGTATGTGTAATGTGTATATTGAGTATTAAGTCTATTGAGTATTGATTCATTTTTAGTAACTTTATGACTTAAATTAATTGATTCTTACATTTCTACATCTTTTTACTCATTAAAGTAATGTAAACTATAAAAAAATATGCTTTTTTTTGTAAACAGCGCACTAAAATTAATATAAAAATCATAATGCCTATTAAAAAGCATTTGTAGGTTGAATGAAAGCCTTCAAAATTCATTAAAAATCATGTATTAATGGATTTCATGCTTATTTTTTAATTTTCGCATGGTTGTGCATGCGTGAAAAAAATTCACGACCGTTACGCCCGCTTCCCGTTACGTAACACCCGCGTCTCCCGCGACCCGCGACACCCGCGACCGTTTCGCGACGTTACCCGCGACCGCGATTTCGAACCATGGTCATTGCCCCCTCCCTCACTTCAAATAAAACTAACAAAGGAAAAAGAACTTGTCAGGAGTATCAACTTTAGAAATAGAGCGTGAATCTTGTAAGACAAGAATACCCCTTGAAGTGCCATGCGAAGGCAAAAATTCCCAATCGCGCAATGCCCACCCCAAATTGTCTTCTCTTCATTCCCATCTATCGATTCCAATTTAGTTTATTGGATAAAAATGATATGAGGGGAATTCTTGTCCAAAAACACCTTTATCAAACTCCTCTACCTCAAGCTACCTAGACCACCTTGATTCCATTTGACTTTCATAATCTAATGCATTTACCACCCTTATCGAAACCTTTTCCATCCCCATAATGAATTGTCGATACCTAATTGTTTTGATCCTCCTAAACTTTCTTTAACCCACCTTACCATGTTCTCAACAGGGTTGAATAATTCCAAACCTATGTCTTCAAAGAGTTCTTGCGGGTCTTGGCAATCTCTCTTATCTCCCTTAGAACTAGAATCACAACGCTCCCCCTAGAAAAGTCATCTCTATGGCAAAAAATTACCAGAAAAGGCACAAGTTGGGTAGGAATGGAAACTGCCTTTACTACTTTTAATTGTGGAAGGTCCCTTATAAGAAAATCAATTTTACTAGAATGATCTGCCTTGATACTACAAAGGAACAACTGACTCAGATACAAGGTAGGCACTAAACCCATGGCCTGGGTCATAAGACAAATATCCCGCATTATTTAAAGCTTTCATCTAGTCATAGTTATGCTTAAAAGAATTTATACTTGCTTGTGCAAGATCTGAGTCCAAGTGAAGGCTTACATTCTCCATTTGTTTCTAAGCTCGATTACGTAATTTCCACCTGTTTTGCCACATACTCTTCTAGATCTCCTTCGAGAACTTTAGGCAACTGATTCAATCCTTCCTTTTCAAAGTCAACTCTCATTTGATCAACTAGAAGCTCCTTCTTTGACCCGCGCATACTACCCATCTCTTCATTTGAATCATATAGTGGATCTTCTTCCATATCCCCTTTTGAAATCAAGTTCATCATCTCTATAGGAGCTGCTGTTGAAGGGCCAGCTTGTTTGTTGTTAACATCAAGGTTTTGCTGATCATGTCTCTTTAACAGTGCATTCTGACACAGGTTCTCCTGGTGTCAGATTGTCTTGTGATCTCAATCCAACCAACACTACCAGTTTCTCTTGTTGTGATTAATAGTCCTCCATCCCAAATGCGGGCCTTGGTCGTTGTAGTTTTGAGTTTGAGTTCTTTAACATTTGAGCCCTTATTTTTAATCACCCATAACTTTTGTCTTGTTTTGTCGAAGTGGCTTGGGCCAAGTTTCTTGCATTGAGTTGGGATGCCCGGTAGGAAGAAATTCTTGTGATTGCGAATTGTTGCCGTTCTTGAATCTGTCCTTGACATTGAACCTTTTCTGATAACATCGACATAAGAGATATTCGACGAAATTCTGTGGAACAAACTTCTCCTCTTGGTTTTTTCCTTTAGCCTAATGTTTAATGATCCATAGTCCGAGCACCTCCATCTACCATTCTTAGATTTAGAAGTCTCAACTATGGTTGACGAGATTTCCAACGAGGTAGCATGAATGGCCCTCCACCCCTTCTTCTGATTACACTAAAGGATATGAACATCAGGAAGAAACTTGTTGTCTTTCTCTAGGCATATAGATCTGCCCCTTCCATTTCTATGAAACTTCAAACATGCATTGTTCCCTGCCTTTCTGAATTTGGCTCCATGGTGACTTGCTACAATCCCTTCATTGGCGTCACACATCACTCCTAGTATCTTTAGGATCCAAATGAGTTCCTCCTCCAAAAGGATGTATGAGATGTGTTTGCTTGCATATTTCATATGCGGTGTGCTGCTGATAGGGGTGGCAAGACGGGTTAACGGGCCAGGTTTGGGTGAGTCATAAATGGGTCGAGATTAAATGGGTCCGAGCCCGGGTTCGGGTTGACCTGTTTATTAACATGTGACTAAGAGGTAAACCCAAACTCGCCCTTTAATAAACGGGTCATAAATGGGTCACCCGTTTAAAAATATAATTTATTTATTTTAAAAATTTTAAACATTTTATTTTAAATGACAATTTTTTTAAAGCACTCCTTTATTTTATTTATTAATATGTAAATAAAAAAACATAAAATGTAGAACAATTGAACAAGAAGGTTGTGGCTGGCCGACTGGGTGCCCTGCCACAGGAGAGCTGGGGGATCTGAGATCCCAAGAAAAAAAATCATCTATCTCAACCCAGTATAAGCAAATTGCTCCAGTGAAGAAGACGAAGCAGCATCACAATTCACAAGTAGGAAAAAATATCGAGAGCCATTCTCAGTCAAAAAAAAAAAGTTCGGCGCAATTTCACTGTCGGAGGCACCATCGATTATCACCACTTCATCTGCTTGGCCATTGCGGCATAGCCATCGCTGTTAGGACTGAATGACCCCAATCTCAACCTCTGCTCAATCTTATTTCAGAATTCAGACAAGGAGATTGGCTCAATCTCTCCCATTTGTAGAGAAAGAGATAGAATTGGGGATTCGGCCTTCAGAACTTGGGAGAATGGAGATTGGCTGACTGGGAAGATGGAGATGGCAGCGGCAGGCAGTGAGGCTGAGGCAGATGGGGATTAGTGATTTAGGGTTTATTTCATTGTATCATGTATATGTAGTAAGTTAAACGGGTTACTCGGCGGGTACCCGACTTGAACTCGCCTAACCCGTTTAATAAACGGGTTGGGTCTGGGTTGACCCATTTATAAACGGGTCAGCTTGTATCAAATCCGAACCCGGTTTAAATAGGCGGGTCACGGGCCACCCGTCGTGTTTCGACCCATTTTGCCTCCATAGTTGCCGAATCCAATTGAACTACAAAAAATCACTTTTTTTTTCAATTTTGAAGGTCTCGCACTCTTCCATCCCTATATTGAGTACTTGTGAGGGGCTATGGCTAGCCAAAAGTCTAGGGGAGAAGGTACTTAGAAATAGTGTCTGAGGGTGATACAGTAAAATAGAACGTGACCTCTCTGGCTATACGAGATGAGTGTTCGAGTTGGGAAATTGATGTAATTGAGATTTCGTGAAGTAGAGAAGTGCTTGCAACTTGTTTGAATGTTGAGGGTGGAGCTCCAAGTGTGGCAAGGGCCTCTCTAATCATTTTCTAGTATCGAGTTTTTCTTGTAGACCGTGAACGAAAATTGAAGGGTTGATAGGTAGGGCTTGGTACTGTGCCAGGGATCATCAATAAGGAGAAGTATCTTTTTGGAAAAGAGGATGATTAGAGGGGGGGGGGGCTGGGATATGAGTTGGGAGAAAGGTTCATGTTGTTCTTCCCTATTGACCACCCTAGTAAGAGAAGAGATTTTGCTATGCTATTTCTCCACTTCTAGAAACATTTCAACATCTTCTAAAAAATATTGAAGTGCAATTACATATTTTTCATTGATATATCTACATTATCTATACTCCTTGTGTTGTGGATTTTAGAGCATGTGCTGTACCGTGATCTTGTTTCCATCCCATGCACTGGAATGTCCAGGGTCTAGGTAGCATTGGATCAACTATATTGGCTCTTAGCTTCCCTCTCTTTTGACTTTGTGGGTGAGGTGTTTAAAGGCTAGACATTTGCTTCTTGATGTTCTTGTAGACCGATTCTAATATGCTTTTCTTTAGTTTTGAAATGCAAATGTCATCCAAGATTGAGTTTTCTGGTTCCACAATCTAGTTGGGTTTTGACTTCGGAAATAGCACTATTGGTAGCATGAACCTGCTAGATTGGTGCTGAATCCAGTTGATCTTGCATTTGATGCTTGATCCTGGGCTGTTTGTTGTAGTTCATTTGATCTGGATAGCAATCAGGCAGTATTATTGGTTTTTCTATGGGAAGTTGTTCCTCTACTTGTGGTGGGTTTTGTAGAGTTTCTTTAGGTTGATTTGAATTTAACAATATTCACTCACTTGTCATGGTCCATCAGGTTCAAAGCAAATTTCAAAAGGCATATGAAAAGGGGATTCCAAAATCGAAGTATGTACTTCAAGCGGTGATGTTGCCACAAATTTTCAATTGGTTGTAAAATAACAGTACTTAATATTTTCTTATTTTCAGGTTTTGGGAGCCAACTTATGAAGACTCTTTAAGTTTGATTGCTCAAGTACCTCTTATTGCTTCTTATGTTTATCGAAGGTATGTGTAGTACAGCTAGTTCATTTGTAATTGAATAATTAGCTGTAGCATATTAATAGTTTTGACCATGATCTGGATTTGAGGGCTATTGAATTAATTTGAGGGTGTTAGGTGAAAGGCTAGGGAAATTTAGTTTATTGTTTCCAAAAGTTTTTAAAGAATCTCTCAAACCAATGAATTTAAGCTGAGATTTTTATTATTTATTTATATATATATATATATTAGTACTCTAGTCACCATTGTTGACTGCTCCATCCCCCCCTCTCCTTGCCTGGTTTATATTTCTCAATCTTTTCATGGTTATACAAGTCCTAGTCTCGGTTATTTGCTTTCACTGCTTCAATATGAGAGGTTGGTGAAAAAAATTGAATTATACACTGAATGATGTTTTCCATATCTTTTGAAGGACATACAAGGGCAGAAATTTTATACCCATGGATGACTCTTTGGACTATGGTGCTAATTTTTCGCATATGTTGGGATTTGATAGCCATGATATGCAAGAGCTTATGAGGCTTTACATCACTATCCATAGGCGAGTTTATGTCACTAATCATCCTACAGATTATTATGCATAGTTTATTGAGGCTGATTTAGATTCTTTGATATTAATTCTTGTCAAAATATTTTCTTCCATGTGTTCATCAATGAGAACATGATTTCACATTATACTTAAAATGTGTTGCAGTGATCATGAAGGTGGGAATGTTAGTGCTCACACGGGCCATTTGGTAAGTGGCTCTAGTTTTGTTTGTTTATAGTCTATCTGAATGTTTTGTTTTATTGCATTTTTTTGGGCGCTAACAATTTAAGGAACAAAACTAGAATGGTACAAGTGTGTATTCTAGTTTGAACATTTTGTGACTCATTCTGTTTGATCTTCATTAACTGATAAGCTCATTTCAGGTTGCTAGTGCTCTTTCAGATCCCTTCCTTTCATTTGCAGCTGCATTGAATGGTCTGGCTGGGCCACTCCATGGTTTGGCTAATCAGGTAGATCTTGCAACATTTTTTCCTGTTTCTTTGGGATGAAAGAGCTGCAGATACTTATAATAATCAGTATAATCATTCTGCATATGCGTTAAGGGCATGGTTGGGTTGTATATGTACATTATATTTTGCTAAAATTCTATAAACTGTTATAAGACTCCTTGGTAATAAACTATGCTTCAAGAACTTTGCCAATTATATATTCTGAATGGTTGAATTAGCCACATCATAGCCATAGATGTTTTGAATTTTAGCAACATATGGGATTCTATGGAGGTGGTTTGGATTTTATCTTTCCCTAGCTGCTTTATTTATTATATGTAAATGACATCGTTCTTTCTGCATAATTAACTTATTGTTTACTCCAGGAGTCAAGTAGTTTTTTTTTTCAGATAAAAAATAAGACATTTTAAGATAGGAGGAATCCAATATTTATGGGTTTTAACATCTTATACTCGGCTTAATTTTTTGGGTTTTGGGTTTTGGCTTTCTAATGCAACATGGATATTTTCTGGAGACAACTTTGGCATTTGTTTATTGTCGGCTTTAATTAGTATTTCTGTTTTGTTTTTAAAATACTTTCCAATTCCTTTTACAATCTTAAGGCAGATATGGAACTAATTGAGCTCATAGATGTGCAGTATTCAGGCTATAGTGTAATGATATGGTACCACGATTAATTTAGTCACCTGTCTGTATCTTCTCATCATTATTTTTTAACGCTTATTCCAATAAGTATGGAAATAAGAGAGTTTTTCTATTTCCTTTGCTCATGTGAGGTGTGGGGGTTGAAGCTTGTGCTGAGCTATTAGATTTAATGTTCTTTTAGGATTTCCACAGTATAAATAATAACCACTTCAGTATTTTTGCCTGGCTTTCAAATTTTTTGTTGCAGGATGAATTTCCTGAATTTTTTTTGCTTTGTTTTGAACCTTCTGATGTGCATTTGATTATAATATTCCTTGCACAATGATTATCATTGCTTTCCTTATTTAAGCAATAATGTGGTTGCAGGAAGTTTTGCTCTGGATCAAATCTGTGGTAGAAGAGTGTGGAGAAAATGCTACTACGGAACAATTGAAAGACTACGTCTGGAAAACGCTGAACAGTGGGAAGGTAATGTGATAAGTTTTGTGTGTTTGGATCAATGCTATGGTTAATCTGGCTAAGTGTGAGAGGATGATCAAAATACATAGACTACTGAAATTTAAAGTTGAGATTTGGGAAATATGTTGATGAATTTCTTAACTTGCATCGTGCCTGTTTCAGCCACATGCTGAGCTGAATACCTATTATCAAGATTAGCTTGTTAAAAAAGGGGGTCTGAGTTTAAGCTTGACAGACTTTTTTGAACTCAGTTCAATTGAAAGATTGAGAAGTTTAAGTCAATAAGATTTTAAAAGTTGTGATCTTGAACTTGAATGGGCTCTGACTAAATAATTCACTATTGATGTATAAAAGGAAAAAAAGATACAAATGAGTGAATAAGCAGCAATATGTCAATGGCAAATATATTATTATTTTTCGAATACGTATTATGCTCCTTTTAGGGGCACTAGCCCGCCTATTTAAAAACTATGGCAATAAGCTAGTAGCAACAGCTGTAACAACAGTAATAATGATGACAACATCGGCAACAGTGGTGAGGCTTGATGACCAAAAAAATCTTGAGCTCTAGATGAGTTTCAATTACTGCAATTCTATTCCTAACTTGTTTATTTGTCTCCAAGTAGGAACTCATTTAGTGCCCTGTATGTTGTATTTCTGTTGGGCATTAGTGTGTAAAGTGGCTTTCTGAGGCTGAAATGGCATCAAAATGTCAGGATGTGACAATCCATTTCTGACTGCCACAAAATGTCCGTTACTGATTGCATGGAAGCTGCAATCTTGGGAAAAGAAATATAAGCCTGCATTAATGCTGTGTTAAACAATCATGCACAGACAGCTTCACCTTTGGCACCTCCCCATGAGCCAGATTAATCTATCCACAATCTCGACACGTAAGCAGGACAGTCTTCTCCTCAACTTCTTTTATTGTTTTTGATAAACCATCCCAAGAAAACCTACCTTCATCCCAAGACGTTGAATTGTTGGACCAAATCCCTTCAACTCCCTCAAAAACTGCAACCAACCTCAAACTTCATTTTTGTTTGGGTAATAAAACTGGAACCTCTTTGCCGTCTGGAAAGATTCAACATTTATACTGCACACTGATATGGTATTCTTTCTAACGACAAGAAATGACCATTGCCATTATGTTTCTTCTTCAAGTATCACCTTTGCCGTGGCTCTATTCTTCCCATTAATTAGTGCCATTCATCCCATCCTTCATCCATTCTAAGCTAATTGATCAAGGGATCTTCATTAATCTTGTAGGATGAGTATATTCATCTTCTTAATATTTGTAATTTGATTCGGGCCCTTATGGTAGGTTGGGAGGTGGTTGTTGTGTCCCATCTTCAGTTTGCTGATGACACTGTTCTTTTTACAAGATATTTTGTGAATTTTTTTTTTTAAAATTTAACCTTAAATTTTTTTTTTATAGATTTTGGGATTGAAGACGAACATTTCTAGGAGTGGGGTGTGGGTATTAATTCTGGAGGGCTATGTTTGAGGTTTTTGCTTTTTATGCTGGTTGTATCTTTTTCCTCTTGATGACAATCTGAACTCTTATACCTTTTGGGGTCCAGGGGTGGAGAGAGTGGGGAGTAGGTTGGAGGGTTGGAAGAGGGCTTCCCTATCCTTAGGAGGACATGTTACTCTCATTCATGTTGCTCCTGTATATTTTGTCTTTGGTTTCCTGTGAGTGTGGCCTCTGCTCTAGAGAAGCTTACCAGATATTTTTTGTGGTCAACTATTTTTTTTTTTTGTTTTTGGGGGGGGGGGAGGGCATCAGGAATGTGATTTCTAAAAATATTTCTTTATTTGGGAGATGGTTATGGATATTTTACCTTGTTGGTTGACTCTTTAGTGGTAGTACATCTCATACAAGCTCTTGGAAATTTATTTTTCTACCGTCTTACCCAGTCTCAAGTTTGAAATTAGAATCTTATTCATTTTTAGGAGGATAATTGGGCGGGTGAGGTTTTGTTGGATCCTTGTTTCCTTGTCTTTTTCAGGTTGTCTACCATTCTTCATGGCTTTATTCAATGCTTTTTATTCTCTGGAGAGGAGGGGAGGCTCTTTCATGGGATTTTCACTTAGAAATTTTAATGTAAGAGAGGTCAATGACCTTATTGTCTTGATGAGTGTTGGATTCTTTTGTTCTTCAAGTGAGGAATGATTCAAGGATTTGGAGTGGGGATGATTTCAATTATTTTTACATGAAATATATTTTTTTTCTTTACTGAAATTCTAGTCATTGGGATGATTAGATGGAGATTATTTTGAAAAGACTACTTGGAGGCAGAAATCTAGAGCCTTCTGGCTCAAGGAGGGAGATCGAAATACCAGACTTTTCTATTGGACCCTGAATGCTCACTGCAGGCTGAACATCTTTTCTGGCATTGAAATTGGGAAGAACACCTTGATAGAAGAGGAGGAAATCAAAAGGGGCATCCGTGACTTCTATAAAGCCCTTTACTTTGAATTCGAAAGTTGGAGGTCTTTAGTGTATGGTACCAATTTTAAATCTCTTAGCCCCTCCACTGCAGAGTGGCTATAGAGATCTTTTGAGAAAGTAGAAACCCTCCAAGTAGACATGGTAATTGGGTGAGTATGGGTCAAGATGAATTGAGTCAAAGTGGGTGGGGTCATTAGTGGCCCATTTACCCATTTATGACCCATTTTTATATAAATATCTTTAACTCATTTATGACCCTATCCATTTACACATGGGTCAACACATTTACCCGTTTAATTTTGTAACATGTAAAACCAATTGAGTTGTAAATAAAAAGAGGAATACAAAAAAGAATTAGGAGCTATAGAAATTCAACAGTCTAGTTCTTTAGGAACTAGATGTTGCTAATCATCTTAGTCTCTCATTTTGTTGTAAAGCATGTCCTTATATAGGCAAATACATTGGCATCCCAAAGGTTAACCACATAATGAATCATTATGTGGGCATACCAAAGGTTGTAACTTATTATCTAGATAGTCATCCACATAAATATACATGTTTTACAATACTTCCCCTTGGATGACTATACACTATAAATATGTCTCGTTAAAACCTTCGCTAAGAAAAACCTTGTGAGACAAAACCTTAACGAAGGAAAAAGAGTACAATATTCATACTTCCCCTAAAAAAATACAATCAATGAAGAAATGTCCTTAAGTTGCCGCATTCCAATGTTATCTACATGCTTCTTGAAATTGAAGTTGACAATGCTTTTGTGAATAGATCTGCTGAGTTGTTACTTGAACGAATTTTGCAAATGTCAACATCTCCTTTCTTCAGAAGTTCACGAGTGTAAAAGAACTTTAGTGAAATATGTTTAGTTCTATCACCTTTTATGTACCCACCTTTGATTTGTGCAATACATGTTGCATTGCCCTCGTACAATATTGTTGGCGTGTCATTCTCCAGTGATAATCCACTTGGCCCTTTAATGTGTTGGATTATAGTTCTTAACCATACACACTCATGACTTGTTTCATGAATTGCCAATATTTCTGAATGATTTGAAGAGGTAGCGGTGATCGTTTGCTTTACAGATCACCATGAGATAACAATATCACCACATGTAAAGATATATCCTGTTTGTGATCGAGCTTTATGAGGATCAGAAAAATATCCAGTATCAGCATATCCTTTCAATTCTGACTTTACTCCCTTTGGGTAAAACAAACCTATATCAAATGTGTCGCAGAGATAACAAAGGGCATGTTTTACTCCATTTCAATGTCTCTGAGTTGGTGTAGAATTAAACCTTGCTAGCAAATTTACGGCAAAAGCTATATCTGGTTTGGTGCAATTTGCAAGATACAAGAGTGCTCCTATTGCACTGAGATAGGGTACTTCAGGACCAAGGATTTTTTCATCTTCTTGAGGAAGAAAAAGATCCTTTTTCACATCAAGTGAACGAACAACCATCGGGGAGCTTAATGGATAAGATTTATCCATATAAAATTGTTTCAAGATATTTTCTATATAAGATGATTGATGAATAAGAATTCCACTTGTTAAATGTTCAACTTGAAAACCAAGGCAAAATTTTGCCTTTCCAAGATCCTTCATCTCAAATTCTTTCATTAAGTAGTTTGCAGTCGTTGAGATCTCTTCTGGAGTTCCTACTATGTTTATGTCATCAACATAAACTGTGACTGTAGCAAATCCACAATTTATCTTCTTAATGAAAACACAAGGACATATAAGATTATTTTCATATCCAATTTTCAACAAATATTCACTTAGACGATTGTACCATATTTGTCCAGATTGCTTCAATCCATACAAGGATCTTTGTAATTTAACAGAATACATTTGCCGTTGTTTTGGATTATATGCTTCAGACATTTTAAATCCTTTAGGGATTTTCATATATATGTCATTATCCAATGAGCCATACAAGTAAGCTCTTACTACGTCCATGAGGCGAATGTCAAGTCCTTCAGAAACCGTTAAAACTAATCAGAAATCTGAAAGTAACTGCATCCATAACAGGGGAATAGGTCTCATTATAATCTATACCAGGCCTTTGGGAGAAACCTTGTGCTACAAGATGTGCCTTGTATCTTACAATTTCCCATTTATACCCAACAGGTTTGACATTCTCAAGTGTTTGGACTACTGGTCCAAATACCTTACGCTTGGCTAATAAGTCTAGCTTAGCCTGTATTGCTTCTTTCCATTTTGGCCAATCATTTCGATATCGATGCTCTTCTACAGTTTGAGGTTCAAGCCCATTATCATTAATAGTTTCTGAAGCAATCGCATATGCAAACACATTGTCAATAACAACTTCATTTCTTTTCTGCATATTTCCAAATTTTAATGAGATCTCATAATTTTTCGATACCGAAACGACTTTTGGTGTTGCTTTTGTGGAAAAATGGGATTGTTGATCTATATTTCTTTTAACATCTTCTTGAGTGTTAATGATCTCTTTTGGAGTGTCACTTTTGTTCATTTCCTTTTCTTTCGAGGAACAATATCTTTTGCACCAATTGGTCTACCATGCTTCTTGCGCACTTTAGATTCATTAGCTGCTATTTCCATTGGGTGTTCTTTAGGAACAATCAATCTGACAGGAATATTTGCAGCTGAAACATGTGATTGAGTGACCCTTTTGGTGTCTGTAAAAACATCTGGCAATTGATTTGCAGCATTCTGCAAATGAATTATTCTTTGAATTTCAAGTTCACATTGATTTGTGCGTGTATCAAGATTAGACAAAGTTGGTGTGTTCCAACAAATTTCTTGTGTTTTTAATCCTTTACCTTTTCCTTCTCGTAATGACGGGAAAACTGATTCATCAAATTGACAATCTAGAAACCTTGCTCTAAAAAGATCACCTGTTAGTGGTTCAAAATATCTAATGATAGAAGGAGAATCAAAGTCAACATAAATACCAAGACGACATTGTGGTCCCATCTTACTTCGTTGTGCAGGTGCAATAGGAACATATACAGCGCAACCAAAAATTTTAAGATGAGATATATTAGGTTGGTGGTTAAACACGAGCTGTGAAGGTGAAAACTTGTGATATGCATTGTGTCTAATTCTAATCAAAGACGCAGGATGCACTATAGTATGACCCCAAGCAGATGCAGGAAGCTTTGATTGCATAAGCATAGGTCTAGCAATAAATTGTAAACGCTTAATGAAGGATTCTGCTAAACCATTTTGTGTATGAACATGTGCAATAAAATGTTCAACACTTATTTCTATTGACATGCAATAGTCATAAAATGCTTTTGAAGAAAATTCACTTGCATTATCTAAACGGATAATCTGAATGGGATGATTAGGAAAACTTGATCTTAACTTTTTTATTTGAGTAAGAAATTTAGCTAAACCAACATTACGAGTTGAAAGTAGAAAACATGTGACCATCGAGTGGAAGCATCAATTAAAACCATGAAATATCGAAATGGTCCGCAAGATGGATGGATTGGGCCACAAATATCTCCTTTGTATTCTTTGTAGAAAAGATGGAGATTCTAGATAATTTAGATGGAGAAGGTCTAACAAGTAGTTTTCCTTGAGCACGAGAAGTATAAAAATAATCACCAGGTAAAAGAATTTTCTAATCCTTTAATAGATGTCCATGTGTATTTTCAATGATTCGTCGCATCATAGTTGAACTAGGATGGTCAAGACGATCATGCCAAAGTATAAAACTTCTAGGCTCGGAGAACTTCCAGTGCATAAAATTTGATTCAACCATCCTTATTTTTGTGAAATATAGGTCAGATGAAAAACTTGAAAATTTTTCTAATATGATCTTCTGGTTTGAAACTGTAGATGTAATAAAAAGATATTCTATATCTCCTTCATTTTTGGTTTTAACATGATATCCATTGCGACGTATATCTTTAAAATTTTGTAGATTTCTTGGGGATCTACTAGAATACAACGCATCATCAATATACAATTTTTTCCCATTTGGAAACATAATATAAACTCGTCCAGATCCCTCTATTACATTTGCAGAGCCACATATTGTATTAATATTAATTTTAGCTAATGTTAATTGTAAGAAATATTTTTTAACACGAAGACTTGTGTGAGTCGAGCCACCGTCCACCAAACACATATTATCCTCCATTTTATCAAGTTTATTTTGTATGATCTAGTAAATGAAAAGTAAAATTTAAGAATTAGGAAAGATAACAAAATATTACCAAGTATATTATATGTAAAACTTTTAAAAAAAAAATTACATAAGTTATTTTTTTTTTTCAAAATAACATAAAGATGAAGATAATTTAATAGTAGACATTTTCTATCCCTAATAAAATGATCAATTTTGCCACTAGGATCCTCAAAAAAATTAGAAACATCAAAATTAACATCCAAAGGAGACTCATACTTAGTATCAATGGGTTCAGACAACTTCACTTCAGCATTTTTTCCTTTTCCTTTTAACGATGCCTTGTAAAGGTCAACAAGGTGTTTAGGAGTGCGACATATTCGAGACCAATGACCTTTTGTTCCGCATTTATAGCAAATATTGTCATTATTTTGCACTTTGTTATTTTGTTTAGAGCTTTCTTTATTCTTTGCCCATTTCCTTTGAGTCTTTTCAACACCTTTGCTTTCAAACTTTGAATGATGATCATCAAGAGTCCAACAATTTTTCCTACCACGACCCCTTTTACCACCACGATCTTGAGAAAAAGCCACATTCAATTCAGGGAATGGTGTTGAGCCAGTTGGACGAGATTAATGATTTTTCAACAAAAGCTCATTATTTTGTTCAGTCGCAAGTAAACAAGAAATTAGCTCAAAATATTTTGTAAATCTACGCTCTCGATATTGCTGCTACAGGAGCACATTCGAGGCATGGAAAGTCGAATGTGTTTTTTCTAACATATCATCATCGGTAATTTTTTCTCCACATAACTTCAATTGAGAGCTAATTTTAAACAAGGCTGAATTATATTCACTTACATTTTTAAAATCTTGCTGTCGCAAGTGTATCCAATCATATTGAGCTTTTGGAAGAATTACCGTTTTTGGGTATTCATATCTCTCCTTCAAGTTGTTCCAAAGGACTAATGAGTCCTTAATACTAAGGTACTCAATTTTCAATTCTTCGTGTAAATGGTGTTGAAGGAAAATCATTGCCTTTGTGCGATCCTGTAGGGATGCTTGATTTCCTTCCTCAATTGTACTTCCAAGATTCATAGCATTAAGGTGAATCTTAGCATCAAGTCCTCATGGCAGATAATTTCTTCCAGAAATATCAAGGGCAACGAATTCAAGCTTTGTGAGGTTTGACATCATAAAGTCACTTTGAAAACAAATAAAAATTCAAAGTTAGGTAAATATTAAATGGAAATGTTATTCTCACATATATCCCAACATAAAAATATTTAAGGACACTTACTCAAGATAAGAAATATAGTTAACATATAAATATAGTTTGACGAAAACTAAAGTTATATAGATAACAAATGTTAAAGGAAACAATATTCTTACTTTAGAATAATACCAACGAAACTTGCTATACCATTATAGACTTGATTGTGCTGATAACGCGTTGTAAATAAAAAGAGGAATACAAAAAAAAAATTGGAGCTATAGAAATTCAACAGTCTAGTTCTACAGGAACTAGATGTTGCTAATCATCTTATTCTCTCATTTTGTTGTAAAACATGTCCTTATATAGGCAAATACATTGGCATTTCAAAGGTTAACCACATAATGAACCATTATGTGGGCATACCAAAGGTTGTAACCTATTATCTAGATAGTCATCCACATAAATATACATATTTTACAACATTGAGTGTTATTTTGTTATTCAGTTGAAAAATATCTAAATTATAGTAATAATTATGGAGCTATGTAACTCTGTAGTTTATTTTTAAATGATAGGTCTAGTAAATATTATAACTAATGTAGCTATATATTTACCTGTGCATTTGTGTGTGTATATCTCAAACCAATTACAATGACGTAAATACTTACATCTTCAAATCAAACTATCAATAATTACAAAATTATGTACATATATATTTGAATTATATAATTCATTACGCAATTATGAATTTTAATTTCAAATGATATGTGTAACCAATACTGTAATTACATATCTATGTACTTACGGACATATCTACATTGAACCAATTACGTATTTACATACGTGCATGCATATTAATCGGTATGGAAAACCAAATCAAATCAATTATGTACATGCATAATTTTGTAATTACATATGTATTTGAATTGAATTGTCCATAATTATAAAATTATGTCCATATATTTTAGAATTATAGTCTTAATTATGTTTTATGTTGTTTAATTTCAAATGATAGATGTAACCAATAGTATATTTACGTATCTACATAATTTTGGACATATCTAAACTGAACTGATTACGTAATTATGTACATGCATACATGTTAATAGAAATAGGTGGTGATAAAATTGTGTCTAGTTCCGAAAATGTATTAGAAGGTGGTGTGGAGAAGAGTAGAAAAAAAGCAGCGTTGGGGGAATAATGTGATGGTTTTTGTCTTTAAATGGATAAATTTGAAGGTAATAAGGTTTTTGCTCATTGAAAGGCAGCCTGTTTGGGTGCTGCAATGAAGAGGGTATTTGAAGATAAGAGAGAAAATTCTGATGAGTCAACGACTACAGTACTAAGTAGAGGTTTTAAAGGGGAGTTTAGTATTGTGAAAGTTC
Organism: Malania oleifera; assembly: GCF_029873635.1. Classification (NCBI taxonomy): domain Eukaryota; kingdom Viridiplantae; phylum Streptophyta; class Magnoliopsida; order Santalales; family Ximeniaceae; genus Malania; species Malania oleifera. The sequence continues at coordinate 82,597,512 of NC_080423.1, read as the reverse complement.
CTAAGTTGAGATGATTGCAGGAGGTTCAAATGAGATCAGAAAAGCTAAAAGGAGGTTTCAGATTTAGAAAGTGATGACAATAGTGATTTTGATTGTGCTGGGGGGTTATTGTTGGATAGATTACCGAAAAAATATGGGTAGGTTTCTGGCTCCTGTGATGAAATAGGGGATTTATCTTATGCTGATCCATGCCTGTTGGAAGGTCTAGACGGAGCTTCAATTTTTGATAATGATGGGTTGTTGAATAAGTCTCAGCATAGGGATGGAATTTTCTCATTCTAGTGGAGGAGATTTCTGAGGAGGATTTAGAAGCTCAAATTCTTGAGGATAAAATGGATTTAAAGTTGAGTGATATTGGAGGAAATAAAGTGTGTCTGATGGTGGTAAAAGTTGAAAGGTGAAAGGTCAAAGAGGGTTAGCAAATTTGAAGAGCTCGGTAAATTCTGATGGTAAGGTTTTGAAAAGGGGGTTTCTCAGTTGATTTTGTTTAGTTCTTTTTTGGGATCTTGTGTTTTTTTGTTTTCTTTTTTCTTTTTTTCCTTTTTTTTTTTTTTTTCTCTTTTTATAGTGGACTTCTTGTCCCTGCACATTGTAGCTTCTCTTCTTTCTAAACATGAATTCTTTTTTTATGAAAAAAATAGTTTGGAAAACTGAATCAAACCAATTCGTACATATATATATATATATATATATATATATATATATATATTTATATAGTTGTGTAGTTACGTACATATTGAGACCACATTGTTCATATTACAAAATTGTGTACATAGATTTCTAAATAATAGTGTTAAATATGTAGTTATGTATGTCGTTAGATTTCTAAATAATAATGTTAATTATGTAGTTATGTACGTAATTTAATTTCTAATGATATGTACCTACTACTATAATTACATACCTACATATTTTTTGACGTATCTAAATCGAACCAATTATATAATTACGTACATGCATGCATGTTAGATGGTTTGGATAATTGAACCAAACTATTAATTATGCTTATCTGAATCAAACCAATTAGATAATTACGTACATATTCAGATTGAATTGTTCAGAATTAAAAAATTAGGTACATATATTTTCAAATTATAATGTTAATTACGTGATTATGTAGTTTAATTTCAAATGATAGCTTGGTGTAGCCAATATTATAATTATATACCTACATAATTATGGACATATCTAAACCATACCAATTATGTAATTACATACATGCATGCTGCATGCATATGAACCAAACCAATTGTGTACATTTATAATTGCGTAATTATGAATATGGTTGTACTGAATTGTCCATAATTATAAAATTATGTACAGAGATTTCCGAATAACGGTATTAATTACGTAATTATAGTTTAATTTCAATTGATAGGTGCAGTTAAAAATATAATTACATATCTACATGATTTTAAGCATATCTAAGCTGAACCAAATATGTAATGTATGTTCATGCATGCTTATTAGTTTTTTTTTTTTTGGAAAATCGAACCAAATAAAATTACATGCATACACATAATTGTGTAATTATGCCTATATTATATTTTAATGGTCCATAATTATAAAATCATGCATGTAGATTTTAATATTATAATGTTAATTATTTAATTATGTAATTTAATTACAAATAATAGGTATAACCAATACTAGAATTAAATACCAACATAATTACGAACATATCTAAACTGAACGAATCATGCAATTATGAATATGCATGCATATTAATTAGTTTGAAAATCGAACCAAGTCAAACTACGTTCATAATTGTTTATGTAATTATATAAATGTTCGAATTGAACAATCCATAATTATGTTATGCACGTAGAGATTTTAATTATTATACTAGTTACTTGCTCGTAGTATAGTTTTAAATGTGATACATTAAATAAATTACTATTATAAATGATTAGGTTGAAAATTTAAATGGGCTGATGGTTTAAGTGGGTAGACCCGTTTTATCCATTTAATTTTTGGGTCTAAATGGGTCACCCATTTATGACCCATATAATTACCTGAGTGTACCCTAACCCTTCTATTTATGATGGCTATGCATGGGTTATGGGTTGTAATTGCCATTCCTACCTCTAAGCCATTAGAGAATGCAATGGAGAACAATCACCAAGGCCAGATGGGTTCTCCATGTCTTTCTTTTAGATTTTCAATAAAATTGGGGCTCACTCAAGCGTAACTTTTATCAACACCTTTGAGGAATTCTTTAGATCAGGAAGATTTGTGAGCAACGTCAATTCCACTTTCCTTTTGATTTTGAAGAAATCTAGGGTCATTTAACTAAAAGAATTTTGTCCAATCAGCTTGGTGGGAAGTAGTTATAAGATCCTTGCTAGTCCTTATTAGGGTCAAAAGAGTCATAGTGGAAGTCATTGGGCAACATCAACATGCCTTTGTGGCCGGAAGGCAGATTATGGATGCAGACCTTATAGCTAACAAAGTGGTAGATACTTATTGGTGGGAAAAGGTGCGGTGTGCAAATTCGACATTAAGAAAGCCTTTGATCACTCCAACTGGAACTGCCTCCTCTATCTTCTAGGAAAAATGGGTTTTGGGGAGCACTGGTGCAGGTGAATCACTCATTGCATTAATACATCAAGCTTCTCAGTGCTAATCAATGGGTGCCCTATTGATTTCTTTCACTTCGCCAGAGGATTGAGACAAGGGGATCCTTTATCCCCCTTCTTGTTCATTGTGGTGATGGAGGTGTTGAGCCTTATGTTGAAAAAACTTGTTGAAGAAGGGCTGCTTAAAAGCCTAAGAGTTGACATAATGGAAGGTCCTTGAAGGCCACACATCTTATGTTACTGGATGATATCATCATTTTTTGTGAGGATGACCCTCTCAACATTCTGAATCTAAGATGTATTTTAGCAGGGTTTGAGGCAGTCTTTGGTTTGGAATTAAGTGTGGAAAAAGTGTATTATTAATATTGACGGAAATGCAGATGGGCTTTTTCTTGCTGGCCTTTTGGGTTGCCGGATGGGAACTTTTTTATCAATTACTTTGAGCTACCTCTTGGCACCAAATTTTAAAAAAGGGACTGGGATCCCATTATTGATTAATTTGAAAAAAGGCTGATAGGATGGAAAAGAATTTTTTTTGTTGAAAGGTGGCGGACTCCATTTTACTAAAAGCACCTTGACTAATCTTCCCATTTATTTTTCATGACCTTGCTACCTTTTCTGGCTTCTGTTGCCAAGAGACTTGAAGGAATTCAAAGGAGGTTTTATTGGGGGAGCTTGGGGACAAAATTCAAGATCCAACTTTGCAAATTGGGGTGGTGAAGTAACCTATTTGTCAAGAGGTTTGGGCTAGAGTATAATGATTGGATCTCCTAGGTTGGTAGAGGACCACACGATGTAGGGGTGTGGAAATTCGTCATGAAAGGTTGGAATGAATTTTTTTTTCGTATAAGATTCCATGTGAGGGAATGGGGACGACATATATTTTTGGCATGATGTGTAGTGTAACCAAGAAGAGTGTCTTATTTCCAGCCATTTACAATTTAGGAACATTGTTATTACAAGAATAGTCAAACCTTACGGACACCCTAATAATCTTGTAGAACGTATAACCGGCCAATTGAAGAATAGAGTTTCATTTCGAAAGGCAATGAAAAAGCTATTGAATTAACTGAACAAGCAGATACAAAAGGAATTCAAGTACAAATTGCAGGACGTATCGATGGAAAAGAAATTGCATGTGTTGAATGGATAAGAATGTTTTGATATACGAGATGGATCTATTATTTCGATTTGTTGCTTGTTTTGTTACTCAATTGAGTTGGTTGGATTTCTATATGTATAAAAGTCCATTTTTGTGGACAAAAATAGTTTCTTATTTTCATATTATGTTTGTTCCGTATAGCTTTGGCTCAAATGAGCACATCCCCTATATGAATAATACACATTCCAGTTGACCGAGCCTAATTCTAATTGTTTTGTTCTGAAGAAGATATCCACGGGGGCGGTTCGTCCTATTCAGATATTCATGACCAAGAAGTACTGGATTCTCTTTTGGATACTATGAGTGAAAGGGAAAATGTAAAGACTACCATTAAAGTAGCCCAAGCGAGACTTACTATATCCATGTGAATTATGTCTCCTATTTCTATTTCTATGCATCTCCAAATCTCAAATCAAAGGCTTTTTTGGAACATACGCCTTAGAAATGTGGAAGATTGGGAACTCCAACAGCTTATAGGCGTTCTACAAAATTTCCAGCACCAAAGCGATACAAATCATCTGGGTTTGGACCTTAGATAAGAAGGGGATCTTCACCATTAGATTATTTTGCAGGCAACTTTTTCCTTTCGATTCAAACAATGATAGTTCCTCTTGGACTAGATTTGGAAGACATCTGCCCCTACAAAAGTTGCCCTTTTTGCCTAGGAGGCAACACTTGGTAAGATCTCGACCTTAGATAACTTGCAGAGAAGGGTGCTGCTCTATGTTGCCAACAGATGCTCCCTTTGCATGGCTGATGCAGAATCAGTTAAGCATATACTCCTTTATTGCCCATCGACTAGGATTCTTTGAAATATGGCTTTATCTTCTATCGGACAGTGGTGAGTTAACACTAGCTCTGTGGCAGGGGAGCTCTGGGCGTGGAGAGGGATTTGGGGTACAAAGGAGAAGAGAAAGGCTTTGTCTCTCATTTCTCTCTCAATTTTAAGCTTTGGAAAAGGAGGAATAGGAGAGTGTATAAAATCTCAACCTTTGCACTCCAAATTGTTGGGTTTTAGTGGAGCCTAGTTGCGTTCGATCTGGATGATGACCTGACTTTTCTTTAATGAAAGATTTCTATCCTAAGGCTTAGTCCATGGAGTGAAGGATTGGTCACACTTCGCGAGAGTGAGAGAGAGAGTATTGTACCGCCGCACTCTCTGTATTTTTTTTCTTCTTGATAATAGTGAAATCCTGCAACTTTGTGGACATAGGCAAAATTGCCGAATCACATAAATACTGTCTTGTGCGTGGATTGATTTTTTTTTCTTTGGCGTGTATTCTTTCTCTATTTTGTTTCTCACAGGTTTCGGGAATTTTTTGTTAATTCCCAACACAAATCAACAAAGAGCAGTGGTTTACTGCGCTTACCAGTTGGCATAGTGGGATTTGTGAATTATTATAATGTAATTCTTGGTTCTTGTGACACTGTTCAGGGTGGTTGAATTTCTTTACTCTGGGCTGGCATCGCCTTGATGCCCTTTAAATAAATATTGGAAAGAAAAAAATTGAAGTCCTTAAAACTCTCATTTTCCTCTGAATAATATTGGTCGGTAGCTTAGGTTCCTCTCTAGATCAGAGCGATGCAATGTTAGGGGTGCGCTTTACCATTGAGCTAATAGCCTATCTTGTGGGCCCTCACAGAGGCTCACTATGCCAATAGCGAGAGAAACCACATCCATTTGTTGTTAGTGTATATATTTGGGATTACGTGCAGCTATGTGCAAAAAGAAAACTATATGTACAGCTGTGTATTTTGTATTAATAGAGTCTATTGGCCTCTAACTAACGTATACTAAATTTGGGAAATCTTGTTTAGCTAACATGGTGTCAGGGCCATTCATTTTCTGGTTAGATTGCTGATATATCCACCAGAAACCCCGCTTCCACACTCCTAACATGAAGGAGCCCTAGGGGCTTCTCTGTGTGCCACCGCAATGCACTGCCGCGCTCCTGCCATTGCCATCGTGGGTCCTCCTCTGTGCTCTCTCTCTCTCTCATGCGGGTTGAAGCAACAATCCTCTGCCGCTGCTCCTTTGCATGCTGATAAAGAAATGCAAAGTGCATAATAGATAAACTCATGTTATGAACTATTGAAAAAAGTTAGCATGAATTGCAATTCTTTGATATGGAACTTGTACCTTCTCCGAAGTCTCAAAGCCTACTGATTCTGTCTTTCTTATTGAAGATGATTGGATTGACAAGTTGCAACAATTCAATGAGTTATTTTGAAATGATTGATGACTTTGCTGAGAAGCTTAGTGTAAAGCAACAATCGCTGTAGTTGTTGAGAGAAGTGTAATTTCACAAAAGAAAGGCAAGAAAAAAGAGGAAAAAATTTGTTAAGTGACTGGAGCCTCTGTTTTTTTTTTTTTTTTTAAATTCTTTTTGCTCCCTTTTGCTGTTTTTTTTTTCCATTTAATTTTTTTTCCTTTGAGACTGAACTGGATTGAATGGCATAGGGTTTGTTGGTTCTGCCTTAGGTGCAGCTTGAGTAGGGCTAGAGGTTGGGTTTGGTTTGGCAATAATGTATTGGGTTATAATAGAAGCTAGTTTGGTTTGTGCGGTTATGAGCTGGGCTTTGTTATTCTTTGCAGGGAGTAAAGTAGAGAAGTAGGAGTATAAGGCCCTGCATAGGTTTGGTATTTGGGAAGTTCTCAAGTTCTATAGCACGCATAGATGGGCAACAGCAGAGCCACAGGTCCACAATGGTGTAGATCCACAGCGGGCAGCTTGCTGTGTTGCAACTATTGCTGATGAAGCTTCAAAAAGGCTGGTGCTTTGTTAGTGTCTGTGATTGAAGGGAAAGGAGATTCCGGTGGATGATTAAGGATTCAGCCAGGAGCTTGCTGGACTTCTCAATTGAGGACGAAAATGGAGGCAACACAGGAGCATTAGTTTTTTTCCTATACTCTATTACCTTACTCAGTTTGGGCAGTGGCCAACAACGAAGAATGTTTTTTCTTTTTTTTAAAACTGCTTCTCTACTTCTTTTATGTTCACTTACATTGCTGCAAATAAAGTGGGTTCTTGTATGTGAGTTGTGGATTGTTTGGTGATTGGTGTCTCAATCTATTGAAGAAGAGGAATCAGGGTTTGAATGTTTTAATTGGTGAAGCTTGGGGGCTTTCAGTGTTTTGGAAGATGTATTGATTTATGAATGATGGATGGGAATGCTTTAATGTTGTTGGTGATGAAGTAGTAGCCATATATGTGTAACGACCCGACCCTTTAAACAAACCCAAGTTGCCAACCTACATACATAATAACCTGTACCTAATAGACATATATGAACAACCCGCCCTAAACAGGGACATACAGGTGTAAATTATACAAAAATGGGATATAAAAGTTGCGAAAAAACATAAATATCCATCGGGATTTATACTAGGTATATACCAGAGTCTATCAACTATATTCTTAAATTCTCAAACATCCAACTTAATATATAAATCAGTGTTTACAACCTCCAAAAAGATGTTTCTAACTAAGTTTATTACATAACCGAATATTTACACAACTAAGCCAAAAACCACCCTCCCAGTCGCTCTAGCAACTAGGACCGACGTCTTGAATGACCTGAAAATAGAGGTTGTAAAACGGGGTGGGACACTTCTTAGTAAGGAAGAAAGTATTACAATTAGTGTGTGATGACATGTGAGTATTTCAATTTAAAACATATATCCATATATATAAAACAAAGGTTTTCAATACTGAAACACAACACATATATCAATATAAATAATACCGTTTTTCCATATCAGCTTTTAAATCATGTATATGAATATAGAACGACCAACAGCTTGGTATCACAAATAGTGCCTATTTTACTCCGTGGCACGGGTTGTGCATTGATATCTCTAACAATGCCCTGTTAGTGTAGGCACTGTCATGTATCTCATATATAGTCCGATTGCCTCCCCTGATCCATTATTCACCAGTGATTACAAACTCCTGCAAGCTGACCATCTCTGTACCCACATCGCTTAGCGTGTGTGGTTGCACTGTACTCACTGGCAATGGAATCCGAGCATTTTGGTATCGAGACTATAAACCCCTTTACCCTGAAGTATTTCAACTCCAGTTCGGTAGTATCTTTCAACTCCTTAGTCGGTAGTATTTTTCAATCCCTTAGGTGGTAGTATCTTTCAACTCTAATAGTCGCAAGCTGTGGTTCCACTTATCATATATACAATTTATAATAAAATATGATAACCTGTGTAGTTCCAGTATTTTCACAAACTCATATATCCATATCTGGTATAAATCGGCACATACCCTCTCGGTTTACCCTTTTTGCATAATTAGCATGGTATATAACCGACACCTGTTTTTCAAGTATAACAATTTGGAACTCCGTTCCCATAATTCATATCAATAATATCAAATGTTCACAAGTTCATTTTCATCCACATGCCACACTAATTTAAACAAAAATTCGCTATATAGTATATAATACAATAAACACCATTTAAATAAAAATAAGGGATTCAGGCATCTCCTACATACATAATAATACAAATAAAAAAGTTTTGAAACATTTGGAGACTATATGCCAAAACTCGTATTTTTACCAAAACCGTAAAATCACGAAACCCGACATTTCAATTCGGTGAAATTTAGTAAAATAGCAGTCAAATCAATGATATGAATGTAAACTATCTTTTTAGCGGTTTAGTTTTATGAAATAACTGTTGTAATCAATTTCCCCTTACCTTAAACCTGAAACCGAAACACGAGCGAATTGATCGAAAAAGACGACTCGGGGTCCCCAAAACCTAAAAATTGAAGAACAATACTTCAATATAATTTCCTATACTACCGATCTATCGAACCGAAATCGAATTCAGACCCTTACCTTGATTTTAGGAAAAATCTCGAAATTCCACAAACGAAGATCCGTTTCACAATAAACGTAGAGATTCTCCTCCTGACCCACGTGGTAATGACGGATTGTGGATTCCGGCAACGGATGGCGCGAAATCCTAGAGAGAGAGAGAGAGAGAGAATGAGAGAGTTTATAAAATAAAACCTAACTTAGCCTTTAAGTAATCTAAATAAATATTTCCTCCAAAATATTAATATATAAATATCTCAAAATATTTCCTTTCAAAATATCTTCTCCAAAATATCTCCTCCAAAATATCTCTTTATTTATTTATTTATTTATGTATTTATTTATTTATTTGGTTACTACAATCTCCTCCCCTTATAAGAATTTTGTCCCCAAAATTCACCAACCAATACCAAACATACTCTACTTTACGTCGGAGACCTACAGAAGAGTCAGCAGCCACCCACAAAGCAATTCGGGCCCGAATTTATTATCTACCCTTGCTTATGGTGGAGAAATACCATGGTTACAATGCGATGTTTCGGAAGATTACACACGCACAAAACTCTCCCGAAGACCATACCACCTATACTACTATACATAACTACGTACCATCAGAAAATAACTGCGGGTACTTCTGGCGTATCTCTGATCCTAACTCCCATGAAGCTTCCTCTATTGCATGGTTACGCCATAATACATTCTCTAGCGGTATTTCCCTAGTCCGTAACTGTTGGACTTTCCGATCTAATATCAATACTGGTACCTCCTCATATGATAAAACATCACTGATTTCTAGAGGTTCGTAATTCAGCACGTGCGAAGGATTTGACATGTACTTTCTCAACATCGAGGCGTGAAACATGTCATGGACTCTAGATAGTGTTGGAGGTAAAGCCACTCGATAAGCAACCGAACCTATCCTTTCCAGGATTTCAAAAGGCATGATATATCGAGGACTTAGCTTCCCTTTCTTTCCGAACCTCATCACCCCTTTCATCGGAGCGATCCTTAGAAACACCATATCTCCTACCTCAAATTCCAGATTCCGTCGACGAGTATCAGCATAACTCTTCTACCGACTCTGAGCTGCCTTAATTTCTCCCTGATCAACTCGACCTTTGCAGAGGCCTGCTGAACCAGTTCTGGACCCAGTATTTGCCGCTCACCGACCTGATCCCAGAATAATAGAGATCGACACCGGCGACCATACAATGCCTTATAAGGTGCCATCTCAATGCTAGCCTGGTAACTGTTGTTATATGCAAACTCGACAAGCAGTAGATACCGTATCCAATTATCACCAAAGTACAGTACACAAGCCCGCAACATATCCTCTAATGTCTGCGGATGGAAAGACGTACTGAACGTCAGTTGTGATCCCAAGGCATCCTGTAGACTCTTCCAAAATCGAGACGTAAAATGTGGATCTCGATCTGAAACTATAGAAACAGGAACACCGTGGAGTCGTACAATCTCCTGCACATATAACTCTGCTAACCTATTTAGAGAATGACTGACTCTGATTGGAATGAAATGTGCAGTCTTCATCAGCTGATCTACCACAACCCATCTAGCATTCTGCCCATGCACCGCTGCAGGTAATCCCGTAACAAAATCCATCGAAATGTGCTCCCACTTCCACTTGGGGATGGCAAGTGGCTGAAGTGGTCTTTTTGGCCTCTGGTGCTCTGCTTTGACCCGCTGACAAGATAGACATTGCTCTACAAAACGGGTGATCTCTCTTTTCATGTTGGACCACCAGAAGGACTCCCTCAAATTCCGGTACATCTTCGTACTACCAGGATGTACGGTGTAGAGCGAATGGTGTGACTCTTCCAGAATGACCTGTATAATTACGGAATTATTCGATGCACAAACCCTGTTGCGAAATCTCAATATCCCATCACTAGAGATACTGAAATCCGGCTTCAACCCACCCTAAACTCCTTCCATAAGCTCAACTAATTCCGGATCCTCCTACGCCGTACGGATCCTCTCCTGTAAGGTCGGCTGCACCACCAAGCTGACAAGAATAGCCTGATGATTCCTTTCCACCACCTCCAAGCACAACCTTTTTAGGTCCATACAGATCTGATGTTGAACCCCCACTGCTAAGACCGATGCATCAATAGACTTCCGACTCAGAGCATCAGCTACCACGTTAGCCTTTCATGGGTGATAGCTAATAGTGCAGTCGTAGTCTTTTATCAACTCAAGCCACCTGCGTTGTCTCATGTTCAGTTCTTTCTGGGTGAAAAAGTACTTCAAACTTTTATGATCGGTAAAAATCTCGCACCTTTCACCATACAAGTAATGTCTCTAGATTTTTAATGCAAATATCACTGCTACTAATTCCATATCATGTGTCGGGTAGTTCTTCTCGTACTTTTTAAGTTAACGAGAAGCGTAAGCAATTACTCTACCCTGCTGCATTAGAACACAGTCAAGACCCTTTTTAGAGGCGTCACTGTAGATAACAAATCTGCCATCCCTAGATGAAATGGTCAGAACAGGAGCAGTAACCAGTCGCTGTTTCAGCTCCTAGAAACTCAGCTCGCACTCGTCATTCCAATCGTACCTCACGTTCTTCCTCGTGAGTCGCGTCAAAGGACCTGCTAAACTAAAGAACCCTTCTACAAAACGTCAGTAGTAACTTGCAAGACCCATAAAACTTCTAACCTCCTGAACATTCTTCGGTCTTGCCTAGTCCACTACATCCTCAATCTTACTTGGGTCCACTGATACACCTTCTTTGGACACGACGTGCCCTAGAAATGCAATCTATTCCAGCCAGAACTCGCACTTCTTTAGTTTTGCATATAACCTCTTATCCCTAAGCATTTGCAATGCCAACCTCAAATGAACTTCATGCTCTGCAGTGCTCCTAGATTACACTAGGATGTCATCAATAAATACCATGACGAACTGGTCTAAATATTCGTGAAAACTCTGCTCATCAGATCCAGAAATGCTGTAGGTGCATTAGTCAAACCAAAAGGCATAACCATAAATTCGTAATGGCCATACCGGGTTCGAAATGCTGTCTTTGGCTTGTCCTCCGCTTTCACCTTCAGTTGGTGATACTCAGATCGTAGATCAATTTTAGAGAAGATCTGCATGCCTTGAAGTTAGCCAAACAGATCATCAATCCTGGGTAGTGGATATTTATTCTTTACCGTTACTTTTTTAGTTCTCTGTAATCTATGCACATTCTCATCAACCCATCATTCTTCTTCACAAATAACACCGGTGCTCCACTGGGAGAAACACTAGGTCGAATGTATCTCTTGTCTAGTGGCTCCTGCAATTGTTCTTTCAACTCTTTTAATTCAGCTGGAGCCATGCGATACGAAGCTTTCGAAATTAGCATCGTATCTGTAGCTAATTCTATAGCGAATTCCACTTCATGGTTCGGAGGTAATCCTGGCAAGTCCTTTGGAAACACGTCAGGGAACTCGCGCACTACTGCAATCGTCTCTAGCTTACGTTCTTCAGTCGGCGTGTCTTTCACAAATGCCAGATACCCTTGGCAACCCTCCAGGAGTAACCTCCTAGCTTGCAAAGCTGAAAGGATCCGTGGTGCAGAACGCACACATGATCCTTGGAACTTAAATTCCAGTTACCTTGCCTCGCCCCAAACGAAGAACTAGGAGGCGCTGGCCTCTTCTTCGGGACCCGAACCTCCACGTCCTCCAACAGATTCTCCTCTGCCACAGTGGCTTTGTCGACCAGTGTAGTAAAGTCTTGCAACTACAAGATCGCTATTTATCTACGGTTCTCCTTCCTCGGACCCCTCTGAAACTTCCAGGTCTTACTCGCTTCATCCGGTATCATGAATGGAGCAAAACCGGATAGCTCCTGGAATTTGGCAGCATACTGCTGCACCGACAACGACTCCTGAGACAGGTTCATAAATTCCTCCATCTTTGCGTTTCTGACCGTGGCCGGAAAGTACCATTCAAAGAATAGATCTCTGAAACGGGAGCACGTCATCGCTACTGGTATCGGTCGGTGTTCCTCCATCTTCTTAACCGACACCCACCATCTCTCGGCCTCCCCTGACAACTTGAACGTTGCAAAGGTTACTTTCTGCTTCTTCGTGCAGTTCAAAACATCCAGGTTTTTCTCGATCTCTTGGATCCAATTTTCAGCATAAACTGGATCTGCACTTCCTACGAACACCGAAGACTTCAACCTGGTGAACTGATCAATGGAGCATCCCATCTCAGATGTGAGACGGTCCTGCCCCCTATTCGTTCGCACCACCTCAGCCATAAGCTGCTGTGCGAAATCCCGTAATACACTCGTAAAGTCACTGCTAGCCTCATGGCCAGCACCCTCACAACTACTGCTTCCTATGTTGGCAGTAATGTCCCTGGATTCCTTCCTGAAAGGCAAAAATGAAAATCCATTAGAAGGGTAAAAGCCTAAATATCGGCTAATACTATTTTACTATAGACTCAGTCCCCTAAAATCATATTTTTAATATTGATGTATTCCATTAATTTAACATCATCATTCTAACTCAAATCTTGCCCTTCTGCTTGGAAACAACACCATCAATAGATTGCCGTGATTTTATGAACCCTTTGAATTATCCAGAAAAACATAGAAGTCTGTCAATTGAATTCCGTCTCTAGGCGTACAAAACAAAACCCGAGGTCTTATCCATGTCGTATACTTTGGTATATTCTAGACTACAGAACTAGAAAATTCTTAATTCTGAACATATCCCTAACCAGGCAGCATGATTTAAATCACACTTCCGACTGGTTAAGGGCTTTGATACCAACTGTAACGACTCGGCCCTTTAAACGGACCTAAGTTACCAACCTACACATATAATAACCTGTACCTGATAGACAAACATGAACAACCCGCCCTAAACAGGGACATACAGGTGTAAATCATACAAAACTGGGATATAAATGTCATGGAAAAACTTAAATATCCATCGGGATTTGTACTAGGTATATACCAGAGTCTACCAACTGTATTCTTAAATTCTCAAACATCCAACTTAATACATAAATTAGTGTTTACAACCTCTAAAAAGATGCTTCTAACTAAGTTTATTACATAGCTGAATACTTACATAACTAAACCAAAAACCACCCTCCCGGTCGCTCTAGCAACTAGGGCCAACGTCTTGAACGACCTGAAAATAGAGGTTGTATAACGGGGCAAGACACTTTTCAATTAAGGAAGAAAGTATTACAATCAATGTGTGACCACATGTGAGTATTTCAATTTAAAACTTATATCCATATATATAAAACAAAGGTTTTCAATACTAAAGATAAACACATATATCAATATAAAAAATGCTGTTTTTCCATATCAGCTTTTAAATCATGTATATGAATATAGAACGACCAACAACTTGGTATCACAAATAATGCCTATTTTATCCCGTGGCACGGGTTGTGCACTGATATCTCTAACAATGCCCTGTTAGTGCAGGCACTGTCATGTATCTCATATATAGTCCGACTGTCTCCCTTGATCCATTATTCACCAGTGATTACAAACTCCTGCAAGCCGACCATCTCTATACCCACATCGCTTAGCATGTGTGGTTGCATTGTACTCACTGGCAATGGAATCCGAGCCTTTTGGTATCGGGACTATAAACCCCTTTACCCTAAAGTATTTCAACTCCAGTTCGGTAGTATCTTTCAACTCCTTAGTCGGCAGTATCTTTCAACCCCTTAGGTGGTAGTATCTTTCAACTCTAATGGTTGCAAACTGTGGTTCCACTTATCATATATACAATTTATATGATAACCTGTGCAATTTCAGTATTTTCACAAACTCATATATCCATATCTGGTATAAACCGGTACACAACCTTGTTGGTTTACCCTTTTTGCAAAATTTGCAGGGTATATAACCGGCACCTGTTTTTCAACATTTTCCAATATAACAATTTGGAACTCCGTTCCCATAATCCATATCAATAATATCAAATGTTCACAAGTTCATTTTCATCCACATGTCACTAATTTAAACAAAAATCTACTATATAGTATATAATACAATAAACACCATTTAAATAAAAATAAGGGATTCAGACATCTCCTATATACATAATAATAGAAATAAAGAAGTTTTGAAACATTTGGAGACCATACGCCAAAACCTGTATTTTTACCAAAACCGTAAAATCACGAAACCCGGCATTTCAATCCAGTGAAATTTAGTGAAATAGCAGTCAAATCAATCATATGAATGTAAACTATCATTTTAACGGTTTAGTTTTACGAAATAACTGTTGTAATCAATTTCCCCTTACTTTAAACCTGAAACCGAAACACGAATGAATCGATCGAAAACGACTCGGGTTCCCCAAAACCTAAAACCGAAGAACAATACTTCAATATAATTACCCATACTACTGATCTACCGAACCGAAACCGACTCTTACCTCAATTTTAGGAAAAATCCTGAAATTCCACAAATGAAGATTTGTTCCACAATAAACGTTGAGATTCTCCTCCTGACTGACGTGGTAACGACGAATTGTGGATTCTGGCAACAGATGGCATGAAATCCTAGAGAGAGAGAGAGAGAGAATGAGAGAGTTTATAGAATACAACCTAACTTAGCCTTTAAGTAATTTGAATAAATATCTCCTTCAAGATATTTATATATAAATATCTCAAAATATCTCCTTTCAAAATATCTCCTCCAAAATATATCTTTATTTATTTATTTATTTATTATTTGGGTAGGGTTACTACAATATGAATGTATTCGTCTGTGGTTGAGGAGAACAATAGCAGGGCTGGGATGTAGGAAGGCAGAGGGTGGCTGGTGACTGAATAATGGTTGTGGTGAAGCTGTGATGGGGGATTGAGATGCGGTTCTGATACCAAATTGATGCAGGACTGATTGGCACAGGAGAATGATGCCAGCAAAATAGGAGAAAAGAATAGAATAGTTAATAGGAAATTCAAAACAGAGAATGATGCAGCAAAATAGCAGAAAACAATAAGAAATTTAAGAGAGAGAGAGAGAGAGAGACCAATATTATGTGTGGACCTATGGTAGACATGAAGTCCTTGCCAAGTGCGATCTCCTTCAGGTGGTGTATTTAGAAAACTCTGGAAATGCTTCTTGCATGCGGGCCAACATGTTGTGTGAGCGAGTGGGATCAGGCCATTATGGTGCTCAAGATTCTACCCACTCAAGGGGCTTCTGATTTTGATGGTGGTTGTGGTATATGACAAACAGTTGGATGGGCACTGTAAAGGATACAGTGTGGGTTTTGATATATGGCTGCATACTGATCTCAATGAAAGTTTTGCCCTGCTTGATTCAAACGGGACTTGAGGGAAAGATAAACTGACCGAAGAGTGGCAATGAAGGGTGATGTAGATGCAGAGAATGGAGATGGGGTGCTGTTTTGGTGGAAGAAAAAGAGAACCAGTGCACAATTAAAAGTGGTACAAATCATAGGATGGTAGAGAAGGAAGGGGAAATGCTAGGGGGTTGGAAAGGATTATACTTGTTTGATACAAATGATTTTGAATGGAGAAGGGAGGGGGAAAGTAGAGGAAGAGAAGAAGATTGTGAGGGGACACTTTCAACTCCACTTCAATTCAAAATAAGCCTTGCAACAACAAAATAGCTAAAATTAAGCAGATGACTAGCAAACCCCTTGAATAAAATCTTTTTGGCGCACAAATATTACAGTTACTGATAGCTAAATCCAATTCTAGTGTAACTCCTTTAATCATTTGCTTGTCACCAAGGGCTATTTTTTTTTTAGGGGAAAAAAATCTCTTATGGGTTTTGATAAATCACTTATTGGCTTTTTGTTATCTTGATGGTCAATTTTCTTGACTACCCCATCCAATTTCCTTCCCTTTATTGTTTTATTTACAATTTGCATTTTGTGTCTTATTTCTATATTTCTTTTGCTTCTCTGATATTCTCTTAAGCAATATTGGATTTTCACCTATGATCACAACAAATGATTTTATATTTGAATTTTTGTCTCGTTTTTTCTTGAATTTGCAGGTTGTTCCTGGCTTTGGACATGGAGTTTTGCGCAAAACAGATCCAAGATACACCTGTCAGAGGGAGTTTGCATTGAAGCATTTACCTGAGGATCCATTGTTCCTGCTGGTTGTCTCCTCTCTATTGCTTGAACCCTGATTACAGGCACCATGCAATTGTTGTACTCTAATTCATATTGTGCTAATCTGTCTTTCACGTTAAACAGGTCTCAAAACTTTATGAAGTGGTGCCTCCTATACTTACTGAGCTTGGCAAGGTAACTAATTCCTTGAGCATTGAGGGGAAGAATGTCTAAATTCTACTCTAGGAGATATGGGCTGGCAAGTTATTTACGTAATTTTTTAAAGATGAAAAATGGGTTTTAAATAAAATGGTTTATTTATTTATAGTAAATGGATGTCGAACCATTTGTTTTGAAAATTTTAATGTTTTTTCAGTAGTTATACATAATGGTAAATTTAGACAGTCCAATGTCATTTAATTTTTCGAATCTTATGTCAAAACCAAGTTTTAGTGTAGAGTAAAAGCCATTTTTTTTGGATAAGACCTTTGACTTCCAACAAGTGCCCATTTCTAATTTTTTTTAGTTCTACTCTAAATTCAACCGCAGGATGGTGCAATATGAAGCTAACCCATTGTGTTTGGCATTTTGGTATGCGTATAGGTTAAAAATCCATGGCCTAACGTTGATGCTCACAGTGGTGTCTTGCTGAACCATTATGGTTTAACTGAAGCAAGGTATTTTGTTTTTTTTTGTCCCTAACTTGACATTTGACATAGTTTTTGATAATATAGACGTGTTTTTTCCCTCTTTGGACAGATATTATACAGTTCTTTTTGGTGTATCAAGGAGTATAGGGATTTGCTCTCAGGTTCTGCCTGCCCCATGTTTCTCTCTATCCAGTTGATCCCATTTCCCTTGTCTTCAGTTTAACTAAAATATATTTTCTTTGCTCAGTTGATATGGGACCGAGCTCTTGGATTGACGCTTGAGAGGCCAAAAAGCGTTACAATGGAATGGCTGGAAAATTTTTGCAAGAAAGCAGCGTGATCCTATAATTTGACGAATATAATTTATTAGTTTTGTTTAATAAGGATTTGCTGAGAAAGCTTGCGATTTTGATTGATGGATGGTGGGTTCAACTTTTACACAGCATTTCCCCAGATTTGGAGGGAGTGAGCAGCAGTATTTTCTCTTGGTAGTCCCTGGAATAAACATATTCTAGGCTGTAATTTGTTTTCTTAGTGCATTCTTGCTGAATAAAATAAATTAGTTTTTATTGAATCATTTCTCAATTAAGAGCCACTCGATCAAAATGGACTTCTGCTGTCAGCACATCTGGTTAATGTTTTCAGAAAAGCTGGAAATGACATGGGGTGCAACACTGGTTACATGGTGGGAATCTCCAAAAAATCAATGTAACATCTTTTATGGGCATTTAGATTTGAAAGTTGATTTTACAGATTCAGTTGATTCCTTTCTAAGTTGTGCTGCAAATGGAGTTATTTCAGTAGCTTGGGCACTGAATTGATGCCTCCAAATGAGTGACTAATTCCAAAGATTTATTCTCTACCGTTGGACAAGTGATAATTTGGCTACATTTTCCTTTCAGGATGAATTTGAGTGTGAAGCTCCAGAAGGATGTGCATTCTTTTGATACTTTTTAACTACGAATCCTTGCTTTCACCTGAGGATTAAGTTTAATCCTTATTTTTACCATTTCTCCATTTAAGTTATTCTGTCTACCTCTCTACAATGTCAGTTAACTTCAATTGGGAAAAAAGAAAAAAAATAATGTGAGGTTCTGATGAGCTGATGTTCTGGGTGAATGTGGACTCAACCCATTGAAGCTTATCCTGTATATGACCTGACCTGGCGCAGGTCTGACTCATTTTACCATCCCTACATTCGTATGAGTAATTAATTCTAATGCTTTTTCTTATAGACCACAGGAAAGGCAGCGCCTCTCTCTCTCTCTCTCTCTCTCAATTACACGAAGACATAATCCCCTCTCTATTTTGGCCCCATGTTCTTGCTGAGAAACGGAAGGAGAAAAGAGGAAAGCAAATCTTGAATCTTATGCTCTTCGCTATTTAATTGTCTGGTAATGAGATATAAATTAAAATATTTGGTAATTCATAGTTCCCCTCTTCTCTTAGAAATCAAGTACTGTCTAGTTTTATACTCTCTCTCTCTCTCTCTCTCTCTCTAACGCATGCACACTCACAGGAGATTGTATGCTTCTTTCAAGGCTTATGGTACATGCTAGTTGAAGCTATAAATGAGAAAGGAACATGGTACACCTTAATCTAACTGATCATGATGTTAGAGCAAGATCAGGGTAGAAGTGGAGATGTGTGGTCGTGATTAATTGGAGCACCTACACTTGATATCAATTATGTGCAATTATTTGGGTAGCATATATTAGTCGGTGGTGTTGAACTAGTTTTGAAATAATCCTCGCTCTTAAAAAATAACACTTGCACCCCAGGCCCCTTAGCTACTTTTGTCTTTATTTCTTTTTCTTTTAATTTTTTTTTATGATGGCATATATATATATATATATATATATATATCATTTATCTCAAGTTGTGCAGAAGACTTCTATAGCAATGCTTTTGAAAATTGTGAGACAACCTTGATTATAAAATTGAGTGATTTTAAGTTATAATCGTTTGTCTTAAAATATTGCTTTGAATTCTCCCTGATATAAATGCTTTGTTTCTACCTGACTTTGACCTACTAGCAACGTAAATGAAAGCATAATCTCGTTTCTATAATTTCCTCCATGGTGTACATTGAATCATTTTAATTTTCTCCACTGAAGCTATGGATAAGATCTAGGGCAGATCTCTCATTCTTTCTCCCTATTCTTTTCTTTTATGTTGCAATTAATTGATAACTCTATGATTCTCCTTCACACTACAAAGGCAAGTGATGAAGAGATAATTTATGTTTGATTGGTGTGAGAGGGCAATGCTAACAATTAATGATATTTTGAGCCATATTTGAAGCGGAATTTGTCTTTAGTAAGAAAAAGCAATGCTTCATTGGCGTTTGCGAAGGACCAGTCTTGTAAAAACTTCTTGTTAGTGTTGCGGGATTGGTTAAGGAATCAAACAATCGCTTGCACTCACTGGCGGACAAGGAAGGTTGACAGTTAGTGTCAGAAATCATGATCTTTATGTTATGAGTTTGTAAGTACTTGTCCCAACAAGAATAATTTTGAGTTAGAGGATTGGAGGATTCGAACCCATGAAGGTTTAAAGAATGGATATTTAGTCTTTTCTCCTACCATTTTTGTTGAGAAACCAAAGGAGAATTTGTTAAGAGGATAGTGCAAGATGTTGATCCAAAGACATGAAATTTGAGACCGAGTAGGGTTATGTCTATGTGTGAAAGCAAGTAGATAAATGGAGAGTCAGATTAGCCCAGGAGATATCAAGAATAAGTTGATGTTCTTGGTAGACATGAAGTCGACTAGAAACTCCGAGGTGTCATAATAACTTAGAAGCGAGAGTTGTGGTGTAGAAAAAGAAAGCGAGGAAGGTTATGGTCCCAGTTTTGAGAGAGGAAATTGAAGAGGATATCTTCATGTTGACTTGATCAAAGACATCAAGGGCACTAAAGAAGCACTCAAAGATTATACATAAACACCGATACATAATCTTCTCCCCTTCTCTCCCCTCCAATCCCCATGTATCTCTGTCTTTGTATGTTAATGTATGTTATTATATGTAGTAACAAACATTTGTGATATGGTTATAGTCTTTTTTCCTAGGGTTGTGGTTGGGTACAACTACAACTAATTCATATGAAGTTTCTGAAACTCCTACAAAAGTGTGATTTTCTTTGTCCAATTGGCCATGTATATATATTTTAACTATCAAATTTAGAGCTATGTTTTGTTAGTTAACTATTAAATTGTGTTGGTGTTAAAATCAAACAAATAAGTAAAAACTCACTTTGGGCTTATGTTCCGGGAGTTGACTAGGAGTAAAATATTCAGTAATTCATAGTTCTTGTCATTTCTCTGCAAAAATTCTTCTACTCCTTTCTTCTTTAACCTAACGGCCAATGTTTTGCTATTTTTGTTTAGTGCCCATTTATAACTTGGAAAATCTTTGAGAAAGGAAAGGAAAATATGAAGGAATCCACTTTTTCATGTTTGGTTGTCAAGGAAAGTAAGAAAGAAAACAAAAAATATATCAAATTAATAAATAAAAATATGATTTTACAGACAAAAACTCTCTGTCCGTCTCTCTCTCTCTCTCTCTCTCTCTCTCTCTCTCTCTCTCTCTCTCTCTCTCTCTCTCTCTCTCTAGTTATTCTCCTATAGTCTTAGTAGCCATGATTGCTTCCTTGGGTGAGTCAACTAATTTAACCCTCCAACTTTTTTTATACACTCTCTAAACCTATTCTTTCCCTATAACTCCCTTTCTCCCTCCCTCCCTCTCTCTCTCTCTAGAAGTGGCTATGGCTGCAATGATTCTACTATAGTGGTTGCTATTACACTTAACCCATCACTTTCCTAGAACCTTGCCATGAAGAGACTTCCATGTGATTAAAATACTTATTATCCTCTATCCATGTATCATCAAATATATATATATATATATATATATATATATATATATATATATATATATATATATATATATGCAAGTTCCACGTCTAAACAAACACAAGAATGGATTAAAGAAAAACATCCAAAATATATATGCAAGTTCCATGTCTAAACAAACACAAGAATGGATCAAAGAAAAACACCTTTTGGATAAGCCAACTCAAGAAACCAAATCTCGTATGAAATCACAACAAACCAAAAAACAAAAAATATAAATCATAACAAACCAAAAAACAAAAAATATACTCATCTCATTGAAAAAATCCTCCAAAAATAGTGAACATGATTAATCAAACGAAATTTTCATAGATGGGTGTGAAGAATACCCTATCTTTTGCATGTTGGCTAGAATTCTTTTTGAGAGAATCTCTTTCTCTCCTAAAACTAATGCAAGTTTCTGCTAGGATTGGAGGAGCCCATGGGTGAGCTTGATACACATGGGTGAACACCAACTTGACCCAAAAGCTTAAGCTTATTGGGTTTTGGGCCCAACCATGTATATAAACACTCATCATCCACTCAAATTTTTCAATGTGGGACAAACTCATAAGTGAAATTCTCAACAATCTCACCCTCACTTGTGAGTTCCAACTACTCCCCTTGAATAGAATCCGTCTCCCTTATGGGAGCAAGCCCAATTCCCAACAATTGTGAAAGTGAAGTAGTTATCCCAAGAGCGGGAGGGGGGGGAGGGGGGTGAATTGGATTATTAAAGATTTTAGTTCTTTTTATGGATTCTTGACTTACGTGTTCACTACATAGCAAAGTTTTTAATAATTCAATCAATTCACAACCAACACTAAACACACCAAAAGTTAAAAAAAACTTGACCAAACAATCAATCAATCAATAACTCAAAATAACCAATCACAAATACCCAATCAACCACAATTTGCAGTACTTTGTGGAATTTTAGCTTCTGAATATTTTTTTCTTTGATAGCAGTCCTGTGAGTAATTGCAAGCCCTGTGTTTGGATGAAATTATTTGCTTTCTTTTAATTAAGATTTCCGTAAATAATTAACCAACGTACTCCCTTGTGGGTTTCCGAAAAAGGTTAATTAAAACGTATTTTATTTTTATTAAGAGTCTTCTTTTTAATTTAGTTTTGATCCCTGTAGCCAGCACTTAGCATACACACAATAATATATAACGTGCTGAATTTAAAAGAGTAGGGAAGGAAGAACATCAAGATTTTTACGAGGTTCGGCTTATCCCCAGCCCACGTCCTCACCTTTGGCCAATACCACCAAAGGATTCCACTATTTGCACTCCTTTCTGGGCGTAGTAAACCTTTTACAAATCCCTCTTTTTCAGGTAGAGATACCTCTCCAAGCGATTCCCTACACTTGGTCCAATGATCCAAATCAACCTTGAATCGTCAAAGAACTACAAAATAGGAACAAGAATGGGTGTACAAAGACACTCTCACAACAGAGCAAGTTAGTACAAATTAGAGCAGTAATATACTTCAAATCAAATACTAAATAGACAATATGAAGCTCAAGATTAGATATCACTGGAGGTTCTTTCTTAGGATTTGAGAAATCTCAGTAGCAAACTTAAAACCGTAGGCTTTCGATCAGCAGGAAATCAGTGACATTCTTCTAGCAAGAATTTGAGCAAGAGTGAGCTTTAGAAGAGTTTGAAAGTAGAGTGCTTGAACGTGATTGTTTTGCTTGGTCCTCTAATTCATTGGGTTAAAGGAGTATTTATAGAGTTTTAGAGTGAGTTTCCTTGTTGCCCTAGTTGCTTGGAGTGTCCCCCAACATTTAAGTTTGAAAACCTAATTTTTAGGAATTTTTCCATTGAAGTTCGAATTTTAAAATCTCCATGGGTTAATCAGCTGACTCACTTGACTGTACCTATTTTTGTATAGGTTAGTCGGCTGGATAGTCGGTTGAGACCATTATGTGTGTCTAGGAATTTTAGGAATTAATTGTCAGTTGGTTGAGTGAACACAATTCAAATTGGTCAGTCGACTGGACAGTCTAATTTGTCAGTCGGCTGAGTGAACATAGTTCATTCAGGTCAGTCGGCTGGATAGCTTAATTGACAGTTTTAATTATCAATTAGCTGAGCAAGTACAGTTCATTTAGGTTAGTCGGCTGAACTGTTTCAACTTTTCAAAAACTTTCATTTTTAAAACTTTGATCCCTTGTTGTTTGAAAAACTCAAATGTGACTTTTTTAGAAAGCATTTTCGAGGATTTTCAAAAATTTGGTCTCTAAGCCTATATGGCATCATAAAGAGCTTCCTATGTCTAAATAATATTAAATTGAAGTACTTACATATGACTTTCTAATTATGAACACATTAAGCACTAAGTCTTCAAGCTTTTTCCAACTCTTGAGATCTGGCTTGACTTCAAGTCCCAATGATCTTAAGCTTTTTCTTGTCTTCTTCCATTCAATGCTTATATTCCGGTAAGCTTTCATTTGATTGACTTTAATTGTAAGCTTTCTCCCATGATAACCAAGTTAGCGTTTTGATCTTGAAATATTGTCACTTAACAACATATGTTAAGGTATCATTCATTTGTTATCATCAAAACAAGATTAAAAAGCCATGTTAAACCAACAATCTGCCCCTTTTTTATGATGAAAAAAGAGGAGCAAAGATGAGGGTTCCTTTGAAAAGGCACCCGCTAACAATAAGCATTCCTTTTAATATTTTAAGTTCATGAAATTAAACACATATATCAAGCTTATGAACATACACAATCCATTTTAATTCAATATAGCATGTAGAGTGCTTCATATGCTTTAACATGTTCAATATGCTCAAAATACTTTGACATGGTGAATATGCTCATGATATTCAAAATATTCAATATGTTCAGAATGTGCTCAAAATATGCAATATGCTCAAAATCAGTCATACAAGTCATTATATGTGCTACTCATATCATATACAAGTCATACTAGTCATCATATGTGCTACTCATATCTTCATCTTTGCTTTCCATAATCTCTCCCCTTTTGGACATCAATCAAAACAAGGGGTAAGAATAACAAGCCACTAGACAGGATAAGAAGTCATACAATTACAAGCAAGGCAAGGAAACAAACATACTAAGTGTTGCATTTCTTTTTAAAGATTTGTTTAGTCAGCCAGCTGAGCTTATGGTCAGTTGGCTGACCTTTGTTCTATCTTAAAATTTGTATTCTTACACAATTTATCTGTTATGTAGCAAACCAAGCTCTCTTCTAATGGCTATAAATCTGTCTTCTGAGAGAGATTTTGTAAAAATATCAGCCCATTGATCATTTGTATTAATAAATTTAAGTGTTATATCTTCTTTTTGAACGTGATCTCTCAAGAAATGATGCCTAATATCAATATGTTTAGTTCTTGAATGAGATATTGGATTTTTGGATATATTTATTGCACCTTTATTATCAAATTTGATTGGAATGATTGAATATTCTAAATTGTAGTCTTTGAGTTGTTGTTTCATGTATAGAGTTTGTAGAGACCCAAAAAATTATAGTAATTAAATAATAAAAGAAAAGAGAAAAAAAGACAAATTTTAGAAGGGGACTAACAAGGTCTCATCGACAAACGCAAGGTTCGTCGGCGAGTATCCTTCTTAGGCTTGTTGACGTGGACACATGTCTCGTCGACGAGAACTTACCGACAGGGCTGATTTCGGGGTTTGAAACTCATTAACGAAGGTTAGATGTTCATCTATGAACTCCCTTATAGACTCGTCATTGAGGTGGCGTTGCTTGTCAACGAGGCCACATGGCCAGTCATGTATAAATATGCAAAACGACAATTTTTGACGAAAATTTCAGTCTCCCTTTCCTTTATTTCTCAAGATTTCGGATTCTCTACCTTCTCTCTACAATTTTGGCTCCGATTCTCCCTGGTTCAACGATCAGAAGTCACAACGGTGATCCTAGGGAGATTCTCTACAACCTAACCAGAGCAGAAATTCGATTTGGGAAGTTTGGGAACCATCCCAAAATCAGGACAAGTGGATTTTTTTTAGGTATTTCTAGTGTTACAAGTTTTATCTGAACTTGGATTTTGTGTTGTGAGGGTATATACTGGCGTTTTGTGGAATAAAATTAGGGTGTTATATTTTCAGGGTTAGGGTATTTTTAGGACCCTGCAGGCATGGGTTGAGAAGTCCAACAGATATTTTTTTTCCAAAAGCTAAAGTATATTAAAGTTTAAAAAATTGTGAATAGGCAGGTTCAAGAAATATGAGTGGATAATTTTTTGGGGAAATTCAATGATTCACCAAGGATATTGTATAAATTATTGCAGGATTTTGAGATTGGTACACCGAGGGTGTGAGGGTAGAGTTGGAGGCAAGCCTCTCAGCTAGATAGGTAAGGGAAATATGTTATGCTAAAATTCAGGAATTTTATCAGTAAAATATGGTATTTGTTTAACAAGGTGTAGAATATTGATTATATAGTTTTATGGATTTCAAAGCATGTGTTTTATTAGTTGTGTGGTCTGAGTAGATATTTGTTTAGTATAGAGTTTATAAAGTTTTTCAGAATACCATAACTTATCATAATTTATGCACAGAAATATGTATTATTAGATTTTACAGAATTATAAATTATAGTGTATATATATATGGACAGATAATTTATAGATAGATATTTTACAGATATTTTATAGACAGATATTTTGCAGCATTTACAGAATTTCATGATTTCTAAAACCATAACACTCAGACATTACAAATTATTCACTTAGATTTTACAGATTATTTAATCAGATATTTCAATTCGATATTACAGATTATTCAGTTAGATATTTCAGTTAGATATTACAGATTATTCAGTCATATATTTCAGTTAGATATTACAGATTATTCAGTCAGATATTTCAGTTAGATATTAAAGATTATTCAGTCAGATATTTCAGTTAGATATTACAATTATTTCAGTCAGATATTTCAGTATTTCAGATTAGATTTATAGTGTTATGGTTATTTTGAAATCATGATGAAATAGCAAGATAATACATATTTACAATATTAGACCCTGATGAATTAGATCAGTTATCAGTAGAGCACGGTACCATTGCAATTTTAGATCAGTTTTTCAGCTACCGTGCCACGAAGTTTGTGTCAAGGTCGGGTTGAGGATTGGTGGTGTGCAGTTTACCAGCTACCGTGCCACAGAGTTTGTGTCAGGGCTAGGCTAAGGAGGGGTAAAGGTTAAATCATGATATACAGTTTTCCAGGGTATTATCACAGTTACTTATATGTACATAGATTTACAAAACAATAGCAGATATTTTATAGTACTAGAATTATGAATAAATAGTACTCAAAGATGTCAGTGGTATTTTAAACTATATGAAATGTTTTGTCAGCTAAATTTAGTTTCAGTTATTTGTCAGTATAATATCTTTGTAAGCTCTGTTGCCACACACTAGTAATAACATATTTCCTCTTACTGAACATTGTTTCATCCCAATGATTTAATATTTTTCAGGTGATCCAGTTAGGCAAGCAGATCAGGTTCGTAGATAGAGAGGGCGAGTACACTACCCTATTTGTTAGGTAATTTTTAATAGATGGTTGTATTTTTTGGGTAGTAACTAGGCGTTTTGGGTAGTAACCAGGCGTTTTGGGATATAGTCTTGGGATGATATGTAACTATGTAACTTTGTTTTTGGGAAAAATTAGATTCTAGTACTGTAAATATGGATGTATGTTTTTATGTTTTCCACTGCTTAGGTATGTAATATGAGTAGAGTTTCCTCAGTGCTCACTTGGGGTCTGGGAGGTTGTAGCAAATAATTTAGGGGTATTAGAGTAATTAGGTAAAAAAATGGTATAATTTTTGGCTCATTACAGAGTTTGTGCACAACAACTCCCAGCTGCTAAGTATTCGGCTTCAGCTGTGGATAAGGCTACATAGTTTTGTTTTTTAGAAAACCAAGAGACTAGTGAGCGTCCTAGAAAGTGACAAGTGCCACTAATGCTCTTTCTATCTGTTTTACATCCTGCATAGTCCGCATCCAAATAACTAATCATTTCAAATTCGGTGTTCTTAGGATATACTAAAGTCTTAAGTCCATGGTGCTTATTAAGTATCTTAAAATTCTCTTAACAACTATTTGGTGTGATTCTTTGGGTGCTGATTGAAAACGTGCACACATACACACACTAAATATAATGTCAGGCATACTAGCTATTAGCTATAGTAAACTTCCAATCACACCTCTATAATACTTCATACTACCGATATTCCTTTCTCATCTTTATCTAGGCTAATGGAAGTGCTAATGGGGGTTCCTATGGGTTTACTATTTTCTATATTGATTTTTTTAATCATATCTTTTATGTATTTTGATTGACTTATGAAAGTCTCATTCTTTGCTTATTTGATTTGTAGTCCAAGAAAATAGTTTAATTCCCCCCATCATGCTCATTTCAAATTCTTCTTACATGTTTTTTGTAAATTCCTTACATAGATTATCATTTGTAGCACCAAATACTATCTCATCTATATAGATTTGAATTAAAAGCATGTCATCCTTCTTAGTTTTGATGAACAAGGTACTATCAATTTTTCCTCTTGAAAACCTCTTCTCTATTAAAAATCTACTAAGTCTTTCATACCAAATCCTAGGGGCTTGTTTCAACCCATATAAAGCTTTAGTTAGTGTAAACACATAATCAGGATTTTTTATATCTTCGGATCCGGGGGGTTGTTCAACATATACTTTTTCATTAATATAACCATTTAGGAAAGCACTTTTCACATCCATTTGGTATAATTTAAATTCTTTATGGGAAGCATAAGCTAAAAACATTCTTATAGCTTCCATTCTAGCAACGGGGGCAAAAGTCTCATCATAATCTATCCCTTCTTCTTGGTTGTACCCTTTAGCTACAAGTCTAGATTTGTTTCTAACCACAATACCATTTTCATCCTTTTTGTTTCTAAATAAATACCCATTTTGTTCCAATAATTGAATGATTTTCAGGTTTGGGTACTAATTGCCATACTTTACTTCTTTCAAATTGATTTAACTCCTCTTGCATAGTATTTATCCAACAGTCATCATTAAGGGCTTCTTCAATATTTTTAGGTTCATCTTGAGATAGGAAAACATAGTGATTACATAGATTCTTTAATGAAGATCTAGTGGTTACACCTCTAGATGGTTCTCCTATAATATGATATTGAGAGTGATTTCTTATATATTTCCATTCTCTTGGTAATTCAAGATTTTCTATAGGATTATCTTTTGAGGTTTTTTAATTATTTTCTTCTTTTTCTTCCTTGATTTCTAGATCATCCTCTTTTTGTAAAATATCCTCCTTTTCTTCATTCTTGACTTCTTTTGTAAAAGGATTTGATTTATCAAAGTTTACATGTATTGATTCAATGATGGTTAGTGTTCTTTTGTTATAGATCCTATAGGCCTTACTATTTGTAGAATATCCAAGGAAAATTCCTTCATCTGATTTAGCATCAAGTTTTCCTAAGTTTTCTTTGTTTTTGAGTACAAAACACTTACACCCAAAAACATGGAAGTAAGCTATGTTAGGCCTTCTTCCTTTCCATAATTCATAAGGTGTCTTGTTTAGGCTTGTTCTAATAGAAACTCTATTAATTACATAACAAACTGTATTTGCAGCTTTGGCCCAAAAATACTTAGGCAAATTATTTTCATTTAGCATAGTTCTTGCCATTTCTTGAAGAGTTATATTTTTCCTCTCAACAACTCCATTTTGTTGTGGAGTCCTAAGTGCTGAGAAATTATGGCTTATTCCATGATCATTACAAAATTTTTCAACATCTTTATTTTTAAATTCTCTTCCTTGGTCACTTCTTAGGTTTGAAACATTGTAACCTTTCTCATTTTGAAGTTTCTTGCATAGATTTATTAACATATCACAAGCTCCATCTTTATCAGCTAAAAACAATACCCATGTGTATCTAGAGTAGTCATCAACAGTTACGAAGACATATTGTTTTCCTCCTAAGTTTTGTGTTCTAGTAGATCCAAATAAGTCTAAATGTATGAGTTCTAAGGGTCTACTAGTTGATATGCGTTTCTTCTTTTTAAAACTTGTCTTGATTTGTTTTCCTAGTTGGCAAGCATCATAAATTTTATCTTTGATAAACTTAGTATTAAGCAAGCCCTTTACTAAATTCTTTTTAGAAAGTTTAGATAGAAGGTCCATGCTAGCATGTTCTAATCTTCTATGCCAAAGCCAACTATTTTCACTCAAGGTAGCCAAGCAAGTTACATCTTGAGAAATTAGACTATCAAGATTTATGCAATACACATTATTCATTCTATGTGTTGTGAATAATATTTCATGATTATTAGGATTTTGTATTATGCATTTTTCTTTCTTAAAGATTATGTCAAACCCTTTGTCACTAAGTTGACTGATACTTAATAGATTGTGCTTTAGACCATCAACTAGCAAAACATCATCAATGGTGAGTGAAGAATCTTTACTTATCTTACCAATTCCAACAATTTTGCCTTTTGTGTTGTCACCAAAAGTTACATATCCTCCATCCTTTTGAGTAAAGGTGGTGAACTTTGATCTATCTCCCGTAATATGTCTTGAACATCCGCTATCCAAGTACCATTTTTCTTTAGATGGAGTGGACCTAAAGCACACCTGCAAGAAAGGATTCATGTTGTTACTTTTGGGACCCAAACTTTCTTAACTCTCTTTAAGTCTTGTCTAGTTTTAGTGTTTATCTTCCATTCATTTTTACTTTGATATATTTTTTCTTAAGTGGACAATTAAAAATTATATGTCCTTTATTTTTACACATGTAGCAAGTAGTATGTTCATGTATGTTTGTGGATGAAGTACTTGCATAGTGTTTAGCTTGTTTTACAAAGTATCCCATGAATAAATTTTTCTTTCTTTTGTTTGGTATTCCATTGTAACCAATTCCTTCTCTATTGTTAGCCTTTCTTTGTTGTCCTGCCACTTTTTCAAAGTTTTCTTTACCTCTAGTAAAGTTGTAAATAATCTTTTCTTTATCTTGAATTGAGTTTTTAAGTTCATTTATTTCTAAGTCTTTCTTGCCATCTTCATTTACTTGAGGCTTTACTAATTCTTGAGACATGTCATTTACTTTCTTCTTAAGCTCATCAATTTGTAAGTCTTTTTCTTTTTCCACATTTTTTGAAGATTCAAGCTGATTTTTAAGTGATTTATTTTGTTGTTTCAAGGTTATGTTCCTTTTTGAGACTTTGATAAACTTATTATGAAGAGAGAAAAATTCAGCTTGAAGTTCCTTATAGGAGGGCATACTCCCACATGAATCATTACATGATTCATTACTAGAACCTTCTGAGGAGGAGTAGTAAGAGTTTACCTCTTCGTTGTGCGTCATGAAGCATATGTTGGCCATCTCTTTTTCGCTAGATTCACTTTCCGATTCACTTGAACTTGTGTCATCCCATGTAACTTTCATTACTGGCTTTTTCTTCTTCTTTTCCTTCTTGAGCTGAGGGCAGTCCGACTTGATGTGTTCGGCCTTTTTGCAATGGTAGCAAATAGGTGGATCATTTTTGTTCTTGCTTTCCTTTTTACTATTTTCACCTTTTTCAGTTTTTGACCCTCTGAATTTTCTAGTGAATTTCTTATTTCTTTGAAGAATTTTCCAAGTCTTTTAGTTATGAAAGCTAATTCTTCATCATCTAATTCATTGCAGTCATTTTCTTCTTCACTTCAACATTCTTTTGAGGCTTTAAGAGCTATGGATTTTTTTATTTTTATTTTTAGTGTTTCTTTCTTTCATAACCATTTTATAGGTTAGAAGTGATCCTATGAGTTCATCTAGTGAGGTTGTTTTGAGATTTCTACCTTTTGTTATGGCTGTGACTTTTGGTTCCCAAATAGGTGGGAGTCCTCTAAGGATTTTGTGAATCATCTCATATGTGGAATATGTTTTCCCTAAAGCATTTAGTGAGTTTATAATATGTGTGAATCTAGTGTACATGCTTGTGATGGTTTCATTAGAATTCATCCTAAAGGTTTTGTATTCACTAGTCAACATATAAATCCTATTTTCTCTAACATCTAAGGTACCTTCGTAGGTTACTTCTAGTTTATCCCAAATTTCCTTTGTTGTTTTACATGCCATAACTCTATTGAATTCATTAATATCAAGCGCACAATATAGGGCGTTTATTGCATTAGAGTTAACTTGCAGCATTTTATAATCTGGATCATTCATAGCTTTTTCATCTTTAGGGACTTCTTTTCCAACCACAAGTTTGGTAGGGATTAGGTTACCATGTGTAACAACCTTCCAAGCCTTATAATCCATTGTTTGAAGATAGATTCTCATGCGTTGTTTCCAAAAGATATAATTGAGTCCACAAAATATGGGTGGTCTAGTTAAGGATTGACCCTCACCAAAGGGAGCTACTCCTATTTGTACCATCTAGATCTTTATATAGCTTCTAATTAAGATTTACTATAACCTGGCTCTAATACCAATTGAAAGTGAAGTAGTTATCCTAAGAGGGAGGGGGTGAATTGGATTATTAAAGATTTTAGTTCTTTTTATGGATTCTTGACTTAAGTGTTCAATACACAGTAAAGTTTTTAATAATTCAATCAATTCACAACAAACACTAAACACACCACAAGTTAAAAAAAAAACTTGACCAAATAATAAATCAATCAATAACTCAAAATAACCAATCACAAAT
Organism: Malania oleifera; assembly: GCF_029873635.1. Lineage (NCBI taxonomy): Eukaryota > Viridiplantae > Streptophyta > Magnoliopsida > Santalales > Ximeniaceae > Malania > Malania oleifera. The sequence continues at coordinate 82,565,597 of NC_080423.1, read as the reverse complement.
ACCCAATCAACCACAATTTGTAGTACTTTGTGGAATTTCAGTTTTCGAATAATTTTTGCTTTGATAGTAGCCTGGTGAGTAATTGCAAGCCCTGTCTTTGGATGAAATTATTTTCTTTTTCTTAATTAAGATTTCACAAACAATTAACCAACGTACTCCCTCGTGGGTTCCCGCAAAAGGTTAATTAAAATGTACTTTCTTTTTATTAAGAGTCTTCTTTTCAATTTAGTTTTGATCCTTGCAGCCAGCACTTAGCATACACACAATAATATATAACGTGTTGAAATTTAAAAGAGTTGGGAATGAAGAACACCAAGATTTTTACAAGGTTCATCTTATCCCCAGTCTACGTCCTCGCCTTTGGCCAATACCACCAAAGGATTCCACTAATTGCACTCCTTTTCGGGCAGAGTAAACCTCTTACAAATCTCTCTTTTTCAGGTAGAGATACCTCTCCAAGTGATTCCTCATGCTTAGTCCAATGATCCAAATCAACCTTGAACCATCAAAGAACTACAAAATAGGAACAAGAATGGATGTACAAAGACACTCTCAATAGCAAACTTAGAACCGTAGGCTTTTGATCAGCAGGATATTAGTGGTATTCTTCTAGCAAGAATTTGAGCAAGAGTGAGCTTCAAAAGAGTTTGAAAGTAGAGTTCTTGAATGCTAATTTTTTTGCTTGGTCCTCTAATTCATTGGGTTAAAGGAGTATTTATAGAGTTTTAAGAGTGAGTTTCCTTGTTGCCCTAGTTTCTTGGAGTGTCCCCCAACATTTAAATTTGAAAACCTAATTTTTCAGAATTTTCCCGTTGAAGTTCGAATTTTAAACTCTCCGTGAGTCAGTTGGCTGAGTCAATTGACCGAACCTGTTTTTGTATAGGTCAGTCAGCTAGACAGTTGGCTGAGACCATTCTGTCTGTCCAATAATTTTAGGAATTAATTATCAGTTGGTTGAGTGAACACAGTTCAAATAGGCCAGTCGGTTAGATAGTCCAATTTGTCAGTCGGCTGAGTGAACAAAGTTCATTCATGTCAGTCGGCTAGATAGTCTAATTGACAATTTTAATTGTCAATTAGCTGAGCAAGTACGATTCATTTAGGTCAGTTGGCTGAATTGTTTCAACTTTTCAAAAACTTTCATTTTTAAGACTTTGATCCCTTGTTGTTTGAAAAACTCAAATGTGACTTTTTAAAAAGCATTTTCTAGGGTTTTCAAAAATTTGGTCTCTAAGTCTATATGGCATCCTAAAGAGCTTCATATGTCTAAATAATATTAAATTGAAGTACTTACATATGAATTTCTAATCATGAACACGTTAAGCAATAAGTCTTCAAGCTTTTTCCAACTCTTGAGGTCCAGCTTGACTTCAAGTCCTAATGAGCTTTAAGCTTTTGCTTGTCTTCTTCCATTCAATGCTTATATTCCGGTAAGCTTTCAATTGATTGGCTTTAATTGTAAGCTTTCTCCCATGATAACCAAGTTAGCATTTTGATCTTGAAACATTGTCAATTAACAACACATGTTAAGGCATCCTTCATTAGTTATCATCAAAGCAAGATTGAAAAGCCATGTTAGGCCAACAAGTTGCTCAAGTGGGTCTTACCACTAGCGCCTTACGTGCATCAGATTACATTCCATGTGCCTTCAAACTAATCCTACCTCTCATGTCTTGACCCTATTTGGATCCATCCCCAGCCTAGATGATCCTTATTGGCCTCGGCTACACACTTGGTCTTCTAATTATTAGCACGTCTAGAGAATTAGCTTCCCGTCTTGACTTTTAAAATGTCGCTCACCCAGAGTTACGAATTGTCAGCTTTAATACCACTTGTTAGGTCTGGAGGATCCCATGTGTAACACTCCGAACTCGAAACCAGGGTCCGGAGTGTTATTTGAAATATAACTCTGATACCACCTTGTGATACCCCGAACCCACCAAGTGAAGCCCGGGTGCCATGTGTTTTATTACTTGTACCTGGCTCTATATCAGTTACGCAACGGAAATAATAACAATTCCTCAATAATATACCAGAGTTTCTACATCTATATAATCTTAAAAGCATACAACAACATCCAGTATTCACAACATTTACAACCCTAAAAATATAAATATATTACAATCCCAAAAATGATAACTAAAGTTTATACTCTCTCTCTCTCTCTCTCTCTCTCTCTCTCTCTCTCTCTCTCTCTCTATCAAAATGCTATATCAGCCTCGACCTCACTAAGCTTGATCACGCAAAGTTCCTGAAAAATTAGAATTTATATCCGGTGAGACGCATCTCAGTAAGGATAGAATACATTAAATCAGTGTGTAGCTATCATGAGGCTTATGTACAACATATAAATATATATATATATTCATTATTTTTCAAATGAAACCACAATTAAGAAATCATTTTCTATTCCTACTCAAACACATGCAGGGTATTTTACCAACAAGAGTTCCCAAGGATAGGGGTGATTATTCGCCTATATAAGTAGCACCCCTCTGCTCCGATACCTTAAGCAACCTACAGTCACAACTGAAGCATATCAGGGCACTTACCTTATTCAGTAAGCCCTCAGGTGGTTTATTTATATCGTACTCACACATTCACACAAAGGTTTACTGTCAGAAGTTTCGAAGAATAGGGAAGATTACTCGTCCATACAAGTAGCTTCCCTCTGCCCTAACATGTTATACAACCTACAGCTACATCTGATACCTATCAAGGCACTCGCCTTTCTCAGTAAGCCCTCAGGCAGAGTGTATACTTTGCCTCAAATACATACTATAATACAATATATAATACATTTCATTCTTTACTTTATATCTGTTATCTCTGTATTATTCACCTCACATTTCACTTTTCACATTCACATTCATATTCTACATTTCTCATTCATATATTCATGTCTTCTTTCCCATATTATGTTTTCATATCATTTTCGTATGCTGGTTATATATCCGTTGTTCTCATAGCTGCTATTTCCATTTCTGTTGTTTCCATATCTGCTGTTCTCATATTCTCAATGGTTAAAATAAAAATTATGCTTTTAGAACTCTCTATATCGGTGAAAAATCATAGTCATGCTTCTGCCCCATGACAGGTTGTGTGACCCAAAGGCTGGACTTAACGTTGGTCGGCCCACCAGAGCTAAATCAACCACATTCTACAGTTTGTAGGTATGATTGGCTATTTCCATACTATTCTAGACTCCAGGGGGACACTACCCTTCCCAACACAATTGACCATCCCATCTCTACACTCTATCTAAGATGCATGGGTGCACTAGTGCTTCCATACATTTCCATAACAATACTGTGCCCTTTTCTGGTCCACTGGAGTTCTCAAACCATACATTGTAATTTAACATTACAAAACACATCCAGAATAAACCACATCACATTTTAATTCTCAATACATTTCCAATATTTCCCGCATCTCATACATATTTCATAGTTTAAACACAAAAACTTCATTCTATTCATGCCACACAATTTAACAATATATTTCATACGTTCATTGAAAATAAGCCAACCCATAATCATCGTTCATATACTGAAAATATACATTTAATTTCTTATACAATCAACTAGAAAATATGCCATTTTAACTTTCCATTTTCACAAATAATATTTAGTAGCACATCCCTAGGCTCAGAAATTTACAATTCAAACGGTTGCCTTTTCAAAACCCACGTGAAAATCATATACATATATACATAATATTTCCATTTTTCACCAATTAATTCCTAAAAAATCCTAATTTAATATATTCCCCTTACCTAGTTTCCTGAACTACACCGGCAAGAACCCCAAAATGATGCTTGCGGCACTCATCCGAACCCTGATTCAAAAATCCTAGTTTAATCAGATAAATCCCAAATAACCTATTATTTCAACATTTTCTCAACTCATAAACCTTGAAAAAACATTTAAAACCCCAAAAACAAGGAATCAACCCTTACCTTAATTTCGGAGCGATTCCTAAAAAGCCCAGTTTAGAAATTTGCTCCGCTAGATGTGTAGAGAATCTTTCCCAGAACACCTAGCGGTTCCCGTTTGTTGATTCGGGTTGAATTCGGGCTGCAATCTTAGAGAGAAGGTAGAGAGAGGTATTTTAGAGAGAGAAAAACGAAGAAAAATGATTTCTTCACGGAGAAGCTTCCTTAAATCTATTTATACACGATGTTGCCACGTGGCTTCGTCGACGAACCACAGAAGGAAATTTGTCAATGAGAAGATGCATTCGTTGACAAAACCTAAAATCTAAAATTCACTCACTCGGGACCTTTTCGTCAATAGGGAACTGAACTTCGTCGATGATCTCTAGAAGATCACTTGTCGACGAAGACACGAGATTCGTCAACGAGGTCTACTGTCTTTTCCTTTAAAATTTTTCCTTTTCCCTTATTATTTATTTATCTATTCTATTTATTATCTTTTCTAATTATTTTAATATTTTTAATTTTCCTGGTCTCTACACCATGGGTGGGCTTGATACACATGAGTGAACACCAATTTGACCCAAAAGTTTAAGCCTATTGGGTCTTGGGCCCAACCATGTATATAAGCACCCATCATCCACTCAAATTTTCGAATGTGGGACAAACTCATAAGTGGAATTCTCAACAATTTCCTCCCAAAACTCCCTAGTATCTTCTCTCCTCCTAAGCCTCATTTTATAGGGTCATGGAAGCTAGGGCCTCACCCTAACTTCTCTTCTAAAAATATCCCTTAAGACACAAGGAGCTTCTTCCTTATTCAAAGGGGTATGGTCCCTATTCTCAAAAGGAAAAATAATAATCAAGATAAGGATATATCTTATTTAAACAAAGAATGACTTAAAAGCGAAATGGAGACACAAACCTGACTTGAACATGAAATATGCTCTTGAAAATTTTAAAGGGATAGAAAACCCTCAATTAATTGCATTTGATTCACCTTTTTTGACTAATTATTTGCTTAATTAATTGAGAATTGTATAAATTTCAACAAATTGACCCCACACTCCCACAAAAGAGGCCAAAAAACCCCTAAGGATTAGGGAATTTTTTTAATTTTATGTCATAAATATAGGAAGGCCCAGGACTTCAAAAATATGTAAATGAAGCCTATGATTAACTACAAAAAGTATTGTGCCAACAATTTTTACTAGTGGTATCAAATACTTGCTCATATAGAGAGTATTTTGACAGCAGTTCTTATTAGTCGATAAAACCACAGTAGGAACCTTACTTTTACAAATGGATAAGATTTTCATTTCAGCAACTGCAAGTAGACCCCACTTGTATATCAAGATGGATTTTGTTTCAACAAATGAAGCCTATGATTAACTACAAAAAGTATTTTTTTGTGCCAACAATTTTTACTTGTGGTATTAAATACTTGCTCATATAGAGAGTATTTTGATTGTGGCTTATCAGTGGATAAAACCACAGATGGAACCTTACTTTTACAAATGGATAAGATTTTCATTTTGGCAACCGCAAGTAGACCCCACTTGTATATCAAGATGGATTTTGTTTCAACAACTACTAGTATAACAATTGATTAGGTTCCATAAAATGTAACACCCCAGAAAATATCTGCTGATATAATAATAATATTCATAATAATACACCATCGTGACATCTCTGATACCATACTTTTACATTTCCATTTTTTTCTTTCATTTTATTCACACACACACACACACACACACACACACACATATATGATAACATAAATATTACATCTGCCCATTCACTGCCTGCGGAAGCAAAAACAGACCTATCCATAACTGTATATATTAGAGTACTACCTCTCAACCATTACTATACCATCTCCTCTGACAGAACTATAATCCAAAACTCTAAACATTTATATACATAGATCCAGACTAACACTTACCCTATCTGTAATATTTACACCTCGTCCCTAAGCTCTTAGGTCTGGGAACCTGGTGATCCTGAAATGTTGAAATATTAACGGAGTGAGATATCTCTCAGTAAGATGGAATAAATTAGTGCTGGTGTGTGGAAATGAGTTTATATATATACACATATGATTGATCTCTTAATTAACTTAAATGAAATAGCAATTTAAACAATACTCATACCTATACAATTTCATAGCACATATTATTTTTTTTTTTTTTTTTTTTTTTTCAGTTCATAACTTGGCTCAAAAGCCCTATACAAATAAAGTACAAGTTACATGATCTGTATACATATAAATCATTTGTTGAGATTGAGGTGTTTCGTACCGCAGTTCCCAATCCAGCCATTCATAATCAGTTCACAATTTGGCTTAACAACCTTATACATATAATACCACAAGTTATATGAAATGCACACATATAATTCATTCGCTGAGATTGGGGCGTTTCGTACCGTCATCCCCCAATCCATCCATTCATAATCAGTTCAAAATTTGGCTCAAAAGCCCTATGCATAAATCAACAAGTTACATAATCTACACATATATTAACATTTACTACATGATTGAGGCGTTTCAAGTTGTCGTCCCTCAACCAACTATTTATATATCCATTTACCATGATTGAGGTGTTTCGTACCGCCGTCCCTCAATTTTCTATTCATACTATACCCTCGCTGAGTTTGAGGCATTTTATACCGCCGTCCCCCAAACCAGCCATTCATACCATCACTCTAACAAACACCATTATGTTTCGGTGAACGTTTTCTTTGTGTGGTTTTATTCACAAGTTTCGGTTATCCTAAGCGTAATTTGTGTGCTATCTTTATTATTAAATATATGTTTCGTAGTTTAAGATTATATGTTTCATGTTTTATAATTTGTATGATTTATGTTATACAATTTGCGTATAAGGTGAGAGTTTCTAAATATATTCGTAGGTGGTAATGGTACAATGTCCAATCATTCACATGAATACAACATACTATCATACTCTAGCTCTAAATAAACTACTGCCATTCCATAGTTTTGTATAAAATAATATCATGACGTAATTCAGTCATACAACTACTCTGTGTTAAACACTATCAAATCATTATTCTACATCCAACACTATCATATCATATCAAGCTACCATATCTACCATACTCCCTACATTCCCTGAGTTCAATATAAAACATACTTTGCCCTATATTATCATAAAATGACCTAACATGCTTACTTATGTAGTAACACAGTTATTTCTCATGCCACACAAAATAGATGATTATTCATATTATAATTTATGAACTGCCATATTTATATTTTGTGTTAATCCCATTGCCACACAATATGGATATTACTTCACAATATAATATTCTATGTGGGAAAAACATATTTTATTCACCTATTAATTAAATTCCATTATATCTCAAAAATTCTGATATAATCAATTCCCTGCAATTTAACTTAATTCCAAAATATTCCCAAAAGTCTAATTTAATCAAATCACTGTAGTTTAACTTAATTCCAAAATATTTCCAAAAAAAATCTAATTTAATCAAATACCTACAGTTTAACTTAATTACAAAATATTCCCAAAAATATAGTTTAATCAAATCCACAAATTAATAATCAAATACTACAATTTAATCGGTTAATTTTTTCTGAAAATAACTGACATAATCTATTCCTCTTACCCTATCTCAGGAGTGGTGCCTATGAGCCCAAATGACGAATCCACTCCGGTTAAAATGTTGGTGGTCGAATTTAGAACCCAAGGGTATTTTCTGTTCTTCAGTCAACGCACGATTCACTGAAGAAATTGAGGAGAGAGAGAGAGAGAGAGAGAGAGAGAGAGAGAGAGAGAGAGAGAGAGAGAGGAGAGAGCATGGAGAGAGAGAGAGAGTTCTTGAAGGGGGGGGGGGGAATGTTTCTATAATTTGGAACTAATATATATATATATAATATTATAATATATTATATTATATATAAAATATAAAATATATTATAATATTATATTAATATATTATATTATTTAATTAATAACAATTATTTATTTATTTAATTTAGTTTAATTTTTAATTAATTAATTAATTATTTATTTATTTATTTTAGGATCGCAACCCTAACCAAGTATAACTATTTTTGGGATCGTTACATTCTCTCCTCTTTATAAAAATTTCATTCTCGAAATTTGTTGATTAATACTTATATCAACAGAATTTTCCTTAGTACACAATTATCAGGAACATCTTATCCCAATACAGTGGAAATCGATTCCTTCGACCATACAATGCTTCATATGGCGTCATGCCAATACTGGTCTGGTAACTATTGTTATAGGCTGTTGGCCTAACAAGACTTATGAATCTTATTTTGATGATAACAAATCAAGAGAATTTAACATGTTTTGGTTAAAGTGATGGTGCTTCAAGAATTAAGCATTAGAGTTCAAGATCAAGAGTGCATTGATAGCCTACATTCAAAACAAGTAGTCAAAAGGAAGTTCAATAGATCAAACTTTGACAAATCTTATGAAAACTTAAAGAATGTTGAAGCTCAAAGTCAAGGTGGACTCAAAGGAAGACATACATGAAGACTTCACATCTCGAATGTTTAAGTCTTAAGAAAATTCTTATGTAAGTATTTCAATTTAAAATCAATATATCCACTTTGAAGCTCTTAGGAATGATTTTTGACTTAGAGACCCATTCTTAAAATACTTGGAAAATATTTGTTAAGGTCAAAAGTTATTTCAAAAAGGTTAAAATTATTTTTGAAATGAAAAACACCTTACATCTGTATTGATGAGAAATTTTCTCTATCAAAAACTAGTTATCTTAAAAAGTGTCCAACATAAAAGTGGTGGTATTTTCTCTTAGCTTTCTGTTGATACCAAGAACATTCAAATCGGAGTTATATAGTGAAAGTTACACCTAAAATATTGAAGGGTAATTGAAGCTAACAACATCTCTTTTTCAAAGGCAAGTGACTTTCCAAATTTAAGATAAAGTAGCATGAGAAACTTTCAAAATTGTTTGCTTGGGCTCCAAACTTTGTATAAACTTGGAAAATACTTCAAGTAAACTTGGGTAACAAAATATTACTTTTAGAACTCTATAAATATGTGGAAAACCAAAGGATTTTTACATACAACTACTCACAATCTAGCAATCAAAGTTTTTTTTTCTCAAAGCTCTCTTGCTCACACATCCTTGCTGAAGTTCTACTAAATTCCTACTGATACAACCACTCAGTTCTTGTGCTCTTACTAAGTTTTATTCAATCTAAAGAAGAACCTGGTGATTAATTTTTTGAGTTTCAAATTCATTCTTTATTGATATTTAATTTGAGGTATAATAGTGCTCTATCCTGTACTAATCAACTTTATTGTGAGAGTGTCTTTGTACACAAGAATTTGTTCTTGTTTCTTGTTATTTTTTATGATTCAGGTTGTTGAATTGTTGGTTTACCAAACGTGGGGTATCTCTTGGAGAAGAGGGCTCTATCCTATTTGAAGGAGAGCGTAAAAGGTTTGCTTCACCTGGTTAAGGGAGCGGTATAGTGAATCCTTAGGTGGTGTACCTAAGGCGAGGACGTAGGCGAGTATAGCCAAACCTCGTAAAAATATTGGTGTCACTCTCTTCTTTATTCTCTTTAAATTACAGCACATATAAACTGTGTGGATGCTTATTTGAATTGTTGGATATTAATTTACTTTTAAAAATTGCGAAAACCGTAAGGGAGTACGTTGATTAATCAATATTATTGCGGAAACCACAAGGGAGTACGTTGATTGATTAATACCAAAGCTCATTAATATATTGGTTGGTTAAATACTTAAAATCAAGATACTTATTTGATATCGATATTTGAATTTTAGAAGCTTGGTTGAATTTTCTATTTTTGTGATATCAAGCTAACTTCATTAATTGGATTGAATATCAATTGTACTTGTGAAGTTGTTGTGTTTGAAGAGTGTGAATGAAAATTAATTCAAATTGAAAAAGGGGTTAACTCTTATCCAAAGGAACTTGTAAAACAAAGGGATTTCAAAGAAAATTTTAAAAACCCAATTCACCCCCCTCGTGGGAGTACACCTAATTTTTCAATTGGGGCGAACTCTACTAATGGAAGGTACTGAATCTAGTTTCGCTGAAATCCAACACTCAAGCCTACAACATATTTTCTAGTATTTGGATTATTCTCTCTGTCTATCCATCAGTTTGAGGGTGAAATACTGGCGGTAACTCCATTACAAAATTCATGATGCTGTGCACCCATCACGCTTCCACTGCACCACTCTGATGTTTAGCTTTCCCCTACTAACATATTAAACAATGCTCTTATGTATCAGGAAATTTCTTTCTTTATATTATTCCACCAAAAAAATTTATGCAAATCCCAATACATTTTGGTGCTTCCTAGATACACTAAATAAAGAGAACACTATGCCTCATCCAAAATGGTTCTTTTAATCTTAGCGGTATTAGGTACACATAGTCTTTTATTAATTCAAGTTATTTCCTTTATCTCATATTCAACTCCTTCTATGCGAACAAGCACTTAAGACTTTTGTGGTCCATAAAAATCTCGCACTTACCATCATACAATTAATGCCTCTAAATTTGAGTGCATATACCACTACCGCCAATTACAAAACATGTATGGAATAACTCTTCCCGTACTCCTTGAGTAGCTAAGAAGCTTATGCTACAACTTTCTCCTGTCGCAACAAAACGCATCCAAGCCCATTTCCGAACCGCAACACTTAAATCACAAAATTGTTTTACCCTGAAAGAATTGTTAGTATTGGTGCAATGATGAATCGTTGCTTTAACTCCTAGAAATTTTGTTCACATTCATCTATCTATTCATACTTCACATTCTTCCTTGTTAACTTATCAGAGAACCTAATAACTTAGAAAACCCTTCCATGATTTCAAACCCAAGAATCTTTTGATCTCATGAATGTTCTTCAGTTTCGTTCAATCCATTACCGCCTCTATCTACTTCGGTTAACTGAATATTCTCTTGTTTTGACCTTCACCTGATGATACCCTGTTCGAAGTTTGATTTTTGGAGGAGACTTGTGTTCCCGAAGTTGGTTAAACAAGTCATCTGCACAGAGTAGTGAGTACTTGTTCTTAATTGTCACCTTACTTATTTCTTGATAATTGATATACATCCTCAACAACCCGTCTTTATTTTAACAAAAAAAACTAGTGGTCCCCATGGTGACACACTGAGTCAGATGAATTCTTTATGCATTGACTCCTATATTTGGTCCTTTAAATCTTTCCAATTTTATTGGAGTCTTAGAGATTGGCGCTGAGATATCTTCCAACTTTAATTCCTCCTCCTAGCACTTCCTTCACACAGGTCAGGTACCTCTGGAATCTCTCCAAAGGTAGCTTCCTCGCCTGATTAGCTGACAACATATGTGGCGAGGTGCGCACGCACAACCCAACAAATCTATACTCCTACTCCCTTGGTGTTCTGAACACCACTTCCTTCTTATAATAGTCAATACTGGCATAACTAAAAGTTAGCTAGTTCCTCCCCAAAATCATATCAAATCCATGCATATCAAAAACCATTAGATTAGCGGGTAGCGCCCTCCATGGAATACTAATTGGATAATCCCTGAGAACCCTTATACAAACTACCACAGTCCTCGTCGGTGTGACCACAGATAAATTTGTATTTAACAGCTAAGCTTCTATCACACACAATTCGACATATTCCCGAGATATAGATGAGCATGTTACTCGGAAATCAAATAATATAACAACTTTATTCGATAGCAATAATAAAATATTACTTGTCACACGTCATTTGTATTTTCTGCTTCTCCTAGTGTAAGATAATAGGCCTGCATTGAGGCGGTGTTCCTCTAATGGCCATATTTAGATGCCTGACTATCTCCCTGAAATTTTCTAGTAGGGATTGCGTTGATCGGCTGCGTATGACAGTCTCGTGCAATGTGTCTGGGCCAACCGCACAGATAACATTCATTCATCCCAGCCCGACATTCACCCGTATGTCTCCTTTTACACCTGGGACAAAAAGGTCGTAACGGATTACTCTGCCTTGTTCGATTTCACATCTCAAATCTCTGGCCTATATTGTATCTCCTCCATTGCCCCGGACTGGTACTTTCTTGAAATCCAAGAGGCATGGGCCTCTTCCTCTGTCTCTGTACTCCTGTGCCCCTATGCCGACTTGCCTCTACTACAGTGGCTTTATCCACCAGCTATGAGAAATACCACACTTGTAAAACTACTACCTGCTAATATATTTCCTGTCTCAACGCCCTCTCAAACCTCTGCACCTTCCTAAATTCATCAGGAATCATATATGGAGCGAAACGAGATAGCTCCATGAACTTGGCGGCATACTACGGCATTGTCGTATAACCCTGAGTCAGATTTAGAAACTCCTCCATCTTAGCATCCTTGATAGAGGCAGGAAAGTATCGGCTAAAGAAAATCTCTTTAAATTGGCCCCAAGTCAATGCTACGGGTACTGGCCTTTGTTCCTCCAAGAGTTTCACCGCTAACCACCATCGCTCGGCCTCACCCGTCAATTTGAATGTAGCATAAAGAACTTTTTGTTCATCAGTGCAGTGTAGCATTTTCAGTATCTTCTCAATCTCTCGTACCCAATTCTCTGCAATAACTAGGTTGGCACTTCCTAAAATGGCTGGGGGATTCATCCGAGTAAACTGCTTTATGGTGCAGCCCTGATCAGCAGGTGGGAAACCTTGTCCCCTAAAGTTTTGTGCAATTTCCACCATGACCTACTACACAACACTACACAGTACTAAATCTGAATCACTGCCAAGATGCCCCCACGCTACCATTATTCCCAACATTTGCGTCTTTATTCGCACGGTCCATCCTGAAATTTGGATAGATAATAATCTTAAAATTCCAATACCTTAATGTAACTGACACAATTATCAAACTAAGAAAACAGTTTAACATTCACGTTTTCAAGGTAAGCCTTAACACACAACTCAATCAAAAAATTGTCAATGGTTTGTACCTATCACATAAAACCATCAACGGTTTGGCCTAAATACCCTCACTATCCTCTTTCTCATATACCCTTAGTCATTTTAAGGACCAAACCCTGAATCCACAGAAATTACAACCTATCCAACCAACTAACATCTCAAGTTCCAGTTCCTTTGCTCAGAGACAAAAACCGTCAATGGTTTGCCATAATTTTCCTGAAACCGTCATCTCCGGAATATCACAGAAGACCGTCAATGGATTTTTGCCTCCTAGATGTGAGACAAAACCTAAAATTTCAACTTACTTCGTATACTCCATTTCACTATACATCCTTGGCCAAATCCACCATACAACACATAACCTATTCCATATCTATTTTCATCACCACTCATTCCTATACTCTGGTAGTATTATTCATTAAAGTCTACAGAACCTAGCAACCTAGGCTCTGATACCACAACTGTAAAGTCCCCCTTTCGGGCGTTGTCACTAAAGCTAGTGGGCCTTGTGCCCGTGGCAACAATGGGTACCTATCATAGCACTCACTGAGATTGAAGCGTTACGTATCGCCGTCCTTCAATTTAGCAAGCCCTCGGGCAGAGAGTCTTACTTCGCCACAATAATTCATAAGCGATAGTTCCTAGGGATCGGGGTTAACTACCCCTTTGCTCTGATTCCTCAACTATAACGTCCCAAAAAATATTTGCTGATATAATAATAATATTCATAATAATACACCATTGTGAAATCTCTGATACCATACTTTAACATTTCCATTTTTTTTCTTTCATTTTAATCACAACACACACACACACACAAACATATATATATATATATATATATATATATATATATATATATATGATAACATAAATATTACATTTGCCCATTCATTGCGCATGCGGAAGCAAAAATAGACCTATCCATAACTGTACATACCTGAGTACTACCTCTCAACCATTACTATACCATCTCCTCAGACATAACTATAATTCAAAACTCTAAACATTTATATACACAGATCCAGACTAACACTTACCTTATCTGTAATATCTACACCTTGTCCTTGAGTTCCTAGGTCTAGGTACCTGGTGATCCTAAAATGTTAAAATATTAATGGGGTGAGATACATCTCAGTAAGACGGAATAAATTAGTGCCAGTGTGTGGCAATGAGTATATATATATACACACACATATATACATATGATTCATCTCTTAATTAACTTAAAAGAAATAGCAATTTAAACTATACTCGTACCTATAAAATTTCATAGAACATTTATATACTTTTTTCAATTCATAAATTGGCTCAAAAGCCCTATACATATAAATTACAAGTTACATGATCTATATAAATATAAATTATTTGTTGAGATTGAGGCGTTTTGTACCGCCGTACCCTAATCCAGCCATTCATAATCAGTTCACAATTCAGTTTAACAACCCTATACATATAAAACCACAAGTTATATGAAATGCACACATATAATTCATTTGCTGAGATTGAGGCATTTCGTTCAGCCGTCCCCCATCCATCCATCCATAATCAGTTCACAATTCGACTCAAAAGCCCTATGCATAAATCCACAAGTTACATAATCTACACACATATTAACATTTACTTCATGATTGAAGCGTTTCGTGCCCCCGTCCCTTAACCAGCTATTCATATATTCATTTACCTTGATTGAGGCATTTCGTACTGCCGTCCCTCAATAAGCTATTCATAATATACCCTCATTGAGTTTGAAGCGTTTCGTACTGCAGTCCCCCAAACCAGCCACAAACACCAGTATGTTTCGTTGAACGTTGTCGTCGTGTGGTTTTATTCGCAAGTTTAGGTTATCCTAAGCGTAATTTGTGTGTTATCGTTATTATTAAATATATGTTTCATGGTTTAAGATTATATGTTTCCTGTTTTATAATTTGTCTGATTTATGTTATACAATTTGTATATAAAGTGAGGGTTTCTAAATATTTTGTAATTGGTAATGGTACAGTGTCCAATCATTCACATGAATACAACATACTTTCATACTCTAACTCTGTATAAACTACTACCATTCCATAGTTTTGTATAGAATAATATCATGTCGTGACTCTGTCATACAACTACTCTGTGTTAAATACTATCAAACATTATTCTATATCCTACACTGTCATATCATATCAAGCTACCATATTTACCATACTCCCTACGTTTCCTGAGTTCGATATAAAACATACTTTGCCCTATATTATCATAAACTGACCTAACAAGCTTACTTATGTAGTAACATAGTTATTTCTCATGCCACACAAAATAGATGATTATTCATGTTATAATTTATATACAGTCAGATTTATATTCTGTGTTAATCTCATTGCCACACAATATGGGTTATCACAATATAATATTTTTCCTGGGAAAAACATATTTTATTTACCTATTAATTTAATTTCATTATATCTCAAAAATTTTGATATAATCAATTCCTTACAGTTTAACTTAATTCCAAAATATTCCCAAAAAAATCTAATTTAATCAATGCAGTTTAACTTAATTTCAAAATATTTTCAAAAATATAATTTAATCAAATACCTCCAGTTTAACTTAATTCCAAAATATTCCCAAAAAATCTAATTTAATCAAATACCTGCCGTTTAACTTAATTCCAAAATATTTCCAAAAATCTAATTTAATCAAATACCTGTAGTTTAACTTAATTTCAAAATATTCTCAAAAATTTAATTTAATCAAATCCACAATTTAATAATCAAATACTACAATTTAATCGGTTAATTTTTCTGAAAATAACTAACATCATCTATTCCCCTTACCTTCTCCCAGGAGTGATGTCTATGACGCCCAAATGACGAATCCACTCTAGTTAAAATGTTGGTGGTCAAATTTGAAACCTAAGGATATTTTCCGTTTTTCAATCGGAGCACGATTCGCCAAAAAAATTGAGGAGAGAGAAACAAGAGAGCGTGGAGAAAAAGTTCCACGGGAATGTCTTTGTAATGTTCCTAAAGCTTTTAAGCTTGAGGAAGTAATATATATATATATATATATATATATATATATATATATATAACATTATTATATTATATTATTATATTATTTAATTAATAATTATTATTTTACTTAATTAATTATTTTATTTTATTTAACTTTTAATTTTAATTAATTATTATTATTATTATTTATTATTATTATTATTATTATAACCCTAATCAAGTATAACTATTTTTGGGTTCGCTACATAAAATCCCACCATCTTTTCCATGGATATTACAATGCCTAACATCTTGAAGCCTCGTTTTGGTTTATTTCCTTCACCAAAATTCACAAAACCTATGATTAATTGTTAATTAATTTGCTCCAACAAAGAAAGAGCCAAATTGCTTTATAGAAGAATTAGCTCCACACATATATATATATATATATATATATATCTCCATCAAGCTACTACTGCTCCATCTCCATGGAAGAAGAAATGCTCGGGCGACGCATGCTCTCCACACACACACACACACACATATATATATATATATATATATATATATATATATATATATATATATATATATATATCTCTATCAAGCTACTACTGCTCCATCTCCATGGAAGAAGAAATGCTCGGGCGACGCATGCTTTTCGTGCCGTGACCAGTGCTCCATCTCCAGCCATTGAAGAGGAATTCCAAGCGACCAATGTCCTGCTCGTTCCGTGGTATATTCGATCTTCTTGTTTATCCCAAAATCTCAACAAAAGTTTAGGCAATAACTTGCCGAAGCTCAAGCGATGCCAAAAAAGAAAAGCCGGCCAATTCCTTCTCATCTCATCAACAACAATGGCGAAGGAATCGTAACTCCTGTGTACGATCAAGAACTTATCATTTCATTAGTTAAAGAAGTAAAATAAGAGAGGCATCTAGGCTAACCTTGAGCACATGTTTAATGTTCAAACCGGTTGTGGATGTCTCCATTGTCCAGTACTTTTGGATATTTCTACTTCTTGTGATATACATTTTTAATGATTCTATACATAGTTATTTGTTAATATTGCTATTTGTTGTGCATATTGTTTGTATTGTCTATTTATTTTAGGGCTGTAATCTTTAATTTTTTTTATTATCTTATATGAGGTTAAATCAGTGATGGTCATTCTGATCATTTGTGGGTAAAAGAATTTAGCAATTTCTATGCTCTATAAATTGGTCTTCGGACAACTGAAGCTTTGACAACACTACAGGAGACATCCTTCATCGTGCGCGCATGCATGTGGGTGAGTGGGGGGTTTCTTTGTGTTAGTGCAAGCATGCTTTTTAAGTATTGTATCTTGGAGTAAAAGAAGAGGTGATCGATGCAATTAGAGGTTTTTTTGCTGGATCTCTTCTTCCTAAATTTTATTCTGCATCTTACATTGTTCTAATCTCAAAAGTTCATAATTCCCAGAGTTTTGACAAGTTTAGGCCTATTAGTGTTTGTAGTGTTATCTATAAAAATTTTTCAAAAATTATTGTTGCAAGGATGACAGGTTTATTATCTACATTGATTTCTCCGGAGCAGGGAGCTTTCATTCCTGGTAGAAATATATTTGAGAATGTTTCATTGGCACAAGAAATGGTTTATTCTCTGCATAAGAAGTCTAATGGTGGAAATGTAATGATCAAAGTGGACATGGTTAAGGTAGATGATAGGGTCGATTGAGATTTTTTAAACTTGGTTCTAGAAAGTTTTGGATTCTCATAGACATTCTGTGGTTTAGTGGCGGAATGTGTTTCCTCTCCTTGGTTCTCCATTATGATGAATGACACTTATAAAGATTTCTTTAAACCTTCTCGAGGGCTTCGCCAAGGAGATCCTCTATCTCCTTATCTATTTATTATTTTACAGGAAGTTCTTTCTCGACTTCAAAGAAAAAATTTATGGAGAATAAGATAAGGACTTATTATCATCCTCGTGGAGGGCCTTTGGTATCTCACATTTTCTATGCGGATGACATTCTTATTTTTGTCAATGGTAAGAGAAGTTCCATTTGAATGCTTATTAAGACTCTTAAGAAATATGAGGATTGGTCTGGTCAAATGATAAATAAAGACAAGTCAAGTATTTTTTTGTCAAAGAGAATTTCTTATGCTCAGAAGAGATCCTTGTTAAGGACAACTGGTTTTGCGGAAGGAGGGTTCCCTACTACATACTTGGGTGTTCCTTTGGTATCGGGTCATCTTACAGCCCGTATTTTAGAGCCCCTAGTTGCTAAATTGAGGAAAAAGATAGCGGGTTAGAAATTTAAGCTTTTATCTCAAGGGGACTGTTTACTTTTAATTAAGCATGTATTATCATTAACGGCGGTTCATCAATTGGCGGTAATGGACATTCCTAATATTGTCTTCACAAAGATAAATTCTATGTTATCGAATTTTTTTTGGAGTCCAGTAAATGATAAAAGAAAAAGGAAATGGTGTTCCTGGTCTAATATATGTAAGCCTATTTGTGAGGGTGGTTTAGGTATTAGGGATTTTGAGGAAGTAAAAAAAATCATTGTATATGAAGTTTGTGTGGAGATTGTTAACTATGAATAATCTGTAGACTCAATTCTTTAAAGCCAAGTATTTGTATAATAGATACCACTTGAGAGAAATGAAACCAGATTTTGGAAATCGATTGTTTGTGTGATACTTGAAGTATTAAAGCATATTCGTGTTCAAATTAAAAAAGGGTCAGCCTCTTTATGATTTGATCAATGGTTAGCCTCCGATCCCCCTTTGCGCTAAGGTTCAGGAAATCGGAAACCATAAGTTACGAACATGAGATTGTTGGGATAGAGATGGGTGGAATGTTGATTTATTAGTGGATCTGTTGGGTGAAGATCAGGTTGAGGAAGTAATGAACTATGCTATTTCTTGCAAGGAGGGTCCAGATATAGTAATTTGGGAACCTTCAACCAAATGGGAAATTTACACAGCAAGTGCTTGGGAAATTATAAGGGAACGTAAAGAGGAATTCTTAGTTGCAAAATGGATTTGGCACCCTATGTTGCCAAAAAGGGTGTCAATTTGTATGTAGAAATCTTGGTTCGCTTGTCTTCCGGTTGATACTTGTATTAAAGAAGTAGGTGTTCAGATGGCCTCTCGGTGTGATTGCTATTCAAATGCCCAGATTGAATCTCTAGACCATGTGTTTTGCACGGAATCTTTTGCTCAAGAGGTATGGAAACAAGCAGTAGTGGCATTGGGTGTTATTGTATGACAACAAATACATGGAAAGTCAGAGTTAATGTCTAGTTTAGTTGTGCTTGATGAGCCTCATAGTTAGGCATTCTGGTAGGTCTCATACCTAGTCTCATCATTTGGAGACTTTGGACTCGTCGATGTAGAGCCAGGATGGAATCAATTCATGATTCGGTGAGAACTGTGTGGCTTGATATTAAATATTGGCTGAGATCCATTTCGGACAAGTTAACTAAATATGCACTGCTTCTTGCACGGATATTGCAGTCATTCGTGCTTTGGATATTCAAGTAAAAAATGTGAGGGTCCGTCTTCCTTGTGTAGTCAGATGGTGTAAACTTGGGATAGGTTGGGTTAAGTTGAATGTGGATGGAAGCTGTAAAGGTAACTCAGGTAATTGTGGTGGTGGAGGCATGATAAGAGATTAAAGAGGTTTATTTAAAGCATCTTTTTCATCATTATTAGGTTATGAAACTAATAATATGGCTGAATTGAAGGTGATTATTATAGGGATTAAACTGTGCAAAGATCTTTGATTTGATCAAGTGGAGATTGCATGTGACTTTGCTTTGTTGGTTCAGTGGATAAATTCTGGGAAATGTTCGGCTTGGAACTTATGGGAATTGTGGGAAGAGCTTGTGCTAGCATTGAGAGGCATACAATACAAAGTGGACCATGTTTACAGGGAGATGAATAAAAGGGTGAATTTCTTTGCCAAGCAGGGTGAATGTGGTATATCTTGATCATATAGTTTCCATGTTGATCTTCCATAGCAAGTTAGGGGAATAATTCGATTGGATTTTTTGGGATTTCCCTCCTTACGCTTGTGATGCTTTGTGCTATTTTCCGGAGTTTTGTTTGTTTTCCACTTATAGTTGTTTAGTTCTTATTTATTTGTTTGGTTGCTGGTCATTGGTTTATTGGTTTTGTATAAGTTGTTTAAGTTAGGTTTAGAGTCTAGAGGTTTGATTTTGTTGTCCCCAAGTCTCAAGGTTGGAACCACGGTATTCCTTTGCCATAAGTGAGAGGTTTTCTAATAAAATTAGGAGGTGCCGCCTTTTTTTTCAAAAAAAAAAGAAAAAAAGGCTTATGTTAGGCCACTAGTTTTTACTAGAATATTGAATTGACTATGATGGTGTTGCTAAAAAAATATTTATTTATTTTTTTTTTTTTGTGGAGATGGAGTTGAAAATAGAGTAATAATTCAAAACATATATTTTTCCGTTCCCTACCTCAATACTTGTCTTCTAATGTTTTCCTTATGAATTTATTTTGGTTTATGATTTTTTTGTTGTTGTTATAAATTTTTGTTTGGGCTAATTCTAGACCCCAATTTTTGAATTTCAAGAGGTTGATATATTTTCATGGGTTTCTAAATCCATGTTAGGTTAATTTTGGGTTTAATTTCACCAATTTTGAGTTTGATTTCATTTTAATTGTGATTCATTGAAACGAAGGCAATTTTAAGGATATTTTGGGACAACTTAGGTTTTGGCTTAAAACCCTAGTCCCTTATTTATAAAAAGAATTTAAGGAGATTGGAAAAAGAAGGGGGGGGGGGGGCAGAAGAAACATACATATGTTTAAAGAAGAGTGAGGAGAAAAGGGGGTGGAAGAAACTACTACCATTTTTGCCAAAGGATATAAGGCCACCTTCTAAGTTCTTAGTCGAACTCACAAGAGCTTCTGAAATAAGAAGTTAAAGGAGTCATGTGGTATGACCGTAGCCAATTCCACAAGAATCCCTTATACTTGAAATAGTAATGGGGACCATGGTTTTAAATAATGGTTGTGACCATTAAGTAACGTTGTTACGTAACAGTTTTTTGGGTTATCGATACCATTACACACTGTGGTGGAAGGAAAAATCACGGCTGTAGTGGCCGTTGCGAACTGTAACCATTACATAAAGGCCGCTACAGTCATTGCATGACCGCTACAAGACTGTTACACCAATTTTTATTTTTTTTTACTTTTTCTTCTCACTTTTTTCCTCTCTTTCATAAATCGTATACCATGTGGCGAAAGGGGGAAAAATTATAATGAGGATGAAAATGATACAAAATTTACTATTTCTTTAAATACTCATAAGAGATGCATTAATTAATAATTTGAAAATACTAACTTGTTAGGAAAATATTTTATAATGATAATATTAGTAATGTGATATTTGTTATATATGTATAATGTATTTTTTTTTTATTAATCAATTTAGCACACATTAGAATTAATCACTAAAAAAAACAATAAGAAGTATAATGGTGGTTTAAAACAAATGTAAGCTTGTTGCCCTTTCCAAATAACTTAGTTACTCGAACTAAAGGATCCAAAATACACTAAAACTCTTTCTAAGAAGGCCTAAAAGGTTAATACATGCAAGTATGCTAATATGCACAAGGTTGTGCGTGCTTCAAAAAAATTCACGGCTATTACACCCGCTTCCCGTTATCTAACATCTGCTACTCCCGCTTCTCATTATACACCCATCACCGTTATGTTACGCTACCCACTACCGCGATTTAAAACCATGATGGGGACACCTGATAAGCACCTGTTTAATACACAAGGGTATCCTAAGATGGAAAGTTGAAAGAGTCACTTGGTAAGAACCTATCTAGTTACACAAGGATCACCTACACATGAAAGTTCATGGAACCACCTTGTAAGCACCTGGTCAACATTAAAGATTCGCAAAACATACAAAAACACTACAATTTTACATGATATGAGCTTATTTCACAATAACATACATGATTTCATGTAAAACAATAATGAAACTTGAAAAATTTTCACTACTACAGTGGACACGCCCAAAATTAGCCAAAGATAAAATGAGAGAATGGTGAAATTTCTTCAATACTTCTCCCAAAATGGAACTCTTTCTCTCACCCCCAAAACAACTCAAACTCTTTGTATTCTCACCCTTATCCCCCACTTGGACGTTTAGGAAGTGGTCTATGCATGGTCTATTTATAGGTAAGGCCTAGTGGAGGGAAATAGGGTTAAAGATTTTGAATTTCAAATTCAAAATCTCAACCACCATAATTACTAACTACCAACTAGCAATGGCCTTAGCCGTTACTTGACATGCGGTAACAGTTAGGACACTTGGCACACCTAGATCCATTAACTATTCAAATAAAAAACAATTCAAACTTTAAAAATTAACTAAATTGTTAATTGCCCAATGGAGACCAGTCAGCCGCTACTAGGTGGCGCCAAAATCTCTTCGTGTATAAACAAAGAAACAAGGAGAAAACGTGTAAAGATAATAAGTAGAGAAAATATTGCAGAACAAAAAATACTTAAAGGCACGTTACAATGCTGATTTCCTTAAAATGTTATTTACCCCCACCAGATTGGTGTGTATTGAGTCAGCAAATACGTTTTTGGGATACAATGAAGCCCAGAATATAATCTGATATCAATTTGCATTATACACAAATAATTATCACAAACACCCTTAGAATAATTTGAACAAATTTTCTGAAATTCTATTTCTGCAAAAAATAGAATCCAAATTTGAATATATGTATATAAAATTTGTGGAAGTTGTATGTAAGAAAGAGAAGGAGAAAATGATGAATTTTCTGTATATTTCGTGGAGTTAATTCTGTCTTTAAATAGACAGAATTATGCATTTTTCAAAAGGTTGCATCTGTTCAAATCGCGAAGCAAATTCGACTTGGTGCACCAGGCGTCGACCTGGTCGCGCCCTGGTCGAGACATTCTGGAAAATCAATTATTCATTCATGTTCAGTTGATGGTACAATTGATTAGGTCACTTGGTCTCCTAGTTGTGCCACTTGATCTTAAAAAATATAAGATTAATTTTAAATCATCCAATTATGATCAACAGTCACGATCTCGCAACGCAACGATGTAAGCGTGCAAAGTGTTAAGTGCTTATGTGCCAACTAAATGCGCCACTAGCACCCTATAGCCAATGTTGTACTAGAGTACACACTAGCACTATCTCTTAATCAACCTTAAGAGATTATTTCACCTTATCATTTATTAATGACCTTTCCTTTTCCACTTTTTACAATGTGAGACAAACCCACATAATATTAAATACTTCTCATGAATGCTTTAGAAAAATCATAAATTAAAGACTTTGAAAACTTATAAAATCGTATATTTTAGAAAATATTTCAACAAAAAAGGACTGATCAATCGCCATTAAGTGGTCGATCAACCACTTTGTGCAACATTGCTTCATTTTTACCTTTTAGTTTAATTTTTTTGAACACTCAATTGAGTTATGAAATTGACATGTTGCCGTCGAGAGGTGGTGGAAGAGCCTTTCATTGCGGCCATTAAACATCAGGTGTGTCGGCATCGTGTTGGGATGGATATGTCGCCGCCGGTTGGCACACAATGCTTCAAGCTCCCTCCCATGAAGGCCTTCTCCCTACTAGAAAATGTTTGCCGCTTTGAATCGTACTCTCTCTGGAAACCCCATAGGGTTGTTGCTGCCTTTACCTCTATTGTGCAAAGAGTGGGCAGACATAGGGAGGAAGATGAAACGTGCAGAGAAAGAAGAAAGAAAGCCAAAATTATTTTTGTAGCACTAAAAGTGAGTTTTCAAATATAACAACCGAGTAAAATAATTACAATAATTTATATTTTAATTGTAATCTTTTTAATTTGTACTTTTTATTTTATTTTATTATCAAATCATTTTCAACTAAAGTGAGTTTTTTAATCTTTTTTTTATTTTGGGAAAAAAATAAATATTTACTCTAATAAATTTTTAATTTGAATTTTCAAAAAAAAAAATTTTAAAAAAAGTAGCCATAGAGAAATTATATGATTAAGGATCAAAATTGTAATAACTATCTTGGAATTAAACTTATGATTTATACAATGAAACTATGAGAAATGGTAGTGGAACAAAGAAGATTAAGTTTAGAATTGAGGGTCTTAGAAACATTTTGGTTTATGCTTGGGAGATCTTCTACAAAAGTTATATATCTTTTAAGAAGATTAAGGAAAAGTTGAGGGAAAAGAATAGGGATGTGCATATGAATTTTATTGACGGAGAGAAAGTGTATGATAAAATATCAAGAAAAGTTCTATGCGGACTTTTTTTGTTGGTATACTGATGTAATGAGGTATATGTTCAATGGAGTAGTGACTAGCATTTGGACTACAAGTGGATAGGTTAGGGAATTTCCAAATGCGATAGGTGTACATCAAGGATTTACTTTGAATCTTTATCTTTTTACTCTAGTCATGGATATACTTACTAAGAGTATCCAAAATGCGGTTTAATAATGTACCTTGTTTGCTGATGATTTTGTCTTGATTGATGAAATTAGGTACAGGGTAGAATCTAAGTTAGAATTATGGAAAAAAAAAAAAAAACTTTAGAATTAAAGGTTTTAGAATAAGTAGAAATAAGATAAAAATGTATGAAAAAAAAAGAGATGTAATTTTAGTCATATTCAGAGGAATATTGGAGAAAATGTTAAACTTGATGATCAAGAAATCAAAACACTAACAAATTTTTGATACCTTGGATTTGATATGTAAGCTAAAGGAGAATATGAAGAAAATGAAATGCATATAATTAAAACAAGTTGGATAAAGTGAATAAGTATTTTGAGTGGATTGTGTGATTATACAATACCCTTAAAATTATAAGGAAAGTTCTATAGGACCACTATAGGCCTCCTATATGGATCATATTTGTTGATTAAGGTGTAATCCCAAGAGAGGGGGAGGGGGGTGACTTGGGTATTTTAAAAAATTCTTTGAAACCTATTTACCAATCAATCCCTATATCTAAGTTTAACTAGTCACTTATCAAGTTGGTGTGAAATTATTCAACATACACAAGCAAGCTAGAAATAGAAATACGATGCGAAAAATAAAAAGATAAGGGAAGAGAGAATGCAATCACGATTTTACGAGGTTCAGCCTACTTGGCCTATGTCCTCGCCTTGAGCAACCACTCAAGTATTCACTAACCCTGATCCTTAAAGTGGGACGGAGCTTCTCTTACAATCCGCTGCTTACAAGAGGCACAGCTTCCTCCTACTCCGCTGCTTACAAGAGATACAGCTCTCTTCTCACACCGGTTCACACACCGAATGTGTATACAAGAGAATCTAGAAAATACACTAAAAAAAAAAAAACAATGCTTCTAACAAAAGCTGGTGAGTTCAATTCAAATTCCTAAAACATTGACTTATGATATAACTTGAAGCTCGTAAATGAATGAAAACGATAAAATCGGTTTATGTATGATATGCCTCAACACACAAATCCCTTTTTAACCAAAACTTTCAAGTAAAGATAAATTCAAAACGTTTTGGAATAATCTAGGGTTCTTGGTTCACTTTGTAAAAATGCACACTTATATAATTGAAGTGAACTTGTTGGCAAAAACTTTGTCTTGAATATACGCTCAATCAAAATCACAAAGTTTTATAAGTACTCAACCACAAAACTGAGTATATTCATTTGCAGAAAAATATCCCTCAATTAAAATTATATTTATAAGTATCAAGGATATTAAATCAAGTTCTAATGTATCTAAAGATAGATCCTTTTAGAAACCACACACTTAAATCAAACCTTTCAATGAGTCACACACCATAAAACAAATAATGATCTTGTTTTAAAAATTTGGTATATATAAAGATACTTTCAAGATCACTCTTTTAATCAAAAACTCGGTTTTTCAATAAGAAGCCCTTTGAAACAATATATGTATATTTATATGCTCTTGAACCAAAATTTAATCTACCAAGTTAGATAAACTTTCTCAAGTAATGATCTTTGAGAAAATTAATTTTTTGTACGAAAGGCACACTTAAGATCAATATTTTTCAATACTAGTCAAGAAACAAACAATGAGATGATATGCAAAGATCACAAGACTAATAACTTGAAAGATCAAACCTCAATACTAGATTGAAGTACGGTAGATTAAACAAGTTCCCTTTGTAACTCTGAATTGATTTTCCCAAGCTTGAAGATACGAGATTGATGTATAGGCAATCGAATAGCACTAAGAGTAGATAATCAATAAACTTGCAACAAGGCGTGTTCTTCTCTTTCTTGTGTTTCTCTTCCTTGTTCTAGGGTTTAGATATTCATAATATATAGTATATTACCCTTAGGATTGATCTCGGCCATTGGATCAATAAGATACCTCACGTGTCTTTTTAATAAAGAATTGATTTTTAGGCTTTCCCGCGAGTTCAGGCAACCGAACTTGACTTCAGGCTCCTGAAGTGTCAACTTCAGGTGCCTAAGGTTCCAATGTCAGGCGACCGAGGTACCTCTGCCAGGTTCTGTCTTTTCCATTTAATTTTTCAGGCTACCGAACTTAATCTTCAGGCTATCGAAGAAATTCTTCAGGCGCTTGAGGATAACTTCAGGCTATCGAAGTCCCCTCTTTCACACATATTCATTTCCATTTTAAAATTATACTTTAATTCTTTGGGTCTTTTATAAAACAAGTTTTCCATGATTTTAAACACATTTCTAAGCCATGTAAGTACTCTAATGATGTACATGAAATGCATGAATCCTAAAATCATTCTAAGTTGTATTGAGCCTTAAGATAAATCATCAATAATGTAGGTACATGAGTTCAAAATACCCATTCCCAAGATATTCTTGAACTTTGCTGCTTGTATCTTGATTCTCATACTCTTTGAGTTCCATGGTACTTTCTAATATGTATTAGCATTACTTTATGGCGTCCATGACCCGTTATCTTTCCGTGCATGCTCAATGTAAGTCCTATTCACAAACTCAATGCCCAGATCAAATATCAAGTGATTTGTCATTATCAAAAAACCGGATTGGACTCATAGAGTCAACAATAGTATTGTGCGACTAGAAAACAATATATCCAAAAAGTAAAAGTTGTTAATATAAGAATGCTAAGGTGGGTGAATGGTGTAACATTAAAAAATAAATAATAAATAAACATATTCGTGGTAAGTTAGACGTAGCTCTTATAGAAGATAAGGGAGGAAGAGGGACAAATTAGATAATTTGGACATTTGCAACGTACTCAAATAATGCACCAATTAACAAGAGTGAGTTAGTTACTGTGAGGGGTAGTAGAAAGGGTAAGGGTATACCTAAAATAACTTAAAATGAAATAGCAAGTTGTAGGAACCTGAACCAAGAAAAGAAAAGAAAAATAGAAAGAAAAAGAAAAAGAAAAAGAAAAGAAGGAAAAGGTTTGGCGCAGGACCAAACCGTCGACGATTTCAGGGAGCTCAAGAAAACCGTCAACGGTTTCAACCACCGAGAGTTTTTATATAAAAAAAAATGAAAAAATTGGTTTGGTAAGTGACTAAACCATTGACATTTTTAGGAAAACCATCGACAATTTCCTCCGGGCCGAGCTTACTTAAGTGAGAAGTAAGCCTAATTTTTCAAAACTTCCATATTTATCTCTCTCTCCAAATTAGGATTTCACTCTCTCACTCTTTCTCTCTCTAGTCTAAGATCTCTCCACACATATTCTCTGGTCCTCTCCCTCTCTCTCTCTCTCTCTCCTCCCGGCTTGTCGGTCCTCGTCCTCGGTCAGTTAAGAAGCTAGGGTTTTGTTCTCCAAAGCTATAGGTAGTTCTTTTTAGGAACATGTAAGGGGATTATATTATATGAGTTATTTTTTAAATGTGAACCAATTAAAGTATATGTATACAAGAATGCTATGTATGATTTTCTGATTGAATCAAGAATATGAAAATGAGGGTTTTGGTATTATATATGTATCTGGGGAAAACTAAAGTGAGTGGGGTGATTATCTCATTTTCCTAAAAAACATATGTTTTGAGTTAAACTAAACCCTAAAGATGATCATACCTTTATTTTCAGTAAAATATATTTTCCCATGGTAGTTTATTATATTATGAAATATCACTCAAATTGTGTGGCATAAGAATGTTTATAGTTATTGCATAATTAAACCTAATGGTTTTCATGGTATTATACAGTGAAAATAAGATTTTATATCTTGTTATGATATGATCAGTTTCTATACAGAGTTATGAATATGCCGATTTTATACCAAGTTATGATATACCGATTTTTATATCGAGTTATGATATGACAGGTTCTATATAGAATTATGAACATGACGGTTTTATACCGAGTTATGACATGATGATTTTATACCGAGTATGATATAACAGGTTTATACAGATTTATGAACATGACGGTTTTATACTAACTTATGAAAATGAGATCATGTTACTGTTTTTACTAAGTAAATTAAACATATGGTTTACGAACCCTAAGGGACTAGATCTTATGGAAGTTCGGTACCACTGCTAGTGAGAATGCTAGTGCATCCATACTCTGGTGGGAGTATAGGCCATAGACAGTCGATTTGGCCTGAGTAGGGACGTACCCTCCTGAAGTCCAGACCAGGTAGTGGTGGGCAAATCGTACTTCAAAGCATGTTATGTTGACCTAGCAATGGTCGGCCAACCAGATTGCTAGGTCCAGTCTTCGGACCACACAACCCAATCATGGGGGTCATTCATGATGTTATATAATGGCCAAATAAGGAAGGTTCTCTATCCATATATATTGTTTATGAAAAATGGGCTATAATAAGCCGAAAGTATGTTATTAGGGAAATTATGTATTTTCAGTTATATAGGTGTGAGTACATTTTCAAATGTCATTTCAATTAAAGTTAAATATATGAATGTTTTATGATCACACTAAAACTCATGATAGCCACACACTGATGCTAATCTAATCCGTTTTACTGAGAAGTGTCTCACCCCAACATCCAACTCATATTTCAAGTCCTTTAGGGAATTGATCCTAACGTGCTACTGGGTTGGGATTAGATTTTATAATTATCGTAAGTGTTGTGAGACACTGGATTCATTATGTTTAGTTTATTTTGGCATGTAATATATAGAACATGGAGATATACATGTGTATCTGTGATGGTTTAAAACTCTGGTAGTGTGTTTGATGTTTAAATATATTCCGCTACATATTTAAAATTAAGTCTATGGATAGGACACCTGAGACCCCCTGTTTGGGTTCAGGTTCTTACAATCATGGTATCAGAGATACATGTGTAGGAAATAGCACTCTGTAACTCTGGTAGTGTGTTTGATGTTTAAATATCTTCCGCTGCATGTTTAAAATTGAGTCTTTGGAGAGGGACACCTGAGACCCCCTATTTGGGTTCGGGTTGTTGCAATTATGATATCAAAGATACATGTGTAGGAAATAGCACTTTGTACCCTACCGGGTTCGGGGTGTGACGGTTGTGGTATCAGAGCACCAAGTTGCTATGTCCTGTAGACTTCGACAAATGATCTTACGAGAGTATGGGTTCGAGTGAGGATGAAGATAGGAACAGGTAGATTAGGATACTGGTAAGTTATTTTGAGTTTTTTCTTGCAGTCTAGAGGCAAAAATCCCTTGACGGTCCTTTGTGTTTTTCCTAGAACAACAGTTTCAAAAAAGCCACGGTAAATCCATCGATGGTTTTTGTTTATGAGTGGAGAGATTGAAACTTGAAAAATTAGAACTGGAACGTTAAATGGGTTGGATATGTTGTAATTTCTATTGTGGTTAGAGGCTGGTACCCTGAAATGACTAAACGTATACAAGAAAGGGATTAGTGAAGTTTTCTGCGGCCAAACTATAACAGCTCAAAAATTATACCATTTTTTTCTTTTAAATTAAACTGCAAAACATAACATTATGATACTCCTAAATTATCTGCTATAACCTCCCAGGCCCCAGGTGAAAATTGAGGAAAACTTGTTTATATTACACACCTATGTAGCGGAAAATATAAATTTGTTCATCCATATAAACAATACCAGAATTCATTTTTTCCCCAAAACATAATTACATAATTACACATCATCCCAGTATCATATACCCAAAACTCCTAGTTACTACTCAAAAATACAATCTCCTATTAAAACTTATCCTACAGAGAGGGTAGTGTACTCACTCTCTCTATCTGTGAACCTGATCTGCTCACCTAACTGGATCACCTGAAAAATATTAAATCAATAGGATGAGACAATGCTCAGTAAGAGGAAATATGTTATTACTAGTGTGTGGCAACTAAGCTTACAAATATATTATACTAATAAATAACTGAAACTAAGTTTAGCTGGTAAAACATCTCATAGTATGTCGTACACTCATATAGTTTAAAATACAATGGACATCTCTGAGTACTATTTATTCATAATTCTAGTACAATAAAATATTTGTTGTTGTTTTGTAAATCTATATACATAAAAATAACTGTGGTAATACCCTGAAAAACTGAACATCATGATTTAACCCCTCATGATAAGGTTGTGCGGCCCGTAGGCGAGACTTAACACTAGTTGGCCTACTAGGATAAGTCAAACTACACTCCACCAATCCTCAGCTTAGCCCTGACACAAACTCCGTGGCACGATAGCTGGTAAACTGCACTCCACCAATCCTCAACCCAACCCTGACACAAACTCCGTGGCACGGTAGTTGGCAAACTAATCTGAAATAGCAACGGTACCATGCTCTACCGATAACTGATCTAATTCAACAGGGTCTAATACTTTATATATGTATTATCTTGTTGTTTCATCATGATTTCAAAATAGCCATAACACCGTAAACTAATATGAAAATACTGTAATAACTGAACTGAAATATTTATAATAATTGGCCTGTAATATGTGAACTATATAAACTGTAATATCATAGTGTTGTGGCTTTTGTTGGCCTAACAAGGCTTTCACATCTTGCCATTATGGTAACAAATAAAGGAAAAGTTTAACGTGTTTGTGTTCAAGTGATGATATTTCAAGAACTTCAAAAATCCAAGATTCAAAAGAACTTTCTAAAGATCACTAAAGTCTCAAAGACATATTCATAGTTCAAAGATATCCTAAAGAAGCTCAAGCAACATCAAAATGTACTAAGGACGATGAAACTAAAGCCAATTCAAGCTAAAGTCTAGGGAAACACAAAGTGAACATGACATGAAGTACTTCAAACATAGAATATAGGGCTTTAGGACATGAAATGTAAGTACTTCATAAATGAAATATCATGAGAAAAAAATTTTGAAGCTTATTAGGGGTATTATGGACTGAGAGACCTTATTTTTAAAACCTCGAAAAATGTTTTATAAAGTAATTAAAGTAAGAAAGCAAGTTGTGTTTGAAAACAAATTTGAAAATCATATTTTTGTCTATCTAGATGATTGAAGGTTCACTTCAGACATCTGAAGAATTTCCTCAGATAGCTAGAGATTTTATTCAGACGGATGAAGAATTTCCTAAACAGATTCTGAAGAGGTAGTATACCCTCAAACATCTGAAATGGATCCTCAGACGATTGAAGTGTCACCTAAGACGTCTAAACATGATCTTCAGATGGCTGACCCTGTATCAGTTCAAATTCTTTAGATTTTTTGAACTGTTCAAACGACTGAACCCGAAGGCCCAAACAACTGAACACTGTTAACGACTAGAAATTTTAAAAGTTTTAAAATTCTAATTTAATTTCATGAATCCAAAATTTTATGAAAACTTGGGAAAGACGGTAAGAACTCGACTCGTGAGATATGGAATAAATAAATAAGAAAAGGGTAAAATGGTAAATTGAACAGGCTTAGTAGACGAAGCCATAGTTTCGTCGACGAAGGCCCTTTTGTTGCTCGACGACAAAATTTAGAGGTTCATCAACGAGGAGAAGCCGAGGGGTTTTGGGAAATCCAAAAATCTCAAGTTCATCAATGAGCCCACCGCTACGTTAACGAATTTCCTTTGTTGGCTCGTCGATGAAGACAATGCCTCGTCGACGAGGTTGGCCGAGTCAAAGGCTCTATAAATATCCATTTCTTTGCTTAGAAGCTATGTTATCAAGGTTCTCTCTCTCTCTCTCTCTCTCTCTCTCTCTCTCTCTCTCTCTCTCTCTCTAGAACTCGAAGTCACACTCTCTCCCTCTAGATTTCTTCATTGTTCGTTGTTAGAATCAACAAACCAATGTTACTGCAAGGATTAGGGAAGAAATCTCTACTCGTTCTGTGGAACGAATCTTCGTTTTGAGATCTTCAGGTTTTGACCCAAAAATTGAGGTAGGGTTCAATTTTTATTTCTGTTTTAGTAGAACTATAGGGAGTAAGATTTTTAGTAATTATTGTACTGTGGTTTATAGGTTTTGGGAACTAGGTTCACTGTTTAGGAGCCGTAAAGTTCAAGTTGGATTTTCGGGGAAAGGTAAGGGGATTCTATTTATATTGGTTATTTTAAAAATCAGATTCAGTAGAACTATGGTTTACGATCCTATGTGTGTTTTGGCTACTTATTTGGGAAAATCTAAAATATAAAAATTACCAGATTTTCATGTTACAATTTTGGGAAAAAGGGGGCGTCAGGTTGCATCTCTGGTTTCGTTGGAAAACTGTGGATATATTGTGTTATTATTGCATTATGGAGATGGTCGGACCTTGATTTGTTTTAAACTGTATTTTGAAAATCATGATTTTGTGATTACCGAATAAGTGTGGAATGAACTGTTATATGAATATGCATGAGTTGTGATTTACTGAAATGAGATATAGGAACGTGTGTTCCGCATTGTTCCAGGTTGTGAAAGAGTGTCCGGCTCTATATCCAAGGGGATGAAATACCACCTGCCAGTGGCAAGAGTGTCCGGCTCTATATCCAAGGGCATGAAATATTGCCTCTTACTAGCTGACCACCGAAGGGTGTGGATCCACTAGATGTACTAGTACGATGCCATGGGAGCCTGGGGCTATGCCATGTGTCGAGGACGTCGTGTAATACGGGTCGGCTTCGTGCCGAAGGGTGTGACGACACCGGGTTACTTGATCATGTGTGTGTTGGAAGCTATTTTGTGAAAATACTGGAACGGAACTGTGTATATTTTTATATGGCACGATAACACTCATATGTCACACACCAATATAACCTATATCTGCCTTACTCAAAGGTGTCTCAACCTTTTCGTACGTACATGTTTTTAGGTCCTTCGAGTAACCGGAACTAGCGTCCTTGTGTTGGGAGCATAGTGGTTAGTTTACTGCATAGGGTACTAGTTTAAGTACTTGGACTGTAACAAGGTTGTCATTTTGGGTATTTGCTAGCACCCTGGGTTATGTTTTGTATTATAGAGCTTAGACTCTATCTGTATAGACTCTAGTATAGTACAATGTACTTATAGAATGAACTTTTCCGCTGCGTCTATGTCATGTATGTGAATGTGTATAGGGTGTACGAGAACACCACGGGGTCGGACCCTCATTCATTATAGTATCATTTGTGTTTTGTTTGATACAGGGACATGTTAGGTTACTACATCACACCATGGGTCCCATTGCCGGGTTCGGGGTGTGACAAATACTCCAAGTAATCTTGGGCAACACGAAAACACTTTTCTTAACCTATAAATAAATGTGTTTAGAAGATCAAACTTAATGAGAAATTGAAAACTCTCAAAGCTCTCTAAATTCTCTTTAACTCTCACTCTTGCTAATATGAATTGCTGAGAATCTCAAACGTACTGATTATTCATCACCTGTATTTTGAGTTTGAGTGTTAATCTCCCATCTTGAGGAGATATCGGTGATATCAATTCTAAGCTTCAATTTATTCTCTTTTGATATTTGAATTTGAAGTATATAATGCTGAAATTGTACTAACCTACTCTTGTTTGAGAGTGTTTCTTGTGCACAAAAATTCTTTTTGATTCTCTTGTAGATTGAGATGAGTCTAAGGTATTTGGATCATTGAACCAAGCGAGGGCATATCGCTTGGAGAGGTGACTACTATAGCCTATTGAAGGAGTGTTGAGCGAAGGGTATCGCTTGTAACAGTGTTGTTCTGCTCGAAAAGGAACTAATTTAGTGTAATCCTTTGGTGGTTTGCCAAAGGCGAGGATGTAGGCTAGGGATAAGCCTAACCTCGTAAAAACTGTGGTGTCACTCTCTTTCCTTACTCTATTTAATTTTCAGCAAACATATAAACTACGTGGATGTTTTAATTTTCATGATCATATAAACTACGAAGTTTGGAAATTAAATAAATTGAAGTTTAATTTGTTTTTGGGCTTGCAGAAACCGAAAGGAGTACACTAGTTGATCAATAAATTTGTGGAAACCATAAAGGAGTACGTTAATTGGTCAACACCCTAAAACCTATTAACTGAAGGTTTATTTGAAATCTGAATTTTGGAAATAGTGTGGATGTTATATTGATTATTATATTGAGAAAGCTAATACATTCACTGTAGTGACCCGAAGAATAATAGTATTTAAATTATGATAAGGGAGAGAAATGGAAACAAAAACAAAAGGTCTTCAGGACCTCGTCGACAAGAAAATACCGAGAGAGGGATTTGGGCTACGCTGAATTTCGTCGACGAAGGGTAAAGTTCTTCGACGAATTTACTGAAGCACTCGTCAACGAGGTGACGTGTCTTGTCGATGAATCCAACCCTATAAATAGTGAAAACTCGGATTTTTATCACATTTCAGCGCAAATACTTCCCCTTTCTCTCTCCTATGGCCCCTCCCACTTCTCTCTTCGATTTTTGCCCTACCAGTTGCCGGATCGATGATCTAAAGCCACCACGACGTTCTTGGCAAAGTTTTCTGCAAGTCTGCCGGAGCGGATCGTTGGTGAAACGAAGTTGGAATTCATCCCAAATTTAGGGTAAGACCTTTTAGTCAATTTTTGGCCTTCTGACAGTTATAGGAAATGATGTAGGCAAAGAAATACTGATATTTTGTTCTAACAAATATTGTGTTCAGGGTGTTGTGTAGGAAGCCCTGCGGGTGTTAGGCCAGTATACCATAGGGGCTTTCCAGTAGTTAGGTAAGGGAAATATGTTATGCTAGGTAATTTTAAAATATTATACAGTTTATTAAATTATGAATATTATGTATCAAAGTATGGTGTGGTTTGAGAATATGAATATAGTATGGAGATATGTTTTACGAATTTCAGTATCATGATTTTACGAATTTTAGTACCATGATTATACAAATTAGTACCATGATTATACGAATTTCAGTACCATGATTATACAAATTCCAATACTATGATTATGCAGTTTTCAGTGTTATGATTATACAGTTCTTAGTACTATAACATATGGATTACAACTATAGTTCATTCAATATCATGGTTATTACGCTTATTTCAGAATCATGGTAAATCAAATAGTTGTATATATAGACATATTATATAGTATCAGACCCTGTTGGACCAATTCAGTTACAGAGCACGGCACCGTTGCTACAGATATTTATGTTATGAGTGCAACTACCTATTTTGATAATACGTGGTAGTAGGTTGATCACCTAAGCCCTTGACGTGGACAGGCTTCCCATCAGATATGGGTTGAGGTAGGCAGATCTAACCAATGAAGTATAGTGATTTACCTTAGTCGGCCAGTCAGTGTAGATCCCGCCTATGGGCCGCACAACCCTGTCATGAAGGGTTAAATCATGACACACAGTTATCCATAGGAAAGTTTTCAGTTACTATTACGTATGTACAGATTTACAGAAACAGGGAACATACTTATGTATAATAGAAGCATTTTGAAAAGCAACCTACAATACTGTTATGTTAAGCAAAATGGAAAGGGGGTGAATTTTATTACTTATACTGTATTTACATATTCAATTATACATGTTTATATGAAAACAAATTTTAATAATATTGTAGCTCATTTGTCACATACTAGTAATAATATATTTCATCTTACTGAGCGTTGGCTCATCCCAGTGTTGAATCATGGTGATTCAGGTAGGTGAGCAGACCAGACTCGCAGATAGAGGGGCTTCAGTACTGCCCTTACAGTAAAGTGAGTATTATGGGAGTATTTTTGTATAGCCTTAGCTAGTTGAGGGTATTATGGGTATGCAATTATATTTGTATATTTTGGAAAACATTTCAAAAATATAGTATTGTATATAATGATTTATGGTTACGTTTATATGATTTCCGCTTCTTGCTGCTTAGGTTGAGGATTCAATTTGGTATCAGAGCATTTTAAATGTTATAGTAAAAAAAAAAACCATGGAAATTAAGCAGGTCGTTACAATTTGGTATCAGAGCCTAGGTTGTTAGGTTCTGTAGACTTTAGAGTGCAGCAGAAGCAATACCAGAGTATAGGAAAAGGATTTGAGGTTTGTTCGGTTGTCTTGATACAGGATTTTGGCGGTGGTTTCTGTGTTTTTCCTGAGGTGACGATTTCAGGAAAACCATAGTAAACTATTGTCGGGTCATGTGTCTAAGTGACGGAACTGGATATTAGGTAAGGTCAAGGAAGGTAATTAATTTTGAATTGGTATAGGATAGGTCTGTATAGGGGATAAGTTGCTTAAGTGTGTTTTTTGTTTCAAGATGGACCCAAAAAGCAGTGGCACGAATGCTAGGGAGGATAGGCCTAGACCTTCCAGCATAGGTGAAGGAGATACAAATGTTGTACTGCGCAGTGTCACTTAACAAGTGGTGGCTGAGATGGCTAGGAGCTCTGGTTAGCGTGGCTATTCGATTAAGCATTTTACACGGATGAAGCCCCATCCTTTGCTGGAGGAGATGACCCGATTGTAGCTGAGAATTGGGTCCAAGATATCGAAGAGACATTGGCAGTGCTTCCATGTACAGATGAGCAGAAGGTAGCATTTGCAACATTTAAGTTGATAGGGGAGGCGAAGCGCTGGTGGAGATCAGTGTGCCTGATAGAGGAGTAGAGGCCGGTTCCAGTTCCAGTGATGTGGGACCGATTCAAGGAGCTGTTCTTCGATCGATATTTCCCTACTATCATTCGGAGTGCGAAAGTAGCAGAGTTTATGCATTTGGTACAGGGGCAAATGATTGTATCCCAGTACGCGGCTTGGTTTATCCAGTTGTCACGTTTTGCTCCGTATCTAGCACCTGATGAAGAGAAAAAGGTAAGAAAGTTTGAAGAGAGACTAAGGTAGAATTTTTTTGAGCAGGTGATTGGTTTCAGGGCTCAGACATTCACAGAGGTTGTAGATAGAGCTACGATTATTGAGAGTGACATTCAGAGGGGTGTAGCAGCTTAAAGTCAGAGGAAGAGGCCTACGCCTCAGGGTTTTCAAGCTGGCCCCAGTAAGGGTCCATGGAGAGGAGGTCGCGACAGGGGAGATCAGAGGCAAATGGAAGGACCTCGAGGGAATTAGGGAACACCATCTTACACGGTGTGTCAGACGTGCGGGAGACATCATTTGGGGGAGTTTCGGGTAGGCAGAGGTGTATGTTATCGTTGTGGGAGACCCGGCCACATGGTACGCGAATGCCCAGTTCAACTAAACCAAGTCCCAGCTCCCAGGCCCTATAGAGGAGGACATCAGGCAACTCGGGGAGGATACCAGGTGCCTCTTGGTGGCCAGTAGAAGAATGTGGCCCCAGCGTGAGTATACGCTCTGATGTCGAGTGATGTAGAGGCTGCTATAGATGTGGTGACAGGTTCATTTACTGTTCAATCATATCCAGTTATTGTTCTTTTTGACTCGGGTGCTACTCATTCTTTCATTTCTGCATCTTATATTAAATTATCTGAGAGTGAGACCCAGTCATTAGATATATCGATGTCGGTTGCTACACCATCAGGGTCAGTGATCAGATGTCACAGGGTACTTAGAGGCTATCCGATAGAAATTCAGGGGAGAATACTACCGAAAAATTTGATTGTGTTTGACATATGTGGGTTCGATATAATACTGGGTATGGATTGGTTGGCTGCCAATCACGCTAGCATTGATTTTCGTCAGAAAGAAGTAATTTTCAGACCTCCTGGTACATAGGAATTCAGATTCATTGGTTCATGGGTACGTGCTCCAACGCAGCTGGTGTCAACTGTGCAGGCAAGCAGATTACTCCTGGACGGAGGTCAAGGGTTTATAGTATTTGTGAAAGAAGTATCTGAAAATGAATTGAAGATTGACAGCACTCCAATAGTACGAGAATTTCTAAATGTTTTTCTAGAGGAATTACCTAGATTGCCTCTAATGTGCGAGGTGGATTTTCCTCTAGATTTACCTCCAGGGACTGCGCCGATTTCTAAGGTTCCCTACCATATGGCTCCAGCTGAATTGGGAGAATTAAAGGAGCAGTTGCAAGAATTACTGAACAAGGGGTTTATATGACCTAGTGTATCGCTGTGGGGAGCTCCAGTGTTATTCGTAAAGAAGAAAGACGGGTTTATGAGGATATGTATTGATTACAGGGAGATAAATAAAGTTACCATTAAGAATAAATATCCTCTACCCTATATAGAAGATTTGTTTGATCAGCTCTAGGGTACACAGGTGTATTCCAAGATCGACCTCAGATTCGGGTATCATCAAGTGAGAGTAAAAGTAGAGGACGTCGTGAAGATGGCCTTCAGGACTAGGTATGAGCACTACGAGTTCCTCATTATGCCATTTGGTCTGATGAATGCCCCATCCGTGTTCATGGACTTGATGAACAGAGTTTTTCACCAGTATCTAGATCAGTTTATAGTAGTTTTTATTGATGATATACTGGTATACTCGAGGAGTTTTGAGGAGCATGACATGAATTTGAGGCAGGTGTTGTAGTGTACCAGGGAGGAGAATTTTTATGCTAAGTTTAGCAAGTGTGAGTTCTGGCTTGAGAAGGTAGCATTTTTAGGCCACGTGATCTCAGGGGATGGTATTTCAGTGGATCCCAGCAAGATCGATGCGGTGGTAAGTTGGGCCAGGCTAAGGAATGTGTAGGAAGTTAGGAGTTTCTTAGGACTGGCTGGGTATTATCATCGCTTTGTTGAGGGATTTTTGGCTTTGTCAGGACCTCTCACGTATTTGACTAGGAAAAATGCACATTTATGTGGGATGAAGAATGCAAGCAGAGCTTCCAGGAATTAAAGCAGCGGCTCGTCACTGCACCAGTACTGACGATTCCATCGGGAGGTGATGGTTATGTTATCTACAGTGATGCGTCTTTGAAAGGGCTCGGTTTTGTACTGATGTAGCATGGTAGGGTGGTAGCATATGCATCCAGACAGTTGAAAGAGTATGAAAAGAATTACCTTACTCACGATCTAGAATTGGCTGCGGTTGTACATGCGCTAAAGATCTGGAGACATTATTTATATGGTGAGAGGTGTGAGATATTTTCTGATCATAAGAGTCTAAAGTATTTCTTCACACCAAAAGAGTTGAACATGAGGCAGAGAAGATGGTTAGAACTCATTAAGGATTATGACTGCACCATCAGTTACCACCTAGGTAAAGCAAATGTGGTGGTTGATGCTTTGAGCCGTAAATCAGGAGACACAACACAGTTAATAGCAGTAGTTCAACACCCAATTCAGATGGACTTAGAAATACTCAGTGTGGAATTAGTTTAGGATGATTCTCAGGCGTTTATTGCGAGTTTGGTCGTACAGCCCACATTATATGAAAAGATTAAAGCTGCTCAAAGAAATGATCCAGAGTTAGTGGAGGTGTTTGCCAAAATACAGGATGGTTAGGGAGAGGAATTCAGTATTTGTGATGATGGGGCATTGAAATTTTGCACCAAATTGTGTGTGCCTGCAGATGACAGCATCAGGAGGACGATTTTAGAGGAGGCACACAGATCTCTATACACTGTTCATCCTGACAGTACAAAAATGTATAGGGATCCACGAGAGTATTTTTAGTGGAATGGCATGAAAAGGGAGATAACAGAATTTATACAGCAGTGTTTGACGTGCCAGCAGGTTAAGGCTGAGCACCAGAGGCCGGCAGGGCAGTTGCAACCACTTTTCATTCCAGAGTGGAAGTGGGACCACGTATCCATGGATTTTGTTACTGGGCTGCCACCAACGTCGCATGGTCAGAATGCTATTTGGGTGGTAGTTGATAGGTTAACGAAGACAGCGCACTTTCTTCCTATTAAAGTCGGCTACCCTATGAACCAGTTAGCAGAGATATATATATATATAAGAAATTGTTCGACCCCATGGAGTGCCGGTATCCATAGTCTCGGACCGTGATCCATGTTTTACAACACGGTTCTGGAAGAGTTTGCAAGAGGCACTAGGGACTGAGTTAGCATTCAGTACTGCTTTCCATCCTCAGACTGACGGTTGGACAGAAAGGACCATTTAGGTACTCGAGGATATGTTGCGAGCATATGTTTTGGATTTTGGGGCTAGCTGGACTTAGTATATGCCATTGGTGGAATTTGCTTACAACAATAGCTATCAGGCAAGAATAGGTATGGCTTCTTATGAGGCACTTTATGGTAGGAAGTGTTGTTCTCCTTTATATTGGAGTGAGCTGGGTGAGAGGCAAGTTGTGGGGCCAAATATAGTACAGCAAGCGGATGATAAAGTCCGACCTATTCGAGAAAGGATTAGTGCAGCGCAGAGTCGGCAAAAAAGCTATGCAGACACTCGCCGCCGAGAACTGGAATTTGAAGTGGGTGAGCATGTTTTTCTGAAAATAGCACCATTGAAGGGGATCATGAGATTTGGGAAGAAGGGTAAGTTAAGCCCTAGGTTCATTGGTCCATTTGAAATACTCGAGAAGATCGGGTCAGTAGCCTATCGGTTAGCTTTACCACTATCTCTATCAAGGATTCATGGCGTGTTTCATGTTTCTATGTTAAGGAAATACGTTCCCGATCCTTCCCATATCATCAGCTATGCAAACTTCGAAGTCAGTGAGGCTTTAGCATATGAAGAAGTTCCAGTACAGATCCTAGATAGAAAAGACTAGGAATTGCGCAGCAAGAAAATACAGTTGGTAAAAGTTCTATGGAGGAACCACGCGATTAAGGAAGCCTCATGGGAACTTGAAGATGAAATCAGACGGAAATATCCCCATTTTTTTGATGAATTATAGTATTGATGTATATGTTAGGATGGTAGTTTTATTTTGTTGAGTCCAGTATAATTGTAATGTAGAGCATAGGTTAGGTAGTATTTTGGTTTTGGGGAAAATTTTCTTTTATGGTTGTAATTTCCTAGAACTACCCATGTAACCACAGTATTCCTACGCCATAAGTGAGGGCAGGTAATAACATAAGTAGACCTTTTTGTTTTACTGGATGATGGAGTGTATAGATAGAGATACAGATAGTAAATTTCGAGGACAAAATTTTATAAGGAGGGGAGAATGTAGTGACCCGAAGAATAATAGTATTTAAATTATGATGAGGGAGAGAATTGGAAACAGAAATAGAAGGAGGCATTAGGCTTCGCGTTCGTCAAGAACATTGCATTTTGGAGATAATAATTTCAAGGAATTACCAGGTTTCGTTGAAGAGGTCCTGTTCGTCGACGAGAAAATACCAAGAGAGGGATTTGGGCTACTCTGAATTTCATTAACAAAGGGTAAGGTTTGTCGATGAATTTACTGAAGGACTCATCGATGAGGTGACGTGTCTCGTCGATGAATCCAACCTTATAAATAGTGAAAACTCGGATTTTTATCTCATTTCAGCACAAAATACTTCCCCTTTCTCTCTTCTATGGCCCCTCCCACTTCTCTTTTCGATTTTGGCCCTACCAGTCGCTGGATCGATGATCTAAAGCCACCAAGACATTCCTGGCGAAGTTCTCTGCAAGTCTGCTGGAGCAGATCGTTGGTGAAATGAAGTTGGAATTCATCCCAAATCCAGGGTAAGACCTTTTAGTCAATTTTTGGCCTTCTGACAATTATAGGAAATGATGTAGGCAAAGAAATACTGATATTTTGTTCTAACAAATATTGTGTTCAGGGTGTTGTGTAGGAAGCCCTGCGGGTGTTAGGCTAGTATGCCATAGGGGCTTTCCAGTAGTCAGGTAAGGGAAATATGTTATGCTAGGTAATTTTAAAATATTATACAGTTTATTAAATTATGAATATTATGTATTAAAGTATGGTGTGGCTTGAGAATATGAATATAGTATGGAAATATGTTTTACGAATTTCAGTATCATGATTTTACGAATTTTAGTACCATGATTATACAAATTTTAGTACCATAATTATACGAATCTTAGTACCATGATTATACAAATTCCAATACTATAATTATGCAGTTTTCAGTGTTATGATTATACAGTTCTCAATATTATGACGTATAGATTACAGTTACAGTTCATTCAGTATCATGGTTATTACGGTTATTTCCGAATCATGGTAAATCAGATAGTTGTATATATAGACATATTATATAGTATCATACCCTGTTTGACCATTCAATTACAAAGAACGGTACCGTTGCTACAGATATTTATGTTATGAGTGCAACCACCTATTTAGATAATACGTGGTAGTAGGTCGATCACCTAGGCCCTTGACGTGGACAGGCTCCCCATCAGATATAGGTTAAGGTGGGCAGATCAGACCAATGAAGTATAGTGATTTACCCTAGTCGGCCAACCAGTGTAGATCCCGCCTATGGGCCGCACAACCCTGTCATAAGGGGTTAAATCATGACACACAGTTATCCATAGGGAAAGTTTTTAGTTACTATTACGTATGTACAAATTTACAGAAATAGGGAACATACTTTATGTATAATAGAAGTATTTTGAATTGTAACCTACAATACTGTTATGTTAAGCAATATGAAAGGGGGGTGAATTTTATTACTTATATTGTATTTACATATTCAATTATACATGTTTATATGAAAACGGATTTTCATAATATTGTAACTCATTTGCCACACACTAGTAATAGCATATTATGTCTTACTGAGCGTTGGCTCATCCCAATGTTGAACCATTTTTCAGGTGATCCAAGTAGGCGAGCAGACCAGACTCGCAGATAAAGGAGCTTTAGTACTGTCCTGACAGTAAAGTGAGTATTGTGAGAGTATTTTTGTATAGCCCTAGCTAGTTGAGGGTATTATGGGGATGTAGTTATATTTGTATATTTTGGAAAACATTTCAGAACTCTGGCATTGTATATAATGATTTATAGTTATGTTTATATGATTTTTGCTTCTTACTGCTTAAATTGAGGATTCAATTTGGTATCAGAGCATTTTAAATGTTATAGTAAAAAAAAAATATGGAAATTAAGCAGGTCGTTACATTCACTACAGGGCTTGAATCAAAATTCATATATACACGGGGCTGCATTCAACCAAGCTAAGAATTGCCAAAAGAATTGCATAGCATATCTTGATTGAATATTGAGTGGTTGTTTGATTGGTTACTTATTTGTGATTAATTGATTTGATTGATTAAGTTGTTTGGTTGTGGATTGAATAAGAATTAAGCATTTGTTGTGTGATTGTTAAATCAACAAGAAGTTAAAGAATTCATAAAAAGTATTTAAAAGAAATTTTAATAACCCAATTCAACCCCCTTCTTGGGACTACACATTTGTTTTCAATTGGTATCAGAGTGGGGTTATAGCAAATCTTAATTAGTAGTTATACAAAGATCTAGATGGCACACTTAGGCGTAGCTCCCTTTGGAGAAGGTCAATCCTCAACTAGACCTCCTATCTTTTGTGGTTTAAACTACACATTTTGGAAACAACGCATGAGGATCTACCTTCAAACCATGGATTGGAAAGCATGGAGGGTTGTCACACATGGTGACCTTATCCCCACTAAACTTGTAGA
Source organism: Malania oleifera (assembly GCF_029873635.1). NCBI lineage: Eukaryota > Viridiplantae > Streptophyta > Magnoliopsida > Santalales > Ximeniaceae > Malania > Malania oleifera. The sequence goes on along the minus strand of NC_080423.1, from coordinate 82,521,866 downwards.
TGGTAAAGAAGTACCCAAAGAAGAAAAAGAATGGACTGACCAAGACCATAAGATGTTACAAATAAATTCTAGTGCTAAGAATGTTTTATATTGTGCTCTAGACATAAATGAATTTAATAGGGTCATGACTTGCAAATCAGCCAAGGAAACATGGGATAAATTAGAAGTAACCTATGAAAGTACTATTGATGTAAGGGACAATCGAATCGATATGCTCACTAGCGAGTATAAAGCTTTTAGGATGAACCCGGATGAAACCATCACTAGTATGTACACTAGGTTCACCCACATAATAAACTCCCTCAATGCATTAGGAAAAACTTACACCACTTATGAAATGATTAGAAAAATTCTTAGAGGGCTGCCATTTATATGGGAACCAAAAGCCAGAGTCATAACAGAAGGACGAAATTTGAAAAACACCTCCTTAGATGAACTTATAGGTTCTCTCCTCACATATGAAATGACAATGAATGAAATGAGTGTAAAATCTAAAGCCCAAGAATCTATTGCTTTTAAAACATCAAAAGAAAACTCTAGTCATAGTGAAGAAGAGATGGATGGAAATGAATTAGCCTATATATCCAAGAAGCTAGCAAAAATTCTTAAAAGGAAGAATAAATTCAAGAGAAAAATCTAGAACTTGGAATCAAATGAAGAAGAAACCAATACAAAGAAATCAAAAAATAAAATCCTTACATGTTATAATAGCAAGAAAAATGGACACATAAAACCGGAATGTCCACTACTTAAGAAGGATTCCAAAAAGAAAAAGAAAAAGGCAATGAAAGCCACTACTTGGGACAATATGAGTACAAGTAGTTTTGATAATGAATCAAGTGACCAAGAGGTTGCTTGCTACATGGTTTGGGACGATGAGGAAAGCTCCTCATCCAAATCCTTAAATAGTTCTTGTGATGATTCAGCAGAATAATCCAATGATGAGTGCATGTCATATTATGAATAACTTCAAAATGATTTATTCAAGATGCATAAGATGTTAGTTAATGTGGCTAAATGATATCATTGAAAAATGAGAATGAAGGAGTTATGAAAGAGTTAGAAGCTAAAAATCTTGCTGAAAAGGAAAAAGATTTGAAAATCAAGAAATTAGAAAGCAAGAATGAAAAATTGATGAAAGAATTAGAAGACTTAAGATCTCAATACTCTATGGAAAATGAGAAAGACTTATATATTTCTGAATTAGAGAATAAAATTACTAAGATGTCTCAAAACCAAGAAAAGGGTAAAAATGTAGAAAATTCTGAAATAAATTATCTTAAGAAGAAAAATAAGGATCAAGCCAAAATCAATTACAATTTTACTAGAGGAAAAGAAAATTTTGACAAAATTATTGACTCACAAAGAATGTCCTTAAATAAAGAAGGCATAGGATTCAATGGAATTGAGAATACAAAGAAAAAGAATATCTACATGGGATACTTTACAAAAACCTCTAAAAATTATGTTAGTACCTCTTCAAATGTCTACACTCACACCACATGCTACCTATGTAAAAAGAAGGGACATATAAAGTTTGAATGTCTATTAAAAAGAAAGGTTGTGAAAACTAAATAAGTATGGAAAGTAAAAGAAACATCCCTTGTTAAACAATCCCGACCCAAGAAACTATGGGTACTAAGATGAAATACTATGACTAAATCCTTCAATTTCAATTGATATCAAATCTATGGAAAATCATACAAGGATATTACACAAAATTAAGGATAATTTTTTTTTTTCAAGCTTATTAATGCTTATTTTATTGAAACTAATGAAAAATGTTGGCCTCAATTAATGAATGAATCATACAAGGCTTAAACTAGAAAGTATTAAGTTTTGAAAAGAAATAAGAATATTGGGAATCCATATGTAAGAAAATCTAAGCTTATTGCATAAGTTTTTAAAGAAAAAGATGATCAGAATGAAGAAGAAGAGGATGATGATGTTGATGATTGAGTATCTCATTTCTAAGTTGTATTCTTAAACAATTCTATATTTTGATTTTGCTTAGTTCACTTTTGAAAGTCTGGTTTGTAAGACTATTGACTCTTGATGCCTATCTATATATATATCTATGTTTTATGCTCTTTGTATTACTCTTGCTTATTTCTTTTTGATTGATGTCAAATGGGGAGAGATGTTTAGAGAGCAAAAATATGCAAAAGTATGATTTTGACATGATCCATATGCATATGCTAAATTAATGAATATGAGCAATGTTATGATAGATATGATTTTTTAATGCATATAGTATAGAAGAGGATGGCAAACATACTGAATATGCAAAATTATGAGTATGCAATAATATGAGTATGTAATGATATGAGCAATGTTATGATAGATATGACTTTTTGAGTTTTGGACTAATATATGAAAACATCACTTTAAATTTGTTAAACAATATGCTTATTGTAAGGGGGAGCCTTCTTTTTAAGGTTTTCTCAATTTTTGCTCCTTATTTTTCATCATAAAAAAGGGGAAGATTGTTGGCCTAACAAGGCTTTCACATCTTGTTTTGATGGTAACAAATAAAGGAAAAGTTTAACGTGTTTGTGCTCAAGTGATGATATTTTTGGAACTTCAAAAAGCCAAGATTCAAAAGAACTTTCTAAAGATCACTAAGGCCTCAAAGACATATTCATAGTTCAAAGAGATCCTAAAGAAGCTCAAGCAACACCAAAATGTACAAAGGACAATGAAACTAAAGCTAATTCAAGCTAAAGACGAGGGAAACACAAAGTGAACATGACATGAAGGACTTCAAGCTTAGAAAGGCTTTCGGAAATGAAATGTAAGTACTTCATAAATGAAATATCATGAGAAAATATTTTGAAGCTTATTAGGGGTATTATGGACTTAGAGAACTTATTTTTAAAATCCCGGAAAATGGTTTATAAAGTAATTAAAGTAAGAGAGCAAGTTGTGTTTGAAAACAAATCTGAGAATCATATTTTTGTCTATCCAGATGACTGAAGGTTTACTTCTAACGTCTGAAGAATTTCCTCAGATGGCTAGAGATTTTATTTAGATGGCTGAAGAATTTCTTGAACAGATTCTGAAGAGGCGGTATACCCTCAAATGTCTTAACTGGATCCTCAGACGACTGAAGTGTCACCTCAGACGTCTGAACAAGATCTTTAGACGGCTGACCTTGTATCAGTTCAAATTCTACAGAGTATTTGAACTATTCATATGACTGAACCCGAAGGCCTAGACAACTGAACACTGTTAACGGCTAGAAATTTTAAAAGTTTTAAAATTCTAATTTAATTTCTTGCGTCCCAAATTTTATGAAAACTTGGGAAATACTCCCAGTAATCTTGGAAGAAAATACTTTTCTTAGCCTATAAATACATGTGTTTAGAAGATCAAACTTACCAAGAAATTGAAAACTCTCAAAGCTCTCTAAATTCTCTCTAGCTCTCACTCTTGCTGATCTGACTTGCTGAGAATCTCAGACGTACTGATTATTCATCACCTGTATTCTGAGTGCTAATCTCTCATCTTGAGGAGATATCGGTGATATCAATTCTAAGCTTCAATCTATACTCTTTTGATATTTGAATTTGAAGTATATAGTGCTGAACTTGTACTGACCTACTCTTGTTTGAGAGTGTTTCTTGTACACAGAAATTCTTTTTGATTCTCTTGTAGATTGTGGCGAGTCCAAGGAATTTGGATCGTTGAACCAAGTGAGGGTATATCGCTTGGAGAGGTGACTACTCTAGCCTATTGAAGGAGTGTTGAGCATGGGATATCGCTTGTAACAGTGTTATTCCTCCCGGAAAGGAACTTATTTAGTGGAATCCTTTGGTGGTTTTCCAAAGGTGAGGACGTAGGCTGGGGATAAGCCGAACCTCGTAAAAATCATGGTGTCACTCTCTTTCCTTACTCTCTTTAATTTTCAGCAAATATATAAACTACGTGGATGTTTTAATTTTCATGATCATATAAACTACAAAGTTTGGAAATTAAATAAACTGAAGTTTAGTTTGTTTTTGGACTTGCAGAAACCGAATTGGAGTACATTGGTTGATCAATAAATTTGTGGAAATCATAAGGGAGTACGTTGATTAGTTAACACCTCAAAACCTATTAACTGTAGGTTTATTTGAAATCTGAATTTTGGAAAGAGTGTGGATGTTATATTGATTATTATATTGAGAAAGCTAATACATTCGCTATAGGGCTTGAATTAAATTTCATATATACACAGGGTTGCATTCAACCAAACTGAGAATTGCCAAAAGAATTACTTAGCATATCTTGATTAAACATTGAATGGTTGTTTGATTGGTTACTTATTTGTGGTTAATTGTTTTGATTGATTAAGTTTTGTGGTTGTGGATTGACTAAGAATTAAGCATTTGTTGTGTGATTGCTAAATCAACAAGAAGTTAAAGAATTCATAAAAAGAATTTAAAAGAAATTTTAATAACTCAATTCACCCCCTCTCTTGGGACTACACCTTTGTTTTTAGCTTTAAAGTTCCGATAATCATGCTAATCTGTGAATACTTTAAATCATGATAGTCTGAAAACTCTATAATGATATTTTCTACTAATATCCTGTAAAACATGATATCTGAAAGTTGTATAAATTCTGTACTGATCTGTTATGAGCTCATGCCACATAACTAATTAAACAAATTCACATGCTATAAAATCTATATTTTCTGATATACTAATAATTTGTGTACTGAATAATAATCTGATAAAACATATAATATACTGACAACCATACTAAAATTCTTAGCATAGCATATTTCTCTTACCCAACTGGCTGGGAGACTCACCTCCAACTCTATTTTCACGCTCACGGCACATTATCCTCAAAATCCTGAAATAATACATATATACAAATTCCTCACAATATCATCTCACTCATATTCCCTGAGCCTGCCTATTCACAATTTCTTAAACTTTAATATACTTGGCTCTTGGAAAAGTATCTGCTGGGATCCTCAACTCATGTTTGTAGGGTCCCAAAAACACCCTAACCCTGAAAATATAACACCCTAATTTTATTCCATAAAACACCAATACATGCTCTTATAACACAAAATTTGAGCTCAGATAAAACTGGTAATACTAAAAATACCTAAAAATCCACTCACCTGATTTTGGGATGGTTCCCAAACTTCCCAAATCGAATTTCTACTCCATCTGTGTTGTAGGAAATCTCCCCAAGATCAACGTGGTAGCTTCTGATTGTTGAACTGGGGAGAAACGAAGCCGAATTTGTAGAGAGAAGTGGGAGAAACCGAGTTAGAGAGAGAAGGAAAATTGTTAAAATGAATTTTTTTTTCACTGAAAATCGGTTTTAGGGCTATATATAGAGTGTTGTCCATGTGGCCTCGTTAACGAGTCCAAGAAGGGAGTTCATCGACGAACACCTAACCTTTGTCGACGAGTTTCAGGCCCCGAAAACAGCCCCTCAGTAAACTCTCATCGATGAAACACGCATCCACATCGACGATCCCAAGAAAGCTATTCGTCAATGAGACCCTACTGCGTCCCCTTTAAAATTTCCTTTTTCCTCTCATTTATTTATTATTTAATTCCCATAATTATTAGGGTTACTACACAAACCGTCGATGATTTTCTGTGGTGTTCACAAACCGTCGATGGTTTTCATCAAAACAGGCTCAGGATCTCAGGTTTTCCGTCGACAGTTTCAGAGGTCTTAGTAAAACCGTCGACGGTTTTGTGTCTGATTAGTGTGAATGAACCTTAGAATTGAGAACTTGGACTTAAAAGTGATTTTTAGTTAAATAAATGTACCAGCCATGTTAGGATATTGGAATTCTAAATTCATTTCTATCCTATCTTCAGGATGGATCCCAAGGATAACAATGTGAACGCTGAAGGAAGTAGCATCGTGGGGGCTTCTCATGAGGACAATAATGATTCTACATCAGTGCTTCGTGGTTTTGCCTAGCAATTCATGGCAGAGATCATGCGTAGTTCAAGGGGGGCAGAACTGTCCCACCTCTGACCTGAGTTGTACTATCGATCAATTTACCTGCATGAATCCTCCAACCTTTGCAGGAGGAGCCAACCCAATCATAGCAGAGAATTGGGTTCAGGAGATCGAGGAGATATTGGCAGTACTGCACTGTAGTGATGAGCAGAAGGTACTTTACGCCATATTTAAAATGATGGGAGAGGCCAAATGTTGTTGGATAGCTGTGAAGCTATTAGAGGAACAAAGACTAGCACCCGCAACTCTGACATAGAACCGTTTCAAAGAAATTTTTTGATCGTTACTTCCCCACCTTCACCAAAGATGCTAAGGTGGAGGAGTTTCTGAACCTGACCCAGGTGCACTTGGCAGTCCAGCAATATGCAGCTAAGTTCATTGAGCTGTCTCGCTTCGCCTCATATGTGGTTCCAGATGAGTCTAAGAAGGCGCGGTGTAATAACCCGAGAAAAAAATTATTAAAATTTTTTTTATTAATTAACAAATTAAAATTAAGAGTAATTATTGATTAGTTAATTAATTGAACATTATTAAATTAATTAATTAAATAAATAATAAAAGGAATAAAAAAATTAAATTAAATTAAAATTATTTATTATAAATCAATTAATTAATTAAGTATTGTTAAATTTGATTAATTGAATAATTAATATGATATATATATGTAATGGTTAAAGAATAGACATATATTATCACGCCCCGAACCCCGAAATGGGACCCAAGGGTGAAAATGTAACCTAACCTGTCCCTGTATCATACAAATCACCACAAACACAGTACAAAGGATGAGGGTCCGACCCCGTGGGGTTCTCAGGCACCCTAAACACATCCAAACACAATCATATACGCAGCGAAAAAATGTCATTCTATATATACATGTGCAGTACCATACCAGAGTCTATACAAGAGCAGAACACGACTCTATCAAACATACAAATGGGTGCCCAAATACATCTCAAAATGGCAACCCACTAAAAATACAATCCTAACACTTACCCAAGCGCTAACCGCAGTACACCAACCACTACGCTCCCTACACCAGCACGCTAGTTCCGGTTACTCAAAGGACCTGTAAAAATGTACGTACAGCAAGGGTGAGACACCTCTTAGTAAGGAAGAACACATGTTATATCGGTGTGTGGCATTTGAGTGTTATCATGATTCAACATACACGCAGTTAAATGCAATCCAGTACTAGTTTACACAGTGCATACATGCACACAACACATACACATGATTAGTAATCTTGGCGTCGTCACACCCTTTGGCCCGAAGCCGGCCCCAAACATAAGGAGTTGGCCCATGGCCAACCCGCGAACACGGCACCACCGGCACATGGCTAGTCCCCAACTCCCATGGCATCGTACCGGCGCTAACTGGTGGAACTACACCCTTCGGTCTGATCTGCCAATATAGGCTCACACCCTCGGATATAGAGTCGGACACTCTTGCCTACATGGTAGGCGATAAACACACGCCTTTTGATATAAAACCGAACACTCTCAGTACCTAGAACAATTCGGAACCCCGTTCCTACTAGCATTTCAACAGTCACACACACATGCATGCTCACATAACCAAACAAACCACACCCATTTAGTAATCTAAATCATGGTTTTCCAAAAAAATATAGTTTAAACAATTAAAGGCACGGCCATCCCAATAACACGGTATAAATCAACATATACGCTCGGTTTTCAACAAAACCAAGGATGCAGGCCGTCGCCTCCTTTTTCCCAAAACTGTAATAATGAAAAACTCATAGTTTTTCCCATTAGATCTCCCCAAATGAGTAGCCAAAACACACACAGGATCGTGAACCACAGTTCCACAGAGTCCGCTTTCAAAAATAACCAATATAAACACAGTTCCCCTTACCTTTTCCCCGAATAGCAAATCCCAAACTCCAAGGCCCATAAACAATGAACCAAGTTCCAAAACCTATAAATCATAGTATAGAATATACTCACAAGACAGTTTCCTACAAAACTACCGGATCAGAATTGAAAACCGAGCCTTACCTCGATTTTAAACCAAAACCCAAAAATCTCCGAAACGGGATTACGATCCTTAGAAATTGTAGAGAATCCTTCCACAATCCTCATGGCAACTTCAGATTCACGATTCCAACAACGATCGGCGAAGAAATCTAGAGAGAGAGAGAGAGAGAGAGTGGGGAGAGTTCTAGTGAGAGAGAGAGAGAGAGAGAGAGAGAGAGAGAGAGAGAGAGAGATAGAGATATTTGAAGTTTCTTAGTGGAGAAGTAAAGGAAATTTCTATTTATAGCCCTTTGACTCGGGCAAACTCGTCTACGAAATGGTGCCTTCATCGATGAGGCCTTATAGTCTTCTCATCGAAGAGGCGGGGAATTCATCGACGAATCCTGATATTCTCGATTTTCGAAACTCCTCGGCTTCTCCTCATCGACGAGTCTCTAAATTTTGTCAACGAGAAGGACAAAGACTTCGTCGATGAAATCTGGCTCCGTCGACGAGGCCTGCTCTTTTACTAAAATGTCCTTCTCTTTAATTATTTAAAAACCATTATCAAGAGTCAGGTTCTTACATATATATATATATATATATAATATTTTATTTATCATATGATAAGTAAGTAAGTAAAAAAAAAAAAGGAAGCTTGTCTTCTTGCAGTGAATCGCAGAGAGACAGTCTCTCAGACCGTCTCATTCACTCCTCTGTCTCCTCTCTCTCTACCCTCATTTCTCTACGGATATTCGATCGATTGGGAAATGAAAGGTGTCGTTGGGTTCCTAACTCCGCCACCGACATTTCTATTGGAGCGGATTTGTCATGAGAGCGGCGTAGGCATCATTCTTAGGGTAAGATAATTTTTTCCTAATTTCTCAATTTCTCGTTAAATCTGCTGTTAAATCGACGATCAGGCACCACCACGGGGTCCTAGTCATGATTGTCGTCATTTTGACATGAGTAAATTTCTAATTGGGGTTTTCTAGGCCCTACTCCAAAACGAGAGTGGGATTTGAAAATTTTGGCAAATTGGTTATATTTGAGAGTATAACTATTTATTTGGTATTTAAGGGTTTAGGAAATATTAAAATAGTATTTTATTTATGATTAATTTAATGGAATTAGGATTTTTTATTCAGGATCCGGGTGAGCGCCGCAGGTATTTTTCGGGGTCCTTGTTGGCGTAGTTCAAAAAATCAGGTAAGGGGAAATTATATATTAAATCAGATTTTACAAAATTAAAGGTAGTAGTTTATGTTATATTATATGTATATTTTGGTGTGACTTATTAAAATGCCAACAATGTAAAACTATGATTTCTGAACTTAGGACCACTTATTTAGTTATGTATTTATGGAAATGAACTGAAGAAGGTAGAAGGAACTTTCTGGATAATTATGTAAGAAATGGAAATTTTATTTTCAGTAATTAAATGGTAAATTTGGGTTGACCTATTTTATAGGAATATGTATGAATTTTACTGTTAAATTGTGTGGCATGAGATTCTGTGCTAATATATGTTAAATGTATGAGATGCAGACTAAGTAAGCAAAGTATTGAAAGTAAAATATGTTATGGACTATGTTACTTGTATATGCTAAATGTAACCATGTAAATGTAAGACAGTCATGTTAGCAGATTCTAACATACTTCTATGTAGACTAACTGATGACAGCTGAAAGGAGTTGTAGACTAACTGATGATGGCTAAAGACCAGCTGTAGTACGAAGGAAATGAAATGAAAATGTTATGCAATGACAATGAAATGATAAAGGAATGAAAATGACAAATGTGAATGATGTAATGTAGAAGATCACGTAAAGTGAAATGCAATGCAATGTTTAAGCTATGAACATGAACAGAAAAGTATGTTTGATTAATGACAAAGAGAATAATGTATTATGATATCATAAGTACCTATGTACGTAGAACACGTTATGATTGGATGAGGCATACTCTTCACTTGAGGGCTTGTTAAGAAAGGCGAGTGCACTAGTGGCTTCAAAAGTGACAGCAGCTGCATAACGTATTAGGGTAGAGGGAACCAACTTGTATGGGAAGGTAGATTTCCCTATCCTTAGGGCCTTTGCCGGTAAGCTATTGTTGAATTGTGTGAGTACGAGATCAATCTAATACTTGAGGGCTTACTGAATAAGGTGAGTGCCTTGGTATGCTTCAATTGTGACCTTCGAGTTGCCTAAATATCATAGCAGAGGGGTACTACTTGTATGGGCGGTTAATCACCCCTATCCTTGGGTTATCTCGTGGGTTAAATCTTTGCATGTGATTGATTAGGTCAGAGAATGATTTTAGTGTTATGTTAACGATTTGAAAAATGTTATTAAAATGCTATTTATATACCTCATATTAGCCACACGTTATTTTAATATATTGTTTCTTCCCTTACTGAGATGTGTCTCACCCAAATATGAATTTATCTTTTTTTAAGATTTCCTCGAGATCGAGCTTAGAGAGCTCGAGGTTTTATAGCATTTTTGGGAGATATAAGAAAAAGGGTATAAACATTTTAATGATGTTTTTGGGAATGTAGATATTTTTTGTTTTATATTTTAAGTCTTCTAAATTTTATGAATGGTTGTGAAACATATTAGTGTTGTGAATACTGGATGTTTTTAGGGATATTTATATATGTTGAATACAGGTGGATGATTAATTTATTATAGTTGGTAGATAGATTTAGAAAACTCTGGTGTTACATTTTTGTGAGATTATATTTATGTTTTTCGCTGCGTACATGATATTAGAATGTGGATTATCAGGTAAATGAATGGATTAGTAGCACTTTGGGCCCACGAAGAGGGTCAGGGCATTACACGCGGAGGTTTGAGAAGAGCCTGAGATAGGGGATCAATGAGCAGGTGGTGACAATTCAGGTGCAGGATTTCTCGGAGTTGGTGGATAAAACCACTACAGTAGAGATGAATCTGTAGAGAAGTGCAGAGAGTCTGAATTAGAGAAAGAGGCCTATGCCTCCGAGTTTTTGCACAGGTACAAGTCAGGGTTCTTGGAGGAGGCAAGGTAACAGTGGAGGTCAAATACAGGAGATGGGGAAAGGTGCGTATCAGGTTAACCCATCTTACCTTATTTGTCCTAGATGTAACAAAAGGCATCCAAGGGAATGCCTAAGTGGATTAGATACCTGTTTCAAGTTCAGTAGACCTAACCACTTTGCACGTGGCTGTCGTGGGTCGTCGAACAATGCACCCCCACCTAATCAATATTGGGGAAGCAATCAGGCACCCCAAGGCAATTACTAGAGGAACATCGCCCAGGCACAGGTTTATTCTCTTACCCTGGGAGACGTAGAAAACGCGAGAGACGTGGTGATAGGTAATATCTTTATGTTTTCAAGTAAAGATGTTGTGTTATTTGATTTAGGAGCAACGCACTCTTTCATATCTCTGGGGTATATTAAAATGTATGGGGTAGAGACTCAACTATTAGACATCGAGTTAGTTGTAGTCACACCGACAGGAATAGTAGTAGTATATAGAAAAGTGATTAGAAATTATCCAGTGGATATTCAGGGAAAAATGCTACGTGCTAGCTTAATTGTGTTTGACATGCATAGATTTGATATCATTCTGGGAATGGACTGGCTAGCCTCCAATTATGCTAGTATAGACTGCCACAGGAAAGAGGTAGTGTTTAGACCTCCTAGGGGCAAGAGTATAAGTTTTTCGGGGTCGTGCGTGCGGTCTTCACTATGGATTATGTTAGCTATTCAAGCAAAGAAGTTACTCTTAGAGGAATTCCAGGGGTACCTAGCATATGTCAAAGAAGTACCAATGAAAGAACTGGAGCTGGGGAATATCCTAGTAGTAAGGGAGTTCTCAGATATTTTTTCGGAGGACTTACCTGCGTTACCTCCTGATCGTGAAGTAGAGTTTTCTATTAACTTACTTCCAAGTAAGGCACCAATCTCTAAGGCTCCGCACAAAATGGCTTTAGCTGAATTGAAGGAATTAAAGAAGCAGTTACAAGAACTACTGAATAAGAGATTCATCAAACCTAATGTATCACCATGGGGAGCACCAGTGTTGTTTGTGAAAAAGAAAGACGGGTCGATGAGCATGTGCATCAACTACTGAGAAATAAATAAGGTGACGATTAAGAACAAGTACCCACTACCTCGTATTGATGATCTGTTTGACCAACTTCGTGGAACACAGGTCTTCTGTAAGATCGATCTCTAATCTAGGTATCGTCGGGTGAAAGTCAAATCTGATGATGTACCAAAGACTACTTTCAGAATCAGGTATGGCCACTATGAGTTCTTGGTTATGTCATTCGGACTAACAAATGTTCCTACTACATTTATGGACCTGATGAATAGGGTCTTCCATAAGTATCTGGATCAGTTTGTGGTGGTGTTCATTAATGACATTTTGGTTTATTCGAGGAGTACCGAGGAGCATGAGACTCATTTGAGACTAGTACTTCAGGTGTTTAGAGAAAGGAATCTTTATGCTAAATTCAAGAATTATGAGTTCTAGTTGGAACAAGTTGCATTTTTGGGATATGTGATATCCAGGGGCGGTATTTCAGTGGACCCAAGTAAGATAGAGGCGGTAATGGATTGGGAGAGACTAAAAAACGTTCACGAGGTCAGGAGTTTCTTGAGAGCAGAATATTATCGCTGATTTGTGGAAAGGTTTTCTAAACTATTCGGTCCTCTGACACGGTTGACAAGAAAGAATGTGAAGTATGAATAGATTAATGATTGTGAGCAGAGTTTTCAAGAATTGAAACAACGACTCGTCACTGCTCCTGTTCTGACCATTCTATCAAAAGATTATGGATTCGTGATTTACAGTGATGCATCTCAAAAAAGGCTTAGGTATGCTTTAATGCAATGGGAGAAGGTCGTCTTATATGCTTCTCGGAAACTCAAGGAGTACGAGAAGAATTATCCTACGCATGATGTGGAATTGGCGGTAGTAGTGTATGCGTTGAAAATTTGGAGGAACTACCTATATGGTGAAAGATGCGAGGTCTTTATGGACCATAAAAGCCTCAAGTACTTCTTTGTGCAGAAGGAACTGAATATGAGGCAGAGGAGATGGCTAGATCTGATAAAGGACTATGATTGTACCATCAGTTATCACTTAAGGAAAGCTAATGTGGTAGCTGATGCGTTAACTCAGAAGTCAGTTAGTGCATTAGTATCAGCAGATGTAACTCAACATCAAATCAGGATGGATCTGGAAAGATTTGGTGTGGAAATAGTGGAAGGAAATCACCAAACGTTCATTACTAGTTTAGTAGTCCAACCGACCTTGCGGGAAAGGAGTAAGGCCACTCAGATGAAAGAAGTAACGTTGGTGAAGATTGTGGATAAAGTATAGAGAGGACTAAGTGCAAATTTTAACATCTCAAATGATGGAGTTTTGAGGTTTTACACTAGACTATGTGTACCCAATGATGCTGAGATCAAAAGAACTATTCAGGAAGAGGCACATCGCTTTCTTTATACAGTGCATCTAGGAAACACTAAGATGTATAGGGATTTGCGGGAATATTTATAGTGGAACAACATGAAGAGAGAAATTTCCCAATTCATAGAGCAGTTCCTGACATGTCAGCTAGTGAAGGTTGAACATCAGATACTAGCAGGACCATTGCAATCACTTCACATTCCTGAGTGGAAGTGGAAGCACATTTTCTTGGACTTCATCACAGGGTTACCACCGGCACTTCATAGGCAAAACGACATCTGGGTAGTTGTTGACTGACTAGCAAAGACTGCCCATTTTGTTCTGATTAAAGTTAACTACTTCATGAATAGGTTGGCAGAGTTGTATGTTCAAGATATAGTTAGACTACACAGCGTACCTATGTCCATCATTTCAGACCGGGATCCACGGTTCATCTCCCAGTTTTGGAAGAGTTTGCAAAAAGCTTTGGGATCTCAACTGACCTTTAGCACAGCGTTTCATCTGCAGACTAGCGGACAATCAGATAAAATGATTCAGATATTAGAAGATATGTTGTGAGCTTGTGTGCTGGATTTTATAGGTACTTGGATTAAGTATCTACCACTAGTCAAGTTCTCCTGCAACAATAGCTATCAGACCAATATTGAGATGACACCGTATGAAGCATTATATGGTCAGAGGTGTCGATCTCTGTTCTATTGGGATGAGGTTGGTGAACGGTGAATTTTGGGACCAGAAATTATACAGCGGACTTCTGAAAAGATCAAACTCATCTGGGATAGAATTAAGACAGCTCAAAGTCAACAGAAGAGTTATACTAATACACACTGACAAGTGCTAGAGTTTAAGGTAGGGGATAAGATATTTCTGAGAATTACTCTGATGAAGGGAGTTATGAGATTTGGAAAGAAGGGTAAGCTAAGCCCTAGGTATATCGAACCATTCAAGAAACGGGATAGGGTTAGTATGGTTGCTTACATGATAGCATTACCCCCGACATTGTCTAGGATCCATGATGTGGTTCACGTGTCTATATTAAAAAAGTACGTCTCAGATCCTTCGCACGTGATAAGCTATGAGTCTCTGGAAGTCAGGGAAACATTATCATATGAGGAAGTACCAGTTCAAAATTTGGACCGTAAGGAACAGGAACTACACACTAAGAAAATTCCATTGGTGAAAGTGTTCTGGCGTAATCACACAATAGAGGAAGTCTCATGGGAATTAGAGGAGGAATTACGACAGAAGTACCCACAATTGTTCAATGAGGCCCAACGCTAGTCAAGTAATGGTAATGGTTTAGGTAAGTGTTTGGTTTTTGAATATGAATTTATTTAGAGCAGGTTAGTTTAAACTGTATGTTTCTAGTTTTAGGTTAAAAGTGGTTTTTGGGAGAGTTTGGATTTGCTACGTGTAATCTCCCAGAAGCTTTTATATGTAACCAAGGTATTCCTCCGCCATACGTAAGGGTAATTAATAAACTTGGGATGGGACCGTTATGTGGGTGGCCGTCGTCTCTTTCTAGAGTCAGGTAAACATTTCATTGATTTCTAGATGTGGATATAAGTGTCACATAGAAATTTCAAGGACGAAATTTTTATAAGGAGGGGAGGATGTAGGAACCAAAACCAAGAAAAAAAAAAGAAAAAGGAAAAGAGAAAGAAAAAGAAAAAGAAAAGAAGGAAAATGTTTGGCATAGAACCAAACCGTCAACGGTTTCAGGGAGCTCAGGAAAACCATCAACGGTTTCAACCAGTGATAGTTTTTATATAAGAAAAAGAAAAAAATGGTTTGGTAAGTGACCAAACCTTTGACGGTTTTGGGAAAACCGTCGACAATTTCCCTAGGGCTGAGCTTACTTAAGTGAGAAGTAAGCTTAATTTTTCATAACTTCCATATCTCTCTCTCTTTCTCTCCAAATTAGGGTTTCACTCTCTCACTCTCTCTCTCTCTAGCCCAGGATCTCTCCACATGTACTCTTTGATCCTCTCTCTCTCTCCTCCCAGCTTGTCGGTCCTCGTCCTCAGCCAGTTAAGAAGCTAGGTTTCGTTCTCCAAAGCTATAGGCAGTTTTTTTTAGGAACAGGTAAGGGGGTTAGATTATGTTAGTTACTTTTTAAATGTGAACCGATTAAACTGAAGCATATGTATATAGGAATGCTATGTATTATTTTTTGATTGAATCAGAGTATGGAAATTAGGGTTTTGGTATTATATACGTATTTGGAAAAAACTAAAGCGAGTGGGGTGATCATCTCTTTTTTCCTGAAAAACATATGTTTTGAGTTAAACTAAACCCTAAAGATGATCATACCTTTATTTTCAGCAAAATATATTTTCCCAAGGCAATCTATTATATTATAAAATATCACTCAAATTGTGTGGCATGAGAATGTTTATAGTTATTGCATAATTAAACTTGATGGTTTTCATGGTATTATACAGTGAAAGATATGGTTGTATACCGAGTTATTATATGATCAGTTTCTATACAGAGTTATCAATATACCGATTTTATATTGAGTTATGATATGCCTATTTTTATACCGAGTTATGATATGACAGGTTCTATACAGAATTATGAACATGATGGTTTTATACCGAGATATGACAGGACGATTTTATACCAAGTAATGACATGACGGTTTTATACCGAATATGATATGACACGTTTTATATAGATTTATAAACATGACGGTTATATACTGACTTATGAAAATGAGATCATGTTACTGTTTTTACTACGTAAATTATATATATATGGTTTATGAACCCTAAGGGACTAGATCTTATAGAAGCTCGATACCGCAGCTAGTGAAAGTGTTAGTGCAGTCACACTATAGTGGGAGTATAGGCCATAGACAGTCGATTTGGCCTGAGTAGGGACGTACCCTCCTAGAGTCCGAACCAGGTAGTGGTGGGCAAATCGTACTTCAGAGCATGTTATGTTGACCTAGCAGTGGTCAGCTGGCCAGATTGCTAGGTCCAGTCTTCGGATCGCACAACCCAATCATGGGGGTTATTCATGATGTTATATGATGGCCCAATAAGGAAGGTTCTCTATCCATATATGTTGTTTATGAAAAATGGGTTATAATAAGCCAAAAGTATGTTATTAGGAAAATTATGTATTTTCAGTTATATAGGTGTGAGTACAGTTTCAAATGTCATTTCAGTTAAAGTCAAATATACGAATGTTTTATGATCACACTAAAACTCATGATAGTCACACACTGATGCTAATTTAATCCGTCTTACTGAGAAGTATCTCACCCCAACATTCAACTCATATTCAGGTCCTTCAGGGAATCAAGCCTAGCATGCTACGGGGCTGGGATTAGATTTTGTAGTTATCGTAAGTTTTGTGAGACACTGGATTTGTTATGTTTAGTTTATTTTGGCATGTAATATATAGAACATAGAGATATACATGTGTATCTGAGATGGTTTAGAACTCTAGTAGTGTGTTTGATGCTTAAATATCTTCTGCTGCATGTTTAAAATTGAGTCTATGGACAATGACACCTGGGACCCCCTATTTGGGTTCGGGTCATTACAATCATGATATCAAAGATATATGTATAAGAAATAACACTCCGAGCCCCACCGGGTTCGGGGCGCAACACAATTACTTAATAGTCTTGAATTTGTCAAAAGAAACTACCCATAATTATGTAAATTGATAATAAAGGACTTATATAATAGACTCTATTTATTGAAACTTAAGGCTTATTGTTGTTACTTTTGTTTGCTTGTTTTTAGTTTTCATTTTCTATTTTGATTTTTATAATTTTTTACAGTGATACAAACATCTCCTTAATATTCATCTCTCACTCATCTTTCCAATTGGCTCCACTTGTTCTGCAAAACAATTGTTCAAATACCCACAATTTCATTGTCATTAAAGAAATTATGGACAATACAATAAAAATAAACATTAATTAAAACTTGTACCCTATAATTGTTATAAAATGATGTGTGAATTTAAAATAGAATTATCATCGAAAATTTAAAAGTGAGTTTAAAAATATAAGTAAAACAGTAATTAATGTTTATTTTTATTTAAAATTTGGATTTTCTTTCATTTGTATTACTTACTAATGTTTTTCAATTATCATTTGATTCAAGGGCAAAATAAGCATAAACCCAATTAGAATTTTAAGTATTTTAATTTTGAAAATATAAATCAAATAAGTCGCTAATTTTTTCTTTACTTTCTATTTCTAATTTGTAATCATTTCCGATTCTCAATTTCTTGATTGTTTTCAATGATGCAATGCAACCCTTTTTACCTGCTTTAGAAAGGTTAATTCCTCTCTTCAACACTTCCATAATTTAGTGGCAATTGTTTAACGCACATGCAGTCCTCAATGCCAAGAACTACTGATCACATAATCTTCTGTTAAGTCTTTCCAACTCTTCTTCTGGAACCACCAGAATTCATTATATTCTGTGAAAGAAAACTAATCTAAACATAGAAAATGTCTCCCAGCCACTGTGAGCCTCCAAGCTTTCTTCTATTTTATGACTATCAAAGCAACAGGTGATTACAAAAGAACGACATTGAACAGCAACATAAAACTAATAGTTTTAAATAGATATTGTGCTGTTCCTTTAATTTTGTCATAAATTATATGCTACAAGCATAAGTGCACGCAAACTTAAAATTTAGTGAAGTTAAACTAGCAGGATAAAGGGTCTACTCAAATTCATGGGCTGATCTTTCGAACATCAAAGCTGCAAGGGTTATGAGTGACGCATAAATTGAATTGGGCAACCTTTGCACCACCTTCCCGACTCCAGGGATACCCTCCGTCGCTTTCTTTGTTGCTACCGCAACTGTTGGCGCTACAATCAAAGTGAGGATGAGTCCCCGACTAACAACAACGAGTGCATCAGCTGTCAAATACTGAATGAACTTCACAAATTCTTCACGATCAAGTTCACCATCAAGATTGAAATCACAGGTCTGCACAGGAAATCAACATAATAATTTTTTATCAATGAATTATAACATTCATCAGGGCAAAAATGCTCGCATTCTAAAGAATTACCCGAGCGAAGGAATGGAGAGTTACCACCACACAAATTTTTAGTCCTAATTTTCAATTAAATATCATTAGCTAACAAAATATCTCAAGAATCCAAATGCAACAAGGAACTTTCTCCAACAGCATTCCAGTCACTTGAACTTTAATAAATTCTTCGCTATTAAATTAAAGATATCAACCTTATCGTTATTGTCTTATCAAGTACTATCCCATTACATCAATACCTTATTAGCATTGCAATGATAGATATTGCATGCATCAAACACGAGAACTCCTAGAAATCAATATGATGGGGCCCTATTATATATCTGTTTTAAATGTTAATTTTTTTTTTTATATAAATTTTCCTGTATATTTATATATACCCATGGGAGCGTGGGTGTAACTGTGCACCCAAACAAGTGTCGATCATGGGAAATCATATGCTTTCTATTCGATTGGATAAAATGTACCGCATATAATCATGCTAGCAAATGCAGTTTCTCAAAATCATGCTAGAGGGCTACATTTCCTAATTGCAGGAAAAAATACATAATGCCAAACAAATCAAGTTTGGTTCTTAGTTCTTCAGCGCATTTTTCTTTGGTCCCAGTTGTCAACATTGGCCAAACTAGAATAGGCAATTGGCATGCAATGATAGAAGAATAAAAGAGACATGAAGATTGAATAATTTCATGCAATACTGCATTTGATTTACAATAATTAAGCCCATTTAGTGGATTTCAATAAATAGCCTCATTTTCCTTTAACTTGGTGCTCCATCCTGTCACATCACTCTGTACATTTGAGTACTATTTGAAACGAACTGGCTGATTTAACTTAAATCACAGAAACAACTCACTAACGGCTCCCTTGAATAGGTGCTATCATAAAATGCCAAACCAATGCATAGTTATTAACTGATTTTTGCATATCCATTGTTTCTCCCTTTCGCTTCTTCACAAAGAGACGGACTAGCCACTTTATGCAGAAGCCATAATTTTTTCAGATAAAAGAGGAAAAATTCTTGAGCCAGAAAGAAGACTAATAAATGCAGGATAAGGTATAAAATCCTATGGAAAACAAAAGAAAAGGAAAAGAAAACAAAAAAAAATAAAAACAGGTCTCATGATAAAGCTCTCCAGTCTCTTTTTGTCGATGCAACAGCCGCACTCAAAAACTAAAATATAACACCAGAGGAAAGTCAAAAGATAAGCTTACTCAAACAGAAACAAATGAATAACGACATCACCTGCCCATTGAAAATTCTTATATTCCACTCCAACCAAATGCACTGAACTACAGCAAAAGTAGTTAATCTCCAAAAGATCCCCTGCTTCCACAGTCAAAGCCCTTAAACTTCCTAAGAGAACAGCTTTCCACAAAAGAAGAGCCACCCAATGCCACTCAAAACAATAATACTGCTCCAAATGTGACAAACCTTGTTTAAACATCTGTGCCTTATGGTGCATCTCTATTCCACTTAATTCCAACTATGAGTTCTGTAGCTCTCCTAATAAAACACTGTTCATCATACAACTACATAACTTATAGGATACGCGTACTAATCTTACCCAATTTAATGATTTCTAAGTCAAATATTGACATGCTAAGAAAAAGCTGAAAAAAATTTAAGGACATGATTGCAGCGGTGCGGACCAATGCACAGCTATAGTAGTGTAAGTTTCAAATGCCCAACAACAAAACATGTCAACAACAAAAAGCCTAGAGTCCCATTAGGTAAGATACCTATGAATCTTGTTCTGCCAATTCACACGAACAAGGGCATTTTCCTCAGCTAACTAACGAGCTATTAAATCCTTTCTCACTATCTCATTCCAAGTTAGTTTGGGTCTATCTCTACCCCTTCTACTACTAATAACAATAACTAACTAGCTCCTCACTGGTGCACTACTTGGCCTGCGTTTCAAATGCCCAAACAATCTAAAGCTGCCCCCTTTCTTATTTTATCTTCTACCAGTGTTTTCCTAACTTATTGCAAATATGTTTGTTCCTTAGTTATCCTTTAATGTTAGATCATTCATTCACTTTAACATTCGCATTTTGGCAATTTCTACTCATTGGATATATTGTTTTTTAGTTGTCCAACATTTTGATCAATATAGCAATGCTGGTCTTGCAGTCTTCCTATAGAACTTTACTTTTAATTTTAAGGGTATTCTATGATCACACAGCAGGCCTAAAGCACTCCACAATTTTATTCAACCTAATTCAACTCTATGTGTTACATCCTCTTCAATCTCTCTTTCCGTTTGCATTTCAGATCCAAGGTATCGAAATCTACTAGTACTATAAATTTCTTGATTATCAAGTTTAATAATCTCCAGAATTCCCCTTTATGTGGCTGAAGTTACATTTCATATATTTTTTCTTATTTCTCTTATCCTAAAGCCTTTAAACTCTAAAGTTGTAAGTTTCAAACCATTAATCAATTAAATGACAAACAAGAGTAATCAAGACAACTGCAGTGGCAATGACAGGTAAAGTAATGGATTACCATCTAAAATGATTTAAAAATATCAATAAAAAAGAAATTCAACAGGCAAGATGAAAACAATATAATTTTTTTTAATGCACCAGAAGGATAAAATGAATCTCAAAAGCAAGAGAACATGCAGTTTGGGGCAAACTACAAATTTTTGGCCTCAGCATGGAGTATAGTGTTGAAAATTATGAGATGTGGACACATTTGGGACGACAATGGTCACAGTTTTGCAAAAAAAAAAATTATGAATGTTACCAATTTAACTATTTTCAATTGACATCCCCACCCCGGGAAAATAAAATGGTTCCATCAACACTATAAGATTTGGTGCTTTCTATTATTTATTTATTTATTTATTCATCTTCTTGTTCTGCACTTAAATGTCTAAAGATTTAGCAATCAAAAATTAATTAAGCAATAGCTAAAATTTATTTTTTGAAGTTGAAGGAAAATAAAAAAAATTTCAGATAATTCAAGGTATAAATGCAAAGCATCTAGTAACAATGGAAATATCCATGATATCCCCCTCTCCTAAAACACAAAAAATGAATGAAGAAATTAATATTGAATCAGTAATTGTCCAATATTGAAGCTGAAATACAAGTAAAACTGTCTAACACACAATCTGGTTAACAGGATCATTAAAGGCATCCAAAAAAGTGATAAATGATATTTGAATGATAAATATCCAATACAGTCCAAATACTAGAATGATATCCATATGTCTTTATGAGCATGTGCGTGCGCACATGGCGTAACTAAAAGCTGCCACCCAACTGCGCACATGGCGTAACTAAAAGCTGCCACCCAACCATCATTCTAATCAACTAGGGCGAACTGTATGTATATGCAGCTAAACATATTATAGAACAACTCCCACAAAATTTGATGTTTTTTTATTGCCAAGTACCTCCACAATAAAAATTTGAAAACTCCACCGACATCAGATGTTCATGCTAGATCTCCCACAAATAACCTCACCCTAAAAATATGTGGGTTCATCATCCTAGTAGAAACAATGGAAGCTGAAAAACAGGAGAACGTACTTTTTGGAAGATAAAGCAGGCAAATCGTTACATTGTAATTTGCAGCAAACTAATGAAATTCTGAAATACTGGTTTCATCACCAGTTGCATGATAAGAGAGTACCTGCATCGTAGTTCGAACTTGCTCCTTGGAGGGGGGATCAAAATGGGGCCCAGGCAAATGCTTATTTATATCACTATGCCAAGAAAAATAATTTATTCTTATTAAGACTTGCCACCCCCTATATAATTGAAAGAACACAATAATTTTAGTTTCTAATTTCTAAAAAATGAATTTCATAATCAAAAGATTCTCACTTGTAAATAAGTAGTACAGCAATATATAGATCCTCAAATGTCAAATTAGCTGTTCCAAATTGATTTTTGAAATGATCAAAAACCTTATCTGTGATTACTTTCACTTGCCTGTGCCTCCACTGCTTACCTGTGAAAGATCTTAAACCATTAGATATATAAGAATTTATTATGTCTCAAGTGAGTGGCATAAGGACTTCAAAAGGTTGTCCCAGGGTACAAGGCTCCCGTTTATTTCTGTGTCTCAGGAAAGGAGATGGCAGGCAGCATTACACTTTTTATGGAGGGCTATTTCTCCGTATCAATATCACAATTGTAGCACTGTGCAGATGAGTATTGCCAATGTGTTGATGAAATCAGGATCAGAAGTTTCAAATCACTGAGCCAATGTGCCACAAATGCACCTGTCGCATGTGGATAGTGCCCACTTGAGCACAGAGGCCCTAATAATAAACTAATTTCAGTTTAAAGGAATCAAGACCAGAAATATCATCAACAAGAATAGACACGTACAGATGAAAAGGATGAGAGATTCTTTGGGTTGGGATTGGGACAGAAAGAAGGAAATAAAAGGAAAAACACACTATAAGCCAGTCCCCAGGAGACTTAGCCTCTCCATTGGTGTCCCTAAGCATGGACACATACCATCAAAGGGTCGAACAGTCTCTAAGCTCTCACAGAAGTGTAAAACCATCAGAAGAGGCAGGCTCCTTTTCAAACAACAGTTCCTTAGTAACTGATACCCGAAGAGAGACCAAGAAAATGATTCTACTGCATATGCTCTCCACCAAAGAGACTATTTACAAAGTATCACTAAAATAGCACAAGATCACATAACTCTGCAACTATTCCCTCCAACACCTGCAGATAAAATCTGTATCCAGAAGGAAGCAGTTAGCCAAACTAGTCTCCTCCAAGCCAAACTATCTTTGCCACAGAAATTCCAAGAAACAGCAGTTCCAAAGGAGAGAGGATTCCTCCCACTTACACAGTTACACACAAGAACAACCTATCTTGAGTGATTGAGTCAAACAGCACAAGTCATTTTTCTTGGAGAAGTATTTGAATACCACAAGTACAATTAATACAAGGCCAACCACTATTAGCTTATCAAATGAAAGTTTTTGAATAATAACATACTTTCGAGTTCTTATATACAACTTGTTTAGTCTTGTATTAGGTCAATCTCCCTAGAACTAGAACTCCACATCTACATCCTTCAAGAGGGTCAGGTTGATGTAGGATGGGAAGAGGGTAATTGGATGGATCACGTCAACACAATTTGGAGACCAATTTCAAATGATAGGGTCAAGAGAATGTTGGGTCCTAAATCCAAAGGTGTTTAGCCCCCGTTTGGGAGCACTTAAAAAAAATGCTTATAGCACTTATCATTTAAAATAAGAACTTTTATAAAAAAGTGGAATTTGCTTTACACTACAACAAACACTTGTTGCAATAAGCATTTTTCCAGAACCACTTTTTCGAGAATTATTTAAGTGAATTTTGATAAGCAATCTAAGATAGTCTTTTGGTCAATTATGAGTGGCACTATTCATAGGCGGGGTCAATTTTGTAAATATAAAAAACTGTAGTGGCTATTTTATAATTAAAAAAATACATTAGAAGACAATCATATATTATTTTATTATGTATAATAATATATATTGATAATTAATGAAACATAATTCAATTCTAGAATGAAGAAAAAAAATTATCTATTAATTCAAACTAATATTAAAAATTAAAAATACTAATTTAATTAATAAAATTATTTTAACATAAATTAATATGATAATAATATGTTATAAATATAAATTAAGAACAAGATTATTGTAAATTAAAAAATAATATTATATTATTTTTACTTGATAAAATATTTAAATTTTAATTAAAAATAAGTTACCATAATTATTAATTAAATTTTTAATTAAAAAATTATTAATATATTATTTTATTATGCATTATAATTTATTAATTATTAATAAAATATAATTAAATTCTGGAATGAGTAAAAAGCACCATCTATAAATTTAAATTAACATTAAAAAAACTATAAATTTTTATTTAGTTATTAATATTATCTATAACATAAATTAATGTGATAATCATATGTTATGAATATACATTAATCAATTATAGTTAATTAATAAATAATATTATATTATTTTATCTCAACATTTTAAAAGGCTCAATCGAGGCTCGCCTTAAGGCAAAATATGCCTATAATGCCTTGAGGCTCAATCTAAAATACCTAATTCCAAAAAGGCTAATGCATTATATGCTGAGGCTACCGCATTTTTGCAAAAGGCACGCCTTTTGTGCCTTTTTAGTTGAGGCTTATGCATACTGGGTGCGTGATTCCCACGTAAAAATTGGCTAAAAAATCACATAATATGAGTTGATTTCTAGAACTCTTGAACCTCAATCTTTCCAAAATAACAGTGAGTTGTATTTTAGATCATGAAAATAGTTTGAGCTTTGTAATAGTATAGCTATCTCGTCTTGATTTATGTCATGTATTCAGATTAGCAATTTTTGAATGGCCAAGTAGTTTGCAAAGTATATATATTTTCCTTCTTACTATATATTTGTTACTTTCATTAATTTTTCTTTATTTTTAAAATATATAAAAAAAATTACATTTTTTTTAATCTTTAAAATAAATTCTTAAAAGGCATATGCCCCAATGCATTAAGGCTTACACCTCACCTTTTAAGGGTTAAAACGCCTCGCCTTACGTCTTCGCCTTTTAAAACATGGTTTTATCTAATAGAAAATATTTAAATCTTAATTATATAAATATTAATATTTTTATTTAAAATATATTTAAAAATACACATTAGTTATTATAATTCAATTCTGGGAATTAAATTAACATTAAATAAATTAGCATTTTAAATTTAATTAATAATATTATTTTTATCATAATTTAATATGATAATAATATTTTATAAATATACATTAAAAATAAATTATTATTAATTAAAAATAATAATCATATATTATTTTTTTAATAGTAAATATTTAAATTTTAAATATAAATAATAAAAATAATTATTAATGAAATTGCTAATTAAAAAAATATTAATATTTTTAATTTAAAATATGTCCTATAATAAAAGTAAGTAGCCAGATACCACTTATTTTAAACACAACCAAACACCACTTATAACTTTCAGCACTTTTCTAGTTCAGCACTTATTATCAGCATTTATTAAATTCAGCACTTTTTTAAAAAAACGCTTCTACATAAGTAGTTCCAAACAATCCCTTAGTCAACTTATATTCTCTATCTTTGATCTCCTCTTTCTCCTTCCCTCTCCTCTCTCTATTTTCTATTCTAATTTCTCTCTTGGCAATAATTCCTCAATGTTGTTCAAAGCCATCCACAATCACCACACCATAGCCATCTCAATCGAGCCAAATATCTTGTTGCTGCCATCAAAGCCATAGCCAGAGATCACTGTCCAACACAAGAACAACACAAAGGTTATTCTATTAGAGCATATGCCACATCAATTTTTCCCCAAAATTACAATGGCTGCACTTCAATTTCGAACACTACTTTTTTGATATCCCTTAGTGACACATTCATCAATATGCAAAACAAAACCCCTCAATAGGTCCTTCCCCAAAATATCATTTCCATCCAACAAGGCATGTAGTCCATTGTGCTTGTGCCTAAGGATGATAATCATTTTGAGGAAAGATATTGATGAGGCCAATGATATTGTGACTAGTGTGATAATTTTTTAATAAAAGAAGAAATTTATTAGGAAAGAAGAATGTGCAATGAGGATGAGGACTCTTCAACAAGAAAAAATGAAACAGAAGAAGCTATTATAGAAATATAATAATAATGACAAAGTCAAATGAGTTGGTCATTCATGATGAATACCAGTGGAAGTCATATTGCCAAAACACATTGCTGTAAATCCCCACAATGAATGTAGATTGGTTATTATGCGTAGCTTAGAAGGTACCACTCATAGAACGGATGTGTAGGGGGTGCTAGTACTTCCCCTCACATAAATGTACTCCCAGATTTAGACTTCGATACATAGACCTTTGACTATCAGTTTCTTGGACCCTAGGCAGTAGCTAGTCGACCAAATTAATCAATAGCAATTAAATACGTGTTCTAACCTCACCTAGGTTAAAGTAGGTTAGTGGCAACTCTGTTGACACGTTTTTGACCCGCATCTTATTCCCCCCAAGTTCCAATTCTTATTTTGAGTTCACCATTCATGTCGAGGTGGTTTGAAGCACCCCAGTAAAGTGAGCCTTAGGGACATGTTGACAACCTTGATTATGAAGAAAGTAGGGGCTGTAAATGGATTTTCACCCAATTAGCCTGGTGGGAAGCATCTATGAGATCCTTGCCAAAGTCCTAGTCGTGAGGATCAAAATTGCCATTTTGAAAGTCATTGGGCAGCACCAAACGCCTTCATGGCCAGCAAACAAATCATGGATGTTGCCCTGACTGCAAAGGAAGTTGTGTATTCCTATCGAAAGGAAGGAAAAAAGGGGAACAGCATGCAACCTTGACATGGAGAAAGCCTTTGATCACGTCAACTAGAACTTCCTTCTATATCCCCCCAGAAGAATGAGCTTTTGGAAGCTTTGGTGCAGTTGGACTGTATAATGCATTAAAAAACTCCAAGATTTTGAGTGCTCATAAATGGTTGTCCATCTGATTTTTTTTGCTCCTCTAGAGGCTCAAGACAAGGGCATTCAATATTCAGCTCTGGATCATATAAGAAGTAAGAATCCATTGGTATTTTGGCACAATTTTGTTTCGATGAAAAAGGTGATGAGGGGCAGCATCAAGGTTCTACAGGGGGAATTTAGAAGAAATAAAAGAGAGGAAGGAAAGGGAAGGAAGGAGAAAGGAGAACCAAGGGGGAACTCATGTTCAATTAAAAATTCAAATTCATCAATAACTATCTACCACATTATTTATAAGAAAGCCTCTTCGCATGAAATTACTTAAAAACAACCCTAAAACTACACTACATTACAAAGTTACAAACATAACCCTAGAATACACAATTACTAAAAACAAGCCCCAAAATAAATTATCCTAATACAAGCAAACTACACACACATAAACAACTAAGCACATTTGGGTTTCGGAACCAATAAACCACTCACCCTATTGACCTATTCTTTGACATAGGCCTCCTTATTGGGTCGAAATGATCCATCCAAATAGCCGCTTCTGACATCTTACATCAATTCCCTCCTTCCAAAAAGAACTCGACGGGGAAAGTACCAAGGAGTCCATCACCAAGAATAGAGTCATCTTGTTTCATAGGAAAGGAACCAACAGTATGCTTCAACTTGGTGAGTGGAAGAATTTGTTATGGCAATATGGCATCAACTTATACTTTTTTTTGTCAATGGAGATGGAATAAGAATTCTCATATCCATCATGCTTCACCTTCCTATCAAATAACCATGGTCAGCCCAGAAGGATGTGACAAATTTTGAGAGGAAGGATATTAGATTGCACTGTTTCCATAATGGAACCAATCTTGAAGGTAAGTAAGCAGCAATCATGGACCTTCAAGTTGGTATAATTCACCAAAGCAATTTTGTATGGTTCGAGATGAGGCTTAACTTCCAAATTTAACTTCTTCACAACTTCTTCAGAAACTACATTTATGCAACTATCAGGATCAATCCAAAACCAAAGTACAACGCTGTTTTTGGCATATCACTTAAGTATAAAAGATGTTGGTCCACCTCCAATCCTTTATCTCTATAACCTTGTGGGAAAAGAGCATATGTCGAAGCACTAAACAAGTTTTCAAATTGCTTCTCCTTCTTCTTCTTTTCTTTTTTCAAAACATCCATGACTTGGTTAGGACATTGTTCAGCTCGATGTCCAAAACCTTGACATTTAAAGCATTTGAGTGATTGTTGGCTCTTAGAAGTTGTTTCGGAATGCTCAGGAGTCTTCCAAAAGGTATTAGTCCAAACACCTTTACCCAATAACTCAACTGTCTTCTCTCGCACAACTACACTAGTACTCTTCTCAAACCGAAGGGCTGATGTAGTTCCAGGAGGATTAAGTTGCCTGTCCTCCTCAATCTAAGTGGCAACCTATGTTGCATCCCCAACTGTAATGAGATGACATGTAGCAAGTTTGGAGGCAATAGTTGGCTTCAACCCTTTTCTATACAAAGCTATCATAATGTCCTCTTTTCATTCTATATCGGCATGTGTAGCCAAATGATAGAATCTACTGGTGTACTCCATAACTGTCTTTTCTTCTTGCTTCAAATCAAAGAGCAAGAGATGAACATGTTGTTGATAATTGGGAGGTACAAATTGCTCTTGAATGGCCCACCTCATCTCATTCCACATTGTAATCTCACAAAATCTCCTTCTTCTAAAGATCACCCTTTGTTTAATCCACCAAATTCGAGCAGTTCCCTTCAATTTTGATTCAGCAAAAATACAACTTTCTAGCCTCATTCATACCATACCATCGGAAATAATTCTCCAAAGAATAAACCCAATCATCAAATTCATCAAGAGAACCAACATCATTAAAAATATGAGACTACTAGTTTTATTCCCTTACTCAAATGATTATTTCAACCTTCACACAACTCAAAAGCATGAGGGACAGCAGCTATTCCACCCTCTTGTTTAGTAGGAAATTCCATGGGCCTTTTACCTAAGGCTGCAACTTCAGTTGTTAGACTATTCAAAGCACCAGGAATAGTCTCCAGAGCATGTTCCATATTTTGTACCCTACCGGATAACAGCTCCACCTTTGCAGACAATTCAACAACTTCAGTTTCAATTATTTAAGAACAATCTTCAAGTCAACTTACTTTAATACGGAGTATCACGCAGAAATGAAACAAATTCACCAGAAAAACTCACAAATGCAGCAAAAAACAAAAAAACCTGATTTTTATGCAGGTAGCAGCAATTTCAAGGTTTCATGCCAAAATTATTGTGCTCGCTTGCAATATGTTGTGTCCATGACAAAATATCTCCTTGTAGATCAAAATATTGTGGATAAAATCCAAAATTTCATAGCTGAAGCAATTTTTTGCAAGACTAGAAATTGCAGAAAACAGTGGAAGTTTCCCAGTCGCAGGTTGCCGGCGCATGGGGTGCATGTGCTGCCAGTAAGGCACCTCCAGCGATGAAACTTGGTGATGAGTCCCTAAAATGCATGATTTTTAGACCCTCATTTACCTTTACTTATTCTCACTTTATTATTTACTTACCCATTGTTATCATTGTTCAAAACTATGCAAGGTTTGTCATTTTTCAGGAAATACAGGTTAAAACCAAGGAGTTAGGCATGTGAGACACTAAAGGAGTATCTGGAGTACACAAAGCTTAAATTCAGAAGTTTGGCCAAGCTCCCAAAGCCTCAGATCATCAAAGATAAGGAAGTCTTTGTCCAACCAAGTGGCGCGACCAGTAATAAACAGGGGCGACTTAGACTTCCACTGCAGACTCCGAAGTTCAGACTGAGATCGAAATGCTGCAAGGGTAGACCAAGTGATCGACCATGTGAACCTCCAGGGCGACCACACCAAGATACTGAGACAGAACTGAGAGCAAAATTACCAAGAGCCTCGATGAAGTGGTCGACCAAGAGACCTTGAGGGGCGACTATGTCGAGTTCCTGAGATTTCCTAAAGATCAAGATTTTGCAAGTCTCAACCATCAACTCGACCAGCAAGACCCTAAGGCGTGACGCGGTCAAAGACATCAAAGATCCGAATTCCTGATTTCCCGTGAGCCTCAACCAGGGTGCACACAAGGGAAGCATGGGGGCGACTTGGTCGATAGCAACGATCTTCTACGCAAGATTTGCTGCAAACTTTCCTAAACTGTGAAACAAACCTTGTAAACCCTAGAGCCTATAAGTATTTGCTACGAACACAAGCTCTGGGTTCCTCTTTGGCCTCTTTTAGGTTAGTGACAGACTTAAGATGTCATTGAGAGCCAAGTTAGATTAGGAGTAGTATAGATTTATGGATTGTGCAAGGTGTACTCGATGGCCTATGACAACCGGCAAAGCTCTTGTATTTTCCAGTGTATATTACATGATCATTAAATTGTATTTTCTGGTGTTAGTGACAGACATTCTGATTGCAAAGGGATGATCTTTTTACATGCTTTCTCTTTACTGCTTTCATTTACCGCTTTCGTTTATAGTTTGGATGGTGATGATGTTTAGTGACAAGAATAGCACCTCTATTGCTTCAGTCAGGTACACGTATTAGGCTACAGTCTCCCATAGAGGTTCTCGTGATTGTTTGTGATAGAGTATACTCCTATTCCCGACCATGCTCCGGACAACTGGTGCACCCTTACTACTTTATGCCATCGAACCGTTCCATGGATTGTTTAGCCAGATTCCAGTTAGTTTAGTACAGTAAACTCACTAAACTTAGATTACGCAAAACAACATCCTAAACTATACTCATGTCTAAACACTGCTTTGTAGGAGTAGGGTTAACTTAGATTTACTTGCTTTCTTTAATCGCTTTCCAATAGTTGGTTAGATTTCACTCATTAAAAAATACCACCTTTTACTTCTCTTTTATACAAGGCTATAGTAAACTAATTTGGAAGTAGCTTAATAACTACGCTCTAAGTCCCTAAGGATCAACACCCAACTTCCCCACTTTCTAATGAACTTGGGATTGTTAGGTAGTATAAATTTTATCTTTGGTAGTTAAGGACCCAAGCCTTTGCGAGCCTACCATGTGGGTCGAGGGGAGATCAAGGGATAAAGAGTTTATTGGTGGCGACAATGTTATGAGAAAGCACAGGAGATAAGAGTTTTTGAAGTGCCTACGGTTGGAGAAGTTTTGGTCAACATGTGGGGTGTCCTCCGGTGGTCAGACAATGATGAAAATTAAGGGGAAGGGTTTCAAGGGGTTCTATTTTCAATGGGATGGGCGTTGCAGGAAGGGGTTTGGAAGGTGGTGTTCGAAGAAATTGAGACATGACTGGAATTTTCTAAAAAGTTCAGAAATTGCCTTCCGTTGGTTTTTTTTATTTATTTAATACTGAAACTTCATAATAGAGAAGAATCAAAGGGAGAATGATGGAAGGGAAATACAGAGAAGAAAAGACAAAAAGGAATAATGTAGAAGAATAAGAAGAAGAAGATGATGATGATGAAAGATAAAACAAAGAAGGGAGGGTTAGATACAGAACAAAGAGTGAGAGAATAGAACAGAGGCAAAGCAAAAAAACCAAAGAACAAGAATAGAAGAAAGAAGAAGCAAAAGCTGAGAAGGAGGGAGAAGTTACAAAACAAAGGAGGAGAAGGAATGAAGAAGAAGAGAAAGAGAAGAAGCAACAGTAGAGGGAGATAGAAGTTGCAGAACAGTGGGGGGAGGAAGAAGAGAAGAAGAGGGGGAAGAATAAGATTGAAAGGAAAAGATGGAAGAATTGAAATGAAAGAAAGAGATCGTGGTTGGGCTCTGATACCAAATGATGCAAGGGAAGAATCAAGGTTTTGCAGCCATGGGAGAATTTAGAAAAAATAGAAGAGAGGAAGGAAAGGGAACAGAGGAGAGAGGAGATACCAGGGGGAACTCACGTTCAATTAACAATCCAAATTCATCAACAACAGCCTACAACATGGCTTTCACGCACTGTTTATAAGAAGGTCTCTTCACATGAAATTACATAAAAACCCCTTAAAACTACATTACATTACAAACATAACCCTAGAATACACAATTACTTCAAACAAGCCCCCAACATAAATAATCCTAATAGAAGCAAACTACACCCAAATACTTAAACCACTAACTAACTAAGCACATTTGGGTTTCAAACCCTCTTTGACATAGGTCTCCTAATTGGGACAAAATAATCCATCCAAATAGCCGCTTCTCATCCTACATCAAAAGGCTATTCCAAAGCATTCTTTTATTTTCTAGTCAGCAGTTAAGAATAGACTTCCTACTCTTGATAAACTGATCAGATGGAGCATTGTCGAAGACTCAACATGCAGAATTTGTAAGGAGGAAGTTGAATCAAGAAATCATTTATTTTTTTATTTTCAATATACAAGGAAAATTTTTATGAAAGTTAAAGTTAATTTGGGTATGCAAAATTCAGGCATGGGGTGGGAGGATTTTTGTTATGGCTAGCTGATCATAGGAATACAATTCTCCTACCCCATGCCTGAATTTTTTCTGTTTCTGATGCACTTCTTAATATATTAGAGTTCTATTAATTTGTCAATTGCAGTAATCTTTATATTAGGAGAAATCTTATTTCCCCTTTGGTAATAAATTGATGCTATACTCTTACCAAAAATGAATATTAAAGGAAAATGTTTCTATTAATAGGCAGGGAACCAAAAAAGAGCTAAGAATCCTTCTCAGTTTTCCTTTTCTTTCTCTTGATTTCCAAGCAGAGCAGAACACCAGACACCCCCCCCCCCCCAACCTCAAAAAACCAAAACAAATAATAATAAATAAATAAACAAAAAATAAAAGCCCTTCTCTGAAATATCCTTTTCAAATATGAATAATGGTCAGAGAAATGAACTCAGAGCAAACCTAGATCATATGATTTATTCAAAAAAAAAAAAAAAAGTCCAGAAAACTCTATAGAGAAAAATGAATATAAGAATTATAAAAATAGAAATTAAAAAGAACAGAGAATCAGTTGATAACGTGTGTTAAATACCTTGGAATTTGTCAAAGACCTGCCCCATGCTTGGATCAAGGGTTACTGCAGTTGAGGCTATAGATGGAACAACAAAGCAGCCACTAGCCAGTGAGAGAGAGGGGCAGAACCATTAAAAGAAGAAAAAGAGAAACTCACATTTCAAAGTATTCTCAAAAATGTTATTAAAGGCGATGCCTATTAAAAAAAGAACAAAAATACTCACCTCCCTAAAGTTTGATGAAAAGATAAAGACCTTCCTGAATTTTTAAAAATGTCATACATGAGCTTTCAAAAATGTCAATGACCTCCTCTGAGGTTTGCCATCCTCTCAAAAAACTTATCTTTTAGTAAAATGTAAAATGTAAAATGTAATATTAGGTTTGTGTTTTGACAAATCTCAGGGAGTTCCTTAGAATTCTTGAACCGTCGGGGAGATCCATATAATAACCTATCTTTTACCTAAAAAAAAAATGAAACCAATACCTGTTCTTGACAAAGAGCTCAAGCCCAATATGAAATTGAATATTCCCAGTTTAACAAGCTAATGCAAATCGCTGCCCAAAAAAAAAAAGAACAAAAAAAAAAAAGTTATAGCAAGTCGCAATCTAAACACTGCCAAAAAAAAAGTAGAAAAACAGCAACATATCTATATAAAGAACATTGCAGAACATATGCCAGGGAAAAAAGAACACCACAGCAAACCAGTTTTAAAAATGGAGAGAGAGAGAGAGAGAGAGAGAGAGAGAGAGCGGGGCCTCCATTTTAGAAGGAAAGAAAGGAAAACACTGCATCAAAACTGAAGCAAAAAAACCAACTGAAGAAAAGAAGAAGACAGACCAGCGTGAGATAGCTTCACGTTCCACTGATCATAGCCACTGGAATGAGGTTCACAACCCTCCGTTCGTGTAACTTGTAAAGACACGTTGATTAAAAATTATAAAAATATAATTAAAATAATAAAATTACAAATAATATACATTAAAAGATACTACAATAAAATAAAATTTATTATAATTATTTAACTTAGTTGTTCTACTTTCAAATTTCATTTTATAATAAAAATTTTATTGAACATATGATAATTAAAAAATAGTAAAAATATTTTGTAATTGACTATATTATTATTTTTAAAAATTAATGTATTTTTTCTATTAATTATATTTAAATTCATATGATTATTTAATTTTAATTTTAAATTTAATTTTAAAGTATATACAATGAATAATTTAATTTGTAAAAATTATTTATTAATATTAAAATTTGTCAAAACAATCGAAAATCATAAAACCTTTCTTTCAATTTTCAATTTTTTGATATAGCTGAAAGCTAGTAATAGAAAAAAAAAAACTAACAACAAATCAAACACATTTTTATAATCTGTTTTCTCACTATGAAGAAATATAAACAAAAAAAAATGATATCAAACAGGCTCTTAGCTTTTAAGATATAAAATATTATCAATATAGATTAGGGCAAAAAACATTAACCAGCCTTGAGTTTTGACAAAGAGGTAATGACCTTTCCTAAAATTTCAAAAATTCCAAGAACCTTCTTTGGACTTTAAAAAATTCAAAAAGCCTCCCCTATGTTTGCTAAAAAGATACAAATCTCTTCTTATATTTTGTAAAAAGAAAAAAAATTTTAGGAGAGGTCTATATCTTTTTGGTAAATCTCGATAGATTTGTGACATTTTTGAAATTTTGGAGGAAGGTTGTGGTATTTTTGAAACCCAAAGGGAAGTCTCTGTCTTTTTGTCAACCTCATTGGAGGTAAGTGTCTTTTGCCTTATAAATTATAATAGTAAGAAAGAGGTTGTATTTAAATTGAAATTTGAAAACATTTATAATAGGATTAACTATAATTTCTTGAATAAATTAAACTATGCCTAAAGTATAAAGGTCAAAATTTAGTAGTCCTAGGTAATAAAATTCAAAATTTCAAACTTACCCTCGTATTTAATTCATACAAGATTGAAATCTCATCCAAGTCTCAATCCCAAAAAGTAATAGCCATGTGATCTTCTTTGTTTTAGGTTCCCTTCAACTGAACGACTATGCACAAGATACCTCTTCGGCTGAATTTGATGGCTATGCATAAGATTTCTAGTAGTTGAAACTTCATTGTTGCAATTCTCAACACCCTAACTTTATAACCGTTTTTGGCTAGGCTGGACAATCTATATCGAGCTTGAATAATGTAGTCGTTTGCCCTCCTTTGGACCTCATTATGGTACTGCTATAACTCCTTTGATGCCATTGAAAGCCAGCATTTAGAGTTTTTTTCGTGTTTGTTGTTTTTTGTTTAATTTTGGAATCGAGCTAACGTCGGTAGAACAATTGGCCATGGGGGTTTTGGTTTTGGTAGTACTGGGTGAAGAAGAATAAAAACAAGAACAAGAAGAAGAAAATGAAGATTACCAACAGTGGTGTTGGCAAAGCAGACCATACTAGTGACCAGAGGAGCCGGTTTCATCAACACTCACACATGGTTCAACTACTAAATATGTAACAACTTCAAAAATATATATACATGATTAGTGTAATAATTCTTAAAAAATTAAAATTAATTATTATTAGTATTAAATTAAAATTATTAATTAATTAATTACTTAATCAATACCCTCTTGTCCTTATCTCTCTTTCTTTTTCTCTCTCCTTTATCTTGTAATATATATTATATTTCATTTCTTAATCCTTAAAAAATCCCTAAAATTATGAAAATATCTTTCCTCAATTCCCTATAAATAGGATCAGTTCCTAAATTCATTTTTATAAGAAATTTCAAACAATGAAATGAAGAAAAAGTGAGGAAAAAGATTTAATGGGGGACAGAGAATTTTTATACACTTAAAATTCTCACTTTTTTACTTTTTCTCAACTCACTTTAAGAATTTATCTTAAATTTTGTTAGAGGAGTAGATCAAGGTAAGTGAGTTAGATTTTATCATATTTTTCATAAATATTGTAGTGACCCAGTGAAATTATGGTATTTAAATAATGAAAGAAGGGGAAAAGGAAATTGTAATTTTAATATTTAAAACAGGGTCTCGTCGACGAACACAGGAAATTCATTGACAAGCACACATGAGGGGCTCGTCAACGGGGGCATGCCTCGTCAACGAGAAGATACCGAGAGGATATATCTCATTTCTGAAATTCGTCGACGAAGACGAGGGTAAGTATTCGTCGACGAATTTCCTTCTTGACCTCGTCGACGAAGTGATGTGGCTCGTCGATGAAAATCAGTGTATAAATAGCATAAACTTCATTTTTAGTTGAAAATTCACTCACAAAACTTCCTCTATCTCTCTCTCTCTCTCTCTCCTCTTCGGTTTCCCACCCTTCTCTCTAGGTTTCTGGGTTCGTTCTTCGCCGGATCAACGATCCGAAGCCACCACAACACTCTTGGGAAATTTATCTTCAAGTCTACTAGAGTGGATCGTTGGTGGGGCTAGCTTGAATTTCACCCCAAGTTTAGGGTAAGACTTTTTATTCAATATTTGGTTTTCCTGCAGTTGTAAAAAATGTAGTAGATGAAGAAATACTGAAATTTAGTTTTAGGAAATATTGTTTTCAGGATGTTGAACAGGGAACCATGCGGGTGCAGGACTGGTTATTTTAGGAGCTTTTTAGGAATCAAGTTAGGGGATAAACTAAGTTAGGATTTTTATGAAAATGTATTTATTAATATTTGGCATTTAATTTCAGATAAATATGTATGTTATAGAATTATATTGGAAATAATGTTGTTGAACGTAAATATGATTAATATCTCTTTTGTGTGGCATGAGTAAAATTTACGATGGAATATTATGTTTACAAAATAAGTTTGTTTTACTGCTTTTGGGAAAATGTTAATGATACAGGGGTTTTTCAAATTGAGGTTTTATATGATATATCGACGTATGGGCCGAAGTTTTCATGTATGATAAGCTGGCGTATGGATCGAGGAATTTTTATGATATGTCGGCGTACGGGCCAAAAGATTTATATGACATGTCAGCGTATAGGCCTAGAAAACTTATATGAAATATTGGCGTATGGGCCAAGCTTTTTATATGTTATGCGAAATTATACGAAGATATTAACTTGACAGTTATTTTTAAGAAATAGTCATGTATCGTGAGTTGAAAATATGTAACATACTATCAGAACCTGGTTGGCTTGGTTTAGGCTTTCATGAAACACGATACCATAGCTATATGATTACAATAATGATATGTTAGTGCTATTGCTAGCCGTACGGGGCAGTGGAAGAATAGATAGTCGATGTGGTTTATTGTAGTGTTGGCGCCGTTGGTGTACGGACCAGTAGAGGTAGACCCATCGTACTTACGGACCTTTGCTTTTAATTCGGCAGTGGTCGGCCAGCAATTGTCGGATCCCACCTTCGGACCACACAACCCAGCCATGTGGGGGTAAGACATGACACCAGCCAGCTAATCATCTAGGATGTTTTTTATGTACAATTATATGAGATGAATTATATGTATGGAAAATCAGTATGTTATATCATGTTATGTTTATATATGTTTTCCCAAATATGAAACATACGGTTTTGTTAAGTATGCTTATGTACTGTTATATGTATAACACGAAAAATACTCATGTTGCCACATACTAATATTAGTTTATTTCCTTTAATGAAAGGTGTCTCAACCCAAATTATCTAAACTTTTCAGGAGCTCCTGATAAAAGAGCGGACAAAACTCCGCAGCGTTAGAGTCTAGCTGATCTACCCTATTTTGAAGGATAAGTGTTTTGTTAGGGTCAGACGGATTTTGGGTGGCAACCCTAGGACTCTTTTTGGTTATTTTGGATTGTGTATATTCATTTGACGGTCGTAGTAAGACTTTGGTATTGTGTTGATTGATAATTTGGTACGTATATGAGTTTATATTTCCTGTTGTTTAAACTTCCGTGTTGTATCCCTGATACTCATGGGTCCAGGTTGATTATGGTTTGTCAAGGCCATTATATAGGATATTATTATAGAAAGGAAAAAAATGGTAAATTAAGCAGGTCGTTACAAATATACCTGATTTAAATTAAGTACGTGAATTTAATTATATATGTTTTATTTAAACATATATACTTGAATTAAATTAAACTACGTGAATTTGATCATATCCGCTTTTTATTTAAATATATTTGAGTTAAATTAAAATACATGGATTTGATCATACCCGTTTTTATTTAAATATACCTAAGTATATTTTATTAAGAAATATTATAAATTTCTCAGGTAATTTATGAAATTATAATAATTATTAGCACGTAAATCGTGCGTCATAAGCTTATCTTGTTGCATAAATGAGCAAGTATGAGATTTTTACGGTGTTATATTTATTACATGTTTTATTACGAATAATGATGAGATTTTAATATAAGTTTTTTATTAAGAAATGATGAGATTTTTATGATACTATTTTTATTGCATAAATTATAATTGTATATTTTAAGAACCCTGATGGCTCGAATTTATAAAGCATTTTGGTAAATTTAAGTATTAAATTTTATACACTCTTGCTTGATGAATTGGTTTAAAACCAATATAAGAAAGCCATTCAAATATATTTTTTAGCAAAATGTAAGATTCATATAGTAGCATAAAAAACAATACAAAATGAAGGGTATAAAGCCCTATAATGAATGGGTCAGCAGATCAAAGCTCATTCATAAAACAAAGGCTATCTAGCCAACAACCTTGTGCAACTTGGAGAGCTTAAGCTAGAACCTGCACATAAAAGAGGGAGAGGACATGTATTTTTTTTTTTTTAAAGATCCTATGAACAAGTGAAGAAGTTGGCTAGGTTATCGTGAATGTGGATGCTTTGGTGTTGCTTTTTTTTTTTTTTTTTTATCATAGCCAAGTGTATATCTTGAATATGTTCTTAAACATAAATTCAAGAAGATTTACATTTATCTACACAATGTAGATAACCTAATGATTTTTTTTTCCTTTGGCTAGGTAGCACCGTTGCTCATTTGGAAAGTAGTTGATCAATCAATACACATATCAGTTCACTTATTTGGAGTCCAAACCAGGTAATTTGGAATTTCTTATAATTTTTTTTTTCATATAATCAATCCCTATAAACCTTGTATGGTCATTAGTGAAGGTGCAGTCCCCAGAATAAAACTTTAGCTAAAGTTTAGCATAAAAAATAAAAGCAATCAACATAGTTAAGTATGTGGACTAATCGTGCTTAATACCTTTCAGTTGCAACAGCCAAATGAAAAACAATTGGACTTTCACTAATGATGGGTGAGTTTTAAGAACCTAATTGAATAAGGCTCCCATTTCACAAAGAGCCTCTCTAACTGTTCTTGAGTTGAATTCCAAGTAGAATATCCTTGTATAAACTGTTGGAATCATCTCCCTTAATTTGCATCTAGACTTCCTCATCTTTATATTAAATTGGTGAAACCATTTCTTTGGTTTGAATTAGTCAATGAAGGGCATGAACACTTCTAATTGATGAAAATTTTCTAAAGGCTGAAAGATCAATCACCACGGATGACCAAGAAAAGCTTGGCACTTTTTGATAAATCCAAGGGCACTATAAGTAGACCTGTAAAGATGGATAAAGTTCGTTAATCCAAACTGAATCTAACCTGTTTAAATTGACTCATAACTCATAACTAATTTGTTGATTAAATGAGTCGAATATGGTTTAAACTTTTTTTGTCCGCTTTTAAATGAGCCAGTTGGCGGATTTAGGATTTATCTAATGGGATATCCACTTATCCATTAACAATTGATGTCAAAATTCATTGATAATCACATATGCACATGCATATTAGCCATCAATTCAATTAGCACAAACGCTATTGGTCAAGGCCTAGTCCCACACTCCCAACTCTTACACTGTTGTATGCGTTTATGAGTTTGTCCAATGCCCATATTCAAACTCAAGTCCAAATACTCAATTTTCTCGTGATCAAAACAAATGCCCCTAAACTCATTATCTGTTATAATTTTATGATTGTTTATTAAATGTTTAATAATTACCAAACTAAATTTTAAAAATAACTTCAATTATTATGTTACAAAATAAATTATTTATCAAATGGTTAAAAAATTATGTTAGGGATGAGAATGACAATTATCGGTCATCCGCTATGGATTATTTTATTTGAACCGCCATAAATTCACAACTTAATTAAGTCAAATATGGATTTTAATATCTTTACTTGATAATCCACCTAATCGATTACGGATTATCCAACCCGATCCGCTTTGCTAGATCTTATTATAAAAACTGAACATAAAAGCCACAAACACTATTAGTACTTAAATAAAATTTGACGTCTAGTGTCCATAGTTAAATTATAGTAGCAACTGTAGCAATGGTGGCATGAAAAGTCTGCAGCAGCAGCAATAGCAACAACAAGAAGTATATGACCAACAAACATTAGAAAGATGAACATCAAATAAAGAATCAATATTTCCATTGTCAAAAGAAAAAAAAATATATGATTTAATGATTGAAGAAAGATTATTTTGAAGGAACCAATAAGTAACCTAAGATTAAAACTATATTTTTCAAAAATAGATGAAGGGATAAGAGAAACAAAGCAAAGCAAACCCTACTTGAGGTCAATTGAATGATGGTGAAATTTTGTAACATCAACATCTATAGGACACGGGACATCTTCAAATGCCTTAAAATGGAATATAATGGAGCTATTTAATTTTTATGGGATAAGCTAATATGCTTTAAGTTTTTTTCCCCCTATTTTCAAATTGAATTCCTATATCATGTTCACACTATTGTTTAATGCTCTAATATGCAAAATAGGCTTCTTGAACATCTAGAGCTAAACTTCTGCAACTATCAGCATATGCAGGACAATACCATATGTAGTTGCCTTGAAGCATAAGCATGGAGCATGAAGGTACTATGTATAGATCTTATTGCACGTGGTACTATGTTTGGGAGATTGAATTTCAAACCTTATATTTGAATTTAGATGGACTTTAACAAAATTCTATAGAATTATCAGATTTCTTGGTTTTTGTTGAGTAGTGCAAACACTTAGTCTTGTAAATACAAGATAATGGTGACACGTTTTTCGTCTTGATATGCTAAACGATTATATTTAAAGCAAATAGACTTTTGCCTTTTTCTTGTGTTACATGTAACTATATATATTAAATTATTTTATTATAAGACTTTTCTACTTGGTTGAACAAAGTTTTTGGTGAAAAATTGAAAATTGTGTATTTGTTTGATCTTCGTCATCCTATTGGTAAGCTCGGATTTTATTTTTTGGGTGGTTCTTTTCAAATTAATGAAAGCGTTGGTTTGATTTACATTGAGTGGAACTAGGGAGTCTAATATAAGTATGATTTAAGTCATTAAAATTTAAAAAAAAAAACAAGAGGGTATTCTTTAATGAATTTTTATTAGATGAGGCAAGTAAGAGTTTAATGGCTCAAGTGTCTAGAACATGTTTGACTTATATTTTTCTTCTTTTTGTTGGTGAGGAAATGTAGAGAAAGAACTAGAGGATTTTACTCTTTGATGTTTGAACACGTAGTTAGATTTGAATTTAATACATAATTACTCAATTATATATGATTGCTGGCTGAGGTGAACATACATAACATGATTTGAATTTTGATTCTAGCAAGAGCATCTGCTAGGTTATTGTTAAAAAAACATATATGTGATATTGGGTTAATATTGAAACATGGTCCATTTTTAAGATGGATTGAGAAAGTTTGCTAGGACTAGGATCAAGGAAAGGTCTCTGACTTTGTGATGTGCATAGTAGGTTGTATCTATTTAAAGTGGAAAAAAAAAAACCTATTTGTGAAGACTTTGAATTCTAAAATATTAAAATGGAAGTGAGACAACTTAATTTGCATATTAAAATTGCAAACCTCATAGGTTCTTTTGTTGGCTTTCTAAATGCAATATGGACATCGCCATATTAAAATTGCTATTTGGCTCCAGACATAGGAAGTCAGTGGCACATCAGGTGTGGAAAATATTCATGATAAGCCAATGATCTTGGCCTATTTTATGTGATGACATGCATGCTTAGATGAACATTTGTTCTAATGTAGAGAAATAGATTTATCTTGATGCAATGTTATTGTAGTAGCCATGCATACCTAAACATCTCTTTACTATAGCCTAGGCTTGATTGGCATTCCCAAGGAGGTGAGCTATCTCTTGCTTTATCAGTTGGTATTGCAAGTGAGGATGGAGTAGAAGCTTATTTAACAAGTTATGCCTAATGACATTACTTGTAATGCCCTGAACCCGTCAAGTGGGGCACGAAGGTTACGGGTCCCATTCACCTGTTTCCGATATCATACACTACAATCATGTAACGGAAATAACTAAACAATCTTAATTTAAGTACCAGAGTTTATCTATAAATCCAAAACAAAACAACAGCATCCATCTACTTATATTACATCCCAGTATTTAAAACGTAAACTATACATAAACTGTTCTTATAGTCACCTAAAAAATATCAACAAAAAAAAAAAACTACCTTGCTCGGAGCTCTAAGCTCGATCACCTGATGGACCTGAAAATATAATCATATGTTAGGGTGAGACACATCTCAGTAAAGAAGAATAAATCATAACAGTGTGTGACAGAGAGTTTAATAAATATAAAATATAATTATTTGCTATTCATCATCAATAGAGAAAGCACATACAGATTACACTCTCACATACAAAATCATTTTTTATGATAATCTCTAAGAATAAGGAAGATTACCCACCCATACAAGTAGCTTGCCTCTGCTTTAATACCAGTACCAAGGCATCACCTTACTCAGTAAGCCCTCGGGTTATGTATCCAGGCAAAGTCTCCAAGAATAGGGAAGATTACCCACTATACAAGTAGCTTCCCTCTGCTCTAATATCAAACTAAAAATTACCAAGGCATTCGCCTTTTTTAGCAAGCCCTTGCCGGAGAATTTTACTTTACCATAAATATTTATGTAATTAAATTCACATGCATCTATTATAAACCTTTTCATCGAGATCCATGTACACACATAACCTCACCCATCTACACAGGGAATACCGTCCACACAGGAACCACATCCATACAAGAAATACCATCCACACAGGACTCACATCCACACAGGATACATAACATGGCCCACACATGCGCCATCATCCACACAAGATAAAATGTGGCCCACACAGACACCACTATTCACCAGTATCCAATCCCCATGGCCTACCCATAGTATATCAGTAGAACAACCTCCTCAGGCCTACCAATGTTCTAGCCCAATATATAATGATAAAATAACGAACTCCTCAGGCCTGCCAACGTTATATAGTGATTATATCTAGGCAATATAACGAACTCCTTAAGCCTGCCAACGTTATATTGTGATATACACGAATAACCACACAAACTGACCCATTCACACATCAAATTATTCATCACATAGTAATCGCCAATAACCAGTATTCGCAACCAAATCCATATACACAAATAAATTGTATCCACAACCAGCCAATATTCACAAACAGTTAGTATTCGCAACCAGTTAATTTATGAAAGTTATATTCATGCCAAACAATTTTTTCCCATATATAATATATAAAAAATTATTACTTTTCCAAATGCCTAATTGTTCATAAAATCATACCTAAATTTATAAATTTGTAAAATAGAATTTAACCGATTCAAACTTAGTAAAACTTGCTATAATTAATTCCCCTTACCTGCTCCTCAAATATTTTGCCCAAATTGAATAAGAAACAAAACCCTGTATCCCAAAAATCCTAACCTAATTAGTTTAACCCCAGAATATTTATCATTTAACATCTCCTAAGCCCTCACACTCCCAATACTTAATTTAATATTTAAAAATATCATACTTACCCTGATTTTGGAGTGGTACCC
Organism: Malania oleifera; assembly: GCF_029873635.1. Lineage (NCBI taxonomy): Eukaryota > Viridiplantae > Streptophyta > Magnoliopsida > Santalales > Ximeniaceae > Malania > Malania oleifera. Next base: position 82,477,982 of record NC_080423.1, on the reverse strand, counting down.
CGGAACCCCAAACTGAAAATTTACTCCACTTAAGATGCAAAGAATCTTCCCAGGAACCTTGTTATGGTTCCTGATCGTCAATCCAACCTTTAATGGAATCGGAATCAAAGAGAGAGAGTGAGGGAACCATAGGGTAGAGAGAGAGAGAGAGGAGTGAGGAGAGAGAAAACGTCGCTTAAAATGAAAGAAGCCTTCTTTATAGCTAGGGCTTCATCGACGAGACTCGTGGATTTGTCGACAAGCCCAAGAAGAACGTTCGTCGATGAAGCTGTGAGTTTGTCAATGAATCTCAGTACTATCTGGAACCTATCTCGGTAAATCTTCGTCGGCAAGACACGTGTCTTCGTCGACGGGCAAAAGAAGGATGTTCTTCGACGAAACTAGTCGGTTCGTTGACGAATCTCTGCTGACTCCCTTTTTAAAAATCTTTTTCCTTTTTTCCTTTATTTATTTCCCTTTTCTTTATCTATTTTTATTTATTTTCTGGGTTTGAGTTACTACATTGCTATTCTTTGTAAACAAGACTTTTTAGGGATGATATATCATGAGCTCAAAATGCAGGTTGTGATGCCTAGCTTTGGGGAAGTGAGGTTCACTCCTTCAAGGAGGTATGATGTGGTCTTATCTTGAATATGCTTTTTCATTATTATTTAAGGATTCAAATTCTTGTACACCAAACAAAACCCCAAAATCCAACAACCAAAGTCACTACTATTCTTATGGTAGAATTCAAACTTATGCTCCTTTATGTCTTATGAATTCATGTATAGATTTTAATATTTCCCCACTTTTAAGCTAATGAGTTGAAGTGTATGAGTTCCTTTGGTCACACATGATTCATGCAAAAAGTAGGGAACTTGGTAATATCTTATGTGCATTGCAAGTTTTTTACTCAAAATATATATTCCTAATAAAGTGTGGCTATATATCTACCTTAAGATTTAAGGAACTGTATCTCAAATATAAGGACTGAAATCAAAGAAGAAAGAAAAAGCTCATTTAGTATCCTTAAAAAGGGGGAAGATGAAAATGATTCATAGGAAAGAAAAATTTTGTGGAACATATTGTGACACCATCTCCAAGTTTTTTATTTTAAAAATAAGATCTATTAATAGTTGAGATAAACAAAGGTTTTCATATATCCTATTTTTTTCATTTTCAAAGATAGTTCCATGGAATTTATTTTCAGAAGTGCTACCAAATGGTTTGTATATCTGTTTTTTTTCCCCCCACTTTCTTATTTTGGAGGATAAAAATAAGGATATTCAAAAACTAGTTTAATTTTATGTCTGAGAGAGCAACCATTGAAGACGTTTATTTGCCCATATTATTAACCTAGAGAAAGACTACAACGAGATGCCTAAAGAAGTTTTGTGTTGGATTTTATAAAAGAAGGAAATATCTAGGTTCATGGATATTATTAAGGATATTTAAAGCTTGAAATATGTCATTCAGGCATACAATAGTTATTAAAATTTGCTAAAGGAGAAATGCTTTCCTGACCTTTGTAGGCGAGCTTCTCTCTACAATCAATACATATTTAAGAGATTGGATAGTATAGAAGGCAATTGAAGGTTGATTACGCGTGCAAATTGCGTAATTGGGCACTTTAACCCGGTCTTTACGGCGTATATTTTTAATTAAATGTCCAAATTTGTCCAATATTTTAATAAAGTGCCAAAATTATCGTTCTTGAGTTTTATTGTGCAATTTACGAGTTTTTAATAATTTTTTATCGCAGGAAAAGTCCCGGGAACCAAAACTGACACATGTTTGTATTTCATGTATAACTTTTTTGTCCGAACTCCGATCAAGGCGATTCAAATTTCTGGAGAAAGAGGAAAGGATTATATACAACTTTTGTGTTTTGAGGTTTATGAGAAACTACCTTTAGAAGGGTCAAATATTACAGGGAACAGAGATAAAAAATGTGACCCTTCCATGCAGGCCGGGTCGGGTCAAGTTGTCGGGTCGGGTTGGCTAAACCGGGTCTAGGGCTTCCCCCAATCTCTTTTAAATTCTTCTTCTTCTCCTCCTTCTTTCCTAGACAGCCCTGCAGGCTGCTCTCCATCTTCCCCTTCTTCATCTCTTCTTCTTCTTCTTCTTCTTCTTCTTCTTCTTCTTCTTCTTCTTCTTCTTCTCCTTCTCTTTACCTTGCTTTATTCTCATCCTCTCTCTCTCTGTTTCTATTTTTATTTTTCTTTCCCTAAGCCCAGCACCTCCATAGCCTCCCCTCTGCTGCAACTCCTATTTCGGTGACTTCAGCACAGCACCAGCCTGAGAGCCACACACAGCAGCTTCTCGGCAAGCCCTATTGCAGCAATTTGAGCCCTCCTTTGCCCCAGCACCCCGAGCGCTGCAGCAAGAACCAGCCAGCCCCGGAACCTACCTGTTCAGCAGAAATCCAGCCGCTGTTTCAGCCATCTGAGCAGCTCCACACAGCAACCCGAGCCTCTTATCTCTTTCTTCTTCCTTCTTTTTATTTTATGTTAAATGTTATTTCTTTTTAAACCATTGAAATTTTATTAAAGGCTTGGTTCCCTTATTCTGTTTTATTTATTTATTTATTATTTATTTAGATGCTCATTTAAGTGTAGTTTCTCTTTAGTATTTAATTTTATTTAACTTATGTATTTAATTAAACGAAGCTTGGGTTAGTTAGGATTGGTTCGATTAAAGTTCGTATTTTTCTCATGTTTCGGTATCTTTAAGTGTTAGGTTTGTTTTATTTTGATGTCTTTTGTTTTATTGATGCAATGAGCCACCATGGAATTAATTTAACCCGAAAAGTGTGTATTGTTAACATGAGTGGCCAAGTTCGGTAACTCGGGTTATGGGTCAAAGTCGTTTGCTTTCCATGGTTTGTTAGTTTCCCTAAAATATTATTGCTAACCTTTTATTTAGTTAGAACCAAAAATTGACGGCATCGTTGATTAATCACTGGCTCTTATTTCTTGTTTTGTTGTTGACGTTAGGCACATCAAAACCTTGATTTAATCTAGTATTTTAATCAACTAATTTTTACATAAAATTCGGTTGATACTTAATGAGAGTTTTTATTTTCTTCCGTTTGGATGTGACTAATTTACTCGATCTTTAGTGATAAAATTTCATTTTATTAATGCCTTGATTGGATTAACAAGAAGAGAAGTAAGGCCTAGGAAATTAGTAAACGGTGGAAGCAAACAGACGTTGAACCCGTAACCCAAGTGTTTGGTAAAATTGTTTAGTTTCGGTTGCATTATTAGATTTACATTTTTGGAAAATTGATAAAATTTCAGTTTCATTTTGATAGTTTACTCAAACTTCTCTCACTTTGTTTACTGTTTTTAAAATCGTAAAAGACCAAATCTTTTCAAATCCCATTTTTCAGCAACAGAATTTCACTAAACTTGCATAAATACTTTGATACTCAGTGGTCCCTGTGGAATACGATCCTGGACTCATCCTTGATACAATTTGACACTTCTACACTTGGAAGTACAACTCAGAACGAGTCAAGTTTTTGGAAAATATGAATTTAGGAAAATTTTAGAATTTGGAGTCGCCACTAAGCTATTTCCTTCTGTGCGGTTAGAACACCTAATTACTACTCACAAAGTAGTCTTGGTCTGCATATATTAGGATTAGAATCAAGAGTTCAGTTATGCAAGAGGAAGGTATTCGCACCCCCTATACACTCGTTCTATAGTTGGTACCTAGTTAATTTTGAATTATTCCCAAATTAAATTTAATAACCTTTTAATTCACTCCTTTTAAAATGAATAAATATATAAAATTAATAGGATATAACAAAAACGGGGTGTGACTTAGGAATGTCTAACAAGACCTCCAAAAGAGGGGATCTTGTTAGAAAAACTCACCTCAGAACCAATACAAGTGAGGACTAAAAATACTCTATTGCTCTTTTTATAATCATAGGGACACCCCCCCCCCCCCCTCCCCTCAAAAATCAAGAAAATTTCTTTTAAAAAAATATTCCTAGATTTTTTTAAAATTTTTTGTTGTAATTTTCAGAGTACTTTTAGCATTTTTCTAAAATTTCTAAGATTTTTCAAAGGGCTTTCTTTATTTTTTTTTTTCCAAGTTAAAATGACTCAAAATATTTTCCTCGACTTCAAAAATATTTGTATGAATTTTCTCTATTTTTTCTGATTTTTTGTGATTTTTTTTGACATTTTTCTTAATTTGAAAATTAAATAAAGAACATCTATAACCAAAATAAACAATGAACCAGTTTGAACCAAGTCAATCGATTCGAGAGAGAGTGTGAGGCAGCAAGGGAAGCCACGTGTGAGCCTCGGACACTGACATGTGGCCTTTTATATATATATATATATATATATATATATATATCCACGTGTTGAACTACAAACACTCGAAGAAATTATAATTAAATAATAAAGAGGGAGAAAAAGGAAATTGTTAAGGGGGTCACAGCAGGTCCTCGTCGACGAACGCTTCACATTCATCGACGAAGTGGCTTATGGGGTTCGTCGACGGGGACATGTGTCTCGTCGATGAGAAGATACCAAGAGGCTGTATTTAGTTCTAAATTTTGTCGACGAGGAATAGGTGTTCGTCAACGAACTTCCTTCGTGGCCTCGTTGACGAAGACTAGTGTATAAATAGCCTTAAACTTGGATTTCAACACAGATTATTCAAGAAAATCATATTTTCTCTCTCCTCTTCGGTTTCCCTCCCTTCTCTCTAAGATTCTGGATCTATTCTTTGCCGGATCAACGATCCGAAGCCGTCACGACACTCCTAGGGGAGTTCTCTTCAAGTCTGCTGGAGTGGATTGTTGGTGGGGCTAACTTGGACTCCATCCCAAGTTCAGGGTAAGGTTTTTTATTCAATATTTGACTTTCCTACAGTTATAAAATAGGTAGTACTTGAAGAAATACTGAAGTTTTGTTCTGGACGATGTTGTTTATAGGGTGGGGGAACCCTACGGATGCAGGACTGGTTATTTTAGGGGCTTTCCAAAAGTAAGGTAAGGGAATAAACTAAGTCAGGATTTTTATGGAAATATCTATCTATCTATATATATATATATATATATATATATATATATATATATATATTATTTTACAGCATTTAATCTCAAATAAATATGTAAATTATAAAATTATGTGGGAATAATGTCGTTGATCAGAAATATGTTTAATATCTGAATTTGTGTGGCATGAGTAAATTTACCATGAAAATGTTATAATGATACAAAATTTTATATGATATATCGGCATACGGGCCGAGGGTTTTATGGAGTATCGGCATACGGTTTGTGATCTATAAAATACGAAATGCAGGCGTAAGGGCCGTAGATTTTACGATATGTTATGTAAAATTATATGATGATATTAACTTGACAGTTATTATTATGAATAACTATGTATCATTATTTGGAAATATGTTATATGTTATCAGAACTTGGTTTAGGCTTTCACGAGCACGGTACTGTTGCTATGTGATCACGATCATGATATGTTAGTGCTACCTCTTGTATAGGGTAATGGGAGATTGGTAATCGATGTGGTTTATTGTAGTGTTGACGTCCCTGCTGTATGGACCAGGAGAGGCAGACCCATCGTACTTATAGATTTTTGCTTTTGATTTGGCAGTGGTCGGCCAGCCATTGTCAGGTTACGCCTTCGGGCCGCACAACCCAGTCATATGAGGGTAAAACATGACACCAACTAGCTAACCATCCATAATTTTTTTTATATATTATTATATGAGATGAATTATGTTTATGGAAATTCGGTTTGTTGATTTAGGTGTAATCCCAAGAGAGGGGGGTGAAATTGGATATTAAAAAATTTAAGCCACTTAATTTTCTTTCACACACTTCTTATAAGTTTACCAACTATTTCTAGTTGCTCAATTACGTGTGAGTGTGGCAATCCTATCTATGTATGCAATATACTTGATTTTAAATATAATGCGGAAAATAAAGAGTAAAAGGAAGAGAGAAGACAAACGCGATTTTACGAGGTTCAACCAACCCGCCCTACGTCCTCGCCTTGAGCAACCACTCAAGGATTCACTAAAAACCCTGCTCCTTAAAGTGGGACAGAGCTTCCCGTACAATCCGCTGCTTACAAGAGGTACAGTTTCCTCCTACTCCGCTGCTTACAAGAGATACAGCTCTCTCCTCACACACCGGTTCACACACCGAACTGTGTATACAATAGAATCTGTAAAATAACACTCAAAACATGTGAGTACAATTCAAATTCCTAACACATTAACATATGATATAACTTGAAGCTCATGAATGTATGAAAACGATACAATTGTTTTATAAATGATTATGCATCAACACACAAATCCCGATTTATTCAAAACTCCCAAGTTAAAATATATTTGAAATGCCTCGGAGTTAACTAGGGTTCTTGGTTCACTTTTGTAAATATGCAAAATTATGTTTGAAGTGAACTCGTTAACAAAATCTTTGTCTTGAAAACAAGCTTAATCAAAATCACAAAGCTTTATTCCATGTATTCTATCACAAACTGAGAATATTAATTTTCATAAAATATCCCTCAATTTAGAAATATAGTTATAAGTACCAAGGATATTTAATCAAACTTTAATATATCAAAATATAAATCCTTTGAAGAACACCCACTTGAATCAAAAATCAATCAACCAAGTTAAATAAGTTTTCTCAAGTAATGAGCTTCTCAAAAATATATTTTATATGAATTGATACACTCAAGATCAAAACTTTTCAATACTTAGTCAAAAACAAGCAATGAGATGAGAATTTCTTAAGAATATAAACTTGAAAGATCAAACCTCAATATTAGATTGAAGTACAGTAGAGTAAGCAAGTTAACTTTGAGAATTTGAGTTGATTTGCTCAAGTTTGAAGATTAGAGATGGAGAAGTAAGCAATCGTATAGCACTAAGAGTAGATTTTCAACGTTCTCTCAACAAGGTGTGTTCTTTTCTTTCTTGTGTATCTCTACCACGTTCTAGGGTTCAGAAATTTAATATATATAGTGTATGACCCTTAGGATTGATCTCATACGTTGGATCAATCAGATAGCTCGCATGTTTTTAATAAAAATATGATTTTTTAGGCTTTCCCGCAAGTTCAGGCAACCGAACTGGGGTTCAGGCTCCTGAAGTGACAACTTCAGGTGCCTGAGGTTCTAGGGTTAGGCGACCGAAGTACCTCTGCCAGGTTCTGTCTTTCCCATTTAATTCTTCAGGCGACTGCACTTAATCTTTAGGCTACCAAACTTATTCTTCAGGCTACTGAAGTAAAGTTCAGGCGATTGAACTCCCATTTTTCTCAAATTTTTTTTTCTAAGTTAAAAATCTACTTTGATTCTCTTCTTAAGTCTTTTATGAAATATATTTTTCAATGATTTGAAAACATTTCTGAGTTCATTCAGGTTCCCTAATGATATACATGAAATGCATGAAACCTAAAATCACTTTAAGTTATATTTGAGCTTCAGAATAAATCATATGACAATGTAAATACATAAGCTCTAAATACCCATTCCCAAGAGATTCTTGAACTTTGCCACTTGTATCTTGATTCTTGTACTCTTTGAGTTCCATGGTACTTGCCAAGATGTGTAAGCTTTACTTGAAGGCTTCCATGACTCATTATCTTTTCGTGCATGCTTAATATAGTTCCTGTTCACAAACTCGATGCACACATCAAACACCAAGTGATTTGTCATTATCAAAACAGGATTGGACTCGTAGAGTCAACACGGTTTGTTATATCATGTGATGATTATATATGTTTTCTCAGATATGATACAGACAGTTTTATTAGGTATGCTTATGTACTATTATATGTATAATACGAAAATACTCATGTTGCCACACACTGATATTAGCTTATTTCCCTTACTGAGAGGTGTCTCACCCCAAATTATATAAACATTTTAGGAGCCCCAAATAGAAGAACAAATAAAGCTCCGCAGTGCTAAAGTTCAATAGTCCTACCTTACTTGAAGGGTAAGTCAATTTTGCTAGGGTCGGATGGATTTTGGGAGGTGACCCTAGGACCCTTTTTGGAATATTTTGGGATGTATATAATTATGTGACGGTTGTAGTAAACTCTGGTATTGTGTTGATTGATAGTTTGGTATGTATATGATTTTACGTTTCCTGTTGCATAGGCTTTCATACTGTATTTCAGGTGTACCCTTGGTACCATGGGTCCAGGTGGATTATGATATGTTAGGATTATTATATTGTTATGGAAAGAAAAAAGATATATGATAAAATAAGCAGGTTGTTACACGAACACTAGATGACATCTATATATTTATATCCACGTGTCGCATGCCAGATGGCATCCCCTTTTTTACTTTTTATTTTTTTGAAAAGTGGGGCCTGCGGGTTTTTATGGGTTTGTGGGCCTTGGTCTATTTTTGCTCTCGAGCCTGGTGCCTGGGTTTCAGTTTAGGATTGGGCCTTGTTTGGGTTTGAGGCTTGGTTCACTGTTTGGGATTGAGGCTTGGTTCATTGTTTAGACTTGGGGGCCTAGTTCGTGTTTTTGGCTTAGGGCCTAGTCTATTGTTTGGACTTGGGAGCATGGTTCGTGTTTGAGATGAGGCCATGGGTTTGATATGATTTCATATGTTGGGGGCCTCCATTTTTTTTTTTTAGAGAGAGTGGATCTGTGGGGGGTTGTGCTTGGTGTCCTAGGGGAACCTTCATGCATGCATACAGAGGGATGGGGAATCCTACTTCTGACTGGGTACATAGGATAGATTATGGAAGGATACGCATATACCTGAGATTTTCTACCCCTCCAGTCTTCTTTTCCCCATGTTCTTGTCTGTCTAGGTAGCCTTTTGGGTTAAAGGGAGCACTGGGTTGTGCTTTCGGGTGCCGAGGGGCACTGGTGTGTGCCATCTGAGTAAGGTGAGAACTTCACCTTCTGATGTCTCTAGGGTTTTTCCCTTTGAGACTATTTGTTTCTCCCTCTTTATTAGAGCTCTCTTTTTCTCTCACTTTGTTTCTATGTGTTTCTCTTTGAATTCCTCCCATATTCCTCCTTGAACCCTGTGAGACCCCTCAATTTATAGGGTTGAGCCTCAGCTAGTTTAGGCAGCCTCTGGTCCTTCCCTATTCCATTTTTCCTTTTAAGAAAAACCCTAGTTGCGCTTTCCTTCCTACAGCAAACAATCCCCCTATATTTGTGATTTGGGCTAATTCTCATTCTAATGGAGTGTCTGGCCGAATATGGGGGGATACATCCCACGATTCAAAATCTCTCCATTAATTGCATGATTACTTTAAATTTGGTTTTCCTTTATACACTTGATCTAATTCTATCTTTGGGTGCAGGTATCTACGGAGTTGTTGCAGGATATTCTTTTGCGCAGGGGCATTGCTCGGCCTCTCTAAATTTTGAATTAGGGTTTTCCCAGAGTGCAACTTTATGTATTTGAATCCCCCTGTATTTATATTTGTATTCCTATGTACAGTGTATTCCTTGTGTATGTATATGCAATAAATAAGAGAATTTTGATTCATTTCATCAATTGCTTTGTGGGACCCAAGTGCAAAAAGAAGGGACGATCTTAATTCCAGGAAACCAAAGGACTTAAAACAAAAAGGACTCAAGGACTCAATTAGTTTTAACACAAAAGGTCTCAATTTTAAAAAGGACTAAATTTTAAAACAAGAAGGACTCAATTTCAAAATAATAGAGACTCAATTTTAAAATAACAGAGACTTAATAATACAACAAGGACTTAATTTTAAAATAAGAAGGACCTAAAGGACTCCGTAACAAAAGGACTCAATTTTACCTCATAGGAACCCAATAAAAGGGACTCAACTCAATAAAAGAAGGTTTTTTTATTTTAAAATAAAAAGGGCTTAAACACAAAAGGACTCAATAATAAGAGGACTCAATAGATCGGCCTTAATTTTAACACAAGAAGGACTCAATAGTAAAAGGATTCAATAGACAGGCTTTAACATGACATGACTCAATAAACGAACCTTAATTTTAATACAAGAGGACTTATAAATGTGAAAGGACCTAATACAATTTTTCCAAAAGGGCTCTTAAATTTTCAGAATATAAAATTGACCCCTCCTTATGTAAATTACCACGTTGTTACGAAGGGTCCCCATAGGCTCTCCACAATGCAAGGGAATAACCAATAGAGGGCCCATATGTGATGACCTGCTTAATTTCCACATTTTTTTTTATATATATTACAAAATCACAAATCTTAACTCAGCAGATCATAATCCACCTAGACCCATGGGTACCAGGGATACATCAAAACACATAATGGATGTCTAAATAGCAGGAAACATATAATCACAATATTATAAATACAAAACATCCATCACATTACTATAAATACCAGAGTCACTATATCTACTGTATTTCAGTATTTACATCCCAAAACAAAATCTAGGGACATTTCCCACAAAAATCCAACTGTCCCTACTAAAACTTACCCTTCAAAAAGGGCAAACAACAGCTCTAGATCAGCGGGGTTTTTCCCACTCTCCTATCTAGGGCTCCTGAAAAGTTTATAAAATTTTAGGGTGAGACACCCCTTAATAAGGGAAATAAACTAATACCAGTGTGTGACAATATGAGTATTATGTGTTATACATATACCATACAGAACATATTTAGTAACCGTTATATCAAATCTGGGAAAATATATATATATATATATATATATATATATATATATATATATATCATTAAAACATGGCAGAACATACTACATTTCCATTAACATATTTCTTCTCATATATTAATAATGACACAAAACATTCTTAGTAGGTTAGCTAGCTGTTGTCATGTATTACCCCCACATGATTGGGTTGTGTGGCCCGAAGGTGGGACCTGACAATGGTTGGCCGACCACTGCCAAGTCAAGAGTATAGTCTGTAAGTCTGATGGGTCTGCTAGACCTGGTTCGTATACTAGGGGCGCTCACACACTTCTTAAAAACCACATCGACCATTCAATCTCACACCACTTCGTACAACAGCGTTAACATAGATATCATGATCACGAAGACCATGGACACATAGCAACGGTACCGTGCAAGTGCTAACCTAAACCAAGCCAACCAAGTTCTGATATCATATAACATATACTGAAACTGTGATACATGGATATCTCATATCATTAATTATCAATCAATCATATCATTTTGCATATATACGTATATCATGAAAAATCATCGGCCCGTATGCTGGTATTTCACATTTTACCATAGCTCGGCCCGTACGCTGACAAATCATAGCACAACTCGTATGTTGGCAAATCAATCCATAGCGCGACCCATATGCTGAAAAATCATATCATAGCATAGCTCATATGCTGGAAAATCACATCCATAGCACAGTCCGTACACCGGCAAAATATATCCATAATTCAACTCGTATGCTGGCAAATCATACACATAGCACGGCCAGTACGCCGACAAAATATATATAAAAATCTCTGCCCATACGCTGATTTTCCATTATAGAAATCTGTATAATAAACACATTCTCAGAAAACAGTATTTCATAAGAATTTCTACTCATGCCACACTAACAGGTTTTCGCATATTCAACATACCATCATTTTTAATAATATTTTCCCAAATATATAAATTATATATAAATATATTTATTTTCTAAAATCGAATGCTATAACAATATACATATTTTCATAAAATACTAGTTTAGTTTATCCCTTTACCTGATTCCTGAAAAGCCCCTAAGAAAATCTGCCCTGCACCCGCAGGGTTCTCGACTCAATACTCTGGAAACAATATTCCCCAGAACTAAAGTTCAGTATTTCTAAGCGTATAATACTTTCCTCAATTGTCAAAAATCCAAATATTGAGTAGAAAGTCTTACCCTGGATTTGGGATGGTTTCCAACTTAGCCCCACCAATGATCTGCTCCAACAGACTTGCAGAGAACTATCCTAGGAGCGTCGTGGTGGCTTCAGATTGTCGATCCGACATAAATCTGGCCTAAATCGATGAAGGAGAGAGAGAGAACCGAAGGGGAAAGAGAGAGAGAGGAGAGAGATTTCTTAATTGGAAAGTAAAATCCAGATTTTTCTATATTTATAGAACTAGATTTGTCGACGAGCCACGTCATTCGTCGATGAATCCTTTAATAATTTCATCGACGAAATTCAGTCCTCATCGACGAAATTCAGTCAACTCAACCCTCTCTCAGTATTTCTTCGTCGACGAAATTCAGTCTTCGTCAACGAATTCTCTTAAACCCTTGTCGACGAAGTTGACTTCCTCCTTCTGTTACTGTCTCCATTTCCCTTCCTCTTTATTATTTAAATGTCATTATTCTTCAGGTTATTACACCATACACTGAGAAGAAAAAAGAGGTCCGGTTAAAATTGGGGTGTCTACAATTGCCCTCTTTATAGACTTCGTTATTTTAAGGTTACAGTAGGAATCTTCCTCTGTTTTCTTTGGCAACAAGTCTATAAAGATAAAGCCACCTATTTCACACCGAGCCGCCAAAGTTGCCTATGATTTTAGATTCACTAGGCATTACTTGCTTTTGCAGCACGATAATCAGGGATGAGAAGGGGTAACTAGGGTAATATAGGAATGTTAGCAATTAGTAAAATTTTGGAGTGTTAGTGGTCAATACAAATTTTTGAGTGTTAAGAGGTTAGTGCAAAAATTTGGAGTGTTAGTGGTTAGTGGAAATTTGGAGTGTTAATGGTTAGTGTAACACCCTGAACCCAAAATTGGGGTCCAAAGTGTTATTTATAATATATCACTGATACCATCTGGCGACGCCCCGAACCCGCCTAGTGTGGCCTGGGTGCCACGTGTTCTATTACCTGTACCTGACATCATAACCTCAATCACGCAACGAAAATAACAACAATTCCTAAAAAATATACCAGAGTTTCCACATCTATACAACCTCAAAAGTATAAACCAACATCCAGTATTAACAAACATCTATAAACATCTCTAAAAACATAAACAATCCCAAAAGAGAATATACATATCCAACAATCCATATCCTCTCTCTCTCTCTCTCTCTCTCTCTTTCTCTCTCTTAAAATGCTACAACAGCCCGATCTCTCTAAACTCAATCCCGCGAAGGTCCTGAAAAGGTGAAATTCAACTATCGGGTGAGACACATTTTAGTAAGGATGAAATACATTAAATCAGTGTGTGACAAACATGAGGTTTAAGTACAACATATATGTATATTCATTATTCTCAAATAAACCTCAATTATGAAATCATTCTCTGTTCCTACTCAAACACATGCAAGGTATTTCACCAATGAGAGTTCCCAAGGATAGGGGTGATTACCCGCCCATACAAGTAGCACCCCTCTGCTATGATACTTTAAGCAACCTATGATCACAGCTGAAGCATATCAAGGCACTTACCTTACTCAGTAAGCCCTCATGTGGTTAGTTTATCTCATACTCACTCATTCACACAAAGGTTTAATGGCAGAAGTTCCCAAGAATAGGGAAGATTACCCACCCATACAAATAGCTTTCCTCTGCTCTGATACGTTATGCAACCCACAGTTACAACTGATACCTATCAGGGCACTCGCCTTTCTTAGCAAGCCCTCAGACGAAGAGTATACCCTGCCCCAAATATATGTAATACTACTATATTTAATACTGATAATACTTTACTACAATATTCTTTATGTTGTTATCTTTGTGTCATTCATTACATTCACATTCATACTTAATATTCATGTGTCACATATTCATTATCTCTTTCTGTATTCATGTTTATTTCACATATTCTGTTTTCATGTCATTTCTGTTTGTTGTTCTTATATCCATTGCCTCCATAACTGCTATTTTCATATCCATTTTTCTCATATTATCCATGGTTAAATTTACAATTATGCGTTTAGAACCCTTTATACCAGTGATAATTCCTAGTTATGCTTCCGCCTCATGACGGGGTGTGCAGCCCGAAGACTGTACTTAGCTCTGGTTGGTTCTCCAGAATTAAATCAACCACATTCTACAGTCTATAAGTACGATTGGATGTTCCCACACTGGTCTAGACTCCAGGGGGACACCACCCTTCCCTAGCACAATCAACCATCTCGTTTCCACACTCTATCTAAGACGTGTGGGTGCACTAGCACTACCTTGCATTTCTGCAACAGTATTGTGCCTTTTTTCCTGGTCCACCAGATTTCTCAAACCATACATTGTAATTTAATATTACCAAACACATGCAAAATAAATCATATCTCATTTAAATTCTCTATACATATCCAATATTACCTACATCTCATACATATATCATAGTTCAACATAGAAACTTCATTTTACTCATGCCACACAATTTAACAACATATTTCATACGTTCTCTAAAAATAAGCTAACCCATAAACATCATTCACATACTGAAAACATATATTTACTTTCTTACACAATTATCTGAAAAATCTGCCATTTTAATTTTCCATTTTCGCAAATAACACTAGTAACACAACCCTAGGCTCAGAAATTTACAATTCAAAATGTTAGCATTTGAGAACCCACATAAAAAGCATATACATATATACATAATGTTTCCATTTCTCACTAGTTATTTCATTAAAAATCCTAATTTAATATATTCCCCTTTCCTGATATCTTGAACTACGCCAACAGGAACCCCAAAATGATGCCTATGGTGCTCACCCAAACCCTGAATCAAAAACCCTAGTTTAATCTGATAAATCCCAAATAAACATTTAAAACCCCAAAAACTAGGAATCCAAACCCTTACCTCAACTTTGGAGCAATTCCTGAAAAGCCCAGTTTAGAAATCTGTTTCGCTAGACGTGTAGAGAATCTCCCCTATAACACTGTAGCGGTCTCCATTTGTTGATTCGGGCTGAATCCAGGCTCAAATCTTAGAGAGAAGGCAGAGAGAATGTTTATAAAGAGAGAAAATGAAGAAAAAATGATTTTTCTTTGCAAAGAAGCAACCTCAATTCTTTTTATACATGTAGTTGCCACGTGGATTCGTCGACGAGAAGATAGAATTCATCGATGAACCACATAACAGAATTCATCGACGAGAGGATACATTCATTGAAGAAACTTAAAATCTGAAATTCACTCACTCGGGATCTCTTCGTCAACGAGGGACTGAACTTCGTCGACCATCCTTAGAAGAACACTCGTCAACAAGGACAAAAGATTCGTCGACGAGATCTACTATTCTTTCTTTCAAAATTTTTCATTTTCCTCTTATTATTTATTTATCTATTCTATTTATTATCTTTCCTAATTATTTTAATAGTTATAATTTTTTCGGGTCTTTACAGTTAGTGCATTTTCTTGGAGTATTAGCGGTTAGTGCATATTTTTGGAGTGTTAGTGGTTAGTGCAAATTTGGAGTGTTAGTGGTTAGTGCATTTTCTTGAAAGATGACTAGTCGGATACTTAACCTCTGAGACAGTCAGAGCATTTTTTTAAAAGATAACGACTTGGATACTTAAGCATTGAGACAGCCAAAGAATTTTATTGGAAGATGACTACTTAGATACTTAACCTTCGAGACAATCAAAGCATTTTCTTGGAAGATGACTACTCTGATACTTAACCTCCGAGACAGCCAGAGCATTTTCTTGGAAGATGACTATTCGAATACTTAACCTTCAAGACAGCCAGAGCGTTTTCTTTGAAGATGACTACTGGTAGAATTGGTGTATTCCCAAGAGGGGCGGTGAATTGGAAATTTAAACTTGTTCTTAGGTCAATTCAGATTTCTCAAACAGTATTGCACAAACCTAGGGTCTTTCTATATAACAATAAATCCAATCAAATGTTTAAACAATTAAATGCAAACATTCAAGTGCTGAAATTTAAATTGCGAAAATTAAAAGCAAACACAAGAAATGTTATCGGGGTTCAGCCAATACTGCCTACATCCTCGTCTCAGCTCACAAGCCCAAGGATTCCACTAATGCTCACTTAACGGGTGGAGCGGTACCGGTTACAACCAAGTCAAATTTACACAGAGCTAACCTCAACCTTTACACACTCTCTTTGCGGGGCAGAGAAGGACCTACCGATCCTTACGGGTTAGATCAAACCCCCTCAAGCCACACCTAGAATACAATCAATTAATATGAAATTTTGCATACAATTTAAGCACTTCTACGATAAGAAAATTTGTATCAGTACACACAAGCAATAACTAATGAACTTCAAAATGATAAGAATTATAAGCTCAGTGCAGACAATATCACAGCTCTCAAGATAATGTCAATATGCAATCAAAGTGTGAGAGTGTGTGTGTTAGTGATCTTTAAATCAAATAAAAATTTCAATCACAACGTGTAATATCAAAGATCAGGACCACACAAACAAAAATCTTGAAAATGATTTTCAAAAACCAAGCACACGAGATATTTTGAAAACAAAGCTTGTTGAAAATATTTTCTTCAAAACCACAAGACAAGCTCAAAAGTCTTGCAATGAAGATGCAAAGACTCACAAGCTTAGAAAGTTTTCCCCACAAAATGAATTTATTGATTAAATCATGGGGAAAAACTCTTGGGCTTAACTCTCAACAAAATCAACAAACAATCACAAACCAGAGAGTATAAGCTTGTAAGGTAGTGTAGGATCTCTCAAGGCACTCACACCAAATATGATTTTTCAAGGGAATGAGAATAGGTGGAGTATTTGGGTTTGAATGGGAGTGAAAAACACAAAGAAATTTTAGAGAGAAATTTTTTTAATCAAAACTCTAATCTCTCATTAATTTTTGCAAATGAAGACATATATATAGCCTTCAATAAAAATATAACCGTTAGGACACATAGGGGATTATTAAAAATATTTAATGAATTTTTAATTCAATTTACCCTTAATTAATCCCAATTACTCGTGGTAAAAATTGAGCAACCCAAGATTTTCGGTTGCCCAAACCTTAGGTTCGGTTGCCTGAACAGACACATACAGAAAATGTAAGTTTTGGGTTCGGGTGCCCAGTGGAAGGGCCGGTTGGTTAAACTAAGGCAATTTTCCAAAATGTCCAAGGTTCGATCTCCTGGACTCAAGTTCAGTCTACCAAACTTGCATGTTCGGTCGCCCGACGGTATTTTGAACATGAAGTTCAGGCGCCCGGGGAAGGTGAAAAGTGACCGCTTTAGGATTCGGTTGACCGAGGACACTAAGTTCATTTTGGTTCGGTCGCTCGAGGTTAGGTTAACATGTTGACGATTCAACGGTTCGATCGACTGAGATGTTTTGAACACTAAGGTTCGGTTGCTCGAAACCTTACTATTTTAGTACTTTAAGTCTTGTTTTTGAAAAATGATTTCCCTTGAAAGCATATATGAAAATGGAAACTTTCCTAAGTGCTAGTGCAAGGACCTAGGGTCTTTTCTAAGGCCTTTTTAAGTATGCCTAAAAACTTGGCGTCAGTCAACCGAAGTCTTGTCTAAGGTCACTTGAGCTTTATAGTTCCTACCATGCATGACATGCATAAGTTATTACAGACCTTTGGAATTATAATTACGGACCCAAAAGAATGAAATATAAATTACCACAATTTAAACACTTTGTCTTCATCATTTTTCTTCAAGTCAATATGTATCGCCATATGATTTCGCCAATATGATTGTGCACACAAACTTGGCAAACATTAAATACCAAAGTATTTGTCATAATCAAAATGGGATAGGACCCATAAGGTTAACAACTACTCAAATACTTAGCCTCCGAGACAACTAGAGCATTTTCTTGGAAGATGACTACTCAGATACTTAACCTCTGAAACAACTAGGGCATTTTCTTGGAAGATGACTACTCAGATACTTAACCCCTGAGATAGCTAGAGCATTTTCTTGGAAGTTGACTACTCGGATACTTAACCTATGAGACAACTAGAGCATTTTCTTTGAAGATGACTACTCGGATACTTAACCCCCGAGACTGTCAAAGCATTTTCTTGGAAGATAATTACTCGAATACTTACCTTTGAAATAACCAAAGCTTTTTCTTTGAAGATGACTGCTTAGATACTTAACCCGCGAGACAGCTAGAGCATTTTCTTGGAAGATGACTACTCAGATACTTAACCTTTGAGAAAACCAGATCATTTTATTGGAATATGACTACTCGGATACTTAACCCCTAAGATAGCCAGAGCATTTTCTTGGAAGATGACTACTCGGATACTTAACCTCCGAGACAGCCAAAGTATTTTCTTGGAAGATGACAACTCAGATACTTAACCCTCGAGATAGCCAGATCATTTTCTTGGAAGATAACCACTCGGATACTTAACCCCTGAGACAGCTAAAGCATTTTCTTGGAAGATGACTACTCAGATATTTAACCTTCGAGATAGCTAGAGCATTTTCTTGGAAGATGACTACTCAGATACTTAACCCTCGAGACAGTCAGAGCATTTTCTTGGAAGATGATAACTCATATACTTAACCCTTGAGACAACCAGTGCATTTTCTTGGAAGATGACTACTCGGATACTTAAGTCATTATCTGTCATCTCTTTTTCTTCTTTTTGTATTTCTTTATTGTCTAAGGTTTTGGCAGGGATGAGATCACCATGTGTGACAACTTTCCAAGCTTTTCAATCCATGGTTTGGAGGCATATTCTCATTCGTTATTTCCAAAAGGTGTAGTTAACACCACAGAAGATATGTGGTCTAGAGGAATATTGACCTTCAGCAAAAAGAGATACACCTAGGCGTGCCATAGGGATCTTTATGTCGCTTTTAGTTTAAGATTTACTACAACCCAAGGCTTTGATACCAATTGAGAATCTAGGTATACTCTCAAGAGGGGGGGAATTGGGATTTTAAAATTTCTTTACTTGCTTTGTATTGCAAATTCCTTTGTTGAATTTTAATTTCAGCAATAATTACTTTTTGTAATTAATCAGCCTTTACAATTACTATTCTATTGATAATCAATTTATATTCAACTCAAATTCAATTTTTAATATTGAAATCCAGCTGGTAAACTTCAAGAATCAAGTTAAGTTAGTTTAGAAACAAACTTCAGCTTTTAAACTCAAAGTCAGAATTTATTCTTTTACTTCAATCAATGAAATACAATTTTTAGAAGATTTGATTTTGTAAAACCTTTAGTTCAAGTTACCTTTCAGTTGTTTATTTTCAAAAATCAGACTTTTATTGAAAATATGAAACCAACCAACAATTTATAGTATGCTGATTTCAAATAATGATCAAAACCAAGATTTTAGCAATTTTCAAAGTTCAACAAGATATAAAAATCATACACACATATAATATTCTTGCATAAAATTAAAGAGAGTAAGGAGAAAAGCTAAGAATACGATTTTTTACAAGGTTCGGCTCACAGCCTACGTCTTTACCCCAAGCAACGGCTATGAGCATTCCAACTTCCTTACTTAGGCAAAGTTACAACCTCTCTCCTTCACAGGTGGAAATCACTCTCTAACAAGAATACCCCTTCTTACTGGGCAACAATCCAACAACCCTCAATTATAAAAAAAAAAAAAGAAACATTGCAAAGAAGCAAGCTTTGTGTCGTACAATAGACACTCTCAGTTAAAGCAAATTTGTACAAGTTAAAGATCAAAATACTTCAGCAAAATAACAATATAATGAATGAAGCTCAAGAAAATATCACTAGGGTTCTATCTTAGATTTAAAAATCTCAGTGAAAGAGCAAGAACCATGAGCTTTTAATCAATAAGAACTTAGCAAGAACTTTCAACAAGTGTATTCATCAAGATAGCTTTGAATATATAAGAATTAGATTGATTGATACTTGTTGGTGTTTTTAATCTTTAGGTTTAACATGTATTTATAGATAGAAAAAGTGAATTTTTGTATTCACCAAGTTTCTTACAGTGTTTCCCAAGTTTTCTCAAAGTTTGAAGGTCAAATAATCAATTTTGGAAACTTTCCCTCGCTGTTTTAAATTTGAAAATACGAAAGTCAGTCGACTATAATTCACAGGGTCAGTCGCCTAATTCTTTATAATTCAGCAAATTTTCAAACACATAATGGGGTCAGTCACCTAAGCCTATGAGGCAGTCGCTTAATTCTATTATATCTGCTCAATTTTTTTTTAGCATAAAAATGTTAGTCAACTAATCGAATCAGGTCAGTCGCTTGATCTTACAACTTTCCAAAAACTTTGATTTTCAACACTTTAATCTTTAATATTTAATCTTGGAAAACTTAAATGAGACTTTAAAATATTTTTCAGGGTTTTCAAAAACAAGTCTTTAAGTCAATAATGGTTCCTAAGAGCTTCAAACATTTATATCGAAATTTGCGAAGTACTTACATGAGACTTCTTACGACTATAACTTTCTAAACACTAAGTCTTCATGCTTTTGCTTCCATTCTTTGACTCTATCTTGACTTCTTTCTTCAATAGACTTTAGCTTGATCAAATCTTCTATCTTTGAGTCCAATCTTTTAATGAACTTTATCAAGCACTTGATATCTTGAATTTTTTATCAAAAACACTTGAATCTTGAAACATCACTTAGCTAAATATGTTAAGTTCCCTTAATTTGTTATCATCAAAATAAGATTCTTAAGCCTTGTTAGGCCAACAATCTCCCCATTTTTTATGATGACAAATAAGGAATAAAAATGAGTAAGTCTTAGTAAGGGTCAAAGACATGTTGTAAGCAAAGAGTCCAAAAACAACATGAGAGATACAAAGCAAATATATGAAATGCAAATTCCAACTAAAAAGCAAATAACTAAGCATCTGCAGCTTTATATTTATCGCCAGTTCCTTCTTCATCATCTTCAGTTTCTTCTTCATTTTCTTCTTCTTCAGTTCCTACTTCACTTATCTCCATTGGGTTCTTTCCATGTGAAGAACCATCTATTTGCTGTTCAATATGACCAAGCCATTGATCTAGTGAAGAGTAGTTAATTTGAAGAGATGCAAAATTGCCCTGAAGTATGTTATGCTAGATCTTATTTCTCCACTAAAATCAGTCAACTGTTGATGATCAGCAAGGAACCATGAAGGTGCATTGTAACAACTTGCTTTTATATATCATTTCATCTTTTTTTTCCTTAATATATATAAACATATAACAAATCTATCTGTAATACTACTGAAAACATCTTAGGCCCAAAGGATCACTGAGGAAAACTCTACACACAATATATTCCTAAGCAGCGGTAAACATGAAACTATAAACAATTATATACAATACCAGAAATCTAAAAAGTCCCAAAATATACATCACAAAATACCCAGTGACGTCATAAAAAATCCTGGGATCTATCCCCAAACTACTTACACCACAGGAACACCTACCCTTCCAGAAAGGGCAGCGTAAGAACTCCTCTACCCACGAGCCTGATCTGCTCACCTAACTGGATCACCTAAAAAATGGTAAGTCACTGGGATGAGACAATGCTTAGTAAGAGGAAATATGCTATTACTAGTGTGTGGCAACTAAGTTACACATTTAAATTTCTAATTTAGTACTAAAATTGTAAAGCTGCTAATCTAGTATACTGTACAAATCACATTTATTATAGCTTAAAATACAACTGGATATCTGAGTTTTCTAATCACACATAATTCTAATATTATAATAATACTACTGTTGCTCTGTATATATATATATATGAAAACAACTGTGATAATATCCTGTGAACTAAATGTCATGATTTAACCCCTCATGATAGGGTTGTGCGGCCGTAGGCGAGACTTACTCTGGTTGGCCTACCAGGAAAGTCAATCCATATCTCTATCAACAATCTGGCCCACTGCAGTCTCTTCAGGCATACTGCTACTTTATCTCGTCTAACCGGCCACCTCAACCCAGCTTTCTGGGGAGACTATAATCTCTTTTGGAGCGGTTAGACGGAATCCACACACTATATGAGATATGTGGTTGCACTCTAATCTGAAATAGCAATAGTATTATACTCTGCTGTCTGAATCTGACTGAATATCTCCACAGGGTCTGATATTATTTAGTACTGATATATATATTTATCTTACCGTTTTTACCATAATATAGAAATAACCATAACATCTTTAAACTGATCTGCATAATCTGAGTTTCTGACTGAATAAATTGAATAACTGAGTGTTATGGATTTGAAGTCATGACATTCTGAATAATACTTTAAATCATAAAGTATTAATTGAGATTTGAATGTTAACTAACGTATTTGCGCATATTTGTGGAGTATATTGAATTTGTGGTATGATGATGGTCAAGTAATTTTAGGGTTACGTAAAATGATTGATTAACAAATTTCGAGAACGAAATTTCTATAAGGAGGGGAGAATGTTGTATCCCGAGAAATTTTTTTAAAGATGAATTGTTAATTAATTAATTATTTAAATATTATTAAATTGAATTAATTAAATTAAGTAATATGATGATTATATATATATAAGTATATAATATAATATTATTAATTAATTAAATATTATTAAATTGAATTAATTAAATTAAGTAATATGATGGTTATATATATAAGTATATAATATAATATTATTATAATGGTATGTAGATGTCTTCACTAAGGATTGAAATCAATCCTGCATTCTCAAACTGGAGTTCTCTAGAGAACTCCCAGCGCCTCAGTATCTCTCTCTCTCTCTCTCTCTCTCTCTCCTCAAACACTCACTCCCTCTCTCTAAAATTTTTCTCCATCCGTAAGCAAAATCGAAAAACAAACACCACCATGGGGTCCTAGCTTCGATCCTCGTCATTTTAATCCGAGGAAATTTTTGATTTGGGGATCCTAGGCACCACTACAAGGTTAAGGTAAGGGAAATAAATTATGTCAAATTTTTTTATAATTTAACCGATTAAATCGTGATATAAGATTACACGAATTATATACACGTTTTTTCTGAATATTTTGGCATATGGAAATTGGAGTTTGGATTATTATTATTATTATTATTATGAGTTGATTAAACTGATGTTTGTGAGCTTATGAATTTTATAATAATTGTATTTCAAAGTTTAACTAATTGAATTAAAGTATTTGATTTTTGGATTATTATAGTAGATTTTCTAAATGATTTGACCGGTTAAAATTATTGGTTTGATTTATTATACGTATTTTGTAAAAAATTAAAATGAGTAGGGTTGGTTATCTCCATTTTTCCTCTAAATGCATATTTTGAGTTAAATAAATGGTGGAGATAATTAGACCGATATTTTCGATAAAATAGATATTGGGTATAAAATGACCTATTTTCCAATAGTTTATATAATTATGAGAAACACTCAAATTGTGTGGCATGAGAAAGAATTTTATTGCTTAATTAAAGTTATGAATTTATGGTTTGATATAATGATATACTGGAAATGTGTTGATAATATATTATTTTTTGGAATGGTTGAATAGAATGCATGTATAGTAAATAATTATGGTAGCGTATAGACCAAGGGTAGTTTTATCAAATTGCAATGTATGGTTTAAGAACTCCAATAGACCATAGATCGCTTGGTACCATAGCTACAGTAATGAAGAGCTTAGTGCGACCACACGTCTCGGGGAGAGTGTTGGTATTGAATAGTCGAGTGGGCCAGTAAAGTGTAGAGTTCCCACCTGGAGTCTAGACTAGCTATGGGATGACCATTCGTACTAGCAGACATACAGTATAGTTGACTTAACCTGGTGGCAAGCCGGCCAGGGCTAACTCCAGCCTACTGGCCACACGACCTGTCATGGGAAGAAGCATGTCGTTTATCCATTTGGAAATGAGTTTTTATATTCATATTGGTAGATTTAACCAAAGTATAACAGAGTAGAGTATATGAAAACAGAACATATTCAACAGAGTATAACAGAGCAGAGTATTCCAGTGATTACAATTCACATAGTATAGTTGCAAAATATTTATAGTATACAACTTATAGTTGCAAAAGTATTAACCACTTATAGTTTATAGTATTTATATAGGTGTGAGTTATAGTTTGCATATGATAGTTATTTTTAGCAAAGTATTATATGTATTTTATACTGTGGCATTACGTGTGATTGGGGCGAAGTAAACTCTCCGCCCGAGGGCTTGCTGAGTAAGGCGAGTGCCCTGATAGGTATCAGTTGTAACCATGCCCAAACTAAATAGGCAAGGTTACATAAGGTATTAGAGCAAAGGGGTGTTACATGTTAAGGGCTTGTAATCTCCCCAATTCTCGGGAACTCTCGCTTATAAATAATGATGTATGTGTAAGTATAGTCTATAAATGTATTAATAGTTGTTGTTGTTGATTAACAAATTATTACATTTTGTATACACTAAACTCATTGGCCACACACTGATGATAATTTATTCCAGCCTTACTGAGAAGTGTCTCACCCCATCACATAACTTATTTTTCAAGACCATCTCGTGATCGAACCTAGCGAGCTCCAGAGTGGGGTGATAGTATAACTTAGAGTGAGTGGTTGTAGAACTAAATGTATTTTGTTTATTTTATTTTATGGTTATGTTATATGGATAGAAGGATACATCTTTTTTGGGTTGTATAAATTAGTACTTTGGTATTTTATTTGAGGATTTTTAATTATATTCCGCTACTTGGATGATATTTATGGTGTCAGACATCTGTTGAAGGAACAGATGACACCCCAAGCCCCACTTGGCGGGTTCAGGGCAACACATTAAGTATCGTCTCATCCTAAGCTCATCTTGGAGCCTTAAATGGTTGATCAAAAATTAGTCATCACTTTAGGCTTAAGCACTAATGATCATAGATTTCTAATATTCTGAGTGCTTATCATAAGATGTCTTTCCGTAATCAAAATTAGAGACATCCACCAAGGGATTCAAGCTTTATTGTTGAATCAAAATATTCCCTTTGAGCTTTTAAAATGTAAAAACTCTCTAACTTTGGTTCACCTTCTCCTTCATAGGAAGTCTTTACCAACCTCGATCACATTCGGTAAAGTTTCATCCTATTCCTTGGTTCATATCCTAGCTTTAAATTTTGTTCTTACCTAAATGATACCCTCCAACTGTGATAGATCTGAAGTCACCAAAGAGTAGTATTCTAATAAGTTCACATTCTCCTAAACGCTCTTTGATTACTAACACGAAAATATCTTAAATAATGTCCTACCTCTCCTGAATACTCTTCTGAGCTTAATAGTGTTTTAACCTTTAAGGGTATTTATCTTTTCTCCTCTTGTAAGCTCTCGTCTTCAAATCAAATCATTTAGAACTTTATATCCTTAAAATGAAGTTTAATGGCTAATGACTGCACTAGGTTTCAATTTAGAAGAATGCATAAAGTTTAGAGAAACCTATGCACGTAAAGTTAAATGGAAAGCCATTCTAACTTGAACCTCTCACTTGCATTGAGATTCATATGAAAAGAGGCAAAGTAGACTTAGTACATCTAAAGAAAAATTCATTGTGACTTTTTGGTCCTCTAAGCCTAGGCATTCAAAGCCAAGTTGAAATCATTGAGAATCTTAGGGCACTTGGCTAAAGAACTTAAAAATTGAAAAGAAGAATGAGGCATAAGATGGTAGAGTGCATAACTGAGGGGGAGCATGTCTCTTTATATTTTCATGGTTCTAAATTAAATGCTCTTACGATTATATTTGTATGCTCGTATTGCTTGATGAGAACAACACCGTAGCATACTATCCATAAATTGCTGATTGTTTAAATTTATTTGATGGATAGTTAGTTTTAATCACTGCACTGAACTCTTACTGTCCACTCTTGCTTAATGCTTATACTATCTGATGAATAGTTAATTTTGTTTAAATGCTTTTGACTATTGGACCGCATGCTTAAACAAGAACGCCAACTGCATGGCTGATGCAGTATTGTGAATTGCACGTTGGTAGTGGATTTAGGTTGTTGCATGTTTAAAATGAATTATTTTCTGAAAACAACTAGGTTTAGCGCATGTCTATTTGGGAAATGTTCTATTTATAGATGGAATGTTGCCTAAATTTTGATTTTTTCCCAAAATATTCAAAGTCCATTAAACATGCGCTAAGATGATTATGAAATGGTGCTTACTAAAATATTTTTGAAAGGATGAGTGAATGTTGAATGAAAATTTAAACTTCATCCTTATATATTCATTGCACATTTTTAGAGATGAGTTCCATTCCTAAAGAAAGAGCATACAGACTCATATGCATCATGCTTAGCTTTTTGAATATTGAGGCTCTTTTAAAAACCTTGAATATCATATCATGCTCTTAAAGCTCTATGAATAGATGTGGATTGTTCTTGGTTTATGAGCATTATATTATGCCTTAATATCTATCTTTTGATGCATTTATGCTCCTTAGGGAAAGTATACTGATCATGTGATAAATATAGTTGATAAACATTCAATATAGTTGGCTTAAAAAATTTAATGTGATAACTTATACTGATTAGCATTCTTAATGAAATTAATTCTTGATTAGTATAAGTAATTCACTTGAATCTAAGCTGCATTCAAATCCAAAGGGGGAGCTTTCAAAATTAAAATCTCTATCTTGTTGTGCTCATCCATTCTTAAGCTTAGATATGTTTTTGAAATCACTGTGGCTTATGCACTTAAATGTGATGAGTTTATTGAAAATCTTAATTTGAAATATGTTGTTTAGCCATAATCATTTGTGTAGCCATATGATCTTGATTTTAATTGCCATATCCTTAGGGTCTATATAGTTGCTTTTTTTTTTGGTCATTTTTTTTTCGTGCTTAAATGATTATCAGAAAAATTGTGCTTGCATGATCTTTAAAGTTTCTTTTTCAGCAAGTATTGTCCCCAATACTTTTTGAAAATATCAAAAGGGGAAATATATTTTAAAAATTGCTTTTGGGGCAAGAACTATTTTCAAAACCAAAATTCTTTATATCTTGCCTTAGTGTTTATATATGTGCGTGTGTGTGTCTATATATATATATTGTTTTATTTGCATGACTGATTCATTCATATATGAAAAATGCATGCGAACTAGTTAGACTAAATTTATGCTCAAACCTACCCTTACTTTCATATGTCGTATGTACTGAACTCAAAACTTTTATGGGTCTTATGAAATGTTTAAATTGCAAAAGTATGTGGATATTTCTGATTTGATAATGTTTATCATGTCATTTTAATATTTTAATGACCAGTTACATTGTTTGTATGTGCATAAATGTTATATCTTTAAAACAGTTATAAGATTACTTACTATGCCCATCTTTTATATCAAAAAGGGGGAGTTCTCTTTTAAGCTAAGATTTCTTTTACTTGCCCAAATTATTTTTACACTTAGCTTAACCCTTTGCTGATGCCAAAAGGGGGAGACTTTTATGAGCAAAATGATAAATAATTTTATGCCAAACCGAGGTGTTGGGGAGGGGGGGGGGAGATTTTTTTAAGGAAAATAATTTTTAATGGGGTAAAATTCTAAGCTTTAATGTGCTTTAATGCTAAATATAAATGCATGATTTATTTAAAATGTCTTCTGTCTTTTGATATGCCTGAGTTTCACTACTTATCTTGCAAGTTATGCATATTGTTAGGGGAAGTCTTTTCAGGCTTAACCCATTTTACTCTTATGTGTTTGTCATCTTCAAAAAGGTGGAGATTATTGAATTTTTGAGTTCGATCCCTGTTTTGATGCTGATAAAGTACAAACATCTTATGTGTGTATTTAGCATTTGAATAGGTCTTGTATTCAACATACACATAAGGAGACTAAACATGGAAGCTTAAAGGACTTACAACTTATACTCCTGGCGTATTCCATGGGAAAGTGAAGAGCAAAGATGAGAAGACATGTATTTTAATTTGTCATGCATTTAGGTTTTTGGTTTGTAATAATGCATGCTCTGCGTGATGTGGTTGAAAGCTCAAATTACCATAGACAAACCTTAGGGGGACCTAAAATTTAATAAAAAATTCTTTTCATAAAATCTAAAATCATACAAGGGTTTTGGAATAGTTTTAGGGTCAAAATTAGGGCAAAAACTTAAGTGTTCAAAGACCTCGGTCGGCCGACCCTTACTAGTTCAAACTAGCTTAGTGAATCGACCAAGCCTTAGGCCAGAAGTTAAAGTTTGTCAAAGCTCAGTCAACTAACCATTTTTTCAATTAAGTTTCCATAGTCGTCCGACCTTAGAATTTGGAAAATTTGCATACCTCAGCCGACCGACATTTTTAAAACAAAATGGCCCTAGTTGACTGACACTGTTCACTCAGCCGACCGACTCTTGTGGATAGTCGATCGAACTAATGAAGGGTTTGGATTTGCCTTTGGTCAGCCAACCGACGATTTTCTTAGTCAATTGAGCCCCTAAGAAATTTGAATTTTTGGCTTAGGTCAGCCGACCGACGAAGTTGTCAATTGACCAACCCTCTCAGGTTGTCCAATTTTTCAGCGCTAAAAAATGTTTAAAGTTTAATTAAGAAAATTTAAAATACTCTTCGTGTCCCCAAACTGTCATATTTTCAGAAACTCTATATATACCTCTTTCATAACTCATTTTTTAACTAATGCTTAGATTTTAAATCCTCCGACAATAGTTTTGTGCTTTAACTCATACTCTCTTTGTTCTCCCCTTGAAAAATCTTTTTCTAAAAGAGCTTTAATCTTTCCTTTCACTTCTTTCATTTGCACATTGATTGCATTTGAGAGTTGATTGAAAGTCATATTCATTTGGGCATTCATTTATTGATTTTAAAAGGTTTTACTCTCACAGAAGCTTATATTTTTGAAAATCTCTTTGAGAGTAATCTTTGAGTTTCTCCCATATTATTTTTTTGATACATATTTTTGGGAAAACTTTTTATTGCTTGTGGATCTTTTGCAGATTTATTGCAAGATTCCAAAAGCTCATTGTGTTTATTTGCAAAAATCTTTTTGAGCTAAAAACCCTAGCCTCCTTTGAACTATAATTTTTAAGTATCATTATTTGGGAAATTTCTTGAGGGTTTAAGATCTTTAAAGTATCTATTGCATACTCTATTTTTTAAATCAAAGATCACATATTTTCATTTGTGCAAAAATCCCTTTGAAAACAAAACCCTTGGTTCTCCTACACATCATTGAAAAATAATTTTTAGAGAAATATTTTTGGGGTTAAATCTTTAAAGTATTTTATCATATACATCATTTTCAAAGATTGCAAAATATTATTGAGAAAATCACCATACTCTAGTGAGCTTAAACTCATATCATTTAAGAGTGCATTTTGAGCTTCATATTGTACATCTCTGATTTTGTAGAAGCATTTTGTTTGTACAAAAAATTTATTATCTTTGTATTCCAGGTGTGGCCTAAAAAGGAATACACTGTTCTGTAAGGAGTACAGATTTGGCTCTAGCCTGGTTAGGTAAGCTAAGGGGACTCCGCCTCATAAGGAGAAATCAGTTTGGGTCAGCCAGATGAATTAAGCTGAGGTGACTCCGCCTCGTAAGGAGAGCTAGTTGTGGCTCAGTCCCGTAATTGACATGAGGAAACTCTGCCTCGTAAGGAGTATTGTAAACGGCGCCGCTCCACCTTATTAAGTGAGCAAATAGTGGAATCCTTGATCTGAGGCTTGAGGTGGGGACGTAGGCAGTATTGACCGAACCTTGATAAAAAATATCGTGTCCTTCTCTTTCCCCATACTTTTTACTTTCCGCACTTGTATGCTTATGCTTAAATTGGTGTAAATGTTTTATTTGTTTTAAATATCTACATACATTTATTTTTATAGGATATTGAGATTGCTTTGAAAGATTCTAAGTTGTGTAATACTGGCTACTGTTTGAAATTGAATACACTTACCTTAGGATGAAATTTTTTAAATATCCAATTCACACCCTCTCTTAGAAATACACCAAACCTGTCAAGCTTATATGAGACTGCATATGGGAATGATGTTATATCAGGTTTAGCCTTCACGTTGATTCTGCAAAGATTGTTTTATATTCTAATATGTAGTTTACTTTGGGTGTAACCTAATTTTCTATAAACATTTGCTTGTGAATTTGCATTAGGCCTATTAACCTTTTTTTCATTTGAAATCTAGGAACCTGCCTTCACCACTTTATGCATGGGCTAACATGGACTTGGGCAGCAATTATCACCTTTGGAACTATATGTGTTATGAGGACTCCTAGGGGAGTACCAAAAAGAAGCTATAAAATCTTGTAACCACAAAAATATATCATCTTTTCCCATCAACACAATCTAAAATCTATGTTAATGGAGATGTTGTAACTTGGGATAAGGATATTCTTAAACAAATGGAATGATTCACATATTGAATTGGTCGGGTTCTTTTGTGTCCAAAATACTAGAAGCTGATTTTGTATACACAACTTTATGTGCACATGAATGAACAGTTGAGTGTAAAATGATAAAAGAAGTAGTCCTTTCTCATCATGTAAACATGGGTTTAATGGAATTTTTAAAAAAAAAAAAATAGAGATGGAGAGAAATTTCTCTATGCTCCTTTCCTAGTTATCCCATTTTGACTTGGTTTTGCTTGAGTGGGGACCTACTTAGAGCTCAAGTCCTTGTTAGTGTGCAAGTGAAGAAAATACTATCACAAATATGAAATGATGGGAGCCTTAACCCCCAATTGAAATTTTATTAGCAAAATTTATCTCTTTCTAGGCTAGATATAATCTTTGCTTAATTTTCCAATTATATTTGTCTTGGTATCATTGCAAAGAGAGGAACCTAGTACCTAAAATAGTGTGTTGCTAAATTTTCCAATTATTTAAGTGTTGGTTTTGGTTTTTCCATAATTAAATGAAGATTAAGTGCAAGAAATTGAATGAAATCCTTGAAAAATTGCTTTTACATCAATGTCTGTCTTTTCATATTTTCTTAAAACTCAAGGTTGCTTGTGTCTTTTTCTTTTCATTAATACCCTATGTATTGTATTATTTATTGAAAGTGATTCATGCTCTTACTTGCAAAACTCCTCACTCTAATATATAATAACTACATCTCCCTTGGAATTCTTGTTTCCTTTATAGATTCAATTTACCAAGCATTGCACCTAATTTCTCAGTTCTCACACTAAAATTTCAATCTCCCCCATGAAAGAGCAAAGCAATGAAACATGATAAATAGGATATTAATGAAATAAAAAATACACAAGGAACATTGAGTTTTAGAAAAATAAAAAAAGACACACATTTTTGTAAAAGCAATTTCTTAAGAATTTCACTTTCACTCGAGTTCTCACACTTAATCTTCATTTTCTTGTAGGAAAAACCAATTAGCGAGCATTCTTGGGAAAAAAAAAGGCATAAAACTTTCTATTAAGCTCCAAATTATGCATTGCTTGATGCCTTGGCAAGAGAACTTGTGCATCCTGTTAATGAAGTTAATATTTACATGTGCAACTTTCTGGGTTAGATCAAATTTCCCACAAAGTGCATGCTAGGTTTGTGTGACTCTTATACTTGGTGAGGTTCATCAACAAAAAAAGAAAGGCATATGGGTGTGTTGTGCAACAGGCACTCATTGATGAGTATGTCTCACTCGTCGATGAGTAAATATTGAGAGACAAAAAATCTCAGAAATTTAGGGACTCGTTGACGAGTGGCCTTCACTCTCTCGTCAATGAGTGCCCTGCTCGTCGACAAGTGCTCTCGGGGGTTGCGAGAAAAATTTCAAATTTTGAATTGGAACATTGATACGGTTAGGCATTCGGAGGGAAGCCTCCAAGGGGTTGTTAAATATGTCTTTCTAGGCATATTGCAGAGTGAGAGAGGGTGAGAGAAGGAAAGAAGATCATTGTATACCACTATAGTGTGTATCTTTGATTTTCATAGTGAAACTCTTGCTGATTGCTCTTATGGACATAGGCTTTACCGAACAATGTAATTCCTGGTGTCGTTGCTCTTATCTTTGCTTTCCTTATATTGCTATGGTTGTGGAAGTATTCTGTTTTACATCATTTAGACTGTTGCAAGTGTACAACAATATTATTATTTCGTTGTGCATTGTTTAAGAGGCGTTATTTCATAACAAATGGTATCAGAGCGACATTGTAATGCCTCTGCATTGAAGGATCTCTTGGTGCAATAAGGTTTGGCAAAAGTTTTATACAAAATTCAATCGAATAGCATGGATGCTGCGACTTTGAATGAATTAAGAGCAATCATTTGTCTTTATTTGGCTAATGACATGTTGTATCACGCCATGGATGAGAATTCCCCAACATTAGTTTGGCGAAAACTGGAATTCTGATATATGTCTAAAGGTTCGTCAAAATCTACAAGTGTAGTGAAGGAAGATTCAGAATGTAGTGATAAAGATATGCTATGTGTTTCATTGGGTTTGGAGTGCCTCACGGGTAATTCTTGGATCTTAGATACTAGATGCTTTTATCCTAGAAAATGGTTTGACATTTATAGGTTAATTTATGCTGGTTGTATTTTTATGGAAAAATGATATTTCATACAAAATATTTGTTATTATAAATGTCAAAATTAGAATGTATGATGGTGTTGTAAAAGCCATATGTGATGTAAAACATGAATAGGGTCTAAGAAAGAATGTTATTTCATTGAGTATTTTAGACTGTAATGGATATTGTTACAAGTTTGAAAGTGGAGAAATGAAAGTGTGTAAAGGTGACTCGATAATAATGAAAGGAGAAAAAGTAGCGGGAAATATCTATGCATTGCAGGATGTTACGGTTGTAGGTGGAGTTGCAGCCATTGAATCTGAGTCAGAAATCTTGTGGCATATGCGGTTAGAGCATATGGGTGACTACATGAATGCAGATGTTTGGGGACCGATGATGATAGCATCAGGGGATAAACATATGTATTTCATGTGTTTATCACGAAGGATCTTGGTGTACTTCATGTAGTGGTTGAGGTGGAGAACCAGACTGAGAGAGAGATTCTCAAGTCAAACATTGGGGCTGAGTACGTTGGTTTTGTTCAAGGATTTTTGTGAGTAGGGAAAATCATATGCAAGGCTTGTAAGGTACTTATTGGTAAAGTCAGTGAATATGATGCGTTTCTCTTGTGATCGATCGCCAACGGTATTGCTAGATGGGAAAGTTGTAAGTGAATTGTTGGTAAGTCTTGCGGTAGACTACTCAGTTGTGAGTGGATGTCCACTGGTGCATTATTCTAATGATGGAGGATCTAGGTTTGGTGTTATGTTTGGATAGTACACATTTCTGGTGTATAAGAAAGAAAGGTACAAATTGGGTGATCTTGTGGCAAACAAAGAGGTGATTGAGGACAAATCTTTTTTTGAAGCTATAGAGTAGCGTACTCAGGTAAAGGAAGAGAAAAAAAAATGCCAAAAAACTGTGGCAGTAGCAATCATGTTATTCAAGTGGAGTTAGGGACTTAGGGCAGGAATGCAGGGAGTTCTATCTCGGGTCAACAGTATCACGGTATGAATGAATATGTGATGCAAGTGGAGCAACAGACTTGGGGCAGAGATGACATAGTTTATATTATAGGGAGTTTTAGTTCAGGAGACTAGCAGAATCACGGTAGGCCCATGTGCATTATCAGACTACCAATCAGGTATAAATTTGACACTGTGGAGTTTTATGTATTCATTACTACCAACAGCAAGGTTTCTACTATTTTTCAAGTTCCAATGCATGACAAAAGTAAAAATAGAAGGATAAGTGTTAGGGTAGAGAAAATGGATATTGCACATGTACGAGGTGTGTGAGTTAGTGAGACTTCTAGTGTGGAAGAGGGTGATAGTATGCAATTGAGTGATGTATCTGTTGTGTGCGAATGACATGTTATTAGCTAGAAAAGCTTTAGCTGAGGCTAATCAGTTGATAACTCTGTTGAAAGGTTTTGACATGAATATGTTGGGTATGACCAAGTTGGATCTTGGTTTGCTGATTCACATGGACAGAACTGCAAGGAGATTATAGTCATCTTAGGGTTGTTTTGTAGACAGGGCTACAGGGAGATTGGTGTTATCTCAGGGTGGTTTATGGATGGAACAGCAGGGAGACTTTGTTTGCTGTCTCAAGGGGGTTCTATGGAGAATCAATATGGAATGTCTACCGTTCGGTACCCAAGGACGGGTTGTGATGTCCAAAATATGTTAAAGGTTCCTCATGATTGTGCAATAAGGTGTTTCAGCAAGCAACAAAGTGATCCCTCAATTGTTAGTTTTGTTAAAGATTATGTAGGGGGGCTGTGGTGATATAAGGGTTATAGTAGTGTTTGTGTTTACTGTTGTGGGAAGGTCTTATTGGAAGCCTAGGGTGATTACTTGGGGTGTTACGTTTACAACTGTATCGGGGTTGATGGAAGAAGATGAAACTGCCATCGAAAAGTTCAAGTGGCATGGTTTGGATTTGGTGTTTGTCTCCATGTGCTAGAAGGGAGATGATCCCAATCGAACGTTCTAAGTTCAAGGTGGAGCAGTCATATATGTTTTTCAGGTTCTGCTAAGGGGCATATAATCGCCAAGGTGGAGATTGTTGTGTTTGTGTGGGTTTTATACTAGGTGGGGTTCATAAATAAAAGAAGAAAGCCATATGGGTGTGTTGTGTAGTATACACTTGTCGACGAGTGTGTCTCACTCGTTGAAGAGTAGATACCGAGAGCCAGAAAATCTAAAAAATTCAGGAACTCATCGACGAGTGGGACTCACTAGTCGAAGAGTGGCTTTCACTCTTTCGTCGACGAGTGCCCTGCTCGTTGATGAATCCTCTTGGGGGCTGCGAGAAAATTTTCAAATTTTGAATTGGAACGTCAGGACGATTGGGCATTCAGAGGGAAACCTTCGAGGGGTTGTTAAATATGTCTTTCTGGGCATATTGTAGAGTGAGAGAGGCTAAGAGAAGGAGAGAAGATCATTGTATACCACTGTAGTGCATATCTTTGATTTTCATAGTGAAACTCTTGTCGATTGCTCCCGTGGATGTAGGCTTTGACGAACTATGTAATTCTTACTGTCGTTGCTTTTATCTTTGCTTTCCTTATATTTCTATGGTTGTGGAAGTATTCTGTATACATCATTTAGATTGTTGCAAGTGTATGTTTGATCATTTACAACAATATTATTATTCCGTTGTACATTGTTTAAGAGGCGTTATTTCACAACAGTGCACTACTGGATTGTTTCAGCATTCTAGATGATTGCACAAAGCAGTTTTAGAAAATAAAGGCACACGTCTTTCTATTTATCTCCAAATTGTGCACCAATTGATGCATTGGAAAGAAGTCTCTACGGAGGAGTCCATAAGTGTGCTTGATATACATAGGTGAGCACCAACTTGACCCAAAAGTTTAAGCCTATTGGATGTTGGGCCCAACCATGTACATAAGCACCCATCATTTACTCACTTTTTCCAATGTGGGACAAACTCACAAGTGGAATTCTCAACAATCTCTCCCTTACTTGTGAGTTCAAACTGCTCCCCCTTGAACGAAAGCTCCACCACTTGTGAGTTCCAACTGCTCCCCCTTGAGTGGAAGCCATCTTTTCTTTCATTAGACTAATTCTCCAATAGTTTGCTCAAGTGGGTCTTACCATTGCGTCTTACGTGTCTTGAATTGTATTCCAAGTGGGCCTCCAAACCAATCCTACCTCCCACGTCTTTGGCCCTATTCGGATCCATCTTGGTAGTTTGGACGATCCGTTTTAGCCTTGATCACACACTTCCACACCCAGAGTTATGAACCATTGACTCTAATACTATTTGTTAGCACCAAAAGCTTAAGCCCTTTGGATCTTGGGCCCAATCATGAATATAAACACCCATCATTTACTCACTTTTTTCAATGTGGGATAAATTCGCAAGTGGAATTCTCAACAACCTTGTAGATTTTTCCAATGGCATCAAACAAAACTTGGGAAAGTTTATGAGATGAATTAGATTTTCCCATTAAAGTGTACCTAAATTGTTTAACTACCACACATGATTGCCCAAAGTAGTTTTGGGAAAAATAACTGTAAGTAGGGGTGTAATCGGTTCTATTCGGTTCAGTTTTATTCCAAATTGATAATATAATCAAACTAATTGGTTTTCAAACTACATGAATTGAAATCGAACCGTACACTGATGGTTTATTTAAACCAAAAATCCTTTTTTTTTTTTTTTTTTTCCAGTTTGGTTCAATTTTTTTCGATTATTAAGACAAAATTTATAACTTTAAAAAACCCTTACTAGGGTGGGCCAAAAATATTAGGTCAAAAATAAAATATTTTATGTCTAAAAAAAATGAGTTTTGAATAGCAACCCACAAAATATTCAAATGCCCAAAACAAATCAATTAAAAGACAAGCCTAGCCCATAACTTGAGTACAAAAGCCTCAAGCACCCAACCCACCCATGGATTTATAGAGGAAGGATTTCCCTTATTTCCTTTAGCTTATGTGGGACAATGGTCCCTTTCCCTTTAAGCTCTCCAACTCCCATCTCCAATTCTCTCACTCTTCCCTTTTTAGTTGCCTCACATTGGAAGAATGGAAGTGGGTGCTATGTGTATATATATATAATATGCATGTAAAATTGGTTATTTATATAAAATTGATTATATATATACATATATGTATGTGTGTGTGTATATATATATATATATGTGAATATATTTATATTATTAAAGCTATTTTTATAGTAATCAGTTTTTCGATTTTTTGGTTCAATTTTTTTATAAAATTGAAATCGAAAACGAAA
The DNA here is from genome assembly GCF_029873635.1 of Malania oleifera. Classification (NCBI taxonomy): domain Eukaryota; kingdom Viridiplantae; phylum Streptophyta; class Magnoliopsida; order Santalales; family Ximeniaceae; genus Malania; species Malania oleifera. Next base: position 82,441,378 of record NC_080423.1, on the reverse strand, counting down.
GTCAGTTTTCATAAAATTCAAAACCGAAGACCGAAATCGAAACACCAAACCGAATTGTTAAATGGTTCGGTTTTGGTCTGATTTTTAATTTTTTGGTAAATTTTGTTCACCTGTAGCATAAGTCTCTCAGTTAAACTCTAAATTGCTCACTATTTGATGCTCGAAAAGATAATTTATAGATCTTTTCAACAATAACAGAGTTTAATTATGAAACTTTCTAATCTAAATCAATTTTTCTCACAAAAGGCACTATTAGACACTTTTAAGTTATTTACTTTTAAAGTGAGCCCAATCGTTTGATTAGGTTTTATTGTCATATTAAAAGAATTCCTTGCAACGCATGCCTTAACACAAAATTTTAAGAAATGAACTTGAGTTAATGGTGCTTAATCTCCAACTAGGAATTCAAACCTTTTGATCTCGGGCAATTTATTTAAATGTCTAACATTGCTCATCTTCCTATCATATCAAAATTGCTCATATAGTTTAAAACGAAAAAATTCCAATCGCTTGAGGGGGGAGTGGGAGTCCTTGCTAGCCGCTCCTTACATCTATCACAGCTTGTTTGGAAGGATTCGAATGACTTGTAGGAATTAAATTTTAAATTTTTAAAAATAATATTAAACTAAAACTAAGAAAAAATAATTTTATGAATGAATAGAACAAAAAACATTAAATTAAGTTGGATAATTAATATATAAATTCATACACGTAATAATTTCCAAATCCCTACAAATATTGAATGCATCTAGAAAAAGTTTTTGAACGGTCTTAAGTTACCCATCATGATGATATCACCCAACGCCTCAAAGCGAGACAAGCACAAAAACGAGAAGTCAAGATTAAAAATATAAATAAATAAAATGAATGCTTGCCTGAGGCGGGGCACGTGACTGACGTCAGTCAAGTATGACGGGCGGACGCTGCCGCGGCAGTTTGCTTCTAACGAGAACGCGGAGAAGGATAGAAAGCAACGGAGAAAGAAAGACTGCGTTCTCGTCTGGGGAAAAGAATTAAAAAAAAAAAAAAACCATCGAGCGAGGGAGGGGAGAGGGAGAAAATTCCTCCGCTCAGGCGAGATATCCGACGCTGCTGGTTTGGTAAGTCCTTCATTAAACCCTAGTGAAGTCTCTCTAATTCGCAGTAGTTTTGCTTTTGCGCTGGGCTGGGCCTTGAAGCTCTAGCTTCATTCAATGGATTGGAACTCTGATGAGACCATCTGCTTCTTCCATTTACCCTGCGATTGGACGGACTTCATAGTTCTTGCTTCTGTAAATTGGTAGTTTTACGTGTGTGAAATGGCCTGTAGGATTCGAATTAGTTTGTTTTGATCCCCGGATGTCCGGTATGACGTCTGTGGAAGTGCCCAACACCTGTATTATTATGCTTATTCTCTTGAGGAGGTTCTGGAGTTGGAATTCAATTCATCAGTAAAGTTGATGACGCTAGAAGCTTCGCGCTGTTGCCTTTACACCCATTTTGGTTTTTTTTTTTGTTAGGTCATGGGCAGCTTCTGCTTCCCAGTGAGTTCATTTATGTCCTTTCTTTGTGTTCTAGTCTTTTGCTTCCCAGCGTATTATAATTTCTTTTCCCTATTTTTCTGTTTAAATTCATCATACCAACATTGAGTTTCCTTATACATATACTACTACATTTTTTTGCAAGTTACCAAGCCCTGGTTGGTTTTGTGGTTTGCAGCTGTATGCAGCAAGTTTTCATCCTCTACCTGTCCAGGTAAGGTTAAGGTCTTTAAATGACAGGGCATGCGTTTTTTAAAAAAAAAAAATCATCGGCTAAAGTCAGTGTTGTGTTTAACTTTGCACTTTGGCTGGTTGGATAGATTGCTATTTGCCTTCTATCTTTTTCTTCTCTCCCATCTACTAGCAAAATAGGCTCAAGTAAACTTTTGGCTTGCAACAAATTGGGCCCATGGACCTCAATAATTGCCTCTTTGTGGTTTTTGAAGGATGGAGAGGCTAAGGATTCATGGCCCCGCCGCGCGGGGGGGTGGGGTGGCAAGAAGGCCAGTTTAGATTCTTGATAAAATAATTTCCTAGCCTAAAGAAGAAAGCAGTGGTTGAGGCTGAGTAGGCTAAATTGCTTTTCATACTCTAGTTGCAATTGCCATTTTTATTTTTTGGACCTTAGAGCTTAAATTGCTCTAATGTGTATTGTTATGTTGATTGCTCCAATGAGAAGAAGAACTCCTTTTTGCCAAAACTCTAATATGATAAGCCACAACACCAAATTGACTTGAGAAAAATCACCCTATTCCAAATTAAACTAGCCCTCTATTTGTTTTGCTAGAATTGAAGTGGCAAAGGAATTGAGGTAGGAATGAAATCAAGGTAGGAATATAATCAAAATTGGAATGTAATTATTGCATTTGGTTAGTAACTGATATAACCTAAAAGAGCCCCCAACATTAAACTAGACAGTAACTTATGCAAGACCAAACAAGGGATCAATAGAAAGGAGGTAACATCCATTAATTAAAGTAAGGGATTAGGACCCCAATCTTTACTCCCTAGTAACATATCCATAGCCAAAGTGTAACTTCTATGATCCAAATATATATCCATTAGTAGGAAAATCAATAAGAAGGTATCTTGAATTCCAATAAAAAGGACCCCATAAGGAAGGCACGGAGTGATCCCCCTAGAGTACATCTTGGGTGCTCCAAGCTGCTTTTCTCTGATTCTCGGTAGGTGATCGAAGTTGTGATTGATCTAAATTCTTCCAGAAAAATTTTAGCAGCAATAGCTAGCGCTGCTTGTGAAAACTTGGAAGGATTTCTTTCTAAAACTCAATCATGGCAGCATCACGCAATTCCGAGTCTGAATCCATTGTTGGGGATCAATTGCTCTAGTCGGTTCACTTCCCACCACTAGACAATTTGTCGCAAATTGTGCCTTTAAACTAATTTCTAGTTTGGAAGGTAGAATACATGTTTAGCATGATTTTACAATAGAAAAATGATCCCGTGGAACATGGCCCCGGGGTTGTATAAGCTGAAACGAGACCGAAGGATAAGCGGTGGTACCACATGAAGCAGCCTTAAAATTTCAGATCTGATGAAGAAAGTACAAGGAGCAAACAGTGTCGGCATTAACGAGCAACGGTCCTGGGAATTTGAATAAAAATTCAAGAAAATTGATCAACTAGAAAAGTTGGTGAAAGAAGCAACCAACCCTTAATGGGGGAAACCTCAGTTAGATCTTCCGATCCCTCCTTTACGAAAGAAATAATGGAGATCCTTTTGCCCAGCAAGTTCAAAATGCTCATTTGATGAACACCGCTTATGAGGCAACAAGAGACGAGCTTTGCTTGGTAGAAAATTGGCCCATCTGATGAGCACTGCTCATGAGACCCAAAAATGTCCATCTGATGAACGCTGCATCGCTTATAAGGCAACAAAAAACGAGCTTTGCTTGGTAGAAAATTGGCCTATCTTATGAGCACTGCTCATGAGATCCAAAAGTGTCGATCTAATGAACACCGCATCGCTTATGAGGCAACAAGAGACAAGCTTTGCTCGGTAAAAAATTGGTCCATCTGATGAGCACCACTCATGAGGCCTGAAAATGCCCAACTGATGAACACCGTTCCTGAGGCAACAAGGCACGAGCTTTGCTGGCAAAAAATTAGCTTATCTGATGAGCACCGCTCATGAGATCGAAAAATTCTCATCTGATGAGCATTGCTTATGAGGCAACAAGAGACGGACACTGCTCAACAAAGTATAGACCCATTTGATGAGTAGTGCTTATAAGGTTCAAAAGTGCTCATTTGATGAGCACCGCTCATGAGACAACAAGAGATGAGTTTTTCTCGGCAAAAATTTGGCTTATCAGATGAGCACCGCTCATGAGGCTAAAAAGTGTCTATCTGATGAGCACCGTTCATGAGACTTAAAAATGTCCATTTGACGAATGCCGCTCATAAGGCAACAAGAGACGGACATTGCTCGGCAAAAAATTGACACATTTGATCAACATTGCTTATAAGACCCAAAAATGCCCATCTGATGAACACTGCTCATAAGGCAACAAGAGACGAACATTGTTCAATAAAAAATTGGTCCATCTGATGAGCACCGTTATAAGACCCAAAAATGCCTATCTAATGAGCACCGCTCATGAGATAGCAAGAGACGGCCACTGCTCTGTAAAGTATGGGCACATATGATGAGCACCGCTCGTGAAGCAACAAGAAACGAGTACTACTCAGTAGAGTATTGGCTCACTTGATGAGCACCGCTTATGAGACCCAAAGATGTCCATCTAGTGCTTTATCTGAATCTCATGATAATTGTAGGACTTATAGTAAATTCAATATATTCTCGAGCCAAAAAGGTAACTTTAAGACTCGAGAGTAGGGGGGGGGGGGGTAACTGATATGACCTAAAAGAGACCCCAACATTAAACTTTACGTTAACTTATGTAAAATCGAAAAATGAAAAGACACTAAGGGATCAATAGAAAGAAGGTAATGTTCATTAATTAAAGTAAGGGGTTAGCACACCAATCTTTACTTCCCAGTAACCTATCCATAGTTAAAGTTTAACTCCTACGATTTAAATAAATATCCATTAGTAGGGAAATCAATAAGGAAGTATCTCGATTTCCTACAGAAAGGACCCCCTAGGGAAGGCATCAGAGTGATCCTCTGGAGTACACTTCAGGTCCTTCAAGCCGTTTTTCTCTCATTCTTGGTAGGTGATCGAAGTCATGTTTGATCCAAATTCCCCAGGACAAATTTTGGCAGCAACAGTGACATAGAGTGATTGTTAGAATTGTAGTTTTAGTTCCTTCCCAACATTTGGTAATTTTTAGTAGTAGCTATAATTGAACAGAAAACAAGCCATTTTTCATAAATTCCCCTAAATAATTTTTTATAATGATATTATTATTACTTCTTGTTGTTGATGTTATTGCTTTGTTATTATTGTTGTTATTATTGTTTTTTTTTTTTTGTTTTATTATTCTCATTCTTATTGTTTTCTTCTTTTTATTCTTCTTTGGAACAGTTGAAAATGGCCGGCTTGTGTTCTTTTGAATTTATTGTTCAATAAGGGTTATACTTGTCTTCAAAAAAGAGAGTTGGGAATGAAATTGTAATTCCTATGAGGAGGAATTACCATTATTGTGAATAAGGGAATTAGCATTTTGGTCAAAATGTGATTATATCCTTATTTATGCAGACTAAATGTGTAAATGGGAATTGGGGTTTGAATTTTGATTCCATTCCAGCCCTAATTCCATGAATTAAATAGCGCGTAACTTAAGTAATGGAACTCTTGAACATTCTGGCATTACACTAGTAAAAACCACATACCTCCAAAGTAACTTCCACTTCTTCCCCCAACCCTTGCCTAAGCCCTCGAGAATCCCTAAAAGCATTCTCTAGATAGACCATTGATAATTACCCACAAATTGGATGAGCTCAAGCAACCTCTAATCCGGTTATTCCATGCTAACCCAATGCCTTTCCAAACCATCACTTTATCCAAAAAAACCCCCAGTTCACAATATTACAAGATTTCTTGAAATCTAGCTTAAAGATCAGCCCCCTCTTGCCCCTCCTCACATCCTCTACCACCTCATTAACTGCCAACACAGCATTTAAAATTTTCTATATTTGAAGAAAGCAGGCTGAGCCATAGTCACCATATCCCTCCAATTCTCTCTCAATCTCTTAGGTAAGGCAGTAGAAAGAAATAAAAGAATCTTGTAAAAGTTTGTGACCAAACTAATAATTGTGAAATCCCTCACTCTCTTTGACCTTACCTTCTTTGGTGTCAGGGATAAAAAGATAGAATTAACATTTACAATGGAATTCCTCAAAAAAAAAAAAAAAAAAAAAAAAAAAAAAAACCCAGAAAAAAAAAACATTTTAATATTTCTTGAGCATTAAATGGCTTCTCAAGCCATTGATTAGAGCTTGCACCCATGGGGCTTCAACCTAAAGCCCACAACATTAATCTTTGGGCACTCCTCTGCACACTCATGCTTACATAAACTCATGATCTCAACTCCAATATGTCTATGACCCCTACAATGCTCCTTGCATCTAATTCCAATTCCTTGATAAAACCTTTCCTCCTCCTCCCACTAGCCACTCTATGAGAACAGCTTGTAGTCGTATTACTATCTCCTTCTCTAACTGGCATCATCTTTGATTTTGGTGCCAATTCATGCCCTCCATTAATAACAACCTCCAAATCATTATAAAGAATAGCCCTTCTAGCCTTATCCTCATCTAATAAACCAGGTTCCTTCAACCTTTCCAAATCAATAATTTCAGAAAAGATAATGTTGTTTTTTGGCTCTTTGACATTCCCAAAAATCTTTGTTCCACAGTTTCAGCTCAGTCTTCACAAACTTCATCTTTTTCATCAATTTAAAGCCCTCCCAGCCCTAGACCTGGCACCCCCCACGAGTCCTTCACACACTATCGGAATGAGGGGTGCATCAACCACATGTTCTTGAATCTAAAAGGGGTGGGAACACTGCACATGGTTAGAATCTAAAAGCACTAGGCAAGTAACAGGCCTTACAAGGATTCCCTACACAACACGTGGAAAACATTTGCTTGCACGTTGGTAAACAGGAAGCTATCAATATGAGAAGAAGCCCATCTGTCTCCATGCCATTGAGGTAAAATGGCCATTGCTCGAAGGAACATCCCTAAGGCCATAGTCTTGAATAAAGAAGTCAAACCTCCTCATACTGCCCCTGCATCATTTGGTATCAGAGACCAACCACGACCTTATTCTCTATTTTAGTCCACCATTTTCTCCTCACTCTTCTTCTTTGTCCTTCTTCCTCCCCTCCTCCTCCTCTTCATTTTCTCTGTTCTAATCTCCTGGTCTGTCCCTGATCCTCTGCTACCCAGCAGCATTGCGTTTTTTTTTTCCCTCTATTTCCTTTTCCTTCTCTTCTCCTTCTTCACTTAATTCTCTCCCACAACTCTCTTAAGTCTTAACTCTCTTTCTGATTTCTGAATTCTGTTGTTGTCTCCTCTACTTGCAGCAGTTTCTGTCCAACAATTCCTCCACTCTTTCATCGTCTTCTTCCTCTTTTCTCTTTTTTTTTCATTTTCTTAATTCTCTCTCTCTCTCTCTCTCTCTCTCTCCCTCCCTCTCTGAATTGCAGTTTAAAAAAAAGGGGGGGGGGGGGGGAGCAGTTATGAGCTTTTCAAAATTTCCAGTTGTGTCTCCAGTCTTTTGAGAACCTATTTCCCTAATGATTTTTGAGGCATTTCCGTTTCCATAAAAAACCGAACCCCACAAGACCCTAGCCCCTAAAATTTCTTTTCCGTGAGCCCCACGTGCTGGCCAAACTCCTCCAGCCCCCAGCTCTTTGTTAACCTCCTGTGTTTTTTTCATGACACCACCAACACCATTGAACTCCTCATCCCCTGATCTTGCCTTGACCAAAGTTTCATCACCGGAGTCTTGCCGCCAGTGATCCATGCGCCGGCGACCTATGAGTGGGACAATACCTAAGTCTTCTCGTGGTTCCAGTTTCACAAGTATTTGCTCCGGCCATGGCATTTTACGTTTTTACTGTGATATTTTGAGCTGCAAGGAGATATTTTGTGTACACAACATATTGCAAGAAAGTGTGATAATTTGGCACGAAATCCTATAAATTGTCATTTTCAACATTGGAAATCAGGTTTTATTGCTGCATTTTGTGAATTTTCTAAGTGAATTTATTTCAATGTAGCACTACAATCGAGACTGCATGTGAATTGAAGGAGGTTCTCTAGAAATTAGTAGTCAAATTTGTGGTTTTGCATGATTAGATTGAGAATTGAGGGTAAATTGTGTGAAAGGGCTGTAGGTGATATAAAGCTGCAACGTACATCTATATATGTACTCAGCAACATGGTAACAGTTTAGAGGAAAAAGGAATGCTATTTGTTAAACTTTGGGCACAATTTCAAGCTTGTCAATACCTTTCGTAAAAGTGGAGAAAAGGTTTGCAAAATCATCATTGATGGAAGATGTCCGATGAATATGGTTTCCATAAATTTGGAACCTCACCAAAGCCTTATATGATATCTTGGGTTGATAGCCTTACTATACATGTTTTTGAAAGATGTTTGGTTCCTATCCAAATGGGTGAATATTTGGCTAATGTTTGGTGTGATATCCTACCTATGAAGATTGGCCACGTGCTCCTTGGTTCTCCTTGGTTGGATGACTGACTGTTACTAAAGGACTTGAGAACACATTTCTTCCACCATAATTGAAAGAAAATCATTTTGAAGCCCGCTCTACCAATCAACCAACAAAAAGATTCAGCCACAGTTACTCAACTTGAATACACGATGGGCAAGGAAATTCAAGTGTTTGATGACATCCAAAGTCATTTGGACATTCCTATCGTTGAGTTTGTCATCCCTGATATGTTCATTGATGCTAATTCTCAAGTGAATTCTATGGTATTGCCAATGGAACGTGGTTTCTTCTATCGCTCAAGTGCTGGACTCTGAAGAACCGAAGTTTGCTACTTTTGACCTTTCAGTATTTCAAAATTCGAGGCTGATTTTTTTTCTAACTGAGGCAGAGTTGATGTAGGACAAGATGCAAGGCCTTGGGAATATTCTTGTTGGATACTTTAAGAAGAATTGGATTGATGATTGGGTTTAGTTTGTAGTTTATTATGTGTTTAGTATTAATTAGTATATGATCATGTGTATTTGGGGGTTGTTTGCAATATTTGTTGTGTGAAAGCCATGTTGTAGACAGTTGATGTTGAATTTGAATTGGAATTGAATGCGAGTTTCCCCCTTGTCTCTTCTCTCTTCTGCTTCCTTCTCCCTTCAGTTTCTTCTTATATCTCCATGGCTGCAGATCCTTGATGCTGCCTGTCCCAGATTTTATTGAGGAGATGTTTTATTCTTCTTATATTATATTCTTAATCTATCAAATTATCAATGAACCTCTTCTTTTTCTATTAAAAAAAAAAGCAATTTTCAAAATAGGGATGATCCTTGTAAACAGGCGCTTTTTTGGTGTAAAAATGCTGCACAAACTGTTTTGAACGTCTTACTTTCTTGTCCTTTGATGAGTCACTTGTGGTATTTAGCTTGTGCTACTTTTTGCTGGGAGCAAGCAAGGTCTATGAGGCTGAACTGTGGGCTTGGAGGGGTATACAATCCTGTGGAGAGATAGGAAAAAAACCTTGTTGCTTTGATGCCTCTCATCAGTTTTTGGTTTTTGTGGAGGGAGAGAAATAGGAGAGCTTTTGTAGGCAAAGAACTCTCCTAATTTTAAATGATGTGTGAATCAAAACCTTAAAATTTGGGTTTAGTGATCAATGCAGTTTAGATATATGATTATTTAGACTTTCTTGATTTTGTCTTGCAAATGAGCTATTTTTGGTGCAGTGTTAGGCCCTTTGATCCCTTTTAATAAATATTTGGCTCTTTAACTATCAAAAAAGAAAAAAAAGAAGAAAAAAACAATTCAGGTGATGTGATGAAGAGCATATCACGTTTGCGTCTAATTCATTACTCTTACTGATTAGTTAATGGTGCAGCCACATCATAGTTTTGGGATTTTAATGTGTTGACTCAAATTATTTGTGTTCTGTATGCACCATGTGATATTTACTATTGATTGTGTGTTTATGATTTGGTGAAGGATGGTAGCATGTCATTGTTGTGCATTTGAGAGCAATGTTAGTTTCTGACTTTCTGTTTCCTATGTTGCTTTTTTGGGGATTTGGGAATCTTTTGATGCATTAACGTCTGTTGCATATTAAAATATGGATTGATAGCTGCTTCGAGTTGCAAAGTATTATGCTTCATATATTTTGCCATTGCCACCTTGAGTGGCATGCTATTTACGATTTAATAGAATGAAGTTTGAGTGTCACATTGCTTGGCATGAAGGGTTTCAATCATTTTCAGCTAGATTTTTTGGGTAGATATTATATTTTCCTTATGCATTTGAGGATGGCTTCAAAAGTTTGTTATTTGTATTCTATGCTGTAGGCTTGCCTATTTGTGAACTCTGCTCTTGGGATACTTGTGGCATATTTATTTTGCACATTGTAGCTGTTCTTGGGTCTAAATAAAGATGCTAAAATTGCCTGAGGAGCTAGGGAATCAGATTGCGAACTCTGGCAATCATGTCAGGGAAGAAAGCGAATATGTGAGATTGGTTGTACCCAGCGGACCAGGGATGACTGAAGCTGATAACTTGCAACCTCAAGCAGTAACAAGAAAGAAATCTTTCATCTGGTGGATCAAAGTCTTAATATTGTGTATTTTTACTGTTGTATTTTTTCTCATTTTCTTGAAATGGGGAGTGCCGTTTCTTTTTGATAAGGTATTCCCTCTGCTTTAATCACTCCTTTTTCAGTTTTTTCCTGACACATGCTCTATTTTTTTATTTTGTTTTGGGAACATGATGAGAACAGCATTGGTTCTATCCAGTATCCACACACCAATCTATGCCTCCCCTCTTTTGCGCATTAAGCAGGCCAGTTGATAGAATATTTATGACCGGAAAACAATTCAACTTCTCTGTGTTTAGCTTTTTAACTAATTTCTCATTTACTTTGTTGAAACATTTTGTTTTATAAATATATTCTGAAATTAGTTTTGGAATTTTTGTTGTTTGTTGTTGCATCTTTGACATCAACACCAAGTATTTACTGGTATTGCATACTAGTTTGGACAAAAGCATTGCTTCAATCCATTGACTGCGTGTTTGATCTGATAATTTACTCCATTTTTGTTAGATGACTGCTTTACTAAGCTGTTAGGTTGTGAGCCTATAATGTTTATCAAGTCTTAGCACTCCCCTGCACCTGCAGCCTGATTGCACATGGAGAAGAGGAACGAATAAGGAATAAAACCGTTACAAGAAATAAGATATTTATTAACAACCACATGATAAATGCAAGCAGCAAGAATAGAACCTAGGATCTCATGGTAACCATGATTCTAGTACCATGTTAAATCACCACTTGACCTAAAAACTTAAGCTGTTAGGTTGAGCTAACAGTGTATATGTAGCTTTAACACTACTGTTCCTATTGTATGATTGCATGTGGAGAGGTAAACAAATGACAAACAACATCCTTTATGGGCAATAAGTTTAACAAATTGACAATAATTGTGGGCTACAAGAATAGAACAGGGCTTTCTGGCAACCATGGCTTTTGATACCATTTAAGCAACCACGTAACGCTCCTTCTCGTGTACAAACTGATTGCCCATGTAGAGATACAAGGAATGAATAATGCCGTCACAAGAAATAAGTTTTAACCACATCTTAACTCTGCAAACAGAATAAAGTGCAGGACCTCTTGGTAACCATATTTCATATGCCATGTTGAATCATCACTTTACCTAAAAGCTTAAGTTGTTAGGTTGTGGGCGAGCTATGTATTTCAGGCTATCATAACATGAGATAATTTTGATGTTAACTGTTACTTGTTTCCTCCTTTAGTTTGAACTTCTCTCTCTTTAGATGTTTACTTATTTTATCCAAAAAAGAAAAAAATCAGCTCTTTCTTTCTGATTGGTTTGCCAGCAAGTTTTTGCTGATCATTTGTGACAGAGCTTTGTAAACTATAAATAGAATGGAATTGTTTGAGCAATGATGCAGATGGATGATATGATGTGGAGTTCTTGCCAAGGTCACCTATAAAATTTAACCAAATTATGCATACAAATCTTTTAATGCCTTGAATGTTAACGACAATTAGGAGAAACTAGTAGGCATATTTCACTGTTACATAACATGTATTTTTTTCTTTCATGGCTTATTTGGCATGCCTTGTGTTTATCATTAAGCACTGCATTACTTTCTGATGTAGCAATCTTGCCATGTGGTGGCAGTCAGCATAACTTTTGTCTTTGACTCCCGTGCTTTTCAAATTTCATTGTAGGTTCTCCTCCCAGTCATGCAATGGGAGGCCACTGCCTTTGGTCGTCCAGTTCTTGCTCTTGTGCTTGTTGCTTCACTGGCATTCTTCCCTGTGCTCTTAATCCCTTCTGGCCCGTCCATGTGGTTGGCGGGGATGATTTTTGGATATGGTCTTGGATTTGTTATAATCATGATTGGAACAACTGTTGGAATGATCCTGCCATATGTGATTGGATTGCTGTTTCGGGACCGAATCCATGTAAGACACTACATTTTCAGAGTGATGATGGAACAGTGGCATGGGCCCTGATCATCATTCTTTTTTTTAGTGTGTTTCATATTCCTCTTTTATTAAATCTGCAGCAATGGCTAAAGAAATGGCCTCAGAAAGCTGCAATGATAAGATTGGCTGGGGAAGGGACCTGGTTGAATCAGTTTCAAGTGGTTGCGCTATTTAGAATTTCACCATTTCCATACACAATTTTCAACTATGCTATAGTGGCAACAAGTATGAGATTTTGGCCCTATTTATGCGGATCAGTAGCTGGCATGGTACCAGAAGCTTTCATTTACATCTATAGGTTGGTTTTCTGAATTTTTCTTGATAATAATGCTGCTTCCTGGTTCCTGGTTTCTAACTTGACAGATAATGTAGAAGAATTTTATGGTGAACAGTTATGTGTTAGATCTAATCACCTCCAGAACATTTCTTTTTCTTTTGTTCTTCAGTCATATGCTTATGCTTTATGTCACTTTTTTATCAGTGACAAAGATGTCGTAATATGATGTTATTTTTTTAGCCATATGCTTTGTCTAATTTTTTATCAGCAGAAAAAATGTCCTAACAGGAACAATACTAAGCAAACCCCCGCCCCACCCCCACCCCCCACCCACAACACAAAAAGACAAAAAAAGAGAGAATGGGAGATGAAGCCTGGGCACCAAAACAACTCTAAACAGAATCAAAGGATGATCCCAACCTGCAACAAAATATAAGAAGTAAAAAATATTAGAAGCCAATCTTCTCTTTATTAGGATTCATGCTTAAACTCACTAATTGCTATAGGAGTCTGCCTGGTGTTGTGAAAGTCAAACTAAGTACATTACTTTGTGATTGTTGGTTGCTAATACACATTTCTCTCTCTCTGTCTCACAGTGGCCGGTTATTAAAGACTTTAGCAGATGTTAAGTATGGGAAATATCAAATGACTCTGATCGAAATCATATACAACATTATCTCCTTTGTAATTGCTATCATCACGACAGTTGCATTTACCATCTATGCAAAGAGAGCTTTAAATGACCTTAAAAGTTCAGCAGCTACTGGAGAAGAAGTCTCTGCTTCTGATCCCTGCAATTTTGAGATGGAGAAGCTTCCACTTGAAAGACCCAAGCATCTGGGCTTTTCATCCTTCTTGTCATAACACGGATACATGTACAATGGTAAGCCCTGTAAAGTGTTTAGACATAGTGTAGGTCTTTATGTTTGATATTTGTAATTAGAAAATTGGAATCCTCGGGTTACAGAAATATATAGCCATTAATTACATATTTTGTCATTTACTTGTGTCTCAATGTTGAATTCTATATAGTGTAGTGATGAGCTGAATCTTGGACCATGTTTATGGAATAAGGTGCATTACTTGCTTGGAGTAAAATTTTTTGGATGATTTTTAGATGTTTGTGGAGGTAGCTGTCTTAAATGACCATTTGGATGTGGGAAAAAGTTCTTTGATTTGAATTCAACAAGGCTTGTTTAAAGAATTAGGGTTTGATGGCTTCCAATCATCTAAAAAAGGTCATGCCAATATCAAATCATATGTGCCTTCCTTTCAGGGTTTGAGAGATGCTTAGTCTGCTAAAAGTTGGGAAAAGGGTGGAACCCTTCTTCTGCTTAGAAGACACATACCTACCTACCTACCTTACCTTTCAAGTTCCACTTATAGAAATTGATATTGAAATTGAATGGGGAGCAACTAACTATATATAGCTGTTTCCAAACAAGCCGCACAGGTAGTATCATGTGATGTGGGTCTGTCATGACATGGACTCATGTGGCAGGTGAGCAGTAAGCGTAGCAGTGTTGGACATACTGTTCACCTGTCATGTGGGCTCGTGTAATTATGGGTGTACCTCATTCATCATTTTCATACCAGCACTTGTCAAAAAATTGATGAGATTGGATTTCGTAAATGTTGAATCCTGTTGTTATCAGATGGCTCAATTTGATCAGCAGGAAAAGTTGGCCGAAGTTTTTGGTCTTGTGTTTGATTGAAGTGAAAAATAATTGTTTGTTTTGGATTTTAGTTTTTAAAATAATTACAAAAAATGATTCTTTACTTTTTTGAACTATTTGGTATCACTGTCAAAAACTGTGATAACGAAAACTAAAACCAAAACTGAAAATAAAAAATAAAAACTGAAAGTCGAATCAATAATTATTTTTTTGAAACAAAAGTAAATTTAAAACTTGTAAACAATATGGTCATTTTTATTTTTGAATTAATAAAAATTAAAAACATAGTTAAAATAATAAAAGTACAAAATTATATAAATTTTTAAAAAAACTATAATGCAAATAAAATTGTTACAATAATTTAAGTTAATTATAATGTTTCAAAATTCACTTTACAAAAACAATCTTATTGTATATAAAGATTAGAAAGCAATAAATTTTTTTTTTGGGGTAAATGGATTTTTGTTATTTTTTAAAAGTTATTTGAAAAATTTTGGAAACATTTTATATTAATTATATCTTAAATTCACATGATTATTTTATTTTAATTTTAATTAAAAAAATACAAACGAATGATTATTTAAAAAAATTAATTTTGGATATTAAAATATTTCTCCAATAGATTATAAAAACAATTCAAAATCATAAAATTTTGTTTTCAGTTTTTTTCGCGAACAACTAAAAACTAGCAATAGAAAGAAAAAAGCTTGCAATATAAATAAATGATTTTTCAGAGTATATTTTTTCACTAAACAAAAGGATATTAAATTGACCTTTAAATTCATGAAAATATTTGCAAACTGGTTTATCTAGAACTGATTTTATGTTTCATCGAGACTTATTTATATAATCTATAATGTTTAGCATAACTTATAATGTAGTTTTATTTTAATATAATTTAGGGGGAAATGAGGAAGATGAAAAAAATAATGGAAAACTCTTCTAGTATCCTTGAAATAAATTTTTTTGAGTATATATGATAATCTAGATTTATCACCAAATATAATTAGTTTTAGTAATTTTGTTTATAAAAAAATTAATTATATATCTCTACTTAAATAAACTCATCAAATTAGCTTGTTTGTGAAACTAAATAAATTATAAATATGATTAATTTTTATAGTGACAAGTTTGCACATGATTCTTATGCCAATATTTAGATTAACATGGGAAAAAAATTATGGTAAATATTTCAAGAAGATGGCCATTATAACTTTGCCATTTGTATAACTAATATATAAATAATAATTATATTTTTTTAACATTAAACCTACTAAGGACATATACCTAATTAAATCCATGCTGCAAGATTTCAACAATAAAAAATTACAAAAGTCAACACTTAAAAAATTCAATTAATCGAAATAATTGAAGGTAATATGGTGTTTAAATATTAATCATTACATTATTATAGCATAATAAAAATATTACTTTTATTTTATTAATAATTTATTATTTAGATATAATAATAAAGTGTAGTGACACTATATTACAAGGGCATTGTTGTCCAATTGTCTTAGATTCAAAATGTAAGATTCTTAAAGTCGTACCTATGCCTATATTTTGTAGGAATCTTTTATTCCGAAGAATGTTTAGATGCCCAAATGTTTAGATGACCGCCACGTATAGTTCTAATGCTTGAACATACGGAGGAACAAGATGTCATGAATATATATTACATTTTTAAGAATGTTGAAGGATGTTGCGGATCAAAGTTCAACATTCCATTTGATTTGCAACATAAAATGTTGTACAATTAATAGAATAAAGTAAAAAATATCAAACAAAGAACATGAAAATGTAGGTGATAAGTTTGAATATCTTCCACTTGGTTTCATTTTATTCTTACTAACGAAATGCATTAATTTAAATTCCATTCAGTTGTGTCTAGGAGTATGGGTTTCAGACCTTAAATTTGGATTTGGATAATTGGGTAAATTTGGACAAGTCTCAATACAATTTTATATTATAACTTATCCAAATCAAATACAAATTCAAATTTAAAGCCTCTGCAAACATAGGTTTAGAATATAAATGTTGGTTTCTTAATTTTACTGATCAAGAAGCCAGTTAATTTAGGAAATAATGACATTCAAGTGAATATTTTGTGGCCAAGTGGTGCAATGGAAAAATGGAATAAACCATACGGAGTACATGAATATCGAACATTATTTTTGGCTGAGAACCGATTATTACAATAATGCATGATGAAGTATTCACGGTGGGTGGTTCATATATATATTGTTGGTTTTGTTTACCCACATCGGTGGGAAGGTTGTTTGAAGTTTTTTTTTTGTTTGTCCTACATTGTTGGGAAAGTTGTTTGAACCTTTGGGATGAAGCTGTATAAAGAGCTCTCCTCTCCATTTGTAATTACACCTCAAAGTTGTAATTTGTTTGGAAGTAGTGGATTGATTGTCGGTGCCCGAGGGCGCAAGTAATTTTGTACCGAATCTCGTAAATTCTTGTTTTGTTATTTATTGCTGTCTTTTATTATTAGTTTCTACATTACTTTAGTTTTGATTATATATTCAATAGAAATAGTTGTAGTATTGGTGTTTGACACAAGTGGAGTGCCCGACACAACAGTTGGTATCAGAGCTAAGTTAAATAGTGCCTATACGGAGGTGTTTATCTTTTAGGATCCTTAATTCCATTTTTGATGTCTAATAAAGGCCTTATTTAAGCGGCTGCTTAGAGACTATTGTGACTCAATCGCTTCCTGGAGGTCGGCCTGGTCAAAGTGGAATTTCATAAGATATACAGAGTAGACACAGTTGGGATAAGTGCGGTACTATTCATCCTAGGTTTTTTGCTTTGTTGTTTGCTATTGAATATATAGAAGATGATAGAAACTATGTGTGCAGTAGTAGAAGAAACTTTGTCCACACAAACTCCAACTCCAACAACTTCGACATCATTGTCAAAGACAATAACTAATGCTCAATTTAAGCCAGAGAAATTTGATGGTACAATTAATTTTGGTATGTGGCAATGTGAGGTGATGGACATCCTCTACTAGCAGGAATTAAATATTCCTTTGGATGATAAACCAGAGGATATGGGTGATAGAGATTGGGAAAAGATCAATCGTCAAACATGTGGTACAATTTGTATGTGTCTAGCTAAAAATCAGAAATATTGTGTTATAAGGGAGACATTTGTAAAGAAATAGTGGAAGACATTGGAAGATACATTTATGGCCAAAAATCTAGAAAATTGGCTCTATTTGAAAAATAAATTGTTTCGCTTCCAGTATTGACTAGGTATTTCGATAAATGAGCACATAAATGCTTTTAATAAAATTTTGGCTAATTTGTTAAATTTTGGATGAAAAGGTGAAAGATGAGGATAAAACCTTATTGTTACTAAATTCTCTCCCTGATGATTATGAACATCTGATCACCACTTTATTGTATGAAAAAGATAAAGTTACTTTTGATATTGTTTGTATTGCATTGATTAGTACTAAATGTAGAAAGAAGGATCAGAGGGTCCATATGGAAACAACAGAAGCACTAACAATAAGGAAACATTCTTAGAGTCGTAAACCTAGAAGGAGAAGTAAATCTTATGGGAGACCTGCTAAAGATGGATGCGCCTTTTGTCATGAGAAAGGACATTGGAAGAAAGATTTCCCTAAATTGTAGCAGAAGAATAAAGACAAGACACATTCTAATGCCAATATAGCCAAGCATGATGGAAGTGAGTCAGATTTTTCTCTTGTTGGAACATCTTTGACACATTACTTTGGTGAGTGGATTTTGGATTTTGGTTGTTCCTATCACATGCGTCCCAATAGGAAATGGTTTTCTAATTTTGAAGAATTAGATGGAGGGGTTGTTTTTATGGGAAATGATAATACTTGTAAAACAACCGAAATAGGTTCAATACAGTTCAAATGTCACGATGGAACTGTTAAAACCTTGATTGATGTTAGGTATGTTCCAAGTTTAAAGAAAAATCTAATTTCATTGGGTGCCTTAGAACCTAAAGGATTCACTATCACTTTGAAAGATGAAACCTTAAAGATTAAATTAGATGCGCCTGTGGTGATGAAAGGTACTAGGAAAAATAACTTGTATTATTTTCAAGGTAGTACAGTTATTGGCTCAGTAGCTATTGTTTTTGAGAAAGCTGCAGGTTCAGATACAACCAGGTTATAACATATGCGGTTGGCACAACAATTGTTAGTTTGTCTCAAAAACAGTATTTGAAGAAGGTAGTATAAAGTTTTGGTTCCTTATGCAAATGTAGTTGGTAGTTTGATGTACGCAATGATTTGTACAAGACCTGATATTTCACAAGCTATTGTATGACAGATGCATGTGAAAAAAATTTGCAACAATTGGCTAAGCGAGGCTTGTTGAAGGGTGAAAAGGTATGTAAGCTTGAGTTTTGTGAACATTGTATTATGAGAAAATAGGCAAGAGAGAAATTTGGCACTACGATCTAGCGAACTGAAGCCATCTTAGACTACATCCACACAAATGTATGGGGGCCTACCAAAACTGCTTCATTGGGTGGTATGCATTATTCTGTTACTTTTGCTGATGATTTTTTCAAAAGAGTTTGGGTGTATGCTATGATGAATAAAAATGAAGTGTGTGATATTTTCATTAAGTGAAAAAAATTAATTGAAACTCAAACTGACAGAAAGATCAAACGACTCAGATCAGATAATGGTGGTGATTACATGAGTAATCCATTTGTGAAGGTATGTCAAGATGAAGGTATTGCATGACACTTTACAGTTAGAAATACACCACAATAGAATGGGGTGGCAGAGCGCATGAATCGGACTTTGCTGGAGTTTGATGTATGTTGTCTAATGCTGGGTTGGACAAAAGGTTTTGGGTTGAGGCTATTAGGTATGTGTGTCATCTCATTAATTAACCGCCTACCATTATCTGCTATTGGGGGAAAAACATCCTATGAGGTATGGTCTAGAAAACCTGCTAATGATTATGATTCTTTACATGTATTTGGTACAGTTGCTTATTATCATGTTAAAAAATCTAAGTTGGATCCTAAAGCCAAGAAAGCAATATTCTTGGGTATTAGTGTAGGAGTTAAAGGATACTGTCTTTGGTATCTAGAGACGAAAAAAATGATACAATACGCAAGGAGTCACTAGTTGAAGAAAAGACCAGTGACACTCAACAACAGGTGGAGGTTGAGACAATTTTAGGAAACCCAATGAGAAATGAAATTACATGATGTAACTCTCCAGTTACAGTGGGGAATAGTGTACAAGAAGAAGAGATTTTAATCCGAGAATCTTCACAGCAACAAGAATCAATTGTTTCTCAAAGGCCAAGACAAAAAATTTGAAAACCTGCTCGGTATACTAACATGGTGGCCTATGCACTTTCAATTGTAGATGATGATGTTCCTTGCAATTTCAAAAAAGCAATGAGGAACTCTAAATCAGACAAGTGGAAAGGAGCAATGAATGAAGAAATGTAGTCTCTTCATCAGAATCAGAATTGGGAGCTAGCCTAGCTGCTCAAGGGTAAGAAAGCAATTGGTTGTAAATGGGTTTATGTAAAGAAAGAAAGATTTCCATATGCAAATAATGTTCACTTCGAAGGTAGATTGGTAGCTAAGGGCTATGCTCAGAAGGAAGGTATTGATTATAATGAGGTATTTTCTCCAGTTTTTAAATATTATTCCATTCAAATTTTGCTGGCTTTGGTTGTAAGAACCCGAACCGTGGTATGTGGATTTAATATTTGAAAGAAGGGTAAAGTGGTAATTTGGGCAAACTTCGTCGACGAAGGTAGAGTTCGTCGACGAAGTCCCTTCTGTTCTCGACATGAAATTCAGTGTCTTGTCGACGAGGAGATCCCAAGGAATTTTGGGAAAAATTTGGATCCTCGGCTCGTTGACGAGGCCACCGTCTCATCGACGAAGGTAATGGCGGACTCGTCGACGAGGACGCCAATTTGTCGATGAATTCATCCGAGTTAAAGGGTTATAAATATCCAAAAGGGTTGCTTCCAAGCTAAGTTTGCTTAAAAATCTCACACTCTCTCTCTAGAACTCGAAGCTCTCTTTCACTCTCTTGATTTCTTCACTGTTCGTCATCTGATTCGTAAATTAGATGTTACTGCGAGGATCAGGGAAGGATTCTCTACGTTTCTAGTAGATCGGAATTTCGTTTCGAGCGATTTCGAATTTCAGGCTAAAATCGAGGTAAGGCTCGATTTTCGTTTCTAATTCAGAATATGGGTAGTAGTACGAATTGTAAGCATGTATTGTACTGTGGTTTGTAGGTTTTGGAGTCTCGGTTCATAGTCTTGGGGACCATAGAGTTCGTAGTTGGAATTCGAGTTAAGGTAAGGGGATTCAGTTT
Organism: Malania oleifera; assembly: GCF_029873635.1. NCBI lineage: Eukaryota > Viridiplantae > Streptophyta > Magnoliopsida > Santalales > Ximeniaceae > Malania > Malania oleifera. Next base: position 82,420,888 of record NC_080423.1, on the reverse strand, counting down.
ATAACAGTTTATTTTCAAAATCAGGATCGGTAAGCTTGTAGGCTACGATCGTATGTATGTTTTGGTAACTTATTTGGGAAAATCTATCGGGTAAAATATGGGATTTTTGGGTTATAGTTTTTGGGAAAATTTGGGGATTTCGGGTATCATCTCTGCTTTGTTTGGAAAACCATTCGTTTTGTTTAAACTATATTATTGAGATGACTATTATCCATATTTGTATAAATTGTATACTTGGGAAAATGATATGATTTGCCGTAAACCAAATAAGTGTGGTATGTATGGTTGTATATGTCACGCCTCGAACCCTGCAATGGGACCTAAGGGTGAAAATGTAACCAACCTGTCCCTGTATCCGATAAAACATCCAAAGATACAATACAATGGATGAGGGTCTGACCTCGTGGGGTCCCCAGGCACCCTAAACACATCCAACCACAATCATATATGCAGCGAAAAAAGGTCATTCTATAACATCATATACAGTACCATACCAGAGTCTATACACGAGCCAAACACAGCTCTATCAAAACGTACAAACGGGTGCCCAACACATCCCAAAATGGTAACCCACCAAAATTATAGTCCTAGTACTTACCTAGCGCTAAATGCGGTACACCAACCACTACGCTCCCTACACCAGGACGCTAGTTCCAGTTACCCGAAGGATCTATAAAAATGTACGTACAGCAGGGGTGAGACACCTCTCCGTAAAGAAGAACACAAGTTATATCGGTGTGTGGCATTTGAGTGTTGTCATGATGCAACATACACGTAGTTGAATGCAATCCAGTACTAGTTTACACAATGCATACACGCACACACACACACACATGATCAGCAACCTGGTGTCGTCACACCCATCGGCCCGAAGCAGGTCTGCGACAATTCGGCGTTGGACCGGCCAACCTGCGAAGCACAGCGCCACCGACATATGGCTAGTCCCCGACTCCTATGGCATCATACCGGTGCTAACTGGTGGATCCACACCCTTCGGCTTGATCTGCCGGTATAGGCTCACGCCCTCAGATATAAAGCTGGACACTTTCAGTACCTGGAACAATTCGGAACCCCATTCCTACTAGCATTTCAATGGTCACACACACACCACACCCATTTGGTAATCTAAATCGTGGTTTTTCAACCAAATAAAATTTAAACAAGTCAAGGCACGACCATCCCAATATCACAGTATAAATCAACATATACGCACGGTTTTCAACAAAACTAGGGATGCAACCCGTCGCTCCCTTTTTCTCAAAACTGTAATAATGAAAAATCCATAGTTTTCCCCGTTAGATCCCCCCAAATGAGTAGCCAAAACACACACAGGACCGTGAACCACAATTCCACCGAGTCCGATTTCAAAAATAACCAATATAAACATAGTTCCCTTTACCTTTTCCCCGAATAGCCAATCTCGAACTCCAAGGTCCCTAAACAACGAACTGAGTTCCAAAACCTACAAATCACAGTACAAAATATGTTCACAAGACCGTTACCTACAAAACTACCGGATCAAAATTGAAAATCGAACCTTACCTTGATTTTACGCTGAAACCCAAAAATCTTCAAAACGAGATTCTGATCCATAGAAATTGTAGAGAATCCTTCCACGATTCTCATGGTAACTTCAAATTTTTGATTCCGTCAACGATCAGCGAAAAAATCTAGAGAGAGAGAGAGTAGGGAGAGTTTTAGAGAGAGAAAGAGATATGATTGAAGTTTCTTAATGAATAAGTAAAGGAAAATGATTTTTATAGCCCTTTGACCTGGCCTAATTCGTCGACGAAATGGTGCCTTCGTTGACGAATCTTCCACTGACTTCGTCGACGAATTGGTGGCTTCGTCGACGAATCGGTGGCCTCGTCGACGAATCTGATATCACCGATTTTTTTGAGACTACTCGGCTTCTCCTCGTCGACGAGTCTCTAAATTTATTGATGAGAAGAACAAAGGCTTCGTCGACGAAATTTGGCTTCGTCGACGAAATATGCCGAATTTCCAATTTGCCCCTCTCTTATTTATTTAACCCATTTATCACGGTTCAGGTTCTTACAGTATGTAATTGTTCCAGGTATTTTGTAAAACATCTATGTGACGATTAATTACCGTACGCTGATATATGTAGGAGTGTGAGCTCCAAAATGATTCCAGGTTTTGTGAAATTGGCTAGGGGCGGTTAATTACCGTACACCGAAACAGCTATATGGCGGCTAATTACCGTACGCTGCGCCATGTACCAATGTGAAAATCGTGGGCGAGAGTGTCCGACTCTATATCTGAGGGTGTGAAATATCACTATGTATCTCGGCTGGTCACCGAGGGGTGTGAGCTACACTATATTGGCAATGTAATCACTGTGAATTTTCGAGTTTCACGGAGTAGTTGCGTATGACAATGTAATCGCTGTGAGGCTTCAGATTCATGGAGTAGTTGCATACTAGTGTGAGTTACATCATATTGGCAATGTAATCATTGTGAAGCTTCGGGTTTCATAGCATAGTTGCGTATTAGTGTGACGACACTGACCGTATATTTTGGGTATCGTATGTATTGGAATGCATTTGTGAAAATATTTGAATTGTATGGAACTGTATGGAAATGTTTTCAAACTGTATCGTATTGTATAGTGTTATGTTTTGCGTAAAATAACACTGGTATGCCACACACTGATATAACTTGTTTTTTTTCTTACTGAGAGGTGTCTCACCCCGAATGTACGTATAATGTTTTCAGGTCCATCAGGTAACCGTATTTAGCATCCTAGAAATCGAAAGTGAGGGTGTCATTAGCTACTGTTAGTGCTTATTTTATGTATGAGTTTTTGTATCCAGGTTGTCAGGATGGTTTTTGTAGACAACCAGAGTATGTTTTGTAATTATGGGAATATATATCCTAGCTTTGCATAGAATGGTACTGTACATGTATAGAAAGACCGTATTTCGCTGTGTATTTGATAAGTGTGGATATGTATGTTTATGCTTTAAGGACATCCGTGTACCCCACGGGGTCATACCCTCATTGGTATGGTGTTATGTATGTTTTAATTGATACAGAGATAGGTTAGGTTACTATATTCACACCTGGGACCTATCTGCGGGTTCGGGGCGTGACATTGGTAGCTCAATTTGATCTTGAACTAGTTCAACTCGACATAAAAATTGTATTTTTACATGGTGATTTGGAAGAGGAAATCTATATGACTCAGCCCAATGAATTTAAGGTTGCTGGCGTTAGCCTTACAAGGCTTAAAATCTTGTTATCTTATTTTGATGCTAACAAACAAGTGAAATTTAATGTGATTGTGTGAGTAATGATATTTCAGGATTCATATATGTGAAAGTAAGGTCAAAGTGCCCACAAGGATCAAATATGATGGAAGCAAGGTCAAAGTGCTCACAAGGATCAAATGAAACTTAAATGAGCCAAGACATGAATTACTTGTTGAAGAACATGAGGACATGAATAAGTTGTTGAAAGCCAAGGTATATCAAAGTCAAAAGATCCAAAGAAAGGCAAAGTAAGAAAGCTTAAAGAATATGGAAGTTTGAAGAAAAGATGGATTCAATCAAAGGACAAAGCATGAAGACTCAAGAACTTAGAATGTTAATATTTTAGAAGTCTCATGTAAGTGCTTTAATGTTTAAAATATCATTTGAAATATTTTGAAACTCTTAGGTTAACTTCTTAGACCTAGATACTTTTTAAAATACCTGAATAATATTTTATAAGGTCAAAAATTATTTTAAAAAGGTTAAAATCATTTTTGGAATAAAGAGCACCAAAAAGAGTTTTTTTCCCAAATGCTGTCAGTTTTTATACAGCCGCATTGAGGTGAATTTTTCTCTATCAAAAACTCATTATTTTAAATAGTGATAAACATGAAAGTTGTAGGATTTTCTCTTAGCTTTTGTTTGACACCAAGACTATCTAATTTGGAGTTATACAGAAAAAGTTATGGCCAAAACACTAAAACGGGGTCACTATTATCAGACATTTAAAAATTGTTCAACGGGCAAATTTTTAAATTCCAATGTTTTAAATTATAACCGTTTGAACCTTAAATATTCTAATAAATAGGGAAATTCTTTAAGGAAACTTTTGCAAGTTTGAAAGCCTATAAATACATGGTTTTGCAAAGCAAATAAAAGACTAAGAATTGAAAAATCTGTTTTGAGAAGCTAAAAATATTCTTGTTCTTCCTAAGTTCTCTTGCTCACTCATTGGAAAATTCTTTTGCTGAGAACTCTGAAGTGTTGATCCTTCTTCCTTTGAATTCCTACTGCTAATCCTCTTCTAAGAAGGATATTGGTGAATTCTACACTTGAGCTTTATTCTATTTCCTATTGATATTTTACATTTAAGTATATAGTGCTGAAATTGTACTAACTTGCTCTTTGAGAGAGTATACTTGTACGCAGATTTTATTTTATGTTTCTTGTAGTTCATTGACATTCCAAGGTGTTTGGATCGTTGGCTAAGCAAGGGGATATTGCTTAGAGAGGCAGACTCTAGCCTTAACCAAGGAGTGTTGTAATCGGTTTTGTTCCACCCATCAACGGAACAGGTTTAGTGAATCCTTTGGTGGTTTGCCAAAGGCGAGGACGTAGGCTGGGTATAAGCCGAACCTCGTAAAAATCTCCGTCTCACTCTCTCTTTCCCTATTCTTTAATTTCAGTTCATATACAACTGCGTGGATGATTTAAATATCTAAATTATACATACTATGCATATTTGGAAATCAAGTAAACTTAAAATGCAATTTTGATTTGGGTTGCGGAAACCGAAAGGGAGTACGTTGGTTACACCATATCTTGCGGAAACCATATGGGAGTACGTTACTTGGTTAACACCCCAAAGATAAATTTACCAAGAGTTTATTTGAATTCTAAATATTTGGAAAGAGTGATTGGATTTATTTATACAGGGCTTTACTTCAGTAAGCATAAATTATAATTCATAATCACAGGGCTTATATAAACAAATAAACTATCTCAAGATCTTATATTACCAAATTGCTGAATACTTTATATCTTGGTTTGGTTGTTTGTTGTTTAACTTGTACTTGGCAAATAAATTGATTGTTTGCTTTGAAGATTGTGTTTAATTGATTGGATAAAAGAACTAAGTTCTTGATTGATTAAGGAATTAAAAAATAAGTCAAGAATTGGTTAAAATAAATAAAAGAAGTTTAAGGTATTTTAAAAGGAATTAAAAGAAACTTTTAGAATCCAATTCACCCCCCCTCTTGGGAAGCTATTCCTAATATCAGCTGGTAAAGAAAATTAGGTTTGCAAACTGTGAAAATCGTTGTATGGTTTAAAAGAGTCTCCAAGACAGTGGTACAAAAGATTTCATCAGTTTATGATTGGTCACAAGTACATTAGAAATAAACATGATCATTGTGTTTATTTTTGCAGATTACAAAATGGATCTTTTATATATTTACTCTTGTATGTTGATGATGTGTTGATAGCTTCAAAGAACAGGGAAGAAATCAACAAACTGGAAAGTCAGTTAAATCAAAAGTTTGAGATGAAAGATCTTGGTGAAGCAAAGAAGATACTTGGCATGGAGATATTCAGAGACAGAATGAGAGGAAGAGTTAGTTTGTCTCAGAAACAGTATTTGAAGAAGGTAATACAAAGTTTTGGCATATCTAAGCAATCAAAACCAATTAGCACTCCGCTTGCTTCTCATTTCAAACGTAGTGCATCTTTATCTCCTAATTTAGATGAGGAACATAAGTATATGTCACAAGTTCCTTATGCAAGTGCAGTTGGTAGTTTGATGTATGCAATGGTTTGTATAAGACTTGATATTTCACAAGCCATCAGTATGGTGAGCAGGTATATGCATGATCCGGGTAAAGGACATTAGCAAGCTGTGAAATGGATTTTACGATACATTATGAGTACTATTGATGTTGTTATAGTATTTGAGAAAAGTAATACTATTAATCAATGTGTTGTTGGATATGTGGATTATGATTTTGCAGGTAATCTAGATAAACGTCAATCAACAACTAGATATGTTTTTACATTTGCTAATGGTCTAGTGAGTTGGAGGTCTACCTTACAGTCTACCATTGCTTTGTCTACAATAGAAGCAGAGTGCATGGCAACTTCAGAGCCTGTTAAGGAAGTTATTGGTTGCACGATTTACTTGAAAATTTTGGAGTTGTTCAAAAGCACATTGCTATGTTATGTGATAGCCAGAGTGCTATTCATTTGACAAAGAACCAAGTGTGCCATGCACAAACGAAGCACATTGATGTTCGATTTCACTTTATATAAGATATAATTGATGAAGGCAAAATACTTCATCAGAAATGTAACACCTCGAACCCAAAACTAGGGTTCGGAGTATAATTTGAATTAAATATCTGATACCACCTCGTGACGCCTCGAACCCACCACTCGGGTGCCACGTGTTCTATTACATGTACTTGGCTCAATATTAGTTACGCAACGGAAATAATATCAACTCTTCAATAATACACCAGACTTTCTACATCTATATAAATCTTAAAAACATAATCCAACATCCAGTATTCATAACATTTACAACTTTGAAAACATAAATATATTACAACTCCAAATATTATAACCAAAGTTATACCCTCTAACTCAAAAACGCTACAACAACCTCGACCTCACTAAGCTAATACCTTGGACTCTACATGTCAAGCCCCGAACTCAAAAATAGGACCCGGAGGTGAATTTGAGTAACCTAACCTGTCTCTGTATCAATATAAATGTACATGATACAATACAATTAGAGGGTTTGACCACGTGGGGTGAATGGATGCCCACATACATACATACATTTATCCATACTCATCCAAAATACACAGTGGAATACAGTCTTTTATACATAAACAGTATCATACCAGAGTCTATACCATACAAGGATACACATCCCTACGAATACCATACATACTACAGGCATCTACAAAATCCATCACGACCACCCGGTTGCAAAAACTTGTACCTATCAAGCACTAGTAGTAGCTAAACGACATCCCTCGCTTCCGGATGCTAAGATGCTAGTTTCGGCTACCTGAAGGACCTGAAAAATATTTATATATATTCGGGGTGAGACACCTCTCAGTAAGGGAGAAAGCAGGTTATATTAGTGTGTGGCATACTAGTGTTATTTTACTTACTTCATAACACTATAAAGATACGATACAGTTGAAACATTTCCATACAGTTTCATACATATACATACAATTCCTGTATTTTCACAAAAACCATTCTAGTACATACGATACCCAAATATACATACATACAAACATACGGTCAGTGTCGTCACACTAGTTCGCAACTACACAAGGTCACCTCGTCTCACAGCGAATACATTGCTACATACGCAACTACGCTGCGACGACCGAGGCCCAATAGTGATTACATTGCTCCATACGCAACTACACAAGGTCACCTAGTCTCACATCGATTACATTGCTACATACGCAACTACAATGCAATGACTCAGGTCCACAGTGATTACATTGCTACATACGCAACTACACAAGGTCACTTGGTCTCATAAAAATTGCATTACTGCACACACAACTACGAAGCGACGACCTAGGCCCACAGCGATTACATTACCACATACGTAACTACATAAGGTTACCTAGTCTCACCACGATTACATTGCCACATGCACAACTACGCTGTGACGACTCAGGCCCATAGTGATTACATTGTTACATACGGTGTAGAACACACCCTTCAGTAACCAGCCAGAACATACTGGTGATATTTCTCACCCTGGATATAGAGCCGGCCACTCTCGCCCACGGTAGTTAACCGATACATGGCTGTTTTACAAATCCCTGGAATCATTTTGGAATTCACGTCCCTATACATTTCAGCATACGGTAATTAGCCGCCACATAACTGTTTTACAAATACCTAGAACAAATACATACATCCATACATACCACACTTATTTGGTTTACGACAAATCATATCATTTACAATTTCAAGTATACAGTTTATGAAAATATGGATTACGATCACCTCAATAATACAGTTTTAGCACAACCAACAAATTTCCAAACAAAGTAGAGATGATACCCGAAATTTCTAAATTTTCCCGAAAACTTTAAACCGAAAATCCTGCATTTTTACCTGATAGATTTTTCCAAATAAGTAGCCAAAACATACATATGATCCTAGCTTATAAGCTTACTGATCTTGATTTCGAAAATGGACTGATATAAACTGAATCCCTTTACCTTAACCCAAAATCCAACTACGAACTCTACGGTCCTCAAAACTACGAACCGAGACTCCAAAACCTATAAACCACAGTATAGTACAGGCTTACAATCCGTACTACTACATATATACCGAATCAGAAATGAAAACCGAGCCTTACCTCGATTTTTTCCCGAAACCTGAAATCCTCCGAAACGAGATTCCGATCTGCTAGAAACATAGGGAATCCTTCACTGATCCTCGCAGTATCGTTGGATTTACGAACCAGGCAACGATTGGAAAACAGAACTAGAGAGAGAGAGTGTTGAGAGAGTTTTAGAGAGAGAAAGAGAGTGTGTTTGGGAAGCTTAGCCGCAAAGCAACCCCAAAATATCCTTATAAAGACCTTTGACCCGAGGGGATTCATCGACGAATTGGTGTCTTTGTCGACGAAGTCTTTAGGGATTTCGTCGATGAAGACAGAAATTTCATCGACAAATCCTGATATTTCCAACTTCCGCCTCTCGGCTTTTCCTCGTCGACGAACCTCTGAATTTCTTTGACGAAAAGCCTTCTACCTTCGTCGACAAAACTTGCAGAATTCCATTTTTACCCCTCTTTTACTTAATAAAGCCACACCTCACGGTTCGGGTTCTTACAATCTCCCCTCTTTACAAAAATTTCATCCTCGAAATTTGCAATCTCTCATTACAAACACATTCATACTATTACATACATACTCACTCTGAAGTGAAACCAAACTGTCACGATACATACATACTTACTCTAGAGAATACGACGGCCATTTATATGCAGTCCCATTACGATACATACATACATACTCTAGAGAATACGGCAGCCATTTATACGCAGTCCCGTTACGATACATACATTTCCTCACTTATGGCGGAGGAATACCATGATTACATATATACATGACCTCGGGAGCTTACAATACAATAGGACTCTCCCAAAGACTAACCACCAAATACAATACGATAACAGAGGATCACATACATACATACATACTCATACCACCCCGTTATCCAAATACTACTCAAAACAACTACGGATACTTCCGGAGTATTTCCGTTTCTAGTTCCCAAGAAGCTTCCTCAACCTCGTGGTTTTGCCACAATACCTTTACCAATGGCATCTCTTTGGTACGAAGCTTCTGAACTTTACAGTCTAGAACTTGGACAGGTATCTCCTCATACGCTAAAGTATCCCCAATTTCCAACTCATCATAATTAATAACATGTGAAGGATCCAACACGTACCTCCTTAACATGGATACGTGAAACATATCGTGGACCCTCGAAAGTGCTGGAGGTAATGCAATCTTGTAGGCTACCGAACCCACTCGCTCAAGTATCTCGAATGGTCTGATATAACTCGGGCTCAACTTGCCCTTCCTTCCGAATCTCATCACTCCCTTCATTGGAGCGATTGTAAGGAATACAACTACCACCGAAGTCTAATACACAAGCCCGTAACATATCCTCCAAGATCTGTATCATCCTCTCCAACTGTCCATCAGTCTGGGGGTGGAACACTGTACTGAAAGTAAGCTTCGTCCCCAATTCTTCCTGCAAACTCTTCCAAAATCGAGAAGTAAACTTTGGATCTCGATTTGAAACAATGGACACCGGAACTCCGTGCATTCTCACTATCTCATGCACATATAGGTATCCCAGTCTACTCAAAGGGTTGCTAACTTTCATAGGTACAAAGTGAGAAGATTTTGTCAACTTGTCCACAATTACCCAAATAGCATTCTACCCATGAAGTGCTGATGGCAATATAGTAACGAAGTCCATGGAAATATGCTCCCATTTCCATACCAGAATAGGCAAAGATTGCAACGACCCTGCTGGCCTTTGATGTTCAGCTTTCACCCGCTGACACGTCAAACACTGCTCCACAAATTGGGCAATATCCCTCTTCATACCACTCCACCAGAAGGACTCGTGCAAATCCCGATACATCTTCGTACTACCTAGATGTACCGTATATAGAGAACGATGGGCTTCCTCCAGAATCGTCCTTCTGATCTCATCGTCATTTGGAACATACAGTCTGGTCCCAAACCTCAACACACCTTTGTCAGAGATGTTAAAATCCGTAGCCAAACCCTGCTGCACTTTCTCCACAATCTTCGCTAACTCTGCATCATTAGCCTGCACGACTTTAATACGCTCAAACAAGGTTGGTTAGATTACCAAGCTAGCAATGAAAGCCTGATGATCACCAGACACCAACTCTACGCCAAGGCTTTCCAGATCTCGCCTGACATGATACTGAGCTACAACTGCAGTTACTTCTGCATGCTCTGACTTCCGACTCAACGCATCTGCTACCACATTAGCCTTCCCCGGGTGATAACTGATCGTGCAATCGTAATCCTTAATTAACTCTAGCCACCGCCTCTGCCTCATATTCAGCTCCTTCTGTGTGAAAAAGTACTTGAGACTTTTGTGATAAGTGAAAATCTCACACTGAAAATCATACAGGTAGTGTCACCAGATCTTCAAGGCATATACAACAGTAGTTAACTCTAGGTCATGCATAGGGTAATTCTTCTCATACTTCTTAAGTTGTCAAGAAGCATAAGCTACCACCTTATCCTGTTGCATAAGCACACACCCCAAACCCTTCAGGGACGTGTCGTTATAAATCACAAAACTCCTATCCCTCGAAGGAATGGTTAATATTGGAGCGGTAACCAGTCGGTGCTTCAACTCGAGAAAGCACTGCTCGCAATCACTAGTCCAGTCAAACTTCACCCCCTTCTTAGTCAATCGTGTCAGAGGCCTGAACAATTTAGAGAAACCCTCCACGAACCGATGATAGTAACCCGCTAGTCCAAGAAAACTTCGAACCTCCTGCACACTTTTCGGTCTATCCCAGTTGACTACAGCTTCGATCTTGCTAGGATCAACTGAGACATTGCCCTTAGACACCACATGGCCTAATAACGCGACCTGATTCAACCAGAACTCACACTTCTTCAGTTTAGCATAGAGCTTTTTCTCCCAAAAAATTTGTAGTACCAACCTCAAATGGTACTCATGCTCTTTCGAACTCTTCGAATATACCAGAATATCATCGATGAACACCACTACGAATTGTTCCAAGTACTCATGAAATACCCTATTTATCAGATCCATAAACACTGCCGGTGCATTGGTTAACCCAAACGACATAACCAAGAATTCATATTGGCCGTATTTGGTTCGAAAAGCAGTCTTCGCTATATCCTCAGACCTAACTTTTACCTGATGATACCCCGACCGTAAGTCGATCTTCGAAAAGACCTGTGTTCCCTCCAACTGGTAAAAAAGATCATCTATACGAGGCAAAGGGTAACGGTTCTTTACCGTCACTTTGTTGATCTCATGGTAGTCAATGCATATACGCATCGACCCGTCCTTCTTCTTCACAAATAATACTGTAGCTCCCCAGGGTGAAACACTAGGTCGAATGAATCCCCTGTCCAGTAATTCCTACAATTGCCTTTTCAACTCCCGAAGTTCTGCTGGAACCATCCGGTATAGAGCTTTAGAGATCGGTGCCTTACCAGGCAGCAACTCTATCGTAAACTCCACCTCACGATCCGAAGGTAAACCGGGTAAATCCTCTGGAAACACATCCGGGAACTTGCTGACCACTCGAATGTCCTCGAGTCTCCACTTATCCCACGGCAGTTCTTTCATACAAGCTAGGTACCTCTGACATCCGTCCAAGAGTAGCCTCCTCGCCTGTAGTGCCGACAGAATCTGTGGCGTCAAACGTACACACGATCCCAAAAACTCATACTCCTGCTCCCTATGAGGTCTGAACACCACTACCTTCTTACAACAATCAATCACTGCATAGCTGGAGAACAACTAATCCATCCCTAGTATGACGTCAAAACCCGACATGTCGTATACTACAAGATTCGCCGGTAGCAGTCTCTCTTGAATCACAACTGGGCAGTTTCCTAACATCTTACTATAGATCTTTACACTCCCAGTCGGCATAGTCACAGACAACATTTCATCCAAAAGTTGGGTTTCAACCCTACACAGCTTCACAAAACTAACAGATATGAACGAATGGGTTGCCCCCAAATCAAATAAAACAATAGCTCTATTTGAAAGCAATAACATGGTACCTGTCACCACGTTCCCAGCGTGTTCCGCATCTGCTGGAGTAACTGAATATATTCTCGCCGGAGTCGTGGTTGCCTGGTGGTTCCCTCGAGGCATCTGATTACTCCCACGGTTCTGGCTCTGTGTAGGCATAATCCTCCTCGGTTCTTGAAAGCTATTAGCCATGTGGCCTGACTTGCCACAGTTGTAGCAAACACCCCAGAATGGTTGACATTCGCCATCGTGTCATTTACGACACTTGGCACATGGTACGGAGGATGGATCCCCCTGAAAACTCGGCCTCTCGATGTTCTGTCGATAACCAGAGTTGTAATTCTTCTTCTTTTTCCACTGACTCTGCCTATGCCCACTCTAAGGACCAGAAGATATTGACCTCTTCCCCTGAACCTGCACTACCTCATCTCCCCGAAGGTCGGTCTCAACTATGGTGGCTTTATCCACCAGGACAAAGAACTCACGGATCTGCAGCATCCCCACAAGATGGAGGATGTCTTTCCTCAGACCCCTCTTGAACCTCAAAGCCTTCTCGTGCTCATTCAGAACCAAGTACGGTGTGAATCGAGACAACTCGATAAATTTGGCAGCATACTTCTGCACCGTCAAAGTACCCTGTATCAGGCCTGAAAACTCATCGGGCTTCGCATCTCGAGTGGATACCGAAAAGTATCTCTCAAAAAATACCTCTTTGAAGAGGCCCCACGTCATATCAGATGGACCAGCTCTCTGCCCCTTAAGCAGGCTCATTGCCGTCCACCATCGCCCTGCCTCCCCAATCAACTGGAAGGTAGCGTACAAGACCTTCTGCTTCTCAGTGCAGTGGAGGACTCCCAGAATCCTCTCGGTCTTCTCAATCCAGTCCTCTGCCACTATCGGATCGGGTCCTCCCGTAAATGTTGGAGGCTGTATGCGTGTGAACCTCTCAATGGTACACCCTGTATTAGTAGAAGAGCTCTCGCGTCTCCTAAAACTCCGCCCAATCTCTCGGATTTCCTGTCTCGCCAAACCACGAGACACTGAAGGAGACTCATCGCTTGCCATCTCCTCGGAGCCACTCTCCAAGTTATTATCCTTGGGCTCCATTCTGAAAACAGAATAGGAATCGGTTAGAATTTCTATATCGTACGCAGTTAACACAATCATAGACCTAATCATGTCAATTATTACACTCATAGGTCTAAGCCTGTCTCGTCACACCGACATGAATCCATCAATGGTCTGCCCTGCCTTTACTAGATTCGTCATTCCAGGAAAAACACGGAATACCACCGACACATTCTGATCTAGCAACAGCACAACCCTTGACCAACACAACCCATTTCCTATATCCTATACTTTGGTATGTACACATCAATACTCCTAACCAAGTCTACAAGACCTAACAACCTGGTTAGCTTTGATACCAAGTTGTCACGCCCCGAACCCAAAAATGGGACCCGGAGGTGAATTTGAGTAACCTAACCTGTCTTTGTATCAATATAAACGTACATGATATAATATAATTAGAGGGTTCGACCCCGTGGGGTGAACGAATGCCCACATACATACATACATCCATCCATACTCATCCAAAATACGCATCGAAATACAATCTTTTATACATAAACAGTATCATACCAGAGTCTATACCATACAAGGATACACATCCCTACGAATACCATACATACTACGGGCGTCTACAAAATCCATCATGACCACCCAGTTACAAAAACTCATACCTATCAGGCATTAGTAGTAGCTAAACAACACCCCTCGCTTCCAAACACTAGGATGCTAGTTTCGGCTACCCGAAGGACCTGAAAAACATTTGTATATATTTGGGGTGAGACACCTCTCAGTAAGAGAGAAAGCAGGTTATACCAGTGTGTGACATACCAGTATTATTTTACATACTTCATAACACTATAAAGATACGATACAGTTGAAACATTTCCATACAGTTTCATACATATACATACAGTTCCAGTATTTTCACAAAAACCATTCTAGTACATACGATACCCAAAATATACATACATACATACATACGGTCAGTGTCGTCACACTAGTTTGCAGCTACACAAGGTCACCTCGTCTCACAGCGAATACATTGCTACATACGCAACTATGCTGCGACGACTGAGGCCCAATAGTGATTACATTGCTCCATACGCAACTATACAAGGTCACCTAGTCTCACATCAATTACATTGCTACATACGCAACTACAATGCGACGACTTAGGCCCACAGTGATTACATTGCTACATACGCCACTACTCAAGGTCACCTGGTCTCACAATGATTACATTACTACACACGCAACTACGAAGTGATGACCTAGGTCCGTAGTGATTAAATTGCCACATACGCACTACATAAGGTCACCTAGTCTCACCACGATTACATTGCCACATGCACAACTACGCTGCGACGACTCAGGCTCACAGTGATTACATTGCTACATACGGTGTAGAACACACCCTTCGATGACCAGCCGATACATACTGGTGATATTTCACACCCCGGATATAGAGCCGGCCACTCTCGCCCATGGTAGTTAACCGATACATGGCTGTTTTACAAATCCCTGGAATCATTTTGGAATTCACGTCCCTATACATTTCAGCGTACGATAATTAGCCACCATATAGCCGTTTTACAAATACCTGGAACAAATACATACATCTATACATACCACACTTATTTGGTTTAAGGCAAATCATGTCATTTACAATTTCAAGTATACAGTTTATGCAAATATGGATTACGGTCACCTCAATAATACAGTTTTAGCACAACCAACAGATTTCCAAACAAAGTAGAGATGATACCCGAAATCCCCAATTTTTCCCGAAAACTGTAACCCGAAAATCCTGCATTTTTACCCTATAGATTTTCCTAAATAAGTAGCCAAAACATACATACAATCGTAGCCTATAAGCTTACCGATCCTGATTTCGAAAATGGACTGATATAAACTGAATCCCCTTACCTTAACTCGAAATCCAACTACGAACTCTACGGTCCTCAAAACTACGAACCGAGACTCCAAAACCTACAAACCACAATACAGTATAGACTTACAATCCGTACTAATACACATATACCGAATTAGAAATGAAAACCGAGCCTTACCTCAATTTTAACTCGAAACCCAAAATCTTTCGAAACGAGATTCCGATCCGCTAGAAATGTAAAGAATCCTTCACTGATCCTCGCAGTATCGTTGGATTTACGAACCGGGAAACGATCGGCAAACAAAACTAAAGAGAGAGAGTGTAGAGAGAGTTCTAGAGAGAGAGAGAGAGAGAGTATTTGGGAAGCTTAGCCCCAAAGCAACCCAAAAATATCCTTATAAAGACCTTTGACCCAAGGGGATTCATCGATGAATTGGTGTCTTCGTCGATGAAGTCTTCAGGGATTTCGTCGACGAAGATAGAAATTTCGTCAATGAAGCTTGATATTTCCAACTTCCGCGTCTCGGCTTTTCTTCGTTGACAAACCTCTGAATTTCGTTGATGAAAAGCCTTCTACCTTCGTCGACGAATCTTGCAGAATTCCATTTTTACTCCTCTTTTACTTAATAAAGCCACACCTCACGATTCAGGTTCTTACACTGCAATACTCTTCAAATGGCCCAATGTATTCACCATTGTTGTCTGAACGAATACATTTAAGCTTTCTTCCACATTGTCTTTCAAAATTGGCCTGAAACTTCTTGAGCATATCTGACACATGGCCTTTACTTTTCAAAGGATAAGCCCATACTTTTCTAGAGTGGTCATCAATGAATGTAAAAAATTACAATGATCCACCAATACTTTTATCATTCATAAAACACACATCTGTATGAATCAAATCTAGAATATGTTTTCTCCTAAATGGGGGATTCTTTTGAAATGCAACTCTATATTGTTTACCAGCTAAACAATGAGTACAATTCTTTAAAGAATTACCTGAGAAATTCGGAAGGAACTTTTTCCCTGCAAGAACCTGGAGTCCCTTCTCGTTCATGTGTTCAAGTATGCTGTGCCATAACTCAGTGGCCAGTGACTTCATGTTCTGTAGCATTCACGTCTCCTGCCCAGAGTTGCTTAGCTTAAGTGTAGCATAAGCTAGCATCCTTATTTCCTTTGACCACCAACAGATTCCCTTTCTTGAGCTTCCAGACTCCATTACCAAAATAGCTTTCATAACCCATGTCATCAAGTTGACCTATGGAGATCAGGTTAAGGCGTATGTCTGGTACATGTTGAACATCCTTCAGTTGTGGCTTGCAGCCAACATTTGTTTCTATAAACACATCTCCTTTACTAACAACTTTGCATTTGACTTCATTTCCCATCTTAATAAAGCCATAATCACCACATTTGTAAGATGAGAAGTATCTTCGTGTTGTTACATGGAATGATGCTGCAGAGTCAATCGTTCATGTTATGTCTTGGCAAGTGAGGTTAATGCGTCATTCCTCACACATCACGTAAGTTTCACCTTCATCAAAAGTCACAACTACACTACTTTTGTCCTCCTCTTTCTTGTCTTTGTTGGTTTGTTTTGTCCTTCCATTTCCAATAGTCCTTTTTTATATGTCCAAACTTATTACAATAATAACAGGTGAAGTTACCCCTTGATTTTGATCTGCTTTTGGACTTGCTTCTGGAACTTCCTATGTTCTTCTTGTCTCCTTAGGAATATCTACGTCTAGCCCTCTTAGTAACCATCGCTTGTCCTTAAGAGTGAGTGGGCAAGCTTTGCTTAGCTCTTTTCTTGGCTTCTCTAGTGATGCTATCCTTCATCATACTCAAGGTTACCTTTCCGTTTGGTGCTGAATTACTGTGAGCTACTACTAGTGTCTCCCTGCTATTTGGTAATGAAATTAGTAAAATCAATGCTTGAATTTCATCTGCAATAGTTAGTTCATGCTTGTTAGATTATCAAGAATTTCATTAAATTTATCCAAGTGATCTAAAACATTTTTTCCATCATATAATTTTAAATTCACAAGCCTTCTTATCATGAAGGCTTTGTTTTGGGCATTCTTTGGCTCATACATCTCTCCCAGATGTTGCCAAAGTTTGTAGGCATCTATTTCTTTGGCTGTATCGCGGATTGCCCTCAACTCAACCCACTATTTTATAGTACTAACAACTTTTCTATTGATCTAGCTTCTTCTAATCGGACTCATTTTTTTTCACTTGACATGATCCCTTTGCATGCAATGGGATCAAACATACCTTTACAATACAATAAATCTTCCATCATTGTCTTCTAGATGGAATAATTTGTCTCTATAAGTCTGATCATGGAATTGCTACCAAGATCGACTTGTACTTTCCTCCATTTAATATGCTCTGATACTGTACGTGGAAAACTACAGTAAACAATGTTGCTATAGTAAAATATCAAAAATTAAGAACAGATCTAGCCATGAAGGTGGTATCAATACTCATCAATAAAACCTACCATCAAGGGAGTATTAATACACAGAAATAAAACTTGCAGTCAAGGCGGTATCAATATACAAAAATAAAATTTGCCAACAAGGCGGTAAACTAGTAGCTCTGATACCAATTGTTGGGATATGAATCTCGCCCAAGATCAAATAACACACACACACACACACACACACACACACACACACAAATAACACACAAAATTTACGTGATTCGGCCAATTTAGCCTATGTCAACGGGAGAGGAGTAACTTCACTATATATATGAGTATACAGTGAAGGAAGAGGATGATTACAATACACTCAACTTACTCACCTTAATACACACTCATAGTGCACTCACAATTATTGTATCTTCACTCTCACTCTTTATATTCACAATAGAGAAGTACTCCTTTTATAGGAGAGGAGGAGGAGATCACCGTAGCCCAATTCTCCTCCAAAAGTATCACCATCAATTTTCCTTCTTTTTTGAATATAGTAGGTGGAAATGGTTGCACCAAACTGTAGGCAAGTATGACCACCGAATGGCGAAAAATTCTGACCTTTGCCTCCTTTATTATATGAGGCAGGCCGAATAGGATGCTGGGCTTCATGATGCTTCATGATAAAACCGTCGATGTAACTGTCAATGGTTACAATGAATATATCGACGGTTACTTTGTCTGAAACCGTCTCAACAACCGTCAACGCTTATCTTGGTTTTTATCATCGACTTTATTTCTGTCTGAAACCGTTGCAACAACCGTCAACACTTATCTTGGTTTTTATCATCGACTTTATTTCTATTTGAAATCATTGACGGTTTGCCCTGTAACTGTTGACGATTTCCAATTTGTTAAGTTAGTTATTCGTTTTCAGTGTTTGTTAGTAGTTAACTAGTTTGCCAATTTTCATTTTATGTGTATATATACATGATCTATTGATGTACATATGCGTATGCAAGAAATAATTCAAGCTGGAGATTCATTTTTTCTCTCCAAGATTTTGGTTTTCCTTGTTTGTTTCTTGCAATATATTTTCTCCTTCATTCTGACATGGTATCAAAGCAAGGTTTTCATTTTTTGATTGAAAATTTTTCCAATCCATATTTTCTTCATCATGGAGAAAACCCTGTTCAATCTTGATTTCTCAGCCTTTAAATTGGTGAGAACTACTATACGTGGAGTAGATCAATGTTGACAGCTCTCAATGCCAAGAATAAGATGAGTTTTAATTAACTTTGAGCATTAGAGAGATTTCTTAGATGCATTATGGTCTTTTAAGCCACTCTTCCTTAGTAGTGTTGTCTAGACAACAATGGGTCTCTACAATAAGTAATTTTCTAGAATAATAACTACAAAAAAGTGTTTTAGTTTTACAACATTTGTATAGAAAAATTTTTAAAAATATATTTCTTTCGTTTTCTAAATTTCAAGTATAAACATCAAAATTAGAAAACAATGTAAACAACTTATCTCATTTTTCAAAGAATTAAAAATTTTAATTTTTTTTTTTACATTTAAACAAGTTCTTACATTGTTTTGCTATCAAGCCATGCATATTAAAGTTTTTTTTTTAAAAAATACGCACACACAAATAGAATTTTGCACAATTTGAACTTGGTGCTTTCAAATCCGTCAAAGGGCATCAACCACAAACAGACAATAAACTATAAATACCCAAGAAAAGTTCACCAAGTCCTACAAACATAATTCATAAAAATCAAAGTAATGTGGTAAAAAATTCATCGTTCAGAGCATTTAATTTGTTCATTTCATGAGGTCTTGTCTGATAGAATTAGAGAGATCAATTGAATCTTAGGTATGTGGGTCATATGCAGTGCACTCAAGTTTCCATTGTACCACTCATCCAAATAATGACTGAAGACAAATTTTAACAATTCGAGGTTGTCCATTTTCTTGTTCTCAACTGCAACAAGCATCCAAAATGCAGGACTGTCCGGAAAAAAAAGAAGAAATGCAGATTTCATTTCTAACCCTCATCACGATCATGATTGAGTTCTGTAATTTTTTCCAATTTTAGAAAAGGAAAAAAGAAAATTACCATCTTACTCAAAAATCAATCCTAATGCTACATTTGGAAATATAAATTCCGAATCTTAAATTTAATACAAATTTGCACTACATCAAATTCAAATTCACACAAATTTAAATTCAAGATCTCCTGCAAACATAAGGTAATTAGAAGCATCTGGAAAGAGTCAAATATGGGTGAACCATATTTTTAGGTTGTTCCAATTCATACCCAATATGTTTTCAAGATACTACTAGCTAGCTTAAAAAAATCACATATTATGATCCACCATGTAACGTTTACAATATATCACACTATGCATCATGTTAAAATGAAAAAAAGTGTTTGTATTCTTCTTACTAACCTTTTTTTTCTTGTGGGAGCAAATTAATTAGACATAAAAATTCCTACAACCTAGAAATTTGATAAAATTTGACATTTGTTAGACAACCTAATCTGATTTCTTCTCTTTATAGTTTTCCGATTTTTTAATATGTTGATGGAATGCTCTATGGGTATGAATGTTTATGGCAGTAGAACTTGTTCCAAAGAGAAATGAGCACTTCCGTCCAACTGATGCATGGAAGTCGTGTCCGCATTCTGATCAGCGAAACCTAGGGGGAGAACGCTGATCCGTAGGTTTGGTGCCGTACTAGGGGGTCTGAAGGACTTGTTGGTGGCTGAAGTTCCTATGTAATTAAAAAAAAAAAAAAAAAAGTGAGTCTTGCTTTGTATGTGTGTGCATGCAGCATGCCAACATTTTTTTTTTTGGTTCATTGGAGATTTATGCCGAGTTTGGATTACATAACGAGAAGTAGCTGTTCATCTCTCATTCTATCTTCCTTTCAACTTTTCTAATGATTAGAACTCCAAACTTGAGGCAAATTCTAAATTTTAATCAATTTCCTTTAGGGTTCATTTAGATCAAATATTTTGCTTAGAAAGAAAAAATATAAAAGATAATAAAGAGAAAATTTATTTTTCATTATATATATATATTTTAAAAAATTATTTGAATTCGAAACGGAGACTTAAGAATGCAATATCATAGAATATCAGTGACTTGCAAATTTTGCATTTACCCTTCGCACATAAATTAAATTATCCCCCTATTTTAAGCACTGATCGACAATAATAAAAAGTTGATAAGTCACCATGGTTAGGTGGCTGGGGCTAGCGAGACGATGGACGGTCCTTGTGTTTCACAAGCTTATTGATAATGGGGTGAGTGCCGAGTGGGTTCCTTTGGATTCGCACTGGACAAAAAATTGATGCTTTTTGAGTAGCATAAACAGACAAAGACTGTACATGCATGGATCCAAATCCGCACGCATATATTTAATGGCCTCCATGCTGGAAAACAATGGGAAGCTACCCATTTAACAGAGCAACTGTATCTGCCACAGCCAATTTGTGGGGTTTCTTGGAGGGCAGCAAGCTCATTATCCCCTTAAATTTGTTTGGCATGAGCTAGCAACCTATAGGCATGGTTTGAATTCAGTGTAGGGTAGATGATCGAGATGATATTCTCTTATTAATCAGTTTGTAATACGATAGTCATGGTTGGCAACCCGAACATAAAAATTTAAAATTATTATGTGAAACAGCTTAACCTTCAATAGTGGGTAGCTCATCAGTACATGCAATGCATGCTTCCATATTATTTTTAGTGGGTTGGTAGTCTTTTGAGAAGCTTTGAGAAAGACTGTACACTAAAAAATCATTAAACCTTCTTAATTACATATTGTAAGATTTTTTATGATTATATTTCTTAAAATATTAAGAAGAAAAGACATTGACCTACCTCTTTTGAAATTTTCAGACACTTACATTCTGATTGGTGATTTTATGTACGTCAAGTAGCCAAATAGAAATCTGCAAAACTGATAATTTTATTTGTTTATTTACAGCTCACGATGCAATGAGAAGTAGTAGAAACTGTATATACTTTTACCATTGGGGCTTATAATTGAGGATGCTTCTTTTTCTATTTTTCTGAATTTGGGAAAAAAATAGAAAAAAAAAAAAGTAGAAATAAGAGAATGCTCCCCCTAAACCTACATGTGGTTGTTTTGTAGTGTAACAATGATCCTTACAGTAAATTTCTGTTTACATTATTCCATCAATGGCAATGCATATCTACTGCAGTTCAAGTTAGCTGATCACGC
Organism: Malania oleifera; assembly: GCF_029873635.1. Classification (NCBI taxonomy): domain Eukaryota; kingdom Viridiplantae; phylum Streptophyta; class Magnoliopsida; order Santalales; family Ximeniaceae; genus Malania; species Malania oleifera. Next base: position 82,398,904 of record NC_080423.1, on the reverse strand, counting down.
CATGCCAAGGACACTCTCTCATCAAGCTTAGATCAATTCTAGAAATATACACCAACAATACACCAGCACAGAAACAGAAGCATTCCAGCATCCTGAATGCCAACTTCAATTTATTTTGGTTATTTATTGGAGAGAGAGATCAGAGAGAGGGAGAGAGAGAGAGAGATGGGTAAAATGATGTCATATTTATAAAGGGCAATCTCATCATCATAATATCATTTCTCATGGTTTTGACCAACCCTCGCTCAAAATGCGAGTCGGTTGAATTTTCGAAACATAAATAAAGGTTTGTATCTTTTTGATAAACATTTAGTAAAGTTACTGTTTTTTACTAGACACCAATCACCCTAATAAATTTTTATAAAGTACTTTACAGTTTGACAGTTTTGTATTTGGCTTTTCTCATGTTAACAAAGAATAAAGTAGATCGATTGAATAAGACACGATCTTGTAGTTGTCATTGATAATAGAAAGAATATAAATAAAATCATTAATTTGAAGGACAGTTCACATAAGATAGTTTTAAATTTTTCCTGTCGCTTTGATATTGGACATGAATAAAATAAGACAATAGTATAATTCAACAATCGAAAGTTGACATGTGAATTATTGGAGGCGTAATCGCTTTTATGTTAAATGCAAGTAGGTCATACTCACATAACACAAATACATACATACAAGTTCACATGTGTGGAACATTTTTAATTAAGAACAATCACTAGTGGTTCTAATTATATCTTAAAAGCTTGGGATTTTTAAAACTTCCTTTTAAGTTGGAATGGCATGTTTCTATTTAATTTGGATTGAGAAAACTATATGAAATAATATTTAACAATCATAGAGTCTCACTCATCTCATGTCATCCAAAGGGTGGACCAAATAGAATAATATATAAAATGAAAGCTCATAATTGTTGGTTGCAAGTATAGTGCTCTTGTTGTTTAAGGGCACGTTTGCTTTGATAGCTGGATCGAGTGAGGACAGAATAAGCATTTTTAATCTATGTTTGATGCAACAACATGTATAGGTGTGAGAAAGGATTGATCAAGAGAAATGGTCTTCTTCTAAAATAAGACCAGCCAATTCCCTTCACTCTCTTGCCGGCATAGGCTAGTAGTGATTAAACAAAATTACTAACTAGAAAGAAAAACTAAGAAAATGACCATACAGCACTTTATTTATTTGTAATATTCTTTTCAGTAAGTGTTATTTGTTTGGTAACATGAATTTGGGTTGTCTATTTGAACTTAGAGATCATAAATGCAAAGGCATTGTTTGGGTTCAATTTTTAGATTTGTGAATTTGAATTTCAATCCCTGCAAACGAATCCTTAATAAAACTCCTCTAGACAATCGATCCTCTCCCCCCACCCAGCCCAATTAATCAATCAACCCTCCGCCCAAAGTTACCTTCGCATGCCTTCATGCTTGAAGTTTTTCCATTCAATTATTGCCTTCATCTCTCAAACTCACTCTTCTCGCAGGTATTGTGTCCAAAGCTTAGGCCTTTTGTGTGCAATCATAATAAATATAGTGGGTTTTGCGTAATGAAGATACAGAATATTTAAAAAGTAATAGTTGTCGAGATGAGAATGATTGGATGGATGAGTGGTATAACACTAAAAAATAAATTAAGGAGCAAACATATTCACGGTAAGTTAGGTGTAACTCTTATAAAAGATAAGATAAGGGAAGGATGACTCAAATGGTATGAACACTTGTAATGTAAGCCACACAGTATGTCAGTGAGGAAGAGTTAGTCAGTTCCCGTGGGAGGCAATAAAATGTTTAGGGATGGACGTAAAAAAACTTGGAATGAGATAGTGAGTAAAGATTTAATAGTTTTGAATATATAAAAAAAAAAATGGTTTATGCTCTAATATATTAACGAAAAAGGATTCATATAGTTGACGCCGCCTAATGAAACTTAAGGCTTACTTTATTTTTTACTTATTTTAAGATTGCAATGATTGTGCGTATATAATTTTTTTTTTTTTTTTGATGATTTAAACATAGTGGGGTTTGAAAGTTATAGTGAGTCTTTGTACATCAAAAACTTGCACCTAATCTAATTCCCTAATTGAAATTCAAAGGAAAACGTACGCCACTAGATATTTAGGGCGTCTTTGGGAAATAATAATTGTCCGTCCGTCCGTTGGCCCATAGCCACATATAGTTCCTTGTCGCTAATAATGAAACCAAATTATTTTAAAGCCTACGCCCCACCACAAGAATCTAATTATCATGCCTCATCCATGCCCTCCACCTCCAAATCATTATACTCCACTTATCAAATAAAACAAATTAATATAAAATAATTGTCCAAAATAGTATTTATTTTTAATTCTCTTAATTTTACGAAATCATTTTTTTTAAAAAAAAAGCCATCTTATTTTTTAATTTCTTGACATTTGTGAGGGAAGCTCAAAATAATAAAAAAATTCCCATTCTTTTGTATAAATATTGGAAAATTTAAAAATAATGTTTTATTTTTTTAATAATTTTTTGAAAACCAAAATGAAAAAAATAAAATAAAAATAAAATTTCTACACTGTGCATAGCTACGAGCACATTCAAAGTATATGCTCCCCAATTAGACTTGACAAAATGGATAAAAATCTGTTAATTTGAACTGAATCCAACCCTCTTAAACTGACTCATAACCAACCTGCACATTAAATGAGTTGAATATAGTTAGAACTTTTTTTATCCGCCTCTAAATGAGTCGGTTAATGGATTTAAGATTTTATCCAATGGATATATATATGCCTATCCGCTAACAACTAATAATTAAATTCATTGATAATCACATATGCTTATGCTAATGCTAATGCTTATTAGACATCAAATCAATTAGCATAAGCTCTATTGGTTAAAAAAAAAAAAAGCTCTATTGGCTAAGGTTGTAGAACCCGGAAAAATAAAATAATAAAAGAAAAGGGGAAAAGAATTTTTGGCTCAAAGGGGAGAAAATCGGTGATGGTTTTCTGCAGGGAATAGAAAACTAGCGACGGTTTTGGTTTTACCGTGGAACGTTAACAGATAAACGGTAAAAATTGGGCCAGTTAAATAAAAAATCGGCGACAAAGAAAACCGGCGAAGGTTTTCTCTGCAGTGGGTGTATTAAGGAGATCCCGCGAGTCATTTATTTTTAATCAAACCAAATTCTCTCTCTCTCTCTCTCTCTCTCTCTCTCTCTCTCTCTCTCTCTCTCATGTAAACTCATGAACCCCTTCCATTCTTCCTTCGATTCCGGCTTCGTTAAAGCCCGGATTGACCATCAGGAACCACTACGGGGTTCTTGGGAAGATTCTCTACAACCTACGTGGAACAAATTTTCAGTTTGGAGTTTCAGGACACCATCACAAAACCAAGGTAAGTGGTGTATTTTAGAGTTTTTAAATTAATTGGGAGTATTCGAAACTTGGGAAGTGTTAAATGAAAGTTATTCTAAGAGTTGAGTTGAATAATTTGGGGAAAATGTGAATTTCTAGGTTTTTGGGCTACGAATGTTGAAAGGTGTAGAAATTGGGTGTTTTAGCGAAATCTCAATAAGTTAGATAAGGGGAATAAATTATAACAATCTTTTTTTGAAAATTATGGGTTAAGAAATATGAGAAATGGAATTGTGATATTTTACCTGAAATTTATTATGATATAAATATCACATGAAAATTGTGTGGCATATGATTTATATTGAGAAATATTTAAAATGGGTTAAATGATTTACCCTAAGAAATATGAGATTATGAAATGTGAATGGAGATATGAGATTTAAAATGGGGGAAAAATGATGAAAGTGAAATTTACTGAAAAATGTATATCTACTAAGAAATGATGAATATGAGATATGATAATGTGTTTTTGAGAAATATTGAATAATGTGAAATGAGATATGTATATGGTAATATGAGATGAAATGAGTTTTAAATACTGCCATACGAATGTGATATAAGTATACTGAAAATGTGAACATTGCAATGATAATACTGCAATGAGAATAATGATATGGTTGATACTCTGGTATGTGTATTCGTTGTGGTATATATATATATATATATATGAAATGACTTCCACTGTTAGGGTTGTGTTTATGACTATGATTGTATACCTAGTACCCACTTTTGGGTTGGGTTATGTATCAGAGGTTGATGTGACAGATATGTGATATATGTGTTAATTATATGGGAAAAAAATGGTATGAAAAATCGAGGTGTCATAGTTTGGTATCAGAGTCTAGGTTGCTAGGTTCTGCAAACTTTAGTAAATAGCGAAATACAATACCAGAGTATAGGAATGGATATTGATGAGATATGAATCAATAGTTGTTAAAGGTTGAGATTATAATTTAGGGTTCTATCTTGCGACCTGGAAGCAGGAGTTCTGTGGTTGTTTCTATGTTTTCCCTAGGGTGACGACTTTTGGAAAACCATAGATACTATCGCCGGATCGTGTTTATGAGTGGTAGGATTGAATCTTGAATGGGGATTGAGTATGTTAAGAGAAATGTTTGACGCAGAATATCTTTAGGATTTTAATATGCTGGGTGTGTTAGTGAGTTATGATGATATAGTTCTAAAATGGTCAGTATGGATCTAGGGATTAGTAGTGCACATGTTCGGGGTGATGATGTAGGGCCTTCTAGTATGGGTGGAGGAGATCCTAATGTAGTACTGCGGAATGTCACCTAGGAGGTGATGTCAGAGATGACTAGGAGTTCGGGAGGGTCAAACTACATGATTGAGCAGTTCTCGTGTATGAGGCCCCCATCATTCTTTAGAGGAGCTGACCCATTTGTGGTTGAGAACTGGGTCCAGGACATAGAGGATATGATGGTAGTTCTTCTATGTACAGATGAGTAGAAAGTTTTATTTGCGCCATTTAAGTTGACAGGGGAGGCAAAGCACTGGGGAAGATTAGCGAGATTGTTGGAGGAGTAGAGACGGGACCCTGTAGCAGTGACATGGAGCTGTTTCAAGGAGATCTTTTTCTAGAGGTACTTTTTTGCTACTATCAAGAGTGTGAAGTAAGCAGAGTTTCTGCATTTGATGTAAGGATTGATGACAGTCCAACAGTATACGGCTAGATTCATTGAGCTATCTCGGTTTGCTTCGTATTTGGTACTAGATGAGGAAAGGAAGGCGAGGAAGTTCGAGGAGGGTTTGAAAAAGAGACTATTTAAGCAAGTTATAAGCTTCTGGGCTCAGACATTTACAGTGGTAGTGGATAGCGGTGATTTAGGGTGGCCTTTAGAGAGGTGCTACAACACAGAGTCAGGGAAAGAGACCTACGCCTCCAGAGGTTCAAGCAGGGTCATTGAGGGCTTTGGAGGATGTAGGATAGTAGGGGAGGTCAGGCAGTGAGAGATCAGGCTGTACAGGGCAGTCAGGCGCCCTCTTCTTGTTCCATATGCTATAGGAGACACCCGAGAGAATGTTATGTTAGAGAGGTGATATATTATTGGTGCTATCAGTCTGGGCATATGGCGAGAGATTGCCGAGCACCACCAATTGTAGCGCCTGCTTATAGACCATATCGAAGAGGTCATCAGGCACCTCAAGGTGAACAGTAGAGGAATATTGCCCCAGCTCGAGTCTACGCACTGACACCGGGGGATGCAGAGGCAGCAGGAGATGTTGTGATAGGTACAATTTCAATTCTGTCATTTAAAGCTATTGCTTTATTTGATTCAAGGGCGACTCATTCTTTTATCGCTTGGGAGTTTGGTAGGTTTTATGGGTTAGAAACACAGTAGTTAGCTGTTAGTTTGTCAGTGGCTACATCGACAGGGGCTGTGGGGATATGTGATAAGGTTCTTAGTAATTGTCCGGTATGCATTTAGGGGAGGATTTTATTAGTTGATTTTTTGGTCTTGGATATGCATGGGTTTGAGGTGATAGTGAGGATGGACTGGCTAGCTGTTCACTATGCCAATATAGATTGTCATCAGAGGGAGGTAGTGTTTAGACCTCCAGGGTTTATGGGGTATTGTGTGCGTACCCCACCACAGTTGTTGTACGCCATTCAGACGAGGCATTTGCTGCTAGAGGGTTGTCAGGTTTACATGGCTTATGTAAAGGAGACATCAGAAGGGGAGTTGAGATTAGAGGACATCCCTATAGTGAGGGATTTTCTTGATGTTTTTCCCAAGGATTAGGCGGGACTACCTCTTGATTATGAGGTAGAGTTTTCTATTGATCTAATACAGGGGATAGCGCCAATTTCGAAAGCACCGTACAGAATGACACCGAAAGAATTAAAAGAATTGAAAGACCAGTTGCAAGAATTGTTAGACAGGGGATTTATTTGGCCCAGCATGTCACCCTAGGGAGCGCCGGTATTATTTGTGAAAAAGAAATATGGGTTGGTGAGAATGTGCATTGACTACTGAGAAATCAACAAAGTGACTATCAAGAATAAATACTCGCTTCCCCGCAACGATGATTTGTTTGATTAGTTACAGGGGACACAGGTTTTCTCGAAGATAGATTTACGGTCTGGGTATCATCAGGTAAAGGTTAGAGCAAGGGATGTTTCAAAGACAGCATTTAGGACTCTATATGTCCATTACAAATTCTTGGTTATGCCGTTTGGATTGTCAAATGCTCTGACAATGTTTATGGATTTGATGAACCGGGTATTCTACCAGTACTTAGATCAATTTGTATTAGCGTTTATCGGTGACATATTGGTGTATTCAAAATGCCCGGGGGAGTATTAGGAACATCTGAGGATAGTGCTTCAGGTAATGAAAGAAAGGAAATTGTTTTTGAAATTCAAGAAGTGCAAGTTCTAGCTATAGCAGGTTACCTTCCTTGGACATGTGATCTCCAGGGGTGGTATCTCAGTAGACTCGAGTAAGATTGAGGCGGTAGTAGATTGGATACGACCAAAGAATGTGCAGAAAATCAGAAGTTTTCTGGGATTGGCTGGGTACTACCGAAGGTTTGTTGATGGTTTTTCCAAATTGTCGGGTCCGTTGACTAGATTGACTAGGAAGGGGTGAAATTTGAGTGGTCTGATGAATGTGAACAGAGCTTCCAGAAGTTGAAGCAGTGGCTCATTATTGCACCAGTGTTAACGATTCCTTCGGGTGAAGAGGGTTTCGTGATTTATAGTGATGTATCACATAAAGGACTCGACTGTGTTTTGAATATAAGAAGAATTACCTTACCCATGATTTGGAATTGGCAATGGTGGTTTACGCGCTAAAAATTTGGAGACATTATCCCTATGGTGGTAGGTGTGAGATTTTACTGATTACAAAAGCCTGAAATACTTTTTCACGTAGAAAGAACTAAACATGAGGTAGAGGAGATGGTTAGAGTTGATAAAAGATTATGACTACACCATCAATTACCATGCGGGAAAGGCTAATGTGGTGGTTGACGCTCTGAGTCGAAAATCAGTGGGTGCATTGGTGTTTGCAGTGACGATTCAACATCTGGTCCAAATGGATTTGGAGAGACTTGGGATAGAATTTGTTGAGAGTGAACATCAGACATTTATTGCTAATTTGGTGTTGTAGTTGAATCTACGGGAAAGAATTAAAGCGGCTCAGAAAAAATGATGTAGAATTGGCAGAACTTATAGGAAAAGTACAGGATGGTCTAGAGGAGGATTTCAGTATCTTAGATGATGGGGCCTTGAGGTTTTGAAACTAGGTTATGTGTACCTGGCAATCCTGAGATTAAGAAAGTGATTTTGGAGGAAACGCACCGATCTCTGTATACGGTACATCCTGGTAGCACTAAAATGTATAAGGATCTTCAGAAATCTTTTTGGTGGAATGGAATGAAAAGAGAGATTGCTGAGTTTGTAGCATAGTGTTTGACATGCCAGTAAGTGAAAGCTGAGCATTAGAGACTAGCGAGGTCATTGCAGCCGCTATATATTCCTGAGTGGAAGTGAGAGCATATAGCGATGAATTTTGTCACTAGGTTACTGCCAACACTACATAGACAGGATGCCATTTGGGTAGTAGTAGATCAACTTATGAAGAATGCCCATTTTCTGCCTATTAGAGTTAACTACTCCTTGAACAGATTGGCAGAGTTGTACATACAAGAGATAGTTAGAATGCATGGTGTGCCAGTGTCCATAGTTTCAGACCGAGACCTATAGTTCACATCCTATTTCTGAAGGAGTTTATAGGTGTGTGGTGGACTTTGGAGGTAGTTGGTTATGGTTTATACCACTAGTTGAGTTTACGTATAATAGCAGCTATCAGGCCAGCATTGGGATGACACCATTTGAGGCATTGTATGGTAGAAAATGCTGATCCTCATTGTACTGGGATGAGATTGGGGAGATACAGATTTTAAGGCCAGAGATGATACAGTAGACTCAAGATAAAGTTAGACTTATCAGTGATAGGATCAGAGCAGCACAGAGTCGGCAGAAGAGTTATGCAGATACTCATCGACGAGAGTTAGAGTTTGATGCAGGTAATCATGTGTTTTTGCGAGTGGCACTGTTGAAATGAGTTATGAGATTTGGGAGGAAGGGTAAGCAGAGCCCTAAGTATATTGGATCATTCGATATTCTTGAAAGAGTAGGTCAAGTTGCCTATAGATTGGCTTTACAATTAGTTTTGCCTACAATTCATGACGTATTTCACATATCAATGTTGAGGAAATACGTCTCAAATCCTTCCCATGTGATATGAAGCACTGGAACTCAGTGATGATTTGTTTTATGAGGAAATGTCAGTGCAGATTTTGGATTAAAAAAAGCAGGAACTGCATACGAAAAGCATACTACTAGTAAAAGTTTTGTGGCGCAACCATGCAATAGAGGAAGCTTCTTGAGAATTAGAGGAGCAGATGCGCTAGAGATACCTGCACCTGTTCGGTGGGAACTAGGGTTAAGGTATATATTTTGATTTGTATAGTGTAGGATAGTTGGAGTTTTGGTTTTGATAAGAATGATTTTGAGGAGAATTTTCTTCCAATGGATGTAATCTCCCAAAACCCTTTTTGTAACTACGATATTCCTCCACCATAAGTGAGAGTAATTAATAAAATGGTGGTGTTTTTCTTTAAGAATGGAAATGTGATAAATGACAAATTTCGAGGATGAAATTTTATAAGGAGGGGAGAATGCAAAGACTCGGGAAAATAAAATAATAAAAGAAAAGGGGAAAAAGTGATTTTTGGATAAAAGGGGAGAAAACCGGTGATGATTTTCTGGAGGGAATAGAAAACCAATGACTGTTTTGGTTTTATCGTGGAACGGTAACGAGAAAATGGTAAAATCGTGTCGGTTAAAAGGAAAACGAGCGATGATTTTCTGAGGGTCAGAGAAAATTGGCGACAGTTTTCTTTGCAGTGGGCATATTAAGGAGATCACGTGAGTCATTTGTTTTTAATCAAACAAAATTCTCTCTCTCTCTCTCTCTCACTCACTCTCTCTCTCTCTCTCTCTCTCTCTCTCTCTCATGCAAACCCATAAACCCCTTCCATTCTTCCTTCGATTCTGACTTCGTTAAAGCTCAGATTGACGATCAGGAACCACCATGGGGTTCCTGAGAAGATTCTTTGCAACTTATGCAGAACAGATTTTCAGTTTGGGGTTCCGGGGCACCATCCCAAAACTAGGGTAAGTGATGTATTTTAGAGTTTTAAAGTTAATTTGGAGTATACGAAACTTAGGAAGTGTTAAATAGAAGTTATTCTAGGAGTTAAGTTGAATAATTTGGGAAAAATATGAATTCGCAGATTTTTGGGCAATGAATGCCGAAGGGCGTAGAAATTGGGTGTTTTAGCGAAATCTCGGTAAGCCAGGTAAGAGGAATAAATTATAGCAGTCTTTTTCTGAAAATTATGGGTTAAGAAATATGAGAAATGGAATTATGATATTTTACCTAAAATTTATTATGATATAAATATCAGATGAAATTTGTGTGGCATATGATTTATATTGAGAAATGCTTAAACTGGGTTAAATGATTTACCCTGAGAAATATGAGATTATGAAATGTGAATGGAGATGTGAGATTTGAAATGGGGGAAAAATGATGAAAGTAAAATGTATTGAAAAATGTATATCTTCTGAGAAATGATGTATATGTGATATGATAATGTGTTTTTGAGAAATATTGAATAATGTGAAATGAGATATATGGTAATATAAGATGAAATGAGTTGTAAATATTGCAATACGAATGTGATTTGAGTATACTAAAAATGTGACCATTGTAATGATAATATTGCAATGAAAATAATGATATGTGAATACTGATATGAGAATATGAAATTGAGAATATGAGAATGTGAGTATTGTAATGTGAATACTACAATATAGATATTGAAATATGGAAATGAGAAATGTGAATATTGCACTGTTAATTCTGCAATATGAATATTGAATTGTGAGGATTGAAATGTGAAATTCCGAAATAGGAATACAAAAATATGATTAATGAAATACCAATACCGCATAATGATTGCTGGTATGTGGTAGTGATAACCCAGATGGATGGATATGGAAACCTTAAAGAAGGGTTGTGATATAGAGCACGGTACCATTGCTAGTATTGTTAGTGCAACCACACGGACTTGTGGAGCGTATGGCGTGACAGTCAACTGAGCTGTATAGTAGAGTTACTGTGCCCCCTGAGTCCGGATCAGGGCTATTGGCCGGCCAGTTGTACTACAAATACAGGATATATGATATGATATTTGAGCAAACTGGGTCGGCCAATCGTGGTTAGGTCCAACTTTCGGGCCGCACAACCTTATTCATAGGGGGAAGCATGATGTGGAGAGATATCCTCAGGGCAGCCATGAATGCAAACACGTATGTATCAAGAAATGGGGACACTCATGAGCTAGATATGGTAATGGAATGGAAATGAAATGAGAATGGAAATGAGAAAGAAAATGAGAAATGATATAGTGTGAGTTAATAATATAAATAATTAAAGCGAAGTAAAACACACTGCTTGAGGGCTTACTGAGTAAGGTGAGTGCTCTAATAAGTATCAGTTGTACCTGAACCCGAGTTAATTGGGCTAGGATGCAAACGATATCAAGGCAGAGGGAAGCTACTTATATGGGCGGGTAAGCTACCCTAATCTCAGGAACTTTACTAGTAAACATAGGTTGTGTACGAATGAATTTGGAAATGAAATTAAAAGCTTATGAAAGCTTGCGTTGTACATCTATATGATTATGACTGTGGAAATGAAATATTTTCTCAGAAGATATTATTATTGAAATGAATATATGTTATGATATAATGAATTTTATATTGCCACTCACTATAGATAATTTATTCCGTCTTACTAAGATGTGGCTCATCCAATCATTTAAATATTTTAGGAAACCAAGATAGGCCTAGTGATAGAGCTCCGAGATTGAGGGGAGCATATATCCTGGGTAGACAGGGTGAGTATTTTGAGTTGGGGAGGTTTGATTCCTCTAGAGTTTTGTGTTAGACCTGTATTTATGGATGGTTGATACTCTGGTATGTGTATTCGCTATGGTAAGTATATATATATATATATATATATGAAATGACTTCCATTGTTAGGGTTATGTTTATAAGTATAATTGTATACCCAGTACTCACTTTCGAGTCGGGTCATGTATTGTGGTATCAAAGGTTGACGTGGCCAATATGTGATATATGTGTTAATTATATGAAAAAAAAATGATATAAAAAATCGGGGCGTCACAAAGGCCTAGTCTCACACTCTCAACTCTTGTACTACTATATGCATCTTTAGGCCTACCCTATACTCACATTCAAACTCGAGCTCAAATACATAGTTTTCTTGTGATCAAAATAAAAGCCTCTAATTCATGCTCTAAAAAATAAAATAAAATAGATATAATTTTTCAATTAGTTATTAAATGTTTAATATATTACCAAATTATAATTTTTAAAAAAATTTCAATTATTGTGTTACAAAATAAATTGTTCAATGAAAGGTAAAAAAATTATATTAGGGATGAGAATGATGGATTATTCAGCATCCTCTATGGATTATCTGATCTGAATCGCGACAAATCCACAACTTAAATTAGTTGGATTTGGATTGTAATGTCCTCATCCCAATAATCCGCCATAAATCCGCAACTTAAATTAATCGGATATGGATTGTAATATCTTCACTTGATAATCTGCTATGGATTATCCAACCCAATCTGCTTTACCATGTCTATCCCCAATATAGACACCCCAATTTTAACCACACAACCCCAAGGAAACCCAATGTAATAAAAATTGACCTTGAGTCCCGAATAAAGACCTTTTTTGAAATTAAGTCGCTAGAATCTTGAGTTTTTAAAGTTGAGTCTTAATACGGTTATCTTAGTATGATCCTTTAATTTTAAAATTGATTTTCTTCATAATAATTCTAAGAATAAGTCTCATTTTCAAAGATTTTAGTTTTAATTTTTTTTAAAACTAGATTTTTCTAACCTTTTAGTTAAGCTCATTAATTTAGCCCTTTAATTCTTTTAAAAATTGAGTGTTTTAATAGCTGGAATCTATGAATTTTTAAATTGAGTCTTTAAAATGTTTAGATCTTAAATTGAGTCCTTCAAATTCTGATTTAAGTCTTTCAATTTTAAGGTTAGGTTTCTTTACCAATGGGTTTCTAGATCAAAATGGGTCAACTCTGAAATGGAAGCAAGCCAAAATACATATGAAATCACATTTTCATTAAAAAGGGGAGGGGGCATGCGTCCTAATTGCAGTGAGGGGAGTACATGCGAAAAGTTGTGCAAGGAAATAAAAAGCAAACAAATAAAAAGTACAAAATACATGAATGTTACAAAGAATGGTTGTAGAAAAAATTACGGGGTACATGTTACAAAGAATTGTTGCAGGAAAAAGTTACGAGGGTACATCCTTTGCAACATAAAAATTACAAGAAATAAACAAAAAACATAGAGAAAATAAAATTCCTCCAATCCCCTATTGTAAGAACCCGAACCATGATATATGAATAAAATATTCGAAAAAGGAGTAAAGTGGTACTTTGGGCAAGCTTCGTCGACAAAGCCCTAGTTCGTCGACGAAGTCCTTTTTGTTCTCGGCGATGAAATTCAGTGTCTTGTTGACGAGGAGATCCCGGGGGAATTTTGGAAAATCTGGAACCTCGGTCTCATCGACGAGGCCACCGCCTCGTCGATGAAGGTAATGGCGGACTCGTCAACGAGGATGCCAATTTGTCGACAAAGGCGGCCGAGCCAAATGGCTATAAATATCCAAATGGTTTGCTTTGGAGCTAAGTAATCTCAAATATCCTCTCCCTCTCTCTCTAGAACTTGTGGATCTCTCTCTCTCTCTCTCTCTCTCTCTCTCTCTCTCTTTAGATTTCTTCGCCGTTCGTCGTCTAATTCATAAATCTAATGTTACTGCGAGGATCAGGGAAGAATTCTCTACGTGTCTAACGGATCAGAATCTCGTTTCGAGTAGTTTCGAGTTTTAGACTAAAATCGAGGTAAGTCTCGATTTTCCTTTTTGATTCGAAATATGAGTAGTAGTATGAGTTGTAAGCATGTATTGTACTGTGGTTTATAGGTTTTAGAGTCTCGGTTCGTAGTTTTGGGGACCGTAGAGTTCATAGTGGAATTCGGGTTAATGTAAGGGGATTTAGTTTATATCAGTTACTTTTTGAAATTGGGATCGGTAAACTTGTAGGCTACGATCATATGTATGTTTTGGTAACTTATTTGGGGAAATCGATCGGGTAAAATACAGGATTTTTGAGTTACAGTTTTCAGGAAATTTTGGAGATTTCGGGTATCATCTCTACTTTGTTTGGAAAACTGTTTGTTTTGTTTAAATTGTATTATTGGGATGACTGTCATCCATATTTGTATAAAATTGTATACTTGAATTGGAAAACGATATGATTTTCCGTAAACCAAATAAGTGTGGTATGTATGGTTGTATGTAATTGTTCCATGTATTTTGTAAAATAGCTATATGGCGAATAATTACCGTACGCTGATGAGTATAGAAACATGAGTTTCAAAATGATTCCAGGTTTTGTGAAATCGACTAGTGGCGGCTAATTACCGTATGCCGAAATAGCTATGTTGCGGTTAATTATCATACATTGCGCCATGTATCGGTGTCAAAAAAGTGGGCAAGAGTGTCTGGCACTATATCCGAGGGTGTGAAATATCACCTATATCTCGGCTGGTCACCGAGGGGTGTGAGCTATACTGTAGTGGTAATGTAATCGCTGTGAAGCTTCGGGTTTCTTGGAGTAGTTGTGTATTAGTGTGAGCTACATTGTATTGGCAACGTAATCGCTGTGAAGTTTCGAGTTTTATAGAGTAGTTACGTATTAGTGTGACGACGCTGACCTTATGTTTGGGTATCGTATGTAGTGGAATGAATTTGTGAAAATACTGGAACTGTATGGAAATGTTTTCGAACTGTATTGTATTGTATGACATTATGTTTTACATAAAATAACATTGGTATGCCACACACTGATATAACCTGTTTTCTCCCTTACTGAGAGGTGTCTCACCCCGAATATAGGTACAAATGTTTTTAGGTCCTTCAGGTAGCCGTAATTAGCATTTTAGCAATCGGAAGCGGGGCTGTTGTTAGCTGCTGTTAGTGCCTATTTAGGTATGATTTTTGTAACTGGGTTGTCATGATGGTTTTTGTAGACACCCGGGGTATGTTTTTTAATTATGGGAATGTAAATCCTAGTTTTGTATAGACTCTAGTATGGTACTGTACATGAATAGAAATACCGTATTCCGCTGTGCACTTGATAAGTATGGATGTGTATGTTTATGTTTTAAGGGTAGCCGCGTACCCCACGGGGTTGGACCTTCATTTGGTATTGTATCATGTATGCTTTAATTGATACAAAGACAGATTAGGTTACTATATTTACACCTGGGACCCATCTACGGGTTCAGGGCGTGATAGCTTGGTATCATAGCTAACTAGGTTGTTAGGTCTTGTAGACTTGGTTAGGCATAGTTGTGAGTACATACTAGAGTAAAGGATGTTAGATGTGGATAGAGTTGGTTAAGGGTTATTTTGTTGCTAGACCGGGACTTGTTGGCGGTATTCCATGTTTTTCCTAGAATGATGATTTTAGGAAAAGTAAGGCAAACCATTGATGACTTTCGTGTCGGTGTGATAGGATAGACCTAGACCTGACAGGTGGTAGTTAACATGATTAGGGTTAGATAATTGTGTTAACTGTACATGTTGTAGGAGTCTTGTTAGAACTCTGTTGTGTTTTCAGAATGGAGCCCAAGGATAATGACTTGGGAAGTGGCTCCGAGGAGACGGCGAGTAATGAGTCTCCTACTGTGCCTCGAGGATTGACGAGACAGGTCCTACAAGAGATTGGGTGGAGTGTCAGGAGACGCAAACGTTCTCCTACGTTTGTGGGATACACCATTGAGAGGTTCACATGTATGCATCCTCCGACGTTCTTAGGGGGACATGACCCGGCGATAGGAGAGGACTGGGTCAAGAAGATTGAGAGGATCTTGGAAGTCCTACATTGCACAGACAGGAAGAGAGTTCTTTATGCTACTTTCTAATTATAAGGGGAGGTAGGGTGATGGTGGATTGCCATGAGTCTACTGGAGTAGCAGAGGGCTGGTCCTGTGGAGATGTCTTGGAATCATTTCAAGGAAGTGTTCTTTGACAGATACTTCTCGGCTTCTGTTTGTGATGCTAAGGCGGATGATTTTTTTGTGCTGACTTAGGGGAGTATGACGGTGCAAGGGTATGCTGCTCGGTATATAGAGCTATCTTGGTTTGCACCGTATTTGATCTCAAATGAGTATGAGAAGACTCGAAGGTTCGAGAAAGGCCCGAGGAAGGTCATCCATGGATTAGTGGGTATGCTTCAGACCCGTGAGTTTTTGATTTTGGTGGATAAAGCCACTGTGATTGAGACTGGTATTCGAGAGGACGAGGTGGATTAGGAGCCGAAGAAGAGGCTAGTACCTTCTGGTTTTCAATCTGGATCTCGTCAGGGATCATCGAAGAAAAGGAACATGAGCTCGAGTTACTGATAGAATACTGAGCATCAGGGTTCTCAGATGATCTAGGTGGGTGATCGTTGTACTAGGTGCCGCAGATGGCATAACGGTGAGTGCCAATCGTTTGGGGGCAACTGCTACAACTGTGGTCAGTCAGGTCACATGGCTTGAGATTGTCACGCACCGAAAAGGGGTATGCCTTCTTCGAGTCAGAATCGGAGGAGTAATCAGGTATCCCGGGGAACCCACCAAATGAACACAGCTCCAGTGAGGGTGTACTCGCTTACTCCAGCGGATGCTGAGCATGCGGGGAATGTGGTGACAGGTACTTTGATGTTACTTTTAAATAGAGCTGTGGTTTTATTTGATTCGGGTGCGACCCACTCCTTTATATATGTTAATTTTGTGAAACTATGTAGGGTGGAGACCTAACTTATGGAAGAGGAATTGTCTGTAACCACACCATCTGGGGGTATATCATTCTGTGGGAGGATGTTGGAGGACTGCCCAGTGGTAATCCAGGGGAAGCTGTTACTGGCAAACCTTGTAGTATACAACATGTCAGGGTTTGATGTTATATTGGGAATGGATTGGCTATTCTCTAGATATGTTGTGATCGGCTGTCGTAGGAAGGTGTAGTGTTTAGACCTCCTAGGGAGCAGAAGTATGAGTTTGTGGGATCGTGTGTGCGTTCGATGCCACATATTCTATCAGCATTGCAGGCAAGGAGATTACTTTTGGACGGATGTCAGGGGTACTTGGCTTGTGTGACGGAACCACTGAGGGATGAGTTGAGGATCGAGGATATTCGGGTACTCAGCGAGTTCTCGAATGTGTTTCCAGATGATTTACCTTACCTCTGGATCGTGAGGTGAAGTTCGCGATAGAGTTTCTGCCTACTGAGGCACCAATCTCTAAATCTCTGTACCGGATGACTCCAGCAGAACTTCGAGAGTTGAAGGAGCAGTTATCGGAATTACTGGACAGGGGTTTCATTCGACCTAGTGTTTCTCCCTAGGGAGCTCCAATACTGTTTGTGAAGAAGAAGGACGGGTCGATACGTATGTGCATTGATTACTGTGAGATCAATAAGGCGACGGTGAAGAATTGTTATCCATTGCCTTATGTTGATGATCTCTTTGACTAGCTTCAGGGGACTCAAGTCTTTTCGAAGATTGACCTGTGGTTAGGATATCATCAGGTGAGGGTTCGATCTGAGGATGTGGCGAAGACTGCTCTTTGAACTAGATATGGCCACTACGAGTTCTTAGTCATGCCTTTTGGGTTGATGAATGCTCCAACGGTATTTATGGACTTGATGAACAGGGTTTTCCATGAGTACCTGGATCGGTTTGTAGTAGTGTTCATTGATGACATTCTGGTGTATTCGAAAAGTTCGGAGGAGCACGAGAAGTATCTGAGGTTGGTATTATAGATTCTGCGGGAGAAGAAGCTGTATGCTAAATTGAAGAAGTGTGAGTTCTGGTTGAATCAGGTTGCATTCTTAGGCCATGTGGTGTCTGGTGATGGTATTTTAGTTGATCCTAGCAAGATCAAAGTTGTGGTTGACTGGGTGAGGCCGAAGAATGTACAGGAGGTTCGGAGTTTTCTAGGACTGGTAGGTTATTATTGTCAGTTCGTGGAGGGGTCTCTAAGTTGTCTGGACCTTTGACTCGTTTGACTAGGAAAACTAATGTGGTAGATGATGCGTTGAGTCAGAAGTCAGATCACGTGGCAGTATTTGTAGTTGTAGCTTAGCATCATATCATACAAGATCTGGAGAGCTCAGGTATAGAGTTAGTGCGTGGTGATCATCAGGCTTTCCTTGCTAGTTTGGTGGTCCAGCCGACTTTGTTTGAGCGTATAAAAGCCGCGCAGGCTAGTGATGCATAGTTGACAGAGGTTATGGAAAAGGTACAGTAGGGATTGGCTTCAGAGTTCAACATCTCTGAGGAAGGTGTGTTGAGGTTTGGGACCAGATTATGTGTTCCGAACGACGATGAGATCAGAAGGATGATTCTGGAGGAAGTGCATCTTTCTTTGTATTCAGTACGGGTAGTACAAAGATGTATCGGGACTTGCGCGAGACTTTCTAGTAGAGTAGTATGAAGAGGTAGATTGCCCAGTTTATGGAGCAGTGTCTGATGTGTCAGCAGGTGAAGGCTGAAGATCAGAGGCTAGCAGGGCCATTACAACCCTTAGCTATTCCGGAGTGAAAATGGGAGCATATTTCCATAGACTTTGTGACCGGACTGCCGCCAGCACTTCATGGGTAGAATGCTATCTGGTGATCGTGTGCAGGTTGACTAAATATGCTCACTTCTTACCGATAAAGGTTAGCTACCCTTTGAGTAGGCTAGCAGACATGTATGTGCATGAGATAGTTAGAATGTACAGGGTACTGGTGTCCATTGTATCAGATTGAGGCCTGAGGTTTACTTCTCGATTCTGGACGGGCTTGCAGGAAGCATTGGGGACGAAGCTTACTTTCAGTACAGCGTTCCACCCCCATACTGATGGACAGTCGGAGAGGACAATACAAATCTTGGAGGATATGTTGCGAGCTTGTGTGTTAGACTTCGGTGGTAACTGGATATAGTTTATGCCACTAGTAGAGTTCTCTTATAACAATAGCTTCCAGGCTAGTATCGGGATGACACCGTTCGAGGCTCTGTATGGTCAGAGGTGTCAATCTCCTCTGTATTGGAGTGAGGTTGGTGAACATCAGGTGTTAGAACTTAAACTTGTGCAGCAAGCATTTAAGAAGGTAGGTTTGATCCGAAAAAGGATTAAATCAGCTCAGAGTCGGCAGAAGATCTACACAGATGTTCGCCACTGTGAGTTGGAGTTCGAGGTGGGGGGTAAGGTATTTTTGAGGATCGCTCCGATGAAAGGGGCGATGAGATTTAGGAAGAAGGGCAAGATGAGCCAGACGTACATCAGACCATTCGAGGTTCTTGAGTGAGTGGGTCTGGTAGCCTGCGTGATTGCACTACCCCCAGCACTCTCTAGGGTCCACGATGTGTTTCACGTATCCATGTTGAGGAGGTACGTGTTGGATCCTTCACATGTTATTAGCTACGAGAATGTGGAGATTGGGGATACTTTAGCATATGATGAGATACCTGTTCAGATTCGGGACCATAAAGTTCAGAAGCTACATACTAAGGACATATCTTTGGTGAAGGTATTGTGGTGGAATCATGAGGTTGAGGAAGCTTCTTGGGAATTGGAAGCAAAACTATGCCGGAAGTATCCGCAATTGTTCTGGGTAGTAGTTGGATAATAGGGTTGGTATGGGTATGTATGTATGTAATACTCTATTATTGTTTTAATAGTGTGTGGTTAGTCTCTGGGAGAGTCTTGTAGTATTGTGAGCTCTCGAGATCGTGTATGTATGTAACCACGGTATTCCTCCGTCATAAGTGAGGGAATGTATGTATGTATCGTAACAGGGCTGTGTATAAATGATCGCCGATTCTTCTTAGAGTATGTATGTATCGTAACAGGACTACGTATAAATGGCCGCCGATTCTTCTTAGAGTATGTATGTATCGTAACGGGCCTGCGTATAAATGGCCGTTAGTTCATCTTAGAGTGTGTATGTATTTGGTAGTATGAATGTGTTAGTAATGAGAGATTACAAATTTTGAGGATGAAATTTTTGTATGGAGGGGAGGTTGTAAGAACCCAAACCATGATATATGAATTAAATATTCAAAAAAGGGGTAAAGTGGTAATTTGGGCAAGCTTCGTCGATGAAGTCCTTTTTGTTCTCAGTGATGAAATTTAGGTTCGTCGATGAGGAGATCCCGAGGGAATTTTGGAAAATCTGGAACCTCGGTCACCGCCTCGTCTACGAAGGTAATGGCGAACTCGTCGACGAGGGCGGCCAAGTCAAAGGGCTATAAATATCCAAATGGGTTGCTTTGGAGCTAAGTAATCTCAAATATCCTCTCCCTCTCTCTCTAGAACTTGTGGATCTCTCTCTCTCTCTCTCTCTCTCTCTAGATTTCTTCACCGTTCGTCACTTGATTCATAAATCTGACATTACTGTGAGGATCAAGGAAGAATTCTCTACGTTTCTAGCGGATTGGAATCTCGTTTCAAGCAGTTTTGCGTTTCGGACTAAAATCGAGGTAAGGCTCGGTTTTCCTTTCTGATTTGAAATATGAGTAGTACGCCAAGTTCAGTAAATGTCAAACGCACTTGAGGCAAGTTTCTGCAGACGGTTTGGAAAAATAAGTTGTATTGCCAAGTTCAGTAAAAGTGAATTTTGGCTTGAGAAGGTTGTGTTCTTGGGGCATGTTATATCTGGAGATGGTATTTCTGTGGATTCTAGTACGGTTGAGGTCATAGTTAATTGGGCTAGACCGAGGAATGTCCAGGAGATTAGGAGTTTCTTGGAGCTAGTTGGGTATTACCGTCATTTTGTAGAGGGATTCTCTGCATTATTAGGGTCTTTGACATGACTGACTATGAAGAATGTTAGATTTGAGTGAGACGACAGCTGCGAGTAGAGTTTTCAAGAGTTGAAGCAAAGGCTAATCACAGCGCCGGTGTTGATCGTCTCGTTAGGGGGTGAGGGTTATACTATCTATAGTGATGCATCCTTGAGGGGGCTTGGCTGTGTATTGATGCAACATGGCAGGGTGGTGGCGTATGCGTCTAGACAATTGAAAGAATATGAAAAGAACTACCCTACCCAATGTCTTGAATTGGTTGCTGTGGTACACACATTGAAAATTTTGAGGCATGACCTGTACGACGAGCAGTGTGAGATTTTCTCCAACTACAAGAGTTTAAAGTATTTCTTTACCCAGAAGGGACTGAATATGGGACAAAGAAGGTGGTTAAAGTTGATTAAGGATTTTGATTGTATAATCAGTTACCACCTAGGGAAAGCAAATGTGGTAGCTGATGCATTGAGCAAGAAGTCTGCGAGACCAGTGATGATAGTTATGGAGATCCAGTATCCGATCATGATGGATCTAGAGAGACTCAGCATAGAGTTGGTAGAGAGCGATCCTCCATTGTGTATTTCCAGCCTAGTGGTTCTACCTACTCTGTAAGAACGAGTTAAAGCCGCTCAGAAGGAAGACTCATAATTAGCAAAGGTGATGGACAGAGTGTAGAGTGGTCTGGGGGAGGAATTCAGTATTGCAGACGACGAAGCTTTGCGGTTCTGTTCCAGATTATGCGTTCCTGCCGATACTGAGATCAGGAAGACTATTTTAGAGGAGGCTCACAGATCTTTGTATACAGTTCATCCTGGCAGTATGAAGATGTATAGGGATCTGCGAGAGTCGTACTAGTGGAGTGGTATGAAGAGAGAGATCACCAAGTATGTAGCCCAGTGTCTGAGGTGCCAACATGTAAAAGTTGAGCACCAGAGGTCAGTAGGTCAGTTGCAGCCGTTATTTATCCCAGAGTGGAAGTGAGATCATATATCCATGGACTTCGTGTTAGGAGTGCCGACGGCATTACATGGCCAAAATGCCATCTGGGTAATTGTTAACCATTTGGCTAAGACTGCCCACTTTTTACCCATCAAGATCAGCTACTCCCTCAACCATTTGACAGAGATTTACATTCAGGAGATTGTTCGTTCTCATGGGGTGCCAGTATGTATTGTGTTAGATCGAGACCCTCATTTCACATAATGTTTTTGGAGGAGCTTGCAAGAAGCACTAGGGTCTCAGTTGTCTTTTAGCACGACATTCCGTCCTCAGTCAGATGGGCAGACTGAGAGGATGATACAGATATTGGAGGATATGCTCTGAGTGTGCGTATTGGATTTTGGGGGTAGTTGGACTCAGTTCATGTTGTTGGTAGAGTTTACGTATAATAACAGTTATCAGACTAACATTGACATGGCACCATTTGAGGCTCTATATGGTAGGAGATGTCGTTCTCCTTTGTTTTGGGATGAGATGGGTGAGCGGCGAGTTGTGGGGCCAGAGCTAGTACAACAGGCATGTGATAAAGTTCGACTTATCAGAGATAAAATCAGTGCAGCACAGAGCCGACAGAAAAGTTATGCTGATAATCGTCGCAGGAATTTGGAATTTGATGTGGGTAATCATGTGTTTTTGAAGATAGCTCTGTTGATAGGGGTTATGAGGTTTGAAAAAAAGGGTCAACTTAGTCCTAGGTTTATCGATCCATTTGAGATTCTAGATAAAGTGGGGCCAGTTGCCTACAGGCTAGCTTTGCCACCTATGTTGCCCAGAATCCATAACGTATTCCACGTGTCTATGTTGAGAAAATACATCCTAGATCCTTCTCATATCATTAGTTATAGTGAATTAGAGATCAATGATTCACTGGTGTATTAGGAGGTACTAATACAGATACTGGATAGGAAAGTGTAGGAGTTATGTAACAAGGAGATTCCTCAGGTAAAAGTTTTATGGAGGAATCATATAGTTGAAGAGGCTTCTTGGGAATCCAAGGAGCAGATGAAGCAGAAGTATCCGCACTTATTCCAAGAAGTCTAATCGGGTAAAATGTAAGTAGTTAGGTAGTATTTCTTTTGCAGGTACATGTAAAGGTTAAATGGTAAGTAGTATTTTGGTTTTGGGAGAATTTTCTTTTGTATATGAAATATCCTAGGACTCGGAATGTAACCACGATATTCCTCTGCCATAAGTGAGGGTAAGTAATAAAATAAGTAGACCGCTTTGTTTTAAGGAATGATGAGTTGCGTGAACAGTAAATTTCGAAGACGAAATTTTATAAGGAGGGGAGAATGTAGTGACCCAGAGAATTTATAATATTTAAATAATAAAAGGAAGGGAGAAAAAATAAATTAAAAAAAAGAGAGAGCTCGTCAACGAGAAAATACCGAGAGAGGTTTTGGGTGCCTCTGAATTTCATCGACGATGAGAGAGCTCGTTGACGAGGTGACGTGGCTCGTCGACGAAGGCCGCAGTATAAATAATGGTTAAACGCGATTTTTAGCTTAATTTGGCCGCATAATTCCTCTCTCTCCCTCCCTTCGGGTCTCCTTCCTTTTCTTTCAATTTTCGGGTCCGTTTGCCGCCAGATTGACTATCTGAAGCCACCACGACACTCCTGGAAAAGTTCTCTTCATATCTGCTGAAGTGGATCGTTGGTGGGTCGAGTTTGGAATTCATCCCAAATTCAGGGTAAGACTTTCTACTCAATATTTGACTTTTTGACAGTTGTAGAAAGCGTAGTACGCATAGAAATACCGAACTTTAGTTCTGGGGAATGTTGTTTTCAGGGTGTTGAACGGGGAACCTTGTGGGTGCAGGGCTGTTTGTTTTAGGGGCTGTTCAGGACTCAGGTAAGGGGATAAACTAAGCTAATATTTTTTGAAAAGTATGTATAATATTATAGCATTTGATTTCAGGGAAAAAAAATATATTTATATATGATTTATATTTAGAAATACTGCTGAAAATGATGGTATGTTAGATATATGAAAAAACCTATTTCGTGTGGCATGAGTAGATATTATAATGAAAAACTGTTTTCTGAGAATATGATAAAGATTTGGATTTGTATAATGGAAAACCGTCGTACGAGCCAAGATTTTTACATGTTTTGCTGGCATACAAGCCATACTATGTGTATGATTTGCCAGCATACGGGCTGAGCAATGGATATATTTTGCCGGCGTACGGGTCGTGCTATGTATATGATTTGGTGGCATACGAGCCGAGCTATGGATATGATTTGCCAGCGTACGGGCTGAGCTATGGATATGATTTACCGACGTACAGGCCGAGCTATGGTAAAATGTAAAATACCGGCGTATGAGCCGATGATTTTCATGATATACATATATATGCAAAATGATATGAATGATTTGATAATTAATGGTATGAAATATACATGTATCACAGTTTCAGCATATGTTATATGTTATCAGAACCTGGTTGGTTTGGTTTAGGCTAGCACTTGCATGGTACCGATGCTATGTGTTCATGATTTATCATGATATTTGTGTTAACGCTGCTATAAGGAGTGGTGTGAGATTGGATGGTCGATGTGGTTTTTAAGAAGTGTGTGAGCGTCCCTGGTGTACGAACCAGGTCTGGTAGACCTATCAGACTTACCGACTGTACTTTTGACTTGGCAGTGGTCGGCCAACCATTGTCAGGTCCCGCCTTCAGGCCACACATCCCTATCATGTGGGGGTAATATATGACAACATCCATCTAACCTATCAGGAATGTTTTTTTTTTATTATTATATAATATGAGTTATGCTATGAGAATACAACATGTACTGTCATGTTTTGGTTATACATGTTTTCCCAGCAATGTTATATATATAGTTTTATTGGTTATGTTTATGAATATATGTATACCACAGAAATACTCATGTTGCCACACACTAGTGTTAGTTTATTTCCCTTACTGAGAGGTGTCTCACCCCGAATTTCATAAATATTTCAGGAGCCCCTAATAGGAGAGTGGGTAAAGCTCTGCTAATATAGTTCTGTTGATTTGCCCTCTCTGAAGGGTAAGTTTTGGTGGGGACGGTTGGGATTTTTTGTGAAAAATGTCCCCAGGTCTTTTATTTTGGGATGTATATACTTAAATACAATGGATGTAGTAACTCTGGTATTGTGATGAATGGTTTGTGTTTATGATATATTAATTTTATGTTTCCTGCTACTTAGGCTTCCGTTATGTATTACTGATGTATCCTTGGCACTCACGGGTCCAAGTGGATATTGGTTTTATTATAATATATATATATATATATATATATATGTAAAAATTAAGCAGGTCATCATAGTGTGAGCTACATTGCAGTGGCAATGTAATCACTGTGAAGCTTCGGGTTTCATGGAGTAGTTGCGTATTAGTGTGAGCTAAATCATATTGGCAACGTAATCGCTGTGAAGCTTCAGGTTTCATAGAGTAGTTGCGTATTAGTGTGACGACATTGACCGTATGTTTGGATATCGTATATACTGGTACGAATTTGTGAAAATACTGGAACTATATGGAACTGTATGGAAATGTTTTCGAACTATATCGTATTGTATGGCGTTATGTTTTACGTAAAATAACATTGGTATGCCACACACTGATATAACCTGCTTTCTCCCTTACTGAGAGGTGTCTCACCCCGAATGTATGTACAAATGTTTTTAGGTCCTTCAGGTAGCCGTAATTAGCATCCTAGCAATCGGAAGCGAGGGTGTCGTTAGCTGTTGTTAATGTATCCTAGTTTTGTGTAGACTCTGGTATGGTACTATACATGTATAGAAAGATCGTATTCCGCTGTGTACTTGATGATTATGGACGTGGATGTGTATGTTTATGTTTTAAAGGCATTTGAGTACCCCACGGGGTCGGACCCTCATTCGGGGCATGACACCTATTGCCAGCTACCATAACTGAAAGCATCTCCCAATTCACCTGTGCACAAAGAGAAAAATGACACGTCAATGAGCAAAATCAAATTCAGAAGAAATAATAAAATTCACACGTGCAGAGAGAAAATGAAGTTGGTTAAAGAAAATATTCCTTGCCAGTACAGGGAATAAGACAAAGAATTCTGTTAAGGGAGAGGATTTTGGCGCCAATTAGACCCCTAGCCTCCCCCTAAACTGAGCAAAACTTTGTGAAATTGAGAAGGGAAAAGAAAAATTGGGAGCTAAAGAAACACTGCCAAAATTGAGGGTGAGAGAGCATCAAAGAGACTCTTCCAAATTGAGAAGTGAGGAATCGTTACAAAAATTAAGAGAGCAGAGAGAAGCTCTACAGCACAGAAAGCGGAGAGGAGCAAAAAGGCAGAGGAGCTCAGAAGCTTGCCAAGGATCATAGAGTAGACAACCAGAGTAGGAAGAGGAGAAGAAGACCGAAGGAGGGAAATAAAATGGTAAAAATCTAAAACTCCACTTTTGAAATTGTTCAATCTATGTAATAACTGTGTGTGTGTGTGTGTGTGTGTGTGTGTTTATGTGTGTGAGTATGAATGCAAGAGCCTTCCTTCAGGTTTTAGGTTCACATGTGAACCTGAACTTAGAGCCTCCATGAATCTGAACGCGAACTCAAGTTCAGATCTTTCAAATCCTAGGAACTGAACCCCCGAACCAGGTTTTAAACCCAAACCCTGTCTTGAATCGAAGCTCGAACTCATGGATTCCAAAACTGAAACTCGAGCCCGAACTAGGTTTCGGATCCTGTGAACCTGAAACAAGCCCACCTGCTTTTAAATCCTCGGCCCGCCTTATTTTGAAAACACCTAGGCCCATGTCATTTAAAAGCCAACTAGGCCCTAGCCCATTTTAAAACTCTACTTGAGGCCCATTTGTTCTTTAAAATCACTTAAGCCCATTTTAACTTACCCTATGAAGCCCATTTTAACTTTTAACTGAGGCCCACTTGTATTTTAGAAAATATTAGGACCCATAATTTTTTTTTAAAAAGAACTAGCCCATTTTTCTTTTTAAAATCACAAGCCCATTTTGAAACTCAAACTCAGACCCACTTTGAAAATCTGAACCTAGGCTTGCTTTTTTGAAAAATTTTAACCAACCCACTCGTTTTCTAAAACTCGCGCCTAGCCCACCTTTTTTTTTTTTTTTGGAAAAATCAACCCCAACTCAAACTAAGCCTTATTTTCAAACCAATCCAACCTATTGACGTTGTTTTCAATGACCCAGCCCATGCAAAACAATTTTGAACCAAGCCCATTTCATCCAAGCCCATCAAAACATTCCCACTTAGGCCCAAAACACATTTAAGCCCAACACATGCACGAACCCCTCTACACGTTGCATCTGAGCTTGACTCGGGCTTAATCGAGTTCACATGCCCCCCACAGGTTGGCTCGTGCGAGTCAACCCAGCTGTGACCCACTGGGTCAAAGATGAGTTGACTCGTCTTCAACTTGAAACCGAAACTCAGCCTTGATCTGAGACTCCAAGAGATTTAGATCCAAACTTAGCAGAACGTCCACACAACTCATCATTATTTTCAGATCATACACCAAAAAAATAAAATAAAAAAATCAAACAGTAAAGATCGAAAGAAGAGGGGAGGGTAAACACTTAGCTCTCGATCTAGGTTTTGGATCGAATTCCCTCACTGAGACCGTGCACTCAGTTGTGCTCCATTTGAGCTTCCTCAAACGATCAAATCGCACCTTTGCCATGAACTGCAGCCTCATGGAAAGGTCCCGTTAACGCCCTTGGCTTGGCTTCGCAGTAAACATAAAGTTGGAGATCCAGCTTCGTCTCAAGAAATCTTAGAGCAGAGAGACTTCGGGTGAAGGTCTAGGGCTTCAATTGGAGTGATCAATTGAGAGAAAAAGAGTTGTTGAAGAAAGAAGAAGTTTGTGAGAAGAAAGAATGAGGGCTTGAAGTGATTTTGAGAAGCACATGCTTGTAAAAAAGGGACAGAGGAGGTGAAGGATAGGGCTTTCATTTTCATGCAACAAAAAGTGTGAAAGAGGAAATAAAGAAGGAGTTTAAGCCTTCTTTAGGGTACTAGTTAGAGGAAACCTAAAAAGGAGGGAAAACCAGAAACCCTAAGGTTTTCGATTCGCAGTGTTGAGCCTAGGGTTCTAGGGAGTTTGATGACAAGAAGAGAAGAAGAGAAGACGGAGAAAAGGAGGAGAACGAGAGAAGGGAAGTTTGCAGCCTAGGGTTTCACTTGTGGAGGAGTGTTCGGGAGATAGAGGAGAGGGAGAGTAGAGAGAGAGGGCTCAGGAGAGAAAGGAAGGAAAAAAAAAAAAGAGAAACACAAAAAAAAATGGTTTAAGTATCTAAGGCCATGGGACCATATGATCAAGACACATGGCTCTCCATCCTTCATCTGATGGGATGACCGTGTAGTCGAATCTCAGCCACCCACAACATGTTTCCTATACACGGTCAAGATCTTGCCATGTTGGCAATGCATGTGCACTGATAACTCAACCACACGATCTGTGGTTGTGTGGAACGACTGAGATACGACCACATCAACAATCCGTGCAGATCAACCCTTGACCGTCAGATCTCCACGCCGTATCAATGGCCAAAATCACTCACCTGTTAGAAGCATCATGCGCACCTGCCCCTCCATATGCCAGGTGACACGTGGGTTACCTATTTCCCACGCACGCAAAAGCGTGCGTGCTTCCCTACAACCGTCAGATTTCCCCGTGTCAGTGGCCACGATGGTGCCACGTGGTCTTGACCCGAACCTTAAACCGGTTTCCCTTGGACCAGCCAAAGTTTGACCAATCTTCCCCCCTGAATAGGTTTCCACCGGTTCTTCTTATTTTATTTATTTTATTTGCTTTAATAATTCCAAAATCCACAAAAATCCATAGAAATCCAAAAAAATTACGAAAAAATAAGGAAGATTCAAAAAAATGTCTCCAGTTTTCATTGTTTTTTCCTCTTAAAATAATTTTTATGAAAATAGCAAAAAAAAAAACACAAAAATTTACAAAAATATGCTTTAAGGTTAGAAAAATATTTGTACACTTAAAAATCACAGAAAACTTAGAAAGCTCATGATAGAATTCCAAAAATATTCTAGACTTGATTGTCATTGTTTTTCCTTATTTTTCTATTTGTTATTTCAAAATTTGGGGAAAAATATAAAAAAATAATTATAAAAATTTAGAAAAATTACAAGAAAATATAAAAATATTTTTGAGATTGGAAATTCATCTTTGCAAAATTTTCATCACCAAATGCGCTCCAAAAAAACCTCCCAAAATAATTTTTTTTCATACTTAAGAAAAATTCTGTGAATTTCAAAAACTGCGGGAGTGTATTTTGTAAAATATTTTCTCGTTTTTCCATCCCAGTGATTTTAAAAGGAAGGTATTGAGCTCTTTGGAGTACGATATGCCCCTATTATGAGGGAATACATATATAGTATGTAACGACCTGATTTTAAAATGAAATTTAAATAATAAGGAAAGGGAAATGGAAACCGGGAACAGAAGGAGGCCGTAGACTTCGTCGACGACATTGCATTTCAGAAGAGAAAAACAAAAAGGGGGAGTTTCAGGGCTTCGTCAATGAAGGCTTAAGAGAATTCGTCGACGAGCACAGGTCTTTGTCGACGAGAAAATACCAAGATAGGTTCTGAGGCAGCCTGAATTTCATCGACGAATATAGGGTTTCATCGACAAAATTTGTGAAGGACTCGTCGACGAAGGTCGGGCTAGTCGACGAAATCCTATTTTATAAGAATGAAAAATTCGAGAGAAATATCATTTTTTTACGAAGCCTCTCTCTCTCTCCTCTCTCTCTCTCTCTATGGTTCTCTCTCCTTTCTCTCTATGTTTTTAGCGCCACTAGTCGTCAGATTAACGATCCGAAGTCACCACGACGCTCCTGGCGGAATTCTCTCCAAATCTGCTGGAGTGGATCGTGGGAGAAAGCTAGTTGGAAATCATCCCAGAGTTGAGGTAAGGCTTTTTAAGCTATATTTGGTCTTGCGCTACTTATAAGAAATGTTGTGCGCATGAAAATACTGAAGTTTAATACTGAAAGTTTTCAGTTTCGGAGTATTGGTTAGGGAACCCCTCAGGTGTTGAATTTGAATGCTTTTGGGTGCAAACTTTCTACCCAATATTTGGGTTTTTGGCAGTTGAGGAAAATATTGTATGCTTTGAAATACTGAACTTTAATTCTGAGATTTTTCATTTTTAGGGTGTTGAGTTAGGAACCCTGCGGGTGCGGAGCAGTTTTATTAAGGGCTTTCCAGGAATTAGGTAAGTGGATAAACTAAGCTAGTTCTATTTTGGAAAATGCTTATATATATATATATATATAGTTATCATTTGATTTACGAAAAATGTATATGTTTATATATATATATATATATGTTTATATATATATATATATATGTTTTATATTTGCAAAATACTGTGAAAAATGATCGTATGTTGAATATGTGGAAAATCTACTGTGTGGCATGAGTAAAAATGTTTTGAAATGCTGTTTTCTGGGAATGTGGATGATATGGATTTTTATGATGGAAAACTGGCGTACGAGCCAAGATGTTTATTTATATATATATATATATATATATATATATATGTGTGTGTGTGTGTGTGTGTGTGTGGATATGTTTGCTGGCGTACGGGCCGTGCTATGTGATTTGCCGGTGTACGGGCCGAGTTATGTGATTCGCTAGTGTACGGGCTAGGCTATGTGATTTGCCGGCTTACGGGCCAAGCTATGTGACTTGCTGGTGTACGGGTCGTGCTATGTTAAAATGTGTAATACCGACGTATGGGCCGATGATTTTCATGATACACGTATATATGTAAAATGATATGATTGATGTGAAAATAAATGATATGAGATATTTATGTATCACGGTTTTAGTATATGTATATGATAGTAGAACCTGGTTGGTTTGGTCTAGGCTAGCACTTGCATGGTACCATTGCTATGTGTCCATGGTCCTCGTGATCATGATATCTGTGTTAACGCCACTATACGGAGTGGTGTGAGATTGGATGGTCGATGTGGTTATGTTCGAGAAGTGTGCTGTTCTTGCCCCTCGTGTACGGACCAGTCTGGGCAGACCCATTGGACCTACAGACTAGACTATCGACTTGGCAGTGGTCGGCCAACCATTGTCAGGTCCCGCCTTCGGGTCACATAACCCAATCATGTGGGGGTAATACATGACAATAGCCAGCTAACCTACCAGGATTGTTTTATGTTATTATTATTATGACATGAGTTGAGATATGTTATGAAAATGCAGTAAGTTCTGCCATGTTGATATATATATGTTTTCCCAGATTTGATGAAACAGTACTAAATGTGTTATATATGATATATGTTGAACACGAATTAATCATGTTGCCACACACTAGTATTAGTTTATTTCCCTTACTGAGAGGTGTCTCACTCCTAAATCTTATACATTTTTCAGGAGCCCTGGATAGGAGAGCGGGAAAAGCCTCGCAGAATTAGTGTTGTTTATCTGCCCTCTGCGAAGGGTAAGTTTTTGGTAGGGACAGTTAGGTTTTTGTGGGATTTGTCCCTAGATTTCATTTTTGGGATGTATATATACTGAGAGTTAGTATTTATAGTACTCTGGTATGTATTGGGCACATTATGATGAGATGTATATAATTTTATACTTTCTACTGCGTAGGCTTCTGCTATATGTTTTGTTATATCCCTAGTACCCACGGGTCCAGGTGGATGGTGACCTACCAAGCTGGATTGTGGGATATGTAGTATTGATTTTATGATGTTGATAATAAAAATAAAAAAAATGTGAAAAATGAGCAGGTCGTGACATAGTATGTGTCTTGTGCATTTTCTTCACAATTTTTGAAAAGGAGTAATTTTAAAGGCTTATTACATTTAATTTGTGAGATAATTTTCGATTGATTAGGTACCCTTCGCAAGAACGGACGTGTAGGGGGTGTTCATACCTTCCCCTCGCGTAACTAAACTTCCGAATCCGACTCTGGTAACCCAGACCGATTCTACCCTTAATTGGGTAGTAATCAAGTGTTCTAATCACACTCCAAAAGGTTAGTGGCGACTCCATCACACCATGTTTTCCACGAACATATTTTTAAAACCACACCTTTCACCACCTCTCGTCTAGTTCGCGTCTGGGAACGCTATGACTCCCAATCTTAAATTTAGGATTTTTTTTTTAGGGAGATAACAGGCAATTTATCGAGATAATAGAGAATTGTAGTATCTAAGAAATATAAATTTATTAATTAATTAACCATTGGTCGATATTTCTATCTTTTTATTACATAAGAACTCTAGCCACCAATGAGCACTACAAAAAATTCGGAAAATCAAGTGCGAAAATATTTTTTGCACAAAAATTAACCCAAGAATATATTAATGACGATTTCTGGGGTTTAGTGACAAATTCAATCCGTCACTAAAAGATAAACATTAGTGACGATTAAATAACCGTCAGTACTATTTTTCTAAAAAAATAAAAAAAATTTAAGTTCAGAGTATTAGTGACGAATTTGTAGGTTCGTCACTATTGGTCCATTATTAGTGATGGATTTGAAAATCATCACTAATACTTCTTTTTTTTTAAAAAAAAAAAAAAAATTAAGTTCAGAGTATTAGTGACGAATTTGTAAATTCATCACTATCGGGCTTTATTAGTGACGGACTCGAGAACCGTCACTAATACTTCCTTAAAAAAAATAAAAAAATTTAAGTTCAAAGTATTAGTGGCGAATTTATAAGTTCGTCACTATTGATGATTTGAGAGCCATCACTAATACTTCCTTTTTTTAAAAAACAAATAATAAAAATTTAATTTCAAAGTATTAGTGACGATTTGTAAATTCGTCACTAATAAAGGACCAATAGTGACGAATTTTAGATGCGTCACTAATATTTCTTTTTAAAAAAAAAATAAAAATTTTAAGTTAAGAATATTAGTGACGAATTTATAAACTTGTCACTATTGATCCCTTTTTAGTGACGAATTTCTAAATTCGTCAGTACTAGGCCATTATTAACGACAAATTGTGGACTGTCACTAATGCTGTGTTATTTTAAAAAAATTAAACAGAGAATAGTAGTGCCGGTTTTGAAACCATCACTAATGCCCAAAAACCCTTATTCCTTTCCGCGGGATATTTTCCCACACTTTCCCCTCCTGCTCCCCAGCTGGCTCGTCCTCTTTCCCTCCTGCTCCTGTGAACCTCTCTCGGCCTCCTAGTCTCCCGCTGCTCTCGCTTGGTGCGCCCTGTTCGCCGGACATCTCAGGCTTCGTCAGAGCCCTAGCGGATTGACAGCCTGGTATGTACGCCCTCTCCCAGTCTCCCGCTACGATCCCCATCGAACCCCTTTCCTAGTCTCCCGCTGTTCCCAGGTGACTGACGCCCTTAATCTCGCAGGACATTCATCAGTGGCCTATATTTTTCATTCATCAGTGACCTATATAGTGCTTTTGCTACACAATAAGAGGTAACTTGCATCTCGCTCTCCATATCCCTTTCTTCTTTGTTAATATTAACTTGAATCTTCAACAATGAAGTTAAATTTAATTTCGATCCATTAAGATGTCTCTCTTAAGGATTGTCCAATTCGATGTATCCTACTTGTTGTGCAATATGACAGTATACAAAATTCTTAGGAGATTTAGTTTGGTGTAGACATGCATAACTTAGACATCTAAAAATTTGACATTGTAAAATTTTATAGCTAAGAGAAAGATTCTATATATTAGAACATTGAAGAGCTGCCATTGATTTGTAACTATAACATATATTTCTAAAATTCTAATCTTTTAACATCGTTTTATATTTTTGATGGACCAATATATGACTTTATTTTTATGCTTTATCACATTTTTTGCATCCCAATAAAGGCATAAAACGTCAAATGAAGCCTAATAAAATACTAATCAATTTCATTTATGGCTACCAAAGAGGTTTACATGTTTCTCATGAAGCTACTGGCCATGGTCCTTCACTTCATTCTTTGGAGTTTATGATGGATATGGAGGTAAGAATCGGGAGGTTCAGGTACTCTTACAGTGGGGTGGATGGTTATTCTTTATCTAGTTTACTTGGAGTTTCTTTTCAAAATTGATTTGAAATGTGATAAGCCTGCCTATGTAGACAAAATGAATTTTAGCCTTTCATCTGATAGCTTATCTCTTATAGTTAAGGTATGGTTTAAATATTAATTTTATTTCTCTTGAATCTTGATGCCCTTCTTGCGGTCATTGCATCTACTTGCCTTATTATAATATTTAAATCATACCTTGACTATAAGAGACAACCTATCAAATGAAAGGCTAAAATTCATTTTGTCTACATAGGCAAGCTTATCACATTTCAAATAAATTTTGAAAAGAAACTCCGGGTTAACTAGATAAAGAATCGTTGATGCAGCCACCACCATCCACGACCTCGTCGTCCTTCTCTGTCATCCATGACTTCATTGTCCTTCATCACCCTTCATGACCTCGTCGTCTGCTCCATCACCATCAAGGTCGAGGATTCTGAAGTTGATTTGGGGAAGACAAAGGTTACTATCTTCTTTGGTACTCAGAACATTTTTAATAAAGATTCATGAATGTGCTATTTTTTTCCCTGTAGGCACTTGGTTTTTCGCTTGTTTTGAAGATAGAAAATAAAATACTATCATACAGTGGCCATCACGTTCTGGGTAGATGTGATGATTGTATTTATTAATTTTTGTATTAAGGAATCAAATTTTTGTTTACTAGTTCAAGGGTTGAATATGGTTCACTTGTTTATGTATTCTGAA
This sequence comes from Malania oleifera, assembly GCF_029873635.1. Lineage (NCBI taxonomy): Eukaryota > Viridiplantae > Streptophyta > Magnoliopsida > Santalales > Ximeniaceae > Malania > Malania oleifera. The sequence continues at coordinate 82,364,681 of NC_080423.1, read as the reverse complement.
AATCCTTTTTTGTTTCTTATTAGATCTATATTTTCTATGATGTCTTCTGCATTTTTTGGAGCAACCAAATAGAGCATTATGATTCAGATTGAATCTATAATTAGACTTCTTCTTCCTTATTTTTTTCCATAGTGAGGCCTTGCGAATTTTCTTTTCTGTTCTCTTGTTTTGGGTTTGAAGTTTTGTATTTTGCTTTTGTGATTTGGGATTCTTGTTTGATTGCAACTAGAGATGCGTATATGTCTAAGCACTCCTAAAACTGAAAAGTTGTCTAATTGAGAAAGGATTTGTAAGTTTTCACAAGTTGTGGGAATCAATATGTGTTGAAGTTATTTGTGGCATCTTTTTTTCACACTTGGATAGTAACAAACATCTTGTTGAATTCCTATGATTGAATAATAATCGTTTGGGTATGTAGTTTTAGTGTTGAGCTGCATATATATATATAGTATTATGTTTGTTTAATTCTACAACCTGGACATCCTTACAAGATGAAAATACGTGCCCGAGACCTTACACTTGGACATACATCGAGACCCACAAGACAATAAATATGGTCACACACTAATGTACCTCACAAGTACTACAAGATAACTAACACTAAGCATTCTCACTTACAAAACACTTCCATGTTGCCAACACATAGAACACACTTACAATTCTTTTTTGTACATACAGCACACACAATTTCTATTGTTTGCGCACTCAAAATTTGTTCCTGCACACAACACACAATTGCCTTGTGCTTGTCTAACTTCAGTTTAATAGATGATTTAATTTCTGGACTGCATGCTTGGATTGATATATCTTGTGAACTGCATGCTGGTAGAGGACATTAGGATTGCATGCTTAATTGGAACACCACCTACATGGCTGATGCAGTGATGTGTATTGCCTGCTAGTAGATACTTTTAGGTTGTTGCATGTCTTAATCTAAATGACATTTGTATGATGCAAAAATATTGCGAATTGCATGCTTTTGTGACTTACAGATTTGAGAAATGTTCTATTTATAGACGGCATGCTGCTAAAAATTTGTTGACTTTTTCCCAAAATAATCATAGCCATATACCATATGCTCATATGGTTATAGTGTGCTGAATGTTAAAACATTTTTGAAAGAATGAGTGAACTTCAAATGAACTTTGAACTTCATCTGTAAATTTATTTTTGCATATGCTAAGTAAAAATTTTATCAATCATGGACTCATTTGCATTATTTGATTATTATAGTTGTTTTAGAGTCCTATGGAAGCCATGTAAACCATAAACATCACATTCTAATTTTTCGTAGAACTATATTCTGATATATATTGTTTATGAGATGCATGAACATGTTACATTATTTAATGCTTATTATATGAAGTTCTTGTGCACTCGTAAGATTCATTATTGGTTGGATTATTGTGAATTATTGTAAATACCTAGGTTTGGAGCATATTTCTATGGAAAATGTCATATTTATAGAAGAAATACTAGCAAAATTTTTTAAAAAGCATAAACTAATTTTTTTTACTTTCTTAATTTGTAGGGTTTACAACTATCACAACGTCAGCATGATGCCATGCACTACAGATGTAGCTCTTGACTTTTTTTGTTATCTGAACAGATGAAAATTCTATATTTGAATTTGAATTTGTATAATGTATTTGTATTAAAAATTGAATTTGTATAATATATTTTTATTTGAATTTGAATTTGTATAATATATTTGTATTTTTATTTAAATTTGAATTAGAATTTTGAATAATTTATAAATTTTTTAGCAATTATGGTTTAATGTTACTTATATAAAAATGTAATTACAGATTTTTACAAGAATTAATAATTCAAAAAAAATTAATTTAAAATTATTAGTGATAATTTTAAAACCAACACTACTAATTGTCCAATTTAAGTATTAGTGAAGGTTTCAAAACCGTCACTAATAATTGCCTTTTTTAAAGAGTTTTAGTGAAGATTTTCAAACCGTCACTAATAATATAGTATTTGTGACAATTTTATAGTATTAGTGACGGTTTGAAAACCGTCACTAATAGTTGCCTGTGAGCAATAGTGACGATTTTCAAACCGTCACTAATATTATGGCTTTAGTGACGATTTTTGATCGATCCGGTGTAGAATTTATAGTGACAAAATTAGGTTTTTTAGTAACGGTTTTAATCCGTCACTAATATTCTATTATTAGTGACAGTTTGAAAATTTTGTCACTAATAAGTATTAGTAACGACAGATATAGTGACTAATTCAAAACAATCACTAATACTCACAAAACCGTCACTAATAGTATTAGTGACGGTTTTGTGAGTATTAGTGACAGTTTTAAACAATCGCTAATAACCTTATTTTTTGTAGTGGAGCCCTTCGGACTCCCTGGTGCGGCACCAAACTTACAGATCAGCGTCCTCCACTCCCAAGTCTCATTGATCTGGGTAAAGTCCAGATGCGGATACGACTTCTGTGCATTAGTTGGACGTTCGGCCTACCCGACTCCTGAGACACATCTTTATTATTAGCCACGGTCTCCACAGGCTCAAAGAGAACTCTTATCATCCACGCTCCCCGCTGGCTCACAGAGCGAACTCTTATCATCCACGGTCCCCACTGGCTAACAAAGTAAACTCTCACGATCCACAGGTACCGTTGGCTCCGTAAGTGTATTTACCTGGAATTGGACCCCCAATGCTCCTTTTTACTTGCTGATACATTTCCACCACGCCATGTTGTAGGGGCTTGATATCTCTATTTTAATTTTAAAATTTTTGGAGAGGGAACACTTTAGAAATAAAGAAGAAGAGATTATTGCAAGTTGAAAGTTTAATCGTTGACGAGCTAACCCACATTAGAAAAGAGATGGGAGTGATAGAGCTAATGGTTGGTAATTCTTAGCAAACAATTTCATAAAGTCTAGATAGAAAAGCTAATTCTTCATGAATTATCATTTGAGGCACGTAATGTAAGACTAATTATTGAAGAATTGGACATGACCTAAAGCTTTTGGATCAAGTCATAGGGCCAATAGTTTTTAATTCTTAGTGAACAATGTTATAAAGTCTATGTATGAGAGTTAATTCTCACAACGTAAAATATAATTTAAGGTAGGTAAAATTAATTACTAAAGAGTTGAATATGACTTAAATTTTGAAGTTAAATTGGTAATGACAACATTAATAAGAGAAAACGAGCACTATTTATATATATAACTCGAGAACTCCAGCCATTATTGCGCCACATTAGATACTATGGTACGATATAAAATCCAGAGAGTGAAAGCTGCCCATTTATTGACGTACTCCTTGTAATTCACCGGCCTAATGCCTCAAGAAAAAATCAATTCGTGACCTTGGGATTTTCAAAGCCATAAGTTCGTCCTTATCACTAGAACTGATGCGATCGGACGGCACTATTTATATTTTTATGACAAAATAGGCCTAATAATAACTACAATAAAGGGGCCGCAAGCTGTGGCGGCTTTAAGTGATGGAAATAATTGAGGGGAAGGGGAAGATTTCAATTGGAAGAGTACTTACAGACATGTTGCTTTCAACAAAACCATCCCACTAACCATGAAGTGAAATGTTCTTTTAAAATTCGTACCCATGCATCTTCTTTAAAGCTTATATATATATATATATATATGGGGATGGGACCTTTCCAAACTTTTGCATCTGCCTAATTTGTGCTTTTTCTCCTGTACATAAACTTGAGGCATCCGATTATTTGCTTCCATCCTCAAATAGAATAATAATAAATTTTGTCATTCTCTAAATGCAAGAGGTTGTCAACTTTTTTGTATGAGTGAGGGCAAAGTCTCCAATTATTTTTGAAAGATATGAGGACTGAAAAAAATAATGGGCAATAAAATTTTTCGTTTTCAAGCCTTTATATCTACTTGATTTGTACTTTTTTCCTATTATGTAAATAAAATGAAGAGCTTTTTCATGGTTTGTATGAATGATGCTGCTCGCTCTCCCTATATATAATGACTAAATAAGAATTTTTTTGTTTTCCTTTTTCGAATCTTTTGCTTTACTTTTTCCTGAGTACATAAATTGAAGGCATACAATTATTTGCTTCTGGCATTGAATAAAACAAGGAGTTCTTTCATGCTCCGCATGCATGAAGTTCTTCACTTTTTCTGTTATTAGAACAGTCTCGAACTTTTCTTTATATATATATATATATGAAAATTGAAAAACAATGACTAAACAAAGGTATTCTTGTTTTTCCGTTTCAAACCTTTAGCGTCCGCATGATTTATACTTTTCCTTAGTCCATAAACTTTAGGCATTCAATTATTTGCTTTCAGCATTAAGTAAAACAAGGAGTTTTGGCATGCTCTGTATGCATGAAGCTGTTCACTTTTCCTGTATAAGTGGTAACATAGTCTCCAATTATTTTTTTTCATTTACATAGGGGGCTAGGAAACAATGGCTAAATAAGGGCTTTGTTTTTTTTCTAGTACAAAAAAATTTAGGCATCCAACTATTTGCTTCTAGTCTTATAAAAAATAAAGAGTTTTGTCATGCTTTGCATCCATGAGATTGTTCACTTTCCCTGTGTAAGTGATGACAGTGACACACTCCAATTGGCTTTTTATTTTTACAGGGATTAGGAAACAATGACTGAACAAGAGTTTTCCCATTTTCCCTTCTCAAACATTTGCATCTACTTGGTTTGTACTTTATCCCCAGTACATAAGCTTTAGGCATCCAATTATTTGCTTCTAGCATTCAATAAAGCAAGGAATTTTTTTATTTATACTTGCATGAGGCTGTTCACTTTCCCTGTATAAGTGATAACACTGTGTCCTATTATTTTTTATTTATGTGGCAGGGATTGGAAAACAAAGACTAAATAGAAAGTGTTTCCTATTTTTCCCTTTCAAACCTTTGCATCTGCTTGGTTTGAACTTTTTCCCCAATGCATAAAGTCTAGGGATCCAATTATTCTCTTTCACTATTAAATAAAGCAAGGAATTTTTTCTTAGTCTGCATGCATGAGGTTGTTCACTTTCTCTACATAAGTGATCATAACAAAGCCTCTAATCATTAATACATCTTTCATGATTACAGAGTATTTTTTATGCATTTTTTGTTGGGTAGTTGGGATAGCTTTAGAAATTTGATTCAAGTTTTTAAGGTATGGTTTGTAAAATAAAATTATTTATGGAATGTTTTAATATTGATGATATTTTTATGTCTAAGTGCATATATGATTATTTTATAAAACTTGAATTTTGCACAGCGGAACTCAAATGCAGCGATCAATGAAAGAGCAAATATAGAACACAACCACAACAAACAAATGATAGTAACAACATCACAAGGAATTACGTGGTTCGGCAATGCCTACATCCACGGGCAATCGGTAAAGAAATATTACTATGTTGTGTTAAAGACACTTCCAATGTTATAGATACATCATAATAGACATATATATAAACAACACAGAGGCTTTCCCTCCAAACTACCAACCAACTTAATGTTCACATTCAAAATTCAAAAGTAGCGTCGCTGCCTAGAATGAAACTGTCGATGGTTTGAGATACTGAGAGCAAACTCTCTCAGCAAAGTTCAGTCAGCCATCGATGGTTCCTTCGATGGATAAAATCCGAAAGCAAACATTTTGAAATTCAGCTAAATCGTCGATAGTAAGAGCAAAATATCGATGGTTTGCCCCCAGCATGCTGATTTTACTATGTTTTTCTCCTTCTGTATCTCATCCACTCAAAGATATGAGCCACAAAACACAATAATCTCCACCTTGGCGAATATATGCCCTTTAGGAGAAATCGAAAGCATAGCTCACTGCTCCACCTTGACCTTGGAACGTTATGTTGGGTCTGTCTCCCTTTAAGCACTTGGAGACATGAAGTAAGTTCAAGCAATGCTTGAACTTTTCAGTAGTAACCTGCTTTGTCAATACATCCACTGCATTCTCAAATGTGTGAACCTTCTCTAGTACAAGTTCACCTGAAGTAATCAATTCCCGGATCTTGTGGAACCTTACATCAATATGCTTGGTTCTAGCATGGAACACTTGATTCTTCGTCAAATAGATGACATTCTGACTATCACAATGCAATACAACTCCACCTTGCTGTAAACCCAATTCATTGACTAAACTAGTAAGCCATAAGGTTTCCTTTGTAGTTTCGGCGACTGCCATATATTCATGCTCAATTGTAGACAATGCCACCAGACATTGTACCATAGACCTCCAACAGATACGTCCTCTTACAAGGGCGAAAACATAACCCATTGTAGACCTTTTGTCATCCATAAACATCAACAAACTCCACAACTAATGGATTATCCTATTGCTTGTCAAACATGATGCCATAATTAGAAGTACCCTGTAAGTATCTAAAAATACATTTGACAGCTTCCTAATGTTGTCTGTACCGAGATTAAGGAGAAACTTACTCACCCCACTTACTGCATGTGCCAAGTCTGGTCTTGTACACACAATGACATACATTAAACTTCCCACAACACTAGCATAAGGGACCTTTGACATGTCCCAAATTTCATCATCCGTCATTGGGCATTCAATGGTAGACAATTTAAAGTGATTTGCTAGAGGTGTACATACCGATTTAGCATCAGCCATGCTGAACTTTTCCAACACCTTCTCCATATAACCACCTTAAGATAACCACAATCTTCCTACAGTTATGTCCTGACAAATCTCCATCCCAAGTATCTTCTTGGCAGCGCCAAGATCCTTCATGTCAAACTCTTTATGCAATAGATTCTTTAACTGATTTTCTTCAATTAATTCCTTCGCAGCTATTAGCATGTCATTGACATACAACAATAATAAAATGAGAGAACCATACACAAGCTTCTTCACATACATGCATCAATCATACTTACACCTCTTGTAGCCTATCTTGATCTTATAGGAATCAAACCATTTGTACCATTGCCTCAGAGACTGTTTTAGCCCATACAAAGACTTCTTCAGTTTGCAAACTAAGTGCTCTTGCCCGGGTTGACTAAATCCCTCTGGTTGTACCATATAGATCTGTTCCTCTAAACCATCATGGAGAAACAATCTTCACAACCATTTGTTCCAAATATAGGTCATAATGAGTTACTAATCCCAACACTACCCTAATGGAAGTGTGTCGAACCACAGGTGAGAAGATCTCATTATAATCTACTCACTTCTTCTTTAAGTACCCCTTTGCCACTAACTGTGCCTTGAATTTCTCTCCTCCCATTTCTAAAATTACTTCCTTCTTCCTTTATACCCATTTGCGGCCTATCGCCCTCTTCCCATCTAGAAGCTCCACTAAATCTCAAGTCTGATTCTTATGTAGTGACTCCATTTCCTCAATCATAGAACCCATCCACCTCCTTTTCTCCTGGCCGTGCACTGCCTCTTGAAAAGTAGTTCGATCATTGCAATTGGTAATGAAAGCATAAGATACCAGATCTTCAAATCCATACCTAGGCTGTGGTCTGATAGTGCATCTGGATCTCCATATAGGAACACTGCTCAGCATGCTCATCTCTGCTCCAGTTTTTTGGCTCCTATTTCTTTTTATCATTAACTTGAGTACTTGTAGGCTTGCCAAGGCTTGGGTTTTTAACTACTAAAGATAAAATTTATAAAACCTAACTATGCCCAAGTTCAGTAAAACAATAAGTAAGTTGAGTGTCGATCCTCAGGGACTCAGTGCAGTGGTTAACCAAATTAATCTAATTTACTATGCTTGAACAAGAAGAAAAGATTGGATTTTGGTTTTTCAATTAAACTACGAAAGCAATTAAAGTTGAATTAAATTACTTATGGAAAAGCAATTCCCTGGTTTTGAATCCACCCTAGGCCTTTAATGAGCAATTACTAGGTTCGGTTAATTATCCATACTAGGGTTTCAAAGATAAGTAATTCACTTGAGTAGCATACGGTAACCGGGTTCGCACCAATCGTCCAGAGCACGATCAGGAGAAAGGGATATACCCTATTTAGCAAACATGAATTCCTTTTTAATGTAATCCTTTTGAGTGGCATAGGGTAGTCAAGTTCACACCAATCGTCTGGAGTACGATCGGGAGTACGAGGTATACCCTATCCAACGAACACGGATTCCTTTTTAACAATGGTACCCTATTATGCACAATTGACTAAATTCTAGCTATGTTGTTTTAGCTTAGGGTTTCATCACAACTAGAGAATCAAGCAAATTAGCTACTCATGGTGCATGAAATTGAATGTAAAGACAAGGTAATGAAATACATAAATAAAGCATGACTTTTATTGAAATTCAAAATCAAAATAAAGCAGGAATTGAAATACAATTGGACAAAGTAGTGTTAATTGACAATTGAATTGAAATCTAATCTAAAGGCACCCAATGACACTCAAAGGAGCCAAAAGGAACCAAAGGGGAATCCCTAATAATCCCTAATCATCTATTTGAAGTTAAATTTTATACCCCATAGGGTTTACACACGATTAAATCAAAATCAGGAAACTTTTGCCAAAAATCTTGTGCAGCAGATTTCTGAACTCGATAGCAATCAACCTGGTCGCACCCCAAGTTCTCCTGATCGCACCCTAGTTGAGACATTCTAGAAAATCTTCAATTACTTCTTTGTTCAGTTGATGGCTTCACTACCCAGGTCGTACATCCAGGTCTCTTAATCGCACCCTAGTCGAAGCATTCTAGAAAATCCTTAATTGATGAACACTCTGGAGTCTTCTAGCTAGACTCGGTCGCCCCTTGTGACTACTTGGTTGCACCACATGGTGGAACATGGTCATGCTGCTGTAGTTGAATTTAGGCCTTGGAGACCTAGTCGAGCACTTGGTCGAGCCTTGTGCTTCAACATTGTTGCATTGACTCCTTGCACTGCTTAACTCCTTTATTTAAATTTCAATTTCCTGAAACATGAAACATACCACATGTAACGCAAACAATGATAAGAAAGGATAATTACAAAGTAAATATGAACATCACATAGGTAAATGGGGGCCTAAAATAGCATATTTTAGGAACACATCAAGTACGCTTCACCATACCTTTCTCATCGAAAACTACATCCCTAGTGATCACCACCTTGTTTGCCATTGGATTCCACAGCTTGAACCCCTTCACACCTTTCAAATATCCCAAAAAGATGTAGCGTCTATACTTTGCGTCAAGCTTTGATCTCTCCTCACTAGACACATGGACATAGGTTGTGTAACGACCTGGTTAATAAACTAGGTTTTTTTTTTTTTGTTTTATTTTCTTTATCTTTATGACAATCTACATGCTCTGATACCATATTGGGGGTAAACCCAATCATTAACCTAAGCAGCGAGAAACAGAATTCAAATAAACATAACCACATGTAAATATATATATATACAATACCAGAGTACTAACATGTTTCCTAAAATATGCACATACATCTGTTCCCCAAAATACCCTCAACTATGCTGGGATATACAAAAATCCTCCATAATACTCACTTCACTGATAAGGCACTACTGAAGCCCCTCTATCTGCAAGCCTGGTATGCTCGCTAGCTAGATCACCTAAAAAATGATTCAACACTGGGATGAGCCAACACTCAATAAGACGAAATATGTTATTACTAGTGTGTGGCAATTGAGCTACAGTATTATGAAAATTTGTTTTCATATAATCATGTATAACTAGATATGTAAGTACAGTACAAGTAATAAAATACACCACCCTTTCCAATGTTGCTTAACATAACAGTGTTATAGGTTACTATTCAAAATACTTCTAATGTACATAAGTTTATTCCTTGTTTCTGTAATCTGTATATACGTAATAGTAACTAAAAATTTTCCCTGTGGATAACTGTGTGTCATGATTTAACCCCTCATGATAGGGTTGTGCGGCCCGTTGGCGGGATTTACATTGGTTGGCCGACTAGGGTAAATCACTATACTCCATCGGTCTGATTTGCCCACCTCAACCCATATCTGATGGGGAGCCTGTCCACGTTAAGGGCTTAGGTGATCGACCTACTACCACGTATTATCTAAATAGGTGGTTGCACTCATAACATAACATAACATCTGTAGCAATGGTATCGTGCTCTGTAACTGCATAGTCTAATAGGATATGATATTATACAATATATCTCTATATACCACTATCTGATTTACCATGATTTTGAAATAACTGTAATAACCATGATGTTGCATAAACTGTAACTGTAATTCATTCATCATAATACTGAGAACTGTATAATCATAACACTGATAACTGCATAATCATAATAATGAAATTCGTATAATCATGGTATTGAGATTCGTATAATCATTGTACTAGAATTCGTGTAATCATGGTACTGAAATTCATAAAATCATAGTACTAAAATTTGTAAACATATTTCCATACTATATTCATATTCTCAAGCCACACCATACTTTAATACATAATTTTCATAATTTAATAAACTGTATAATATTTTAAAAATACCTAACATCGCATATTTCCCTTACCTGACTACTAAAAAGCCCCTATGGTATACTGGCTTAACACCTACAGGGCCTGCCACACAACACCCTAAAAACAATATTGGCAGAACAGAATATCAGTATTTCTTCACCTACATCATTTCCTATAATTGTCATAAGGCTAAAAATGGATTAAAAGACCTTACCTTGAATTTGGGATGAAATCCAACTTCGTTTCACCAACGATTCGCTCCGGCAGACTTGCAGGCAACTTCACTAAGAGCATCGTGGTGGCTTCGGATCATCGATCTGGCATCTAGTGGGGCCGAAATCAAAGAGAGAAGGGAGAGGGACCGTAGGAGAAAGAAGGAGAGAGAGAGAGAGAGAGAGAGAGAGAGAGAGAGAGAGAGGGCACTGAAAATATGATAAAAATATGAGTTTTCACTATTTATAGGGCCATATTCGTTGATGAGACATGTCACCTCGTCAACGAGTCCATTAGTAAATTTGTCAACGAGCCTTACCCTTCGTCGACGAAATTCAGAGTAGTCCAAAACCTTCGCTCGGTATTTTCTCATCGACGAAGTCTATGGCTTCCTTCTGTTTCTGTTTCCATTTCTCTCCCTCTTATTATTAAGATCCCATTATTCTTCAGGTCACTATAGGTTGGACAACCGGATACCTTCATTCCAACGTAGTCTACCACATTTCCCATCCATACCTCCTCTCCCACTTTCCCCTCTAGTGATGCCCTTGGCGATCAATTTACCAAGAAACAAGTCATACTAACTGCCTCTCCCCAGAAGTTCTTCACTAGCCCTACATGAAGCCTAAGACACCGAGCTCTCCCACTGCCTCTCCCCAGAAGTTCTTCATCCTTTTAGCCACACCATTTTGCTGAGGTGTCTGATGAACAGTGAAATGTCTCCTAATGCCCTGCTGCGCACAAAACTCCGTGAACCTAGAATTAGCGTACTCGGTCCCATTGTTTAACCTAAGGTATTTAATTCTTCTCCCAGTCTAGTTTTTCACTTCATCTTTTCACAACTTAAACCTGGCAATGTATCTAACTTGTGCCACATGAAGTATACCCAGATCTTCCATGAGTAGTCATCAACAAAACTCACAAAATAAACATATCCTCCCCGTGATGCTACTCTCACCACCCCCAAACATCAAAATGCATGTAATCAAGAATATCTTCCATCTTATGTATAGGTTATTTAAGTTGCACCCAGCTTTGCTTCTCAATAACACAAAACTTGCAGAAGTCCAGCTTACACGTTTTCATACCCTTCAAGAGCTTCTTTTGTGAAGTTCTTTCATACCATGCTTACCCATATGCCCTAGCTGCATATGCCATAAGACAGTTTCATCAAATTCATAATTTACGACTGCAGCTCCACCTACAACTGTAGCTCCCAACAGTGAATAAATGTTTCCATCTAATTTTTGCCCTTTCATCGCGGTTAGATTGCCTTTGCACACCTTTATAACTCCACTTTCGGAATTGTAACTGATTCAATTACAGTCCCAAGTACCTAATGAAATTAGACTCTTTCGTAGGTCCAGAATGTGTCTTACATCACATAGAGTTCTTACAGCACCATCAAATATTTTGATTTTAACATTTCTTATGCTAATGATTTTACATGATATATCATTGCCCATAAGTACTGAACCTGAATTAACCAAACTGTAAGTGCTGAACCACTCCTTATTTGGAATCATGTGGTAACAATACACCGAGTCAAGGATCCAAGAGTCCGTGAGGCGATCTAGCCTTGACGAAACTAAAAGTATGTCACCATCACTGCAATCTGAATTTCCTTCATGAATTACATTTGCTGATTTTTAAGTACTTGCTTGCTTTTCAGCATTCCATTTCTTCTGAAAAGTTAAGGTGTACTCCCAAGAGGGGGGGGGGGGATGAATTGGATTTAAAACTTTCTTCGAACTCCTTCTATTCATTCTTTCTCAACTCTTTTTAGTTTTAGCAATCACACATGTAAGGTTTGATTTTAAATCACAAGTTCAGCCAAGACATAATTTAATTTGAAATCTTTATGAATGAACTTGAATGCTTTGCAATTTAACAATTCTTTCAACAATCAAAAGTAAAACTCAATAAGTCAATTCAATCAATCAAAATGAGCTTCACAATATGAATCAATATAGAAATTCTAGCAAGCTCCAAGATTCTGATTTTAATATTGTGTTGTAGCTAATGAATGACCTGTATAATGAATGTACTCCCTTAGAAGGTTTTCGCAATTCTCAATTATAAAATAATTTCTAACAATTTAAATAAGCATCAACGCAGTTTATATGTGCTGAAATTTAGAGAGAATAGGGAAGAGAGTGACACCAAGATTTTTACGAGGTTCGACTATACCTCTTTACGTCCCTGCTTTAGGTATACCACCCAAGGATTGCACTATACCACTCCTTTAACAGGGCAGAGCAAACTGTTTACACACTCCTTCAAGTAGGATGAAGCCCTCCTCTCCAAGTGATATTCTGTTGGAATTGGGTATTAAAAATATTTCGGCTAATTTAAACACTTACACTGATTCACCACATATCATATCCCATTTTAATTATGGTTGTGTACGTAAAAAATGAATGAGCAATATGTGCAGACATACACGTGTATCTCTTTAAAATAAATGTGTGCATGCAATATGTTATAACAGTAAATGAACAAGCATACAAATGTTGAATTAAAAGTGCATAAATTAAATGAGATAAGGAGAGAGGGACACACGATATTTGTTGTCAAGGTTCGGCCAAACCAGCCTACGTCCCTGCCTTGGGCATACCCCCCAAGGATTCCACTAAACCTGCTCACTTAAATGGGTGGAGAAGAAGCCGTTACAACATCCTTATGGGGCAAACATTCCCCAGCTCACTTAAGGGGTGGAGCCAACACCATGCACACTTTCCCAGGAGGGTGCATCTCTTATTCTCTTAACCGGGTCTAAACCAATCCGGTGCTCTCCTAATCGGGTCTGAGCAAGTCCAGGACTATTCACAGGGCTAGTCTCCCTTTTCCGACAACTTGTCGAGAATACAACATCAATAATAATAAATTTTTGTACAAGAGAGAATGCTTCTAAAAAAAAAGATGTGTACAAATTTAAGGCTAAAAACATGCACTCTCTAATGATATGAAATATGTTTAGTAGAGTAAGGGTGCTATCAAATAATTTAGCATAAATAGAATATATATATATATATATATATATATATATATATATATATATATATGAAAAATGAGTATTATTGTTCTCCTATAAATATTTTTGCAAATAGAAAATATTTAGAGAATCTAGAAATTTAAGCTCAAGAAAATATTTGTGCTGTAAATAATTTTCTCCCAAAAATATTTATCAAGGAAATATCCGAGAGAAAACTTAAGCAATACTTTCAAAAAAGTTTTTCAAAGATTAAGTGCCTAGTGAGAGTATGTGCAAATAAAATGTCCAAAATAAAATACTCTCCTCAAAAATGATTTTGAGATAAATACATGAAAGAGAGTTTGAGAGATTTGTATAAAAGATTTTGCCCCAAAAGAATGATTTTGACAATAAAAATGATTTGGGGGAACTTTGATTAACAAGGGGTTTGAGAGAAAATTTAGGCTAATCAAAGTTGCTAACCAAAGAAAATGAGGGGGCATTATAGATTTTCAAGAAAATATGACCGTTGGGGAGACGCTCAATATTTTGGAAAAGTTTAATTAAAAGTTAATGATGTTTTAGCCATTAAAAAATTTCCAACCCGAGAGGTTCGGTCAACCATATAGAGGGTTTGGTCGACCATATTGACAAGTTCAGTCGACCGTGGAACTTTTGAACTACAGGTTTGGTTGACCGTCTCAGGGCGATTCTGAACCCCTTCGTAAGTTTAGTTGACCAAGACAAGGTCAATTGACCGTTCCTATAGATTCGGTCGACCATGACCAATTAGAGCTACAAGGTTTGGTCGACCCAAGTAGTTGGGTGTCAGACACACTTCAGTTCGGTCGACCGTGAACGATACGCTCATTTCAGAACGATTGACCGTCCAAAGTCAAAAGGTTGATTTTCGAACGGTTCGGTTGACTGTGGCAATTATAACTCCACAAGTTCGGTTGACCGTTGGTAGGCTCCCCAAGGCTTGGGTCCTTAACTACCAAAAATAATATTTATAAAACCTAACTATCCCAAGTTCAGTAGAAATGGGTAAGTCGTGTATCGATCCACAGAGACTTGAAATGTAGTTATTAAAATACTTCCAATTTAGTTTACTAAGGCCTTGTTATGAAAAAGAAGTGAAAGATGGTATTTTGTAATGGTGATTGTCCAACAACTATTGGAAAGCATGTAACTAAAAGCAAGTTAATCTATACTACTGGAAAGCAAGTAAATTTCTAAGTTACCCTCCTCCTACAAAGTGATACTATGGTCTGAATCAAACACTGGACGCTATGCTTCTAACTATGCTTATCCAGACTTCCATAGAAGTACTAACCCGAGCAGGCCAAAGTGGGAGAGGGGCGATCGAGGGCACAAGGTAGCAAGGGTGCACCAACCGTCTGGAGTACGCTTGGGAATCAGAGTATAACTTGTATTAATGATAACGAACACCTCCATGGTTCCGTAGCAAACTATTCCCCTTTGAATGATACGTAGCAGTGCTTATCCATATTTGCAATCTTTCATCAAGCACACAGCAAGTAAATGGAAAGCGGTAAATGAAAGAATAAGTAAAAAGATCATCCTTTTATCATTCAAAATGTCTGTCACTAACGCCAAAAGTACAAGAGGGTAATATACACGGTTTTTGTTTGAATGCCATCGGTTGTCACAGGCAGTCAGACACTCCATACACGAACCAAAACTACTCTACTCCTATTCTAACTTGGCTCTCAATGAATTTCTAGGTCCGTCACTAACCTAATAGAGGCCAAAGAGCTTGTGTTCGTAGCGAATACTTATAGGCTCTAGGGTTTTACAAGGGTTGTTTTACAAGTTAGGAAAGTTTGCAGAAAATCTCGCGCAGTAGATCGTCGCTGTCGACCAAGTCGCTCCTCTCGTATTCTTGTGCGCCCCTAGTCAGATCTCGTGGGAAGTCAGGGATTCGAATCTTCAATGTCTTCAACTTCGTCACGCCTCAGGGTCTTGATGGTCGAGCTGATGGTCGAGACTTGCAGTATCTTAATCTTGAGGAAATCTTAGTATCTCGACATAGTCGCCCCGGAAGGTCTCTTGGTCGAACACTTCGTTGAGACTCTCGGTATTTCTAAATTTCAGTTTTGTCTCAGTATCTCAACGTGGTCACTCTAGGGTGTCACTTGGTCGCACACTTGGTCCAACCTTGTAGCATTCTGATGTCAGTCTGAAACTTAGAGTTTGCAGTGGAAGACTAAGTTGCCCCTGTGGTTTACTGGTCGCGCCACATAGTCGAGCGTCATCTTCTTGTATATTTATGATCTGAAGCTTCTATAACTTGGCTGAACATTTGAATTTGAGCTTCAAATCCTCCAAATCCTCCTTGGCTTCTTGTAATGTCTAACTCCATGGTTTTAACCTGTTTTTCCTAAAAAGACAAACAAACCTTGCATACCTCTGAACAATGATAACTCTGAGTAAATACATAATAAAATGAGAATAAAATAAGATAAATGCAAGTCTAAAATCATGTATTTTAGGGAGTCATCAATCATTGCAGGTCAAACTTTTGACTTCTGGGCAAACAATGGTTCGGTTGACCAAGCTAGTTATTACTAGTTGGTTCGGTCGACCGAGGGAATTAACAATGAATATTTTGCCCAAAAAATCTAGCGTCAATCAACGAAATTTTTGCGCCGATTTTGACCCTAAAGCTATTCCAAAAACTTGGTATGATTTTTGCCTTTTTTAAAAAAGGTTTTTAGTGAAATGTGCTAGTCCCTAGGGTCTATCTATGGTCAATCTAAGCATTCATCCATATCATGCAAATGCATGCATTATTACAAACCAAAGATAAAAGAAAATTAAATGCAACACAATTACAAAACAAATGTCTTCTTCTTTACCCTTCTGTCTTTCGTGGAAAACACCAGTTGATGTGAGCTTTCTAGCTTCCATCTTCCTCTTCTGTGTGTGCATTCCAAATTGTAAACATGGTCAAAACACTAGGCACACATATAAGATACATGTGCTTTGTCAATATCAAAACAGGGATCAGACTCAAAAAGTTAACATATGCCACGCTTGGTAATCCCACAATTCGACAATCCTGAACCATCAAAAAACAACAAAACAAGAACAATTCTTGTGTATAAAGAGCACTCTCAAGATAGAGCTGATTAGTATAGGTTATAGCACAACTATTATACTTCAATTAAAATATCAATAAGGAATGAATTTTTAGCTCAAGAAATTAATCATCGGGTTCTTCTTTAGAATGAAAAAATCTTAGTACGAACACAAGAACCGTGTGGTTGAGTCAGCAGACACTTAGTAAAACTTTAGCAAGAATGTGTGAGTTAAAAAGTAAAATAGCTTTTATTTGCTGATTGTAATTCTTTATATAAAATCTCTTTGTTTTGCATGTATTTATTGAGTTAAAAGTAAATATTTCGTGTTGCCCAAGTTGCTTGGAGTGTTTCCCAAGTTTTTACAAAGATTGGGGTTCAAGAAATCTAATTCGGAAACTTTTCTTCACTGTTTGAAAATAGCCATTATGAAGTTCAATCGACTGGACTTATGAGGGTCAGTCGCTTGGACTTTGAAAATCAACGAAATATCAAAGTCAGAATGGGGTCAGTCGCCTGGACTCACAGGGGTCAGTCGACTGGGCCTATTCTGTCTTCCAAAAATTATTCAACATAAATTGTCAGAGTCCTGACCAGAATGGATCAGTCTCCTGGACTGTTAAAAACTCATGCTTTTAATTTTATTTCCAAAAACTTTTGTCAAATTGTTTTGAGAAGTCTTCATGTAAGTCTTTCTTTGAGTCCATCTTGACTTGAGTTTCAATATTTTTTAAGATTTCATCAAATTTGTCTATCTTTGATCTTTTAAGCTTTCATTTGACTACTTGTCTTTGGAATGTAAACTTTCAATTCAGCTTGTGAACGCTTGATCTTGAACTCATATGCTTGATTTTTGAAAACATCATCACTTTAACCAAAACATGTTAAATTTCCTTGATTTGTTATCATCAAAATAAGATTCGTAAGCCTTGTTAGGCTAACAATCTCCCCCTTTTTGATGATGACAAATAAGGAGCAAAAGTGAGTGAACCTTGACAAGGATCCCCCTTACAATAAGCATACTTTTAACAATGTTTGAAAAAATAATCATTCATATGATCAAATAGTTGTAGATTCAATTTCAAATTCCATGTGAGTTCATTTTTCAAGATCTCTATATCAATCAAGTATTAGTGCATCATATCATATCATCATATCAGTATCAGTGCATCATATTATCTCCTGAATTTTGCTATTTATCTCAATATTGCTCTCATTTTTGCTCAAACGTTCTCCCCCTTTTGACATCAATCAAAAAGAGAAAAGTAATAAAGCAAAGCCAAATGTAGACACATAATAGCACACAAAAAAAAATATTCATATCCATTTAAAGGTGTACATAGTGTCAAAAACATATGGTGATACAAACCAAATAAAAAAATATAAATTGGGAGAAAAAGCAAATACAAATATAGAACCAAAATACACAACACATATAACAACAAAAACAACATCAATCATCATCAGTTGCATCATCATTAGCTACATCTTTGTTAGTGCCTTTTTCATCTTCTTCATATTCCTTAGAGTCTTCATCAGATGCATCATCACTAGGAGGTGCAGAGCTGATGTCCATAGGATCTTTAGTGCGTGAGGAACTAGCCCGATGCTGTTCCATATGACTAAGTCATTGGTCAAGTGAGGAATAGGTAGATTGAAGTGAGGCAAAGCTCTCTTGAAGAGACTGAACTCCTAAATGCATATCACTACTAAAAGTAGTGAACTTATGATGGAATGGGATAAACTAAGAAGGAGCTTCAAGCTCTGGTTCTTGTTGCTAATCAGGAGGTGGAGCTCGTGCAACTGCTTGTCTTGGTGGTCTTCTTCTTTTCAGAAGCCAACCCTGCTCATGTTTCTTGTATCCCATTTGTTTAAGGGTTTTGGAGGAGAAAAGGTTGTATCTAGTTCGTTTTATAAATAGGTCCATAGAAGTGATGACATCAAGGTGAGCAAACAGAAAATTAAGGATACCGCCATACAGAAAAGTAGCTCGTCGGGCTTCCAATCTCGTATTCATTCATTTAAGGATCAAATTTGAAAAGTCAAGTTTCTTTCCTTTAAACAAACACCACATAACAAAGCAATCGACGTAAGACATATAATCATGTGAACCAGCTTGGGGCAAAAAATTGTAGGTGATTATTTTCTGAAGAATCTACGCTTGGTGGTTCAATTGCTTATACAAAGGAGGATTTTAAAAACATACAGGTTCTTCAACCATGATTAAGGGTAGGAATTCCTTGGGTGTGAAACCTTGTTCCATAATCCATGTTTGTGCAAAAGCCGGACACTCAAAGTCACCTTGGCCAATGTGGAGAATGGGGGCCAATGTCTGCAGAGTTAGAGCGATTGCCTTTCCCTACCAATTCTCCTTGCACCATATTTGCATAGAAGATCTTTACCAAATTTGGATAACTCCCTTTTGATTGCCCTAAACAAAGTTTTTCCAACCTATTGCCCTAAACATCGGTAGAATTTTGGGAAATTCAAATTCAAAGAATGCGGTATCAAGGATCTTACCAAGTATGGGTTCCATAGAACGAAGATAATTTCAATATCGTTGCTTGGCATGAGGAGCAATGAGCCATCTCTCAATATTTTCATCATCCTTTCCCAAAGTCGCACCATGATTTGCCATATGCTTTGTTCATGGCATTTTGATTTTCGAGGAGTATGAATGAATGATTAAAACCCTAGGAATTGTGGGTAAGTGATGTAGGAAGATGATTTTCTCACTTTGATCGGAGGATTTTAAGGTTTAGAATCAATGGAGATCAAAGAGAAGGAAGTTCGGATGAGTGATGAAATAGGTTCAGTTGACTGGGATATGAAAAGTTAGGGTTTCACGCTGAGAAATATTTAAAGTTCCGTCAGTCCAGTGGCTTGGGGTCCTGAGGTCAGTAGTCTGACAATTAGCGATTTTTAATTTTTTGCAAGTCAGTAGCTATCTAGTTGACTGGGGTCACAGGCTCAGTCGTCTGACCTTACTAATTTTTTAATTTAGCTCTTAGTACTTATCATGTATCCTTCTCAAACAACTTCCCTACTATGTAATAAGTCAAGTTCTCTTCTTATTGATATAAACCTATCTTCTAGAAGAGTTTTGGTAAAAATGTCCGTCCATTGATCATTTGTATTCATGATTCAAGTAATATATCTTATTTTTGCACACGATCTCTTAAAAAATGATGTCTTATGTCTATATGCTTAGTTCTTGAATGTGATATTGGATTTTTGGAAATATTTATAGCACTTGTATTATCACACTTTATAGGTATAGTTGAGTATTCTAAATTAAAGTCTTTTAATTGTTGCTTCATATAGAATGTTTTTGCAAACAACTACTTGCTGCCACATACTTAGCTTCAACAGTAGATAAACTTATGGAATTTTGTTTCTTGGAGAACCAAGACAAAAGAGATCGTCCTAGAAAATGAAAAGTTCCACTTGTGCTTTTTCTATCAATTCTACATCCCGCATAATCTACATCTGAATAACTAATCTGTAAATTATGGTGTTATCCCAAGAGGAGGGGGGTGGATTGGGTATTTTAGAAAATATGTCCTTTAGGTTCACACTTGCAAGCTACTCATAGCTACCTTAATGTTTCACAATTAATTAATTTTATGTGTATCTTTATCAAACTGTAACGCCCCGAACCCTTAAACCCGGGTCCGGCGCTTTATACCTGATAAAATTCACATTCTAATATCATTTATGCAGCGGAAACCATAACTATAATCTTCCAACAAAATAATATCATAGTTTACTAATTCTAACTATAATCTATAATAAATCATCCACCACCTGCATTTCCATAATTACATATATCTCCAAAACATTTCAGTATGTTCACAACTTTCTTTTCTCCACAGACTTAAAATATAAGGACGTAAAACAAAAATATTTGCATCCCAAAATTAACATAGAAATATACTATTTTCTTTTTCTATTTCCCAATAATGCTATAAAAATCTCGAGCTCTCAAAGCTTGATCTCGAGAAAATCTTGAAAAAAAAATAAATTCATATTCGGGTGAGACACATCTCAGTAAGGGAGGAAACCATATATTAAAACAGTGTGTGGTCAACATGAGTTTATATATAACATAATATTTAACATTTGAAAATCCTTAACATAATTTCCGAAATCATTCCCTGATCCTAATCAAACACATGCAAATGTTTAACCCACAAGATTACCTGAGGATTGGGGTGATTACCCGCCCATACAAGTAGCACCCCTCTGCTCTGATACATTTGACAACCCAAAGGTCACAACTAAAGCATTCTAGGGCACTCACCTTACTCAGTAAGCCCTCAAGTGATAAATTGATCTCGTACTCACACAGTTCATACAAAAGTTTATTGGCAAAGGCCCTAAGGATAGGGAAATCTACCCGCTCATACAAGTAGGTTTCCTCTGCCCTAGTACATTATGCGGCTACTGCCACATCTGTAACTACTAGTGCACTCGCCTTACTCAGTAAGCCCTCAGGCGAAAGGTACGTCTCGCCCAATCGTAACATGTTCTACGTACATACATACTTCTAATATCAAAATACATCATTCTTTCTATCATTATTCAATCATACACATCTGTTCATATTCATGGTTTAACATTGCATTGCATTTCACTTTAAGTGACTCTTTTCCATTTTACATTATTCACATTTCACATTTCATTTCCATTCCATTCATTTCCTTTTTCATTTCATTTTCATTTCATACTCATTTTTATTTTAATTCATAAATACTCGGCATCTTTCCAGCTGTGGTTGGTTAGTTTCAGCATCCTTTCAGCCGTGGTCGGCATCTTTTCAGCCGTGATTGGTTAGCTTCGATATCCTTTCAGCCGTGGTCAGCATCTTTTCAACCGTGGTTGTTTCCATGATTCTATTAACACTCACATGCAGCATATTTCATATATCATTTTCTGTATATCTTGCATCTAGTATATATAACATAATTCCATACAAAATTCTATTTTACTCATGCCACACAATTTAGCAATAAAACTCATACACTGCCTGTAAAATAAGCCAACTAACATTTAATGTTTATATACTAAAAATACCCTTTATTTCTTACATAAATACTCTGAAAATATGTTTCCACTTTCATCAGTTCATTTTCACATATACATGTCTAATAAACAGCCCTAAATTCGAAAAAAATATAATTTAAACAGTTGACATTTTACCCATACTGAAGAATTACACGTACATATAACACAATTTATTTTTCATTTAATTCATAAAACTTCTGATTTAATATATATTTTTCCCCTTACTTGGTTTCTTGAACTACGCCAATAAGAACTCTAAAAAATACCTGCGGCGCTCACCCGGACCCTGAAATTAAATTCCTAGTTCCAATAAGTTATTCCTGAATAAAATATAATTTAAATATTTCCTAGGTCCATAATTCCTAAATAAATAATAATACCCTTAAATTTAGTCAAATTCTCAAATCCCACTCTCGCTTTGGAGTAGGGTTTAGAAAACCCCAATTGGAAAATTGCATATGCCAAAATGACTATGACGACGACTAGGACCCCGTGGTGGTGTCCGTTTGTCGATTTAACCACATATTAATGGCAAAATTGAGAAAATGGGGAAAAATTACCTTTTCCCAGGAGCAATGCCTAAGTCGTTCCCATGAAAAATCTGCTCCATTAGAAATGTCGGCAGTGAAACCAGGATTCGAACGGCACCTTCCATTTCCCGATTCGTCGTAAACTCGCCGAGTAATTGAGAGAAGGAGAGAGACGGAGATGGAGTGGCTGGAAATATTTTCATGGGGGGCGTGTCTGCGCCTAAGCTTCTTCTCCTTCTTCTTTCTTCTTTCTTCTTTTCTCTCTGTTGGTTACTTTATATATATATATATATATATATATATATATATATATATATATATATATATATAAATCTTATCTTATACTTATTATATATATATATATATATATTTATATATTATATTAACCTATTATATAAGTATATATATATATATATATATATATATATTTCTCTTATTTCAGTTAGTTCTTTTTTTTAAACCAATGTAAAAATGTTTAATTTAATAACTAATTATTTAATTATTTAATTAATCTTAATTTAATTTAATTTCCTTAATTTTAATTTGTTTTCTTCTTTTTTCCACACCATTCCTTTTATTTATTTATTTTCTATTTTATCTATTATATTTATTTTATTTTATTTTTTATTATTTCAATCATTTTAAATTTTTCGGGTCTTCACACAAGCATACAATGTTACCCAATTACTCACACATGTACTAAAAGTTCAACACTTACACAATGAGATTACGTGGAAATTAAAGAGAGGTGAGGGTAAGAGAGATGCAAACTCGATTGTTACGAGGTTCAGCCTACGTCCTCGCCTTGAGCAACCCACTTAAGGATTCCACTAAAAGTCCACTCCTTTAATTAGGACGGATCTCCCCTTACAACCTGCTACTTACAAAAGGCGTAACTTCCTCCTCAATCCCGGTTCATAGCCCAAATCGTCTATACAAAATAAAGATTACAATTTCTGCAACAACTCAGAATGCTTCTAACCAAGCTAGTGAGTACAAGATAAATCCTAACACATAATCATATGATAAATACTTGAAGCTCAGTATGTATGTAATAATATGATGTTTATAAGAAGAAGGATATGCTTCACAAATCTACCTTTTTATCAATATCTCTCAAAAATAATTTTTATAAATAAATGCTTTGGAGAACTTAGGGTTTGAGTTCAAATCACTTTATGCAGAAATACAAAATAAGATCTTTAAAAAATAGTCTTGAATATTATGCAGATCTAAATTCTTGCTATCAAATAACTTGTAAGATTAAATCCTTGAATAAAAATATGACTTTGAATATTTCAAAGATTTAAAACACTATTTTTCAAATACTCTTTGCACCAATAAGATAGATCTCTTTGATACAAATATAACTTTGAATATCCCAAGGATTCAAAACTTTAGAATACTATTCCCAAAAGATTTTTCAAATAAATAGCTATGGAAAAATTAGTTTCTTACTCCCTAAAAGATTTTTCAATAAACGAATAATGGAGAAGATGATCAACTAATAAAAAATTGAAAGCTCAATAAAATATTTTTCCAAACTTCAAGATCAAACCAGATTTAGCAGAAGTTATGCGTGTATTTGCTCAAATCTTGAATATGCAAATGCCCAGACAAACGCAACTTCTTTGTAGTGTAGGCAACGATTCTTAACAATATGTTCAAGGCTTCTCAAAGGTATGCCAAAGATTGATGCAATAAGCTCAAGGCTCTCAAGAGATAAGCAAAAAGTGGTGCTATAGGGTTTAGAGATTGTTTTTATAAGTGTTCTCGGCCCTAGATTAAATCCTAGTCATTGGATCATTTAAAAATAAGAGTTTTATTCCATGTCCACGTTGAAACGTGAATCATGAATCAGCGCCCCAACCTTCATCGACGAATGGGTAAGTTCGTCGACGAGTGTATAACACTTGTTCGTCGATGAGGCCATAAGTTCATCGACGAGAGGACTGTCTAAACTTTTTGAGCTCTCGGTATTTATTCGTTGACGAGACAACACTATTCATCACCGAGTGACCTTCATGCGTTCGTCGATGAAGCCATTGGGTTCGTTGACGAGGCCTCTAAAATTTGCCTTGAAAAATTTCTTTCAACTTACAACTAATGTAAATGTATATTTCATGAAATGCATGAGTCCTAAGGTCTATCTAGGGTATATTGGAACTTCGAGTTATATCATATGACATATGTAAATACATTCAATTCTAAATACCCATTCCATTGAAGATCTTGAACTTGAAGCTTGTTTCATCATCCTTTGATCCCTCTAGTTCTCTAGATTGCATCAAGTGATATGAACTTTAGGTTCCTTGTGGCTTCCATACAAGTTTACCATTCATGCATTCTAAATCATGATCATATTCACAAACTCACTTGCACAGGTCAAATACCAAGTGATTTTTCATTATCAAAATAGGATTGGACTCAAAGAGTCAACAATTTTCCCATTTTTAATAATGACAAATACACGAGCAAAAATGGGTTATGCCTGACAATGCTCCCCCTAAAATAATGCATAATTTAGAATTCAGCAATATAAGTTACACACAATGATGTTCATACACATTGTAAAATATGCAATATATTCGCTAGTATATATGTCTATACTATACTCTTTTCTCCTTTATTTCAAAGAGAAAAAAAATATATTATCATAATTTATTTTTTTGCTTGCAAACTTCTCCCAAAAATCATTTTATCATTTTTTATTTAATTTCTCCCTCTTTTTGACATCAATAAAAAGGTATATATATATAAATGTTCTGACAGGAATATATCTCATCTTTGCAAAAAAAAAAAAATGCAACCTTTATATTTCAAAATTGTACTGTGAAATATATCTCCTTATGTTATTCAATTTATTTCTCCCCCTTGCTAATGTATATATGTGTTGTTGAATTAAATTTCAATGTGAACATACACAGAGTGTCAATTTACATATAAATGGATAAGCAAAGCAATCATTAAAGTTCAAAGGTTTATGTGAGCATCAACATGTGTCATATATCCATAAAAAAAAATTAACATGCAATCACCGTGCTTTGAGTTTAACACTAAATGTGAGAAAAATTTGCCAAATGTGAAATGTTTAACGAAATATTAATGTTAATGTAAGTTGCTTCCCCTTAATTATGTAGTCTAATATAATTCTAGGCAACTTATCGACTATGCATCAGACCTAATTCACGTCTAATTTGGATAAACCTATCCTCCGGAAGTGGTTTTGTGAATATGTCTGCCCATTGTTCATCTGTGCATACAAATTCAAGTGTCACATTTCCTTTTTGTACATGGTCATGAAGAAAATGATGTCAAATTTCTATATGTTTAGTTCGTGAATGTGATATAGGATTCTTTGATATGTTTATTGCACTCGTATTGTCACATCATATAGGAATTGTGTCATAATGTAGTCCAAAATTCATAAGTTGTTGTTTCATGTACAGCGTTTGAGCACAACAACTTCCAGCCGCTATATATTCTGCCTCGGTTGTAAAAAGAGCAACTAAATTTTGCTTCTTTGAAAACCAAGATACTAATGATGGTCCTAAGAAATGACTTTGCTACCGGCAAAATCTGCATTTGAATAGCTAATAATCTCAAAGGAGGTATACTTAGGATACCATAATCCAACTTCAATGGTTCCAATCAAATATCTAAGTATTCTTTTAACAGCTAATAAATGGGACTCTTTGGGTAGAGTCTGAAATATTGCGCACAAAGACATGCTAAACATTATGTCAAGCCTACTAGTAGTTACATAAAGTAGGCTACCAATCATCCCACGATAGAGCTTAACATCTACTGGTATGCCTTGTTCGTCTTTATCTAATTTTAAAGAAGAGCTCATTGGTGTTCCTAGAGTTTTACTATCTTCCATATTAAACCTTTTGAGCAAGTCTCTAATATACTTCGATTGATTTATAAAAATTCCATGTTTTGCTTGTTTGATCTGAAGTCCTAGAAAGTAGTTAAGTTCTCCTATCATACTTATCTCAAATTTGTTTTGCATACACTTTGCAAACTCATTGCACAACTCTTCATTTGTTGCTCCAAATATGATATCTTCTACGTATACTTGTACTAGAAGCAAATTTTCATTTTTAGCATTTATGAAGAGTGTTGTGTCAATATTTCCTCTAATAAATCCATTTTCCATTAGAAAACTACTTAGCCTTTCATACCAAGCTCTAGGAGCTTGCTTTAGACCATACAAGACTTTAGTTAATATATAAACGTGATTTGGACGCTTATGGTTTTCAAAACCTGAGGGTTGTTCTACATATACTTCTTCACTTATGTAGCCATTTAGAAATGTGCTTTTGACATCCATTTGATACAACTTGAAATCCTTAAATGCAGCATAAGCTAACAGCATTCGAATGGCTTCCATTCTAGCTACAAGTGTGAAGGTTTCCTCAAAATTTATTCCTTCCTCCTAGTTATATCCCTAAGCTACTAGCCTTGCCTTATTTCTAACAACTATTCCATGTTCATCTTTCTTGTTCTTATATATCCATTTTGTTCAAATGACTATCTTATCCTCAGGTCTAGGAACTAATGCCCAGACTTTATTTCTCTCAAATTGATTTAATTCTTCTTGCATAGATATAACCCATGATTCTTCTTCAATTGCTTCACTCACATTTTTAGGTTCTTTTTGTGATAAGAAGGCAAAATGACTAATCATATTTCTAATTGAGGATCGTGTAGTTACTCCACGTGATGGTTCTCCTATAATTTGATCTATAGGATGATTGTTTATGTACTTCCATTCTCTAGGTGGTTCATTAATCTCTTTTTTCTACTTGAATATCTTCAGTGGATGTTTCCTTAACTTTAGTGTTCTTATCTGAATTATCTTCAATAGATAATTTTTCAAATTCCTTATTAATCTCAAGTTCATCCTCATCAGTCTTTTGAGCAAATGGATTGGATTCATCGAATACAACGTGAATGGATTCTACAACGATTAAGGTTCGTTTATTATAAACCCTATAAGCTTTACTATCTAAGGCATATCTTAGAAAAATACCTTCATCGGATTTCACATCAAACTTTCTTAAATGTTCATTGTCTCTAAGTACAAAGCATTTTCTACCAAAGACATGGAAATATGAGATGTTTGGTCTATGGCCATTCCATAATTCATGTGGAGTCTTATTTAGAGATGGTCTAATCAAGACTCTATTTAGAACATAACAAGCGGTGTTTACTGCCTCAGCCTCGAAGTACTTAGATAGTTTATGTTCGTTGAGTATAGTTTTGGGCATTTCTTGTATAGACCTATTCTTTCTTTCAACTACATCATTCTATTGTGGTGTTCTAGGAGCTGAAAAATTATGAGATATTCTTAATAAATCATAGTATTCTTCTATACCTTGATTCTTAAAGTCTCTACTCCTATCAATTCTTATATTAGTGATAGTGTATTCCTTTTCATTTTGAATTTTCTTGCATAATTTAATAAATTGTTCACATGCTTCATCTTTGTGACCTAAAAATAGTACCCATGTAAATCTAGAATAATCATCAACGACAACAAATGCGTATGATTTTACTCCTAAACTATAAATTGGGTTTGGACCAAATATATCTAAGTATAGCATTTGGAGTGCCCTAGTAGTAAAAATTACTTTCTTCTTCTTAAAACTAGATCTTGCTTGTTTTCCTAGTTGACATGCATCACAGATTTTGTCTTTCATGAATTTTGTCGTAGGCAATCCCTTAACTAAGTCTCCCTTAACTAGTTTAGATATTAAGTCCATGTTTGTGTGTCCTAGCCTCCTATGCCAAATCCAACTAATTTCATTCATAGCAGAGAAACATGTCACACGTTGAGAAGTTAAGTCATCAAAGCTGGTGGTATATACATTTTCATGATGCTCGATAGTGAATAGAATTTTTTTATCAATTTTATGCCTAACAATGCACTTGTCATGTTCAAAGGATACTTTATAACATTTATCACATAGTTGACTTGTGTTTAATAAGTTATGTTTTAAACCATCAACCAGTAAAACATCATCTATAAAGAGTGATGAATCGTTACCAACTTTACCTACACCTATGATCCTTCCTTTTGCATTATCCCAAAAAGTGACAAATCCTCCATTCTTTGGTGTGATGGATGCAAATTTAACTTTATCCCCAGTCATATGATGTGAACATCAGCTGTCCATATACCATCTATCTTTCAAGGAGGATGATCTCAAGCATACCTGCAATAGACATTTAAGTAACTATTTTTGGTACTCATTTTTTCTTGGGTCCACGGGGGTTAGTGCTTGACTCACCTTTAACTCTCCATATCTTTTTCATTTTAACATCCTTATTCTTAAAAGGACAACCAAATTTTATATGACCCATCCTTTTACATTTAAAGCATGTGGTATATTTATAAGAGTCTTTTGATGAAGCATAAGCTTTTGATTCTCTTACAAAATAACTCATGTAAAGATATTTTTGTTTCAAACTTTCCTTTCCATTAAAACCAAGTCCTTCTTTATCTAGAGAATTTCTTTGTGCCCCAAGAAGTCTTTCAAAGTTACTTTGGCTCTCTATGAATTAATGAATAATTTTAGAATTGTCTTTCAAATTTCTTTCCAATTCCTCGATTTCCAAATCCTTTTCTTTTATCACAGATGCATGGAAGTCATTCTGTTTTTCTAAATGCTTTGAGAGTTCTTTTACTTTACATTTCAAATTAGAAATTTCCTTAGTTTTCTTCTTAAGCATTTTAAGAGTGTACTAGTATTCTTATTGCAATTCATTATAAGAAAGCATGCTATTTTCATTTTCAAAATCGCCAAAATAATAAGAAAATGCTGAGAAAGACGATTGTACCTCAATATCATCATGTGTCATTAGACACAGATTGGCTACCAGATCATCACTGGACTCAATGTCTGAACTGCTTGTGCTGTTCGTGTCCCAACCGACTTTTAAAGCCTTCTTCTTTTCCTTAGAGGCTTTCGTTAGTTTGGGACATTCAGGCTTGATGTGTCCAACCTCTCTGCAATTGTAGCAAGTTGGCGAATCTTCCTTCTGTCTCCTCTTGCTAGACTCTCCTCTTTCTGATTTCGAGTTCTGGGATTTTTTGTTAAACTTCTTATTCTTCCTTAGGATTTTTTCAAACCTCCGTGTTAGCAAAGCCATGTCATCTTCTGATTTTGAGTCACTTCCTTCACTAGAGCTGCTAGATGATGCCTGAAGAGCTGTAACTCTCTTTGCTTTATTCTGCTCATTTTTTCTTTCATTTATCGCTAGCTCATAAGTGATGAGCGATCCGATCAGTTCATTAACTGACATCTCTTTCAGATTCCTTCCTTCAGCTATAGCAGTAGCTTTACCTTCCCATACTAGCAGTAGTCCCCTAAGAATTTTCCTAATCAACTCATAAGTAGGGTAAGATTTACCAAGAGCATTTAATGAATTCATGATGTGTGTGAATCTAGTGTACATGGATTGAATAGACTCATCAGCAGTCATTTTAAATGTCTCATATTCACTAGTAAGCATATCTATCATACTATCTTTTACTTCCTTAGTGCCTTCATATGTTACTTCTAATTTTTTCCATATTTCTTTAGCAGTTTTACAGACCATTACCCTATTGAACTCATTAACATATAGTGCATCGTATAAAAGATTTATAGCAGTAGCATTTATTTGAACAGATTTCCAATCATCATCAATATACTCATCTTCTATCTTCGGTACATTTACTTTATAAACTACTTTCATAGGAACATGATTTCCCTTAGAAACTATTCTCCACACTTTCCAATCAACATTTAAAAGATATGTACTCATTCTTCATTTCCAATAGGTGTAATTTGCACCACAGAAAATTGGTGGTTTAGTGGACGAGTGTCCCTCACCGAATAGGGTTACACCGATGTGTGCCATTTTGATCTTTTACAAAAATAACAGTTACGTCTATGTAAATCCGCTCTGATATCAAATGTGAATTATGGTATTATCCCAAGAGAGGGTGAATTGGGTATTTTAAAAAATAGGTCACTTAGGTTCTAATTTTGAAAACTATCAATTTCAAACTTACAAGCTACTCACAATTACCTCAATGTTTCATAATTAATTAATTTTATGTGTGTCTTTATCAAGCATACAATGTCACCGAATTACTCACACACATACTAAAAGTTCAGCACATACACAATGAGACTATGTGGAAATTAAAGAGAGGTAAGGGTAAGAGAAATGCAAACTTGATTCTTACGAGGTTCGGCCTACCCCAGCCTACTTCCTCACCTTGAGCAACCTACTTAAGGATTCTACTAAAAGTCCGCTCCTTTAACTAGGATGGATCTTCCCTTACAACTTGCTGCTTATAAGAGGCGTAGCTTCCTTCTCAATCCTGGTTCACAGCCCGAACCGTCTATACAAAATAAAGATAACAATTTTTGCAACAACTCAAAATGCTTCTAACCAAGCTAGTGAGTACAATATAAATCCTAGCACATAACCATATGATAAATACTTGAAGCTCAATATGTATGTAATAATATGATCTTTATAAGAAGAATGACATGCTTCACAAATCTACCTTTTTATCAATATCTCCCAAAAATAATTTTTATAAATAAATGCTTTGGAGAACTTAGGGTTTGAGTTCAAATCACTTTATGGAGACATACCCAATAAGATCTTTAAAAAATAGTCTTGAATGTTATGCAGATCTAAATTCTTGCTACCAAATAACTCGTAAGATTAAATCCTTGAATAAAAATATGACTTTGAATATTTCAAAGATTTAAAACACTATTTTTCAAATACTCTTTGCACCAATAAGATAGATCTCTTTGGATACAAATATAACTTTGAATATCCCAAGGATTCAAAACTTTAGAATACTATTCCCAAAAGATTTTTCAAATAAATAGCTATGGGAAAATTAGTTTCTTGCTCCCAAAAAGATTTTTCAATAAACGAATAACAAAGAAGATGACCGACTAATAAAAAATTGAAAGCTTAATAAAATATTTTTCCAAACCTCAAGATCAAACTAGATTTAGCAGAAGTTGTGTGTGTATTTGCTCAAATCTTGAATATGCGAATGCCCATACAAATGCGAATTCTTTGTCGTGTAAGCAACGATTCTTAACAATATTTTCAAAGCATCTCAAAGGTATTCCAAAGATTGATGCAATAAGCTCAAGGCTCTCAAGAGATAGGCAAAAAGTGGTGCTTTTAGAGATTATTTTTATAAGTGTTCTCGGCCCTAGATTAAATCTTGGCCATTGGATCATTTAAAAATAAGAGTTTTAGTCCGTGCCCACGTTGAAACATGAATCAGCACCCTAACCTTCGTCGACGAATGGGTAAGTTCGTCGACGAGTGTGTAACACTTGTTCGTCGACGAGAGCATTGTCTGAACTTTTTGGGCTCTCGGTATTTGTTCGTCGGCGAGACAACACTATTCATCGCCAAGTGGCTTTCATGTGTTTGTCAATGAAGCCATTAGGTTCATCGACGAGGCCTCTAAAGTTTGCCTCCAAAAATTTCTTTCAACTTAGAACTAATGTAAATGTATTTTTCATGAAATGCATGAGTCCTAAGGTCTTTCTAGGGTATATTTGAGCTTTGAGTTATATCATATGACATATGTAAATACATTCAATTCTAAATACCCATTCCATTAAAGATCTTGAACTTGAAGCTTGCTTCATCATCCTCTCATCCCTCTAGTTCTATGGATTGCGCGAAGTGATAAGAACTTTAGGTTCCTCGTGGCTTCCATACAAGTTACCGTTCATGCATTTTAAATCATGATTCTGTTCACAAACTCACTTCCACAGGTCAAATACCAAGTGATTTGTCATTATCAAAACAGGATTGGACTCATAGAGTCAACATAATCATCTCAAAGCTAGTGTCCTTAGGATACCATAGACTAAAGTCAATAGTGCCTGTCAAATATCTTAAGATTCTTTTTACTGCTATCTGGTGAGATTCCTTAGGATTTGATTGAAATCAGGTGTGCATGCGTACACTAAACATTATATCTGGTCTACTAGCTATTAAGTATAGCAGACTTCCTATTATACCTTGATAATATTTCATGTCAACTGGTTTTCCTTTTTTATCCTTATCAAGACTTATGGAAGTACTCATTGGTGTTCCTATAGGCTTGCTACCTTCCATGTCAAAATTCTTAAGCATGTTCCATGTATATTTTGATTGATTTATAAATGTTTCATTTTTAGCTTGCTTGATTTGTAGTCCTAGGAAGTAATTTAACTCTCCCATCATACTCATTTCAAATTCATCTTGCATACATTTTACAAATTTCTTACATAAGTCATCGTTTGTAGCACCAAATATGATATCATCAACATAAATTTGTATGATAAGTATGTCTTTATTCTTAGATATAATGAACTAGGTGTTGTCCGCCTTTCCTCTTGAAAATCCATTTTCTAGTAAAAATCCACTCAACCTCTCATTCCAAGCTCTAGGAGCTTGTTTAAACCCATGTAATGCTTTTGTTAATCTAAATGCATGATCAGGATTATTTAAATCCTCAAAACCAGGAGGTTGTTCCATATAGACTTCTTCATTTATAAATCCATTTAAAAATGCACTCTTCATATCTATTTGATAGAGTTTAATTTTTTTGTGAGATGCATAGACTAATAGTGTTCTTATGGCTTCCATTCTTGCTACGGGAGCAAAAGTCTCATTGTAGTCTATTCTTTCTTCTTGATTATATCCTTGAGCCACAAATCTTTCCTTATTTCTTACTACAATACCATTTTCATCCTTTTATTCCTAAATACCCATCTTGTTCAAAATATTGAATGATCATCGGGTTTAGGAACTAATTTCCATACTCTATTTCTTTCAAACTAATTTAATTCTTCTTGCATTGCTACTATCCATGAATCATCACTTAATGCTTATTCTTGTGTACAAAGAGCACTCTCAAGATAGAGTTGATTAGTATAGGTTATAGCACAACTAATATACTTCAATTTAAATATCAATAAGGAATGAATTTGAAGCTCAAGAAATTAATCCCGGGTTCTTTAGATTGAAAGAATCTAAGTAAGAACACAAGAACCGTGTGGTTGAGTTAGCAGACACTCAGAAAAACTTCAACAAGAATGTGTGAGCAAGAGAGCTTTTGAAGAGTGAGAGCAATATAGCTTTTATTTGCTGATTGTAATTCTTGGTATATAAAATCTCTTTGTTTTCCATGTATTTATAGAGTTAAAAAGTAATATTTCGTGTTACCCAAGTTGCTTGGAGTGTTTCCCAAGTTTTTACAAAGATTGGGGGTCCAAGAAATCTAATTTGGAAACTTTTCTTCGCTGTTTAAAAATAGCCATTACGAAGTTCAGTCAACTGGACTTATCAAGGTCAGTCACTTGGACTTTGAAAATCAATGAAATATCAAATTCAAAATGGGGTCAGCTGCCTGGACTCATAGGGGTCAATTGAATGGGCTTATTTAGTCTTCGAAAATAATTCAGCATAAATTGTTAGTCGCCTGACCAGAATGGGTCAGTCGTCTAGACAGTTAAAAACTCATGCTTTTAATTATATTTCCAAAAGCTTTTGCCAAATTATTTTGAGACTTTGGAAAATATTTTCCGGGGTTTTCAAAATTTGGTCTTTAAGTCAACAATTAATCCTAATAAACTTCAATGCATCCATATTGATTTTAAGTGAAGTACTTACACAAGACTTCCTTAAGACTTAAAAATTTTTTAAACACAAAGTCTTCATGTAGGTCTTTCTTTGAGTCCATCTTGACTTGAGCTTTAATATTCTTTAAGCTTTCATCAAATTTGTCTATCTTTGATCTTTTAAGCTTTCATTTGACCACTTATCTTTGGAATGTAAACTTTCAATTCAGCTTGTGATCGCTTGATCTTGAACTTATATGCTGATTCCTAAAAACATCATCGCTTTAACCAAAACATGTTAAATTCCCTTGATTTGTTATCATCAAAATAAGATTCGTAAGCTTTGTTAGGCCAACATCTTCCAATCTGGACACTCCGATTTTATGTGCCCCTTTTTACTGCGTTTATAACACCAGATATCCTTTTTCTTCTTGGATTGAGATCGGGATCTTTGACTCAATCCATTTTTGAATTTTCCTCTCCCACGTTCATGGTTACCCTTCATCACAAGCCCTTCCCCGTGTGAAATTTCATTGCAGACTTTCATTCTTTGATGAAACCCCAACAACACGCTTATCACCTCTTCCAAATTCAGGGTCTCTTTTCCCTATACAAGAGTCGTAACCAAGTTCTCATATTAGTGAAACGAAGGCAGGGAATTCAGTAGCATCAACACATTATCATCTTCTTCGAATTTCACATCAACTCACATTAAATCACTTATGATTTGATTAAATGCGTTGATGTGTTGGTTCAAATTAGAACTCTCCACCATCTTAAGCCAATATAGCCTTTGCTTAAGAAAGAGTTTATTCGTAAGAAATTAGACATGTATCGGCTTTCAAGCTTTTGCCAAACATCTGCAGGAGAATCCTCGTCCATGACTTGATATAGCACTTCATCGACCAAACACAATCTTATTGTAGCAACAACCTTCGCCTCTATTTCCTTCCAATTAGCCTCATCCATGCCTTTCAGTTGAACACCATACAATGTATTCACCATCCCTTGCTGTACAAGCAAATCTTTCAGTATTCTTTGCCATAGATCGACATTACCGGTTCCATCAAATTTGATAACGTTAAATTTTGCAGACGAAGTACCCGAAGCCATAACAACAATTGCTTTGATACCAATTTGTTGTATAAAACTCAAATTTTGCATAGCAGAACACAAATGTAGCAATCAATGAAAGCTTAAATATAGAACACAACCACAGCAAACAAATGATATTAAGAACAACACAAGGAATTATGTGGTTTGACAATACCTACATCCACGATAGTTGTACACACAAATTTCAAATACAAAATGAAATATTTGAAAGTGTATCCCAAAAATTTAATTTTTGTCAAGTCCAAATGCGGCTACCAAATATTTGTGGATCTATTTTTCACAAAAGAATGAAATTTGTCGATTTTATCTCCTTGGGAAATTTAATTAAGGGTCAATGGTTTAATCTTGAATGAATGAATTATGGCATCAAACCAAATGATTTGGCAAATTTTTAGGGATGTAGGAATGATCCACATAGGTAGTTGGCTTGATCTCAACTATATCAATGAGCATAATTGTGCTAGCAGTTGTTATGATGGACTAGTCTTATATAAATGTTTCACAATAAATCTCTCATTCAAGATCTCATTCAATAAAGGAGTTTTTTTGACTTCGTATGCCTTGGTAAACACATTTATGTTTCATAATATATCTCTCATTCAAAGAGGAGTTATTTATAATAAACTGAAAGTTTATTGTCTCATTTAAGAGATTTTTTTTTTTTGGTATGGGAAGAAAGAAAATTAAAGAAAATGTTGATCTTGAGGGGATTTAATTTGCATCACAGAAGTGAGAAAGAGTTAATTTGATTTCATTGATTTGAGAGGGAGTTATATTTAAGGAGTTTAGATATAGGTCCCTTTCCAGATTTTTGTGGAGTGTGTTAAATGCTCTTGTATTCTAACTCTTCCTAATATTAAAGTTATCTTGCCATCTCTGGCATGGATTAGGCTATAAGTTGAACCACATAAATCTTGCATTCACTACCAAAAAAAAAAAAGGGTTTTTAGTGACAAAACTATTACTAACGGAACTAAAATTGTCACAAATAATAAACCATTAGTGACGAAAATAAAGTTTGTCACTTATAGTCAATGTACCGTCACTAATAATGCATTTTTAGTGACGAAAATGAAATCGTCACTAATACTTTCATCATTAAAAGTAGATTTCCTACTCAAACTATTGCAGAAAAATATTAGCAATGATTTTTTGGGCATTAGTGACAAACTTTTCGTCACATAATAGTGGACTATTAGTGACATTTGTAATTCATCACTAATAGTAGACTTTTAGCGATGGTTTTTGAAACTGTCACTAAAAGCCTTATGTTGAAGGATATTTTTCCCCCATGTGTGGAAACTTGAGAACCCCTAAAACTCCTCCTCTCCCAGCTCCCTCACGCGAAACTATTCTCCCTTCTGCCTCCTCCTTGTCCTCCCTGCACCGCCACAACCCACTACACGAAAACCCAAGAACCCCCAAAACCCCTCCTCTCCAAGCTCCCTCGTGCAAAACCCTCCTCCCTATCCCCCCTAAGACACCCAGCGCAACCTCTAACCACCGCCGGACGCATCGCTGCCAGTACCCACTACCACCTGCAAGGTTTGCCTCTCCCCCCCCCCCCCCCCCCGGCCTGCAAATGTTATTTTGTTTAAATAAATTATTTATAAATGTAATTTTAACTAGTATGATTTTTAATTAATGTATGCCTTCTATATCATGTTTTATATTTTTAAGATTAACAATGTCTTTGTATTAGCATCATGCTATATTTTTGTTTTTATGATCCAGCACTCTCATCTTGAGTCTAAATATTTTATAAATGTAATTATAACTAGTATGATTTACAATGTCTTTGCATTAGCATCTTTGCTATGAACTAGTAAAGATTTGCATGATAAAGAGTTAGCAAATCTTATTTCCAAGTAGTGCTTAAAAGCTAGGTGCTTAATGCAAACATTTTAACTTATTACCCAAACCATTATGGATTCACCATCTTGTGGTGCTTTAGAGGTTGGTCTTTTCATGTGGGATTTATAAAGTGGGTAGTTTTGTGGGTTTCGTTTCTCTCTTAGTTCTTGTCAAAGTGAAAAGGAGGGTTTAGTGCTGGGTTTCCTCAATGTATAGTCCATCTACGCATACTTTAAGGAGTGTGGTTTTGGGTTGAGCTTTGTTTTTTTCTTTTTTTTTGGGTTTTGTTCCCCTAGGTGGGTAGTATGTGGGAATTTTAACATGGTGAGATTTTCTAGAAGGGGGGATTGGGAGTTAGTCCTAGTATGCAACATTTTGACTTGTTGATGAGGGAATGTGGTCTTAGAGACTTGCCTTTGAGCAATGCTACCTATAGCTGGTCTATCGGAGGGAGGGGGGCTAGGGTTATGGCTATAGATTAGATGGGTTCTTATTTTGTAGTGACTAGGAGGACGAATATTCTAATCTCTCCCAAACTACTCCTTCGATACCTACATTTGATCACTTTCCTGTTCTGCTAAAATCTTATAGGGTAGGTCTCACTCCTTTTAGGTTTGAGAATGTGTGGTTGGATTATGCTTCGTTTAATCCATTAGTGAGAAGCACTTGGGGAGAGGGTATAGGGAGGGTTTGGGAAGGTTTTAGGTTTATGAGGAAGTTGAAACATTAGTAAATATGGTTGAGTATTTCCTTGGATAAGAATGAGTATGGTTGGACTGGATTTGGCATGGTCGTGCCACTGCATGAGCGTGACTCCTTTACTCTTTAGGTAAATTTTAGTAAAACCGATTCCTTTTTGGTCATTGTAAACTCCAAGTCAATGACACTTGGCATGTGATTTTTAACCCACCGTATCAAGAAGATTGATATCACCAACCTATATATATATATATATATATATATATATATATATATATATAAGCCCAAAGTATGGCAACCAAAAAAGAAATCTAGGCTTACTTGCTCCTTATTGTTAATTATGTTAATCAAATTGACTAAGGGCAATGAAGAAAGAGATGTGCACAAGTCTCTTCACTCCTCATGGAAAGTACACCAATGTTGGGGGACAAGACCCTATTAAGTCTTCACCTTTGAAGCAAATCATTAGTACTAATTTATCACATAGCCTAAATCATAACATAGCCTAAACAAAGGTTTTGCTTTTAGTTTGTGATGGAATCTATAAAACTAAGGTAGATACGATCTGGTATCTTCAATTGGATAGAGTTAAAAAAAATCATATTTTTTTTATGCTTTCATTCATTGTATGCATGTGTTCATTGAAACTTAGACCCGTTCAAAAATCGTTACTACACATTCATGTCTTGTTGTAAATGTGAGACAAATTAATTAATATTCAATTGATTATTAGTCATACTACTTAGATTAAAAATCAATGGAACATGTTAATTATTTGTTTCATTTACAATTAGTGATATTTGTATTTCAATCATTCTTGAATTTTCCATTGTGGACAGTTTAGGAAATTGTATTTACATTGTTGTCATTATTCACACTTTGTTCAATGTCATTACATATTTCGAGAGCGTCTCTACTTATGTTCTCTGGGTGCATAGTGGGGTGTCGTGACAATATTAGTGATGAAAAACTAGCAACTGTTCACTTTTCCCATCTTGTGTACTTGGAGAACAATATGGAGATGATACCTAAATTTAGAATGACTATAATAAAGGAATTTGAGCAATTGACTGCAATGTAAATGCACCATTCCTGAGTGGGATAGGATCCATACCCTATAGACAAAAGGTGGTTGATTTTAGGATTCACAATTCATGCCTCATAAACATTATGAGAATATAATCAACATCATTTACTTGAACATGTTATAGGCTAATTATTGAACATGGATAAGAGTTGGATGAAGGCTCAGGGTAGGTTTCTACCAGAATACGTCAAAGGGGTACATGATTTCATATAGCTCGCGCGTCTTCGTGCTAACAAATCTGGCAGAATAAGGTGTCCTTGCAAGAAATGCCAAAAAAAATATCATTTAACACATTGATTTGGAGTGAAAACATTTATTAGTATATGTAATGGACAATATCTACACAAGATATGTGTTTCACGGTGAAGATTACACAATTCTAAGTGATGATGATGAAGATGAGGGGGTCAATATAGAAGGTGGTGATACACGTTCGGATGGGTTAATCGAAATGTTAGGTGACTTGCAAAGGGGGAATGCAGTGGACATGGAGGATGGCAATGTGTCATGTACTAGTCTTGAATCTACTTTAATAGGTAGCATACCTTGTGATCCTACTCAGTTAAATCAACTTGGTAAACCATTTGCTAATCTTGTGAGGGATGCATGGGTGCCCCTATATCCAAACTAAAAAAGGTTCTCAAAATTGGAGTTCCTGTTAAAGTTACTTCAGGCAAAGACAATGTATTGTCAAACTCAGAGTGCATTCAACATGAATTTAAGGCTAATTAAGGTAGCATTGCTTGATGGTGAAACACTTCCAAAGTATTTTTATGAGATGAATACACATATGCGTGATTTGGGTCTCGATTACACTCCAATACATGCATACAGGTATGATCGCGCACTTTTTATGGTGAATTCTAAAATGCAAATAAGTGTCTATAATGTGGTGAACCGAGGTATAAAACTAATCAGAAAAAGGGTAAAAAGATCCCCCAAAAAATTTTGTGACATTGTCCATTAATATCAAGGCTTAAAAGATTATACATGCACATAAATACTGCTGTAGATATGAAATAGCATAAAGAGAAATGTCTTCAAGAAGAAAACACCCTTAGCCATCTAGCGAACTCAGAAGCTTGGGCCGATTTTTATAAAATGCATATGTGGTTTGCTAATGATCCTCGCAACATTGGATTTGGCCTTGGTTTAGATTGTTTCAATCCTTTTAGTAACATGAACAACCCGTATAGCATGTAGCTAGTTATGATGATGCCATATAATTTTTCCACCATGGCGATATATGAAAGAACCATTCATTTACATGCTTTTGTTTATTCCTGGTCCGAGGGCACCTGGCAATGATATTGATGTTTATCTGAGGCCGTTAATTTATGAGTTGAAAGAACTATGGGAAAAAGGAGTGGGGACATTTAATGTGGAAACTGGGAAAATATTTTGGCTGCATACTGCACTGTTATGGACAATTAATGATTTCCTCGCTTATGAAAATCTATCGGAGTGGGCACAAAACAATACTTAGCATGCCCAATGCATATTAAGGATGTTGGGTCCTTATCATTGAAACATGGATGGAAGTTATGCTTTATGTGTCATCGTTGTTTTCTACCACCTGGACATCCTTGGAGGACTTGTTCTAATATAAGCTTTAATGGAAAACCTAAACGAAGGTTGTAGCCAAATCGACTAAGTAGGGAAGAGATATTAAATTAGTTGAAGTTGATAAGAAATGTGAAATTTGTGAAAGCACCGATCAATAGAAAAAGGAAATGTGCCAAGAATGAGTTAAATTGAACAAAGAAAAGCTTCTTTTTCAAGTTGTCATATTGAAAAGATCTTCCATTACACCACAACTTGGATGTTTTACACATTGAGAAGAACATTTGTGAGAATGTGATTAGTACATTATTGGATATAAATGAGAAGACAAAGAACAATTCAAATGCTTGCCGGGATATGGAAGAGATGAGAATATGACATGAGTTGCACTTGATTCGTGATAGGGATAAGCTTCTCATGCCATCAGCATGTTACACATTTTCGAAGGATGAAAAAATTAATTTCTTTGAATGGTTGAAATCAGTGAAGTTCCCTAATGGATATGCATATAACATATCTCGATGCATAAACACAAAGGAAGGTAAGATGTTAGGAATGAAAAGTCATGACTGTCATGTCCTTCTTCAACGGGTTTTACCAGTTTTCCTTCGTGGATACTTAACTGACGATGTTTGCTCAATGCTGATTGAGTTGGGAATTTTTTTTCCCGACAGTTGTGCTAAAAGAAATTGAGCTTAAACGCACTTGAACAGTTAAAGGAGGACATTGTAATCATACTATGCAAGCGTGAGAAAATATTTCTACTAGCATTATTTAATGTTATGGTCCACCTAACCATCCATTTACCAAAGGAAGCCATCATTGCAAGGCTAATGCAATATCGTTGGATGTGTCCTATTGAAAGGTAATTTTTTTGATGCAATAATGTTCACATGATTTACTCGCTTTATTTGTAGATGTCACTAATGCTATGTAAAATGCACAAGCTCTTGTCAATTTTAAAGAACTATGTAAACAATATGGCACGGCCAGAAGGTTCAATCATTGAAGCATTCATTGATAGTGAATGTCTTAAATTTTGCTCAATGTATCTACATGATATTGACACAAGGTTCACTCGTGATTAGCGAAATGTAAACATTCATGGTAATGATGAAGACGAAGAATCCATCAACTTTGTATTTTGAGCAAATGTTCCAATGTTGGGTGGGCGGGTATATGATTTCAATGATATGGAAGAACTAGCAAAGGTGCATTTTTATGTCCTCAATAATTGAAATGAAGTTGTTCCATATATCGAGCACATGGTTTCTTAATCCGTACTTTGCACTGTATACACACACACACACACACACACACACATGCACTTAGTTGACATTAACATGTACTGTTGTTGCATATAGTGAACATAAAGTTCAACTTCTGAAGGAAAATGAAATGAATGTTGATGAAATACATAAAAAATAATTTGTAAATTGGTTTGGGAGCCATGTAAGTAACAAATTTTCTATGATTTTGAAGCAATGTAAAGTTTTAATATTGGCAGTTAACTCATCTAAACTTCTTTTTACTATATGAAAGTCATGTATTATAATAAAGAACCAACAACAAGTAAAGATTTGTATGTGTTAGCATGTGGCCTTGATCAACGAGTTAACCACTATAGTGGTTGCATTGTCAATGGCTTAAGATTTCATATGAAGTCTCTTAATTTGCATAGAAGAACCCATAATTGTGGAGTTGTCGTGCTAGGCACAGAAAGAGATAATGATATTGACTACTTTGGTATCTTGAATAATGTGATTGAACTAAACTATGGAGCCAATAGACTTGTCTACTTGTTTAATGTGACTAGTGGGACATTAGCAATAAAAGAAGTGGGATAAACATGGTTGCCTACTTTCCTAGTGTCAATTTTAGTAGGATATGATATTAAGATGACCCTTTTGTGCTAGCAACGCATGTAGAATAAGTGTTCTACCTTAAGGACACAAAATTGAAGGGTAAATGGCATGTGACACAAAAAATTCAGCCTAGGAGTTTGTATGATATTACAAAATTCCTAGATAGGGAGAAGAATGTCATCAAGGATGCTTTCCAACAAGCTGAACCATTTGTCAGTGCAGCAACTCAATATGATTCCAATTTGGCTTCGTGCGGTGACAATTATGTTGCTGAGGAAGGAGATGATCCTATACCATTGAATAGGGTTGGTGTCACGGTAGAACACGTAGCGACTGTTGACATGGGAATTAATGATGTGCATGTTGACTTCATCAACAATGATGAAACTGATATCGAAGATGAAACAATGGAGGATTATTGTACTGAGGAGGAAGAGATGCTAGAAAGTGACGATGATACCGATATTGAGGATTTGTAATCATACTACATTTCATAGGGGGTAAGCATGTTATGTTGTCATATTACATTCCATGTATCTGATCTATATAAATAACTGAAAATATATTTACTATACATCAATCTAATATGCATTTATCTTATTCAAGGTTGTGTACAATATCACAGACATGGCACCAAAAGGCCTTCGAGGGTTGAGGCATAGGCTGGCCAAGTCGGCCAGCCATGACCATGCAGTGGACGTGTTGCACAAGGAGCACATCGGTGTCGATGCGTCACCAAGTGAGCCATCAACATCCCATCTCGATATGCATCCATTAGCTGGGGAGACCCATGGTGAGTTACTTACCCATCTAAGTAGCATTAGTAAGATTATGATTCTTTAATTTTTTTTTTTTAAAAAAATTGATTATCTTAGATACACATATATACATATATATAATGAATTCTTGAACTTTTTTTTTAGGATCAACATCATCATCATTGAAGAGGTCAGGGCGTGGTGTAGTGAAGAACACCATGCTCCGTAGGCACCTGCAGATGACGCAATAGTTCATCAAGATCGAGATTCCTATAGGCTACACGACACTGATGAATGATTGGTGCCAACCCTGGGTACAGGAGGTTGGCATTATATACCGACAAGTGCATTGAGCTGTAGGCGCTTAATAAGAGGAACGAGGTAGTGGAGTAGCGGCTTGAAGAAATGGTGCGCTGGAAAGTGTAGATGGAAGAAATGTGGCACCAACATCATGGAGATGTTGCGGATGGCTCCTCCTCTTATTAGTATGCATGTAAGTGTGTGTATGTGTATGAATATATATAACTATGTAAGTGAGTGTGTTTTTTATCTGTTAATGGGTATGTATGCCTTACTAGCATGCGTAGGGACTTATACATGATTAGCATGCATGCATATGTGAGAAAGCATGGGGATGAATGTGTGTTCTTGCATATGTGAATATATATATATATATATATATATATATATATATATATATGTGTGTGTGTGTGTGTGTGAGTATGCATGTATATGCATATATTTAAATGTGTATGAAGGTGTATATTTATGTTAATGTATAACTGTAGAAATATGCGTCTAAATATGTATGCATGTACTTTGGTTGGTATAAATATGAATACTCATTTCTATATATGTGCGTGTGTTTGCGATGGGGAACTAGTCCTGGTTCAAATGAGCCAATGGTTCTGAAATTTGAACTGTATGACCTAACTACAAGTCAAAATGGGGTTTAAGAATAGCCGATTCTGGGTTGTTATTGCCATTCTTACTCTCGTTGGAAACTCTCAACCTAGAATCGGCCAGACTCGACTCATCCAATGTCATCTCCGACCGACATTGTCACTCATTCTCTTACCATGAGAAACAACCTCATCAACATCAATGGGTAGGACATGAGTCTCATCCTTCTTATGAGGCCCCACCCTTGACATCATCCCCAACCCTATCTTCAAACTCGAACAATTCAAATGCATCGAATCAAAACAACATCCTTCAATGATCACCTCATCTTCATCATCATCATCATTGTCATCAACCTAAATGGCCTCCACACTCTCAAAATTGTCAATGCCCATTCTAGATTTTGACGCATTATTCAATCTTGAACTCTTTGACCCATCAAAATCCACAAAACCGACACCTTCTCGATCACACTCACACTTGTCAATCTCCACAACCTCCTCTTCCTCGCTATCAACATCACACGTAGCCACGGACTCTGACTTAACCAACTTCTCACACCCTTGTTTCTCAAATACACTTCCCCTAAAGCTCTCCCCAATCGATCCCCCGAGTCCACTCCCACTACCAAAGGAACCCCTATTGCCCTCCTCTTCTTCTTCTTCCTCCTCCTCCTCTTGTACAATTCTTTGAAATTAGAGATTCTCTTAGCCTAGTTCTCTTCTCTATTGGCAAGCTACAATCCATCCAAAAGACCCAACCTTCCTCTACAAGACCCACAGAAGTTCAAATAAAAAAACCCACTAATAAAAACACGCAAAAATGTAAAACATAGAGAAACAATGAGGCAGAGTGTCACCAAGCAATAATTGTGATCGCACCTTACTCTCTTACAACATCCTTCAATGATCACCTCCACTTCATCATCATCATCATTTTCATCAACCTCAATGGCCTCACACTCTCAAAATTATCAATGCCCATTCTCGATTTCAATGCATTCTTCAATCTCGAACTCTTTAACCTAACGGAATCCACATAACCAACACCTTCTCTATCACACTTGCACTCGTCAATCTCCACAACT
Organism: Malania oleifera; assembly: GCF_029873635.1. Classification (NCBI taxonomy): domain Eukaryota; kingdom Viridiplantae; phylum Streptophyta; class Magnoliopsida; order Santalales; family Ximeniaceae; genus Malania; species Malania oleifera. The sequence continues at coordinate 82,319,778 of NC_080423.1, read as the reverse complement.
AGACCTGGCAAAGCGGATCGGGTCGGTTTATCCATGACGGATAAGGCGGATTATCGGGTGAAAAAGTCATAATCCATATTCGACTCGTTTAAGTGGCAAATTAGGCGGTTTTGGGTCAGATAATTCATGGCGGATGGGCGGATAATCCGCCATTCTCAAATATAATTTAATAATTTATTTTTGTCATAATAATTTAAATTGTATATGATAACTTGCAATTAGTTTGTGTATTAACTTTTTTAGTAACTATATGATATCAATCATTCAATCATTTATACTAATTAACAACTTATGATTCATGCAAGTAAAAATGTAAGTAATAAAACATAATAAATTAATCCCAATCCAACTCAAAATAGAAACTCAAACCGTGTGACTCGAGTGAGTCTAAAATCTAAACATTATAACTGTTCTTAAAGCATGTGAGTTTCTTTAAATACAACTATTGTCAAATCGTGTGAATCTCCCAAAATAAAACAATCAACAAACAAAAAAAAAATCTCAATCCATCCTTCAAATAACTTCAAAATCATTTGAATACCTTGAATTAATTGAAATGCTTTCATTTGTGACATCAAAGCTTTCATCTTCTTCTCCTCGTGTGCCTATCATGAAAGAATTCAAAATATAATTTAAGTTATGAATCAAATAACATAAATTGAACTTATTACTTAGCATCTCAAAAGTTACAAGTTATCAAACTGGGAAAAAAATTTACAAATAATTTATTCAACACTACAAGTTAAAACAACAAACAAACAATAATTTATTGACTACATAATTTTCAAAGATAAATAGAAGCACTAGCTGCACAACTTGTGCTAATGTAGTAATATTCAAATAAAGTCAAATAGAGCAAGATGATACACTAGATGAGGTACGACCTGCTCTTTCAGCTTGAGCAATATCTTCAGCAAGTTCTTCCTTATCTACAAAATCTTCAACTGCATTCAAAATTCAAAATATAAATAAATAAATAAATATTGCATAATACATAGTAATTATAATATAATTAAATAAGCATACCTCCTCGACTATACAGCCAATCACGAGTTAAAATGATAGTTTCAGCATTATCAGGCGTAAGAGAACTACGTGACATATTTTTCACTTTTCCTCCAATACTAAATGGTGATTCCGATGCAACAGTTGATATTGGGATTGATAAGATATCTCTTGCCATTCGAGAAAGAATTGGATACCTATATTCATGACTCCTCCAAAAGTCCAAAATATCCAATTCTTTATCACAATCTACCATCCTCTCTCTAAAAAACATTTCTAGTTCTGACATTGGAGCTTCTTCATCTTCTTTAGCAAAAGCTTTAAAACCCTAAAAACAAGTATATAACAATAGAAATATAAAAATTCTATAGATGTATAATTAAAGTAAAATAAAATTTGTACTTAAAAAAAATCTTACTTTTAGTGTCATATCAACTGATGTTGCAATAGGTGTCATATGACCACGATCATGACTAATAGTTGCTTCAAAGGAAGGCATTTTCTTAGAAGTTGAAGGGGAGTGGTGCTTCACATACTCATCAAAAAGTGAATGCATCTCACGCTGGATGTCGTTTACTCGATCTTTCCAAGACATTGGTTACACTTCTTTTAAACAAAAAGATACAAATTGTATCTTGAAACGAGGATCCAAAATAACAGCCATTGCCAAAATTTTACTATAATCTGACCAATATTTGTCAAATTTCCCTTGCATTTGAGTAGCCACATTCCTTAAAAAGACATCATCACCCAATGCCGCATTAAGTAAAGTTACTTGTACCTTCCATACTCCTTGAAAGTATAAATTTGCAGTTGGATAAGATGTCCCAGAAAAAAGATTTGTCAAGTCATAAAAAACCTTCAAGAAACTAGCAATTTTCTCAATTTCCTTCCATTCATCATCGTTTGGGCAAAACTTGAAATTCTCCTCACTAAACCTGAATTGGCAAATAGCATCTCTATAGTATTAAGCACTTTCAAGCATCATATAAGTAGAATTCCACCTAGTAGGACAATCTTGGCGAAATCCTCTCACACGTGGCACTCTCACCTTTTCACAACATTCATGAAATCTAAACTTTCGGTGTTGTGAATGCTTCACATATTTGACATAATCTCGTATTTTGTCCACAGCGAAATGAGATAATTTTAGGCCATCTTGGACAATGAGATTCAATATGTGAGTGCAACAGGGAACATGAAAAAATTTTCCTTCCCTTACCAAAGCATTTTTCAAGTTCAGATTAGACTTCAAATACTCTACAAAACAATCATTGGATGTAGCATTGTCCAATGTTATGGAAAATAGTTTCGTGTCTATACCCCAATTCACCAATAAGTCCATGACTTTGTTACTAAGTGCTAAACCAGTGTGTGGAGGAGGCATGCTTGAAAAACTCAATACTTTCTTCTGAAACTTCCAATTTTTATCCACAAAATGTGCAGTTAAACATAAATAGCCATCAGTATTTAACGAAATCCATAAGTCCGAAGTAAGAGAAATTCTACTAGAATTATTCAATAAAAGCTCACGAATGTGCTCTTTTTCCTTGAAAAAAACCCTCATAACATCAGCTTTTGCAGTATTTCATGTCACAAATTTTGTCTCTGGATTTAATTCTAAAGCCCATTCATGAATTCCTTCATACTCAACAAAAGAAAATGGCAGATTGTGTCTCACAATTGCCATTGCCAACTTCCTCCGTTGTACAACTTGATCAAGTTTTCGTGTATGCAGAGACAACTTTCCATCACCTTGACTCATTAGCATTTGTTTTAGATCATTATTTTTCTTTCCCATGCATTTTTTTGTATGACAATGTAAGTTTGATGTCCCAGAGTTCTTACTATGGTAGAAATATTTCTTAGGACAATACTTACATTGGGCATATTGTTTATCGCCACTTTCAATCAACTCAAAATTTGTCCAAATACTAGATGTTTTTTTCCTAGCTCTTTTTACCTGTGGAGTTGTTTCTTTTGTAGGTTCTGTGTTTGATGAATCTGGCAACTGAACTTCTTCTTCACTCATTTCATCATTTTGATCAATTGAATTCGCTATTGACTGAGACATTTTTTTCCCGAATCCTTGTAATGCATTGCAAAAAATTATGAAATGGGATTAAATGTTTTAGTTGACTCTAAAAATTTTCAGTTAAGAAATAATGCTAAACTTTTAATGAAATTAACCATGCACATGGTACAAAAATTTTTGAACAAAATTACCTTTAGATGTCAAATGTCAATTAATCAAAGTTGGTAAGCTTGCCCTTTCATAAATATATAAATTAAGTTTCTAACAAACTCAAATCTTCGTAGATATATGTCAACTATCCAACAATCAAATTTTTTTTTTTAAAAAAAAGAAAAGATTAGGCTTTAATAAATCTTTAAAAAAATGTGCCAATTAAATTCCCAAGAATTTATTTTACGTTTGAGACTATGAGTTTCGGGTCTTAGATTTGAATTTGTATAAACTTAGACAAAAATTTTGTAACATTGTTGTATTTATATACATATAATGCCCAACATGTAACATTGTTGTATTCAATTGCTTGGGAATTTAATGTATATACATGTAACATTAATTTATATACATGTAACATTGTCTTTTATACATATACAACATTTTGTATAAACTTAGACAAATTCCCAACAATGTTGTATTTTGTCACAAAACATAATGCAAAATTGTATTCAATTTCTTACAAATCAACACAAATTCAAAATCAAGCCTAGAAATATATGGTCCCAAAAACTGATATCTAAAATTATATTCACTTATTCAAGTATTCAACCCTTGGGGTTTATTATTAACGCATATCAAGCAACTGAGCAAGATATTAATCTTTAGTACCTGCAAGCCGAAAGGGGATGACTGGGCAAGGCCTGCAAGTGCAAACTGCAAAGGAAGACTCGGGCCTGGGCGAGGGGCAGGGCCGACGCCGAGTGGCCGCTGGCGAGAGACGAAGATGACTGGGCGTCGGTGAGGCCGCGAGCGCGAGGGAATGGTGGCTCTAGATCTGGTCTACACTGCTCGTGGAAATGGGATGTGGCTCCGTCCTACGTAGCTGGAAATGGAAAGGATGAAAATGAAACCCTAATCAGGTGAGGTTTGAGACTTGAGAGTTGAGAGGGGCGAGGCCGCGAGGGGGGCAGGGGCTGGCAGGGCTGCTTGTGGCAGTGTGGTGTGGGCCGTGTGGCTAGCAGGGCTCCGTGCGTGTCTAGTGAGCGTGGGCCGTGTCGTGGGCATGGGCTGCTGGGCTTGAGCCTTGAGGCTTTTATGGGTTAATAATAAGTTATGAAATTTTAAACGGATTGGCGGATATCCGCCGGATAAAACCGACCCGACCCGCTAAGGAGGCGGATATGAAAATTAAAAACCATATTCGACTCATTTAGCAAGCGGTTGATGATAAGTCGGTTAAAACGGATCGGATGCGGGTCGGATTAACGGATTTTTATCCATTTTGCCAGGTCTATCCACAACCTCCTTTTCCTCGCTACCAACATCACACGCAGCTATGGACTCTGACTCAACCAAATTCTCACACCCCTGTTTCTCAAACCCACTTCCCTTAAGGCTCTCCCCACTCGATCCCCCCGAGTTCACTCCCACTACTAGAGGAACCCCCATTGCCCTCCTTTTCTTCCTCCTCCTCCTCCTTTATCTTCTTCGTCCTCCTTCTCCTCCTCCTCTTGCACAATTATTTGAAAATTAGGGCTTCTCTTAGCCTAGTTCTCTTCACTATTAGCAAGCTATAATCCATCCCTAAGACCCAGCCTTACCCTACAAGACCCACAGAAGTTCGAATAAAAAAACCCAAATTAGAAAAGCATGCGGAAATGTAAAAACAGAGAGAAACAATAAGGCAGAGTGTCACCACGCAATAATTGTGATCGCACTCTACTCTCTTAAAATTTCATTCACTTCCCTTTTATTTCCTATGTGAATAAATGTAGGAAATATTCCCATGCGGTAAAGTTACTGTTAAGGAAATTGCCTAGACAAAGGCAAATTCATCAAAAGCAAATAAATGAAGGAAACCATGCTTGGAATTGGTCAAAATAATATAAAAGGAATACTAACCAAACATAGGCCGATTTGTAGTGATTCAGATTGATTTAAGCATGATTTAAGCAATTAATGTGTATAAAATTATGCGTTTGGAAGTGAACTTAGCAAACTAAGTTGATTTTAAGCACTCGGGTGTCCAAGTTGGGCATACAAGGTCCAAACCAAGTGGAATCTACCTTGACATATCCACGACATTGAGTTGGATGTGCCGAAGCTAACGGTGCCAAAAAACTCCCACCAAGTTGAAATTATGCGCTTAGAGGCGAACTTAGTAAACTTAATTGATTTAAGCACTCAAGCGTTCAAGTTGGGCATACAAGGTCCAAACCGAGTGGGGTCAGTCCTAACATGTCTGTGACATTGAGATGGACGTGCCAGAGCTTACAATAATCAAAAAATCCTCCTCGATTGAAAATTATGTGCTTAGAGGCAAACTTAGTAAACTTAGTTGATTTTAAGCACTCAGGTGTCCAAGTCAGGCATACGAGGTCCAAATTGAGTGGGATCAGTCCTAACATGTCTATTACATTGAACTGGATGTGCCAGAACTGATGGTGCCCAAAAACTCATACCTGGGAGCTTTTTACGCACTTAAAAGTAAAGTTAGAATATAAACAAACTTAGCAAACTTAGTTGATTTAAGCACTACGATATCCAAGTTGGGCATACGAGGTCCAAATTGAGTGGGATCAGTCCCAACACACCCGTGACATTAAGCTGGACATGTCGGAGCTAACAGTGCCCAAAAAAACCTCCCCAATTGAAAATTATGCATTTAGAAGCGAACTTAGTAAACTTAGTTAATTTTAAACACTCGGGTGTCTAATTCAGGCATACAACGTCCAAACTAAGTGGGGTTAGTCTTGACACGTCCATGACATAGAGTTGTACGTGCTAGAGCTAACGGTACCCAAAAATTCCTCCCTATTTGAAAATTATGCACTTAAAGAGGAACTTAGTAAACTTAGTTTATTTTAATCACTAAGTGTCCAAGTTAGGTATATGAGGTCCAAACCGAGTGGGGTCAGTCCCGACATATCCATGACATTAAGTTGGGCCTATCAAAGCTGATGATGTCCAAAAACTCTTCCCTAGAGCTTTTTACGTACTTAGAAGTAAAGTTAGAATATAGACAAACTTAGTAAACTTAGTGGATTTAAGCACTTAGGTGTCCATGTCAGACATATGAGGTTCAAACTGAGTGGGGTCAGTCTTGACACGTCCGTGACATTGAGCTAGACATGTCAGAGCTGATGGTACCCAAAAACTCCTCTCCGATTGAAAATAATACACTTAGAAGAAAACTTAGTAAACTTAGTTGATTTTAAGCACTCGAGTGTCCAAGTCAGGCATACGAGATCCAAAATGAGTGGGGTTAGTCCATAAGCATTCGTGACATTGAGTTGGACGTGTTGGAGCTGACGGTACTAAAAAAACTCCTCCCCATTTGAAAATTATGCACTTAGAAGCTAACCAAGCACACTTAGTTTATTTTAAGCACTGAGGTGTCTAAGTCGGGCATACGAGGTCCAAAGCGAGTGGGTTGAGTTCCAACACGTCCGTGACATTGAGCTGGATGTGTCGGAGCTGACAGTACCCAAAAACTTCTCCCCAATTGAAAATTATGTGCTTAGAAGCTATCCTAGCAAACTTAATTGATTTATGTACTCAGGTGTCCAAGTCAGGCATACGAGGTCTAAACTGTGTGGGGTCAATTCTGACTAATCAAATTTAGTTATTCAAAATTGTATCATTTTTGTTTAACTATGTTCGATCATTTTTGTTATCAAATCATTTGTACTCAAAGTACGTACATATTCAAAAATTTTATACTAATTTTAGTATAATTATTACTTTGTAGAGTTTGCGGTCTGTCACAAAAAGATGAGGACGATGATGAGCACTATAGCCAGATGCAGCTTTTTTTACTTTTATTTTTTGTTATCTAAACAAATCATGTATATATGATGTTTCTGAACAATTTTTTATGTATATATTTTTGTTTTCTGAACAATTTATGAATTTTTCATTAATTCTGGTTCAATATTCTATGTGAAGAAATTTAATTGCAAGTTTTTACAGGGATTAATGGGTGATTTAAAAAAATTAATTATTTTAAACTTTTAGTGACGATTCTACAATTGTCACTAAAAGTTGAGATAGTGACTATTAGTGACGGTTCCAAAACCGTCACTAAAAGTTATACTGTTAGTCATAGATTTCCAAATCGTCACTAATTGTGGTTTTATGGTAATGGTTTCAAAACGGTCACTAATAGTACGAATTTTAGTGATGATTTTCAAAATCGTCACCAATAGTATGACTTTTAGTGATGGTTTTGAAATTATCACTAATAGTACGACATTTAGGGATAGTTTTGAAACCTCACTAATAGTATGTCTTTAGTAACGTTTTTCAGCTGAGAAAATATGTTAATTATAGTGACGGTCTTAGGCTTTTAGTGACGGAATGAAGCCGTCACTAATACTCCATTATTAGTGATAATTTCCAAAATCGTCACTAATAGTTAGTTAAGACCGCCATTTTAGTCACCATTCTATAACCATCACTAAGCCGTCACTAATGTTTGCTATTATTAGTGACAGTTTGAAACCGTCACTAAAGGCCTTCTTTTTCGTAGTAATTTATTTTCTTGCATTTGTCATTTATTATTCACTTATTTTCTCAATTTTCATACTTTTTGATCTTAACAAGTGGTATCAGAACAAAGTTCCTAATAGCTTTGACATCATACAACATTGAGAAGTTTGATGGCTCCAATAGTTTTAATCTTCAGTTTTTTTTTTTTTTTTTTTTTAAAAAGTGTGCTATATTGAGCCAAAATGGTTTGGTAAATGCATTTTAAGAAAAGAGATAATGGTGAGTACTTTAACAAATGATCAAAAGGATGATATGAACAAAAAAAAGCTTTGATAACAGTCCATTTATGTCTTTCAAACATTGTTCTAATAGAAGTCCTCTCAAAAAAGACCGCAACTAGTTTATGGTAGTAAACTCCATATTCTTTAATAACTTATGTCTATCTGTAGTTTCTTTTCTTGTGCATATTGGGTAGGTAATCATCAGGTAAATTAGTGTTCTTTGGGTATAGTAAAATGCCCTAGTGAAAAATAAAAGTATGACTGGGAGTTATATTTAAGAAGTTTATACATAGGTGCCTTTCTAGATTTTTGTGAAGTGTGCTAGAGAGCATAACATCTTAGATGTTCTTGTATTCTATCTCTTCCTAATAGTGAAGTTCTCTTGCCATCTCCGTCGTGGATTTAGGCTATAAGTTAAACCACATGAATCTTATTTTCTTGCATTTTTCATTTATTATTCACTTATTTTCTCAATTTTCATACTTACTAGTCCTAACAAGTGGTATCAGAACAAAGTTCCTAGTAGCTTCAACATCATGCAACATTGATAAATTTGATGGTTCTAACAGTTTTAATATTTGGCAAGAAAAATTGTGTGCCATCTTGAGCCAAAAGGGTTTGGTAAAAGCATTACTGTGAAAAATGAAAATGTCGAGTACTTTAACAAATGATCAAAAGGGAGAAATGAATAAAAAAGCTTCGATCATTTGTTAAAGTATTGATGAATAAAAAAGCTTTGATAACAATCCAGTTATGTCTTTTAAACACTATTCTAATAAAAGTCCTCTAAAAAAAGACCGCTACCAGTTTATCGCAGTAAACTCCTATTCTTTGATAAATTATGCCTATCTATAGTTTCTTTTCTTGTCCATATTGGGTAGGTAACCATCAGATAAATATTAGCGTTATTTGGGTACACTACAAAAAAACTGGTTTTTAGTGATGAAACTATTAGTGACGAATTTGAAATCATCACTAATAATTTCATCACTAAAACCAAGAAAAATTCGCGGGAAAACATTTTTCGCGCAGAAATTATCCCGGGAAAATATTAGCGATGGCTTTTGCAGTATTAGTGACGAATCAAATCTGTCACTAAAAGACTCTTATTAGTGACGATTAAATAACCTTCTAAACCGGGATTCCACCACTATCACCAAATAGAAGAAAAACAAACCATAGTCCCATTTCTCAATCTATAACCAAATCTTTTTATATCCATAACTAAATCCAAGAAACTCCAATTCAATCTATCACAAGTCTTCTCACAATCTAAGTAACAACTTCATGCACAACCCAAGTTGCATCAAGAATGCTTGAGAAGCAACCTTCTGGACAAAACTAGAAAACCTTAGTTGAATTGTGTTTTAACTGTGCCCTAGTAATATTTTCTTGATGGATGGTATTATGTTATATGAATTGTATATTGAACTACTGGAATACATGCTTGTGTTGAATGCCAACTGCATGACTGATGCAGTACATTGTGAATTGCATGCTGGTAGTGGATTTAGGTTCTCACATGCTCAAACTCACTGGTATCGGCATGATGCGTATTATTTTGATTTGTTTGCTTAAATCTATCAAGTTCTAGTGTAGGAATTTTTTAGGAAATGTCAAATTTATAGACAGCATACTGCCGAAATTTTGGTAAAGTTTTTCCAGAATAAAACCATGTACAAAGAAACATATGCATGATCAGTAAAAACTTAAAGTCAATCTAACTCGCGCCTCTCATGTGTTGATATTCATTAGAAAATAGGTGATCTTAAGCTTATCATTCAAAATCTAAAACACTCGACTAAGAAGACTAATGTATAGAATATAGTGAAAGGTCAAAAACTAAATGTCATATAAGTAAGTGAAAGCCACTTATGAACATTAAAACCCATTAAAGAATCACAACTCGAAACCTCCTATATTTTGAAAGGCATGGGAGTCTTCTTTCTAGCCCAATTGGAATCGGGTTATTTGGGCCTTTGTAGATGAAATTATGCATTTTTTTGTAAAGGTGCACAGTTGTCTTCCTCCCAGTGAATGTATCCACGGGACACCATCTCAGTGAATGTTATGTTTGGGGAGTATTGATCCCCATCACCGAACCATGTAATTCTTGGTGTTATTGTTCTTGTTATTGCTTTCTTTACTTGTTGTGGTTGTGGAATTATTCTGCATATTCACCATTTAGATTGTAGCTTTGTTTATATTTGATTCTTCACACAAATTGTTATTCCACGGTGCATTGTAAGAGGACTTTTACACAACAAAATACATGTTATCTATGGTGGTTTGATAATATGAATTTCATCACTTTACAATTCGTAGCTTGACTCGTGTTTACTAGTTAAATAGAATACCCTCAATCGAGTGAATTAGCATAAAAGGATTCATGTAGTCAACCCCATCTTTTGGGACTTAAAACTTGTTATTATCAATGTTCTTGCTATTGTAGCTTGACCCGTGTTTACATTTATGCTTACTTATTACTTTCGCATAGTTTGTAATTTGTTGTGATATGTCGATCATATAATTAAGTTGCACAACAGAATAAACAACAATAAGTGAATGTAAATAACACACACAACTAGAACAAGATCAACGCAAAGATTTATGTGGTTCTGCAAAGCCTACATCCACGGAAGTAATGACACACAATGTTCAAAAATTCAAAATTCAGAAAAACTGCTGCAGCCCAGGCACCTCTCGTCAATGTACATAGAGCCTCATCGACGAGACCAAGAAGACCCTTCGTCGACGAATACAGGGCACTTGTCGACAATGCCAGAAGTCTAAAAAATTCCTGCTTTTGGTAATTATTCGTCGATGAGTTTCAGAACCTTCGTCGACGAACCTCTATTGTTCCCTCATCAATGAGCATAGGTTCCACGTCAATGAGTCCTGTTGTGCTACCCCCTTCATGTTTTTCCTCCTTCCTTCTTTGCTTGTCAAAATAGAAGTATGAGAGCCATAAATAACAATCTCCACCTTGGCGATTATACGCCCCTTAGGAGAATCTCAAAAACATGAACTGCTTCACTTTGAACTTGAAAATGCTTAGTTGGGTATGTCTCCCTTCTAACACATGGAGACGTTGAGTAAGTCCAAGCAATGCTTGAACTTCTCTGAAGTAACTAATTTGGTCACAATATCTACTGCATTATCAGATGTGTGAACTTTCTCCAACATAAGTTCACTTGAAGCAATCAATTCCTGTACTCTATGGAACCTCACATCAATGTGCTTGGTCCTAACATGGTATTCCTGATTCTTTGCCAAGTAAATGGCACTCTGACTATCACAATGCAGCACCATACCATCTTACTGTAACCCCAACTCTTTGACTAAACCAGTAAGCCATAAGGCTTCTTTTGCAGCTTCAGCAATTGCCTTATACTCCACCTCAATCGTGGACAATGCAACCAAAGACTGTACCATGGATCTCCAACATATCGGTCCTCCTACAATAGTAAACACATATCCCATTGTAGACCATCCATCATCTATATCTTCAGCATAATCTGCATCAACAAACCCCATAACTGAAGGACAACCCTGTTGCTTGCTAAACATGGTGTCATATCCCAATGTACCCTGCAAGTATCTAACTATCTATTGGCCTTACAAGGCTTAATATCCTTTTTTGATGCTAACAAACAAGTGGAACTTAACATATTTGGCTAAGTAATGTCATTTCAAGACTCAACTATGAGAACGCAAGGTCAAGTGCTCACAAAGCTTGTATTCTAAAGAAAGAAAATCAAATGAAGCTTAGTGCATGGATTACTTAAAGCATGAATTCAAAGATAAAGCTTGAAGATCATGAGAGTATTGATATTAAAGAAAAAGCTTCAAGAATGAAAGCTCAAAGGATCATTGAAGCTCAGTAACAAAGAGAAATCAAAGAAATGAAGAGAGTCAATAGGAGATGTATTGTAAGTACTTCAAGTATTTTTAAATTATGAAATTTCATTTTGAAGCTCATTAGGCAAAAGAGACTTAGAGACCATAATTTTAAAACTTGGAACATATTTTTCAAAGAGAACAAATTAATATTCCAAGATTTAAGAAGCAAAGAGAGTGAATAAAAAACTATTTTAAAAACCAGATTTTTACTTGATAGGAGCCAGACTGAACATGGTCAGTAGGCTACCACTTTAAAAGCTTTTAAAATATACAGATAGAAAGTTGTCATGCTACTATCTGGGTCTTCACAGGCACCTAACGGTGTAAAATGAGAAGCCTGACGAGGTTTCATTAGGCTACTGTCACCCTTCTGCCTCCTATTTAAAACTAGGTTATTCAGTGACGGGCGCCTGACCCCAAGGTGACAAGCGACTGCCACCCTACTGCCTGTGTATTTTAGTTGTGTAATTCATTGACAATCGATTTGACAAGAACCCCTCAAGCTACTACCACGCGACAGATTTTAAATTTCATAACAGATATATTTTAAAAATTAGATTGCTTGGGGCTCAAAATTGGTTCAAAACTTGGACACTAGTCCAAGTAAACTTGGGGATCAAGTTAAATGTTTTTCTAACACTATAAATACACCCAAGATCAATTAATTCAATTACCAAGAATCAATTACAGCACTCATACTCTCTCAATTGCTCTCAAACTCTCAAGGGCTCTCTCACTCTCAACTTGCGCAAAAATTACTGAGGCTTTGCTAACTCTCAATCTCTAGAATTGTGCTACAATTCTAAATTCTTTCATCCATTGAAAGAATCATTCGGTGATATACTCTTGGGGCTTCAATCTGAATTTCATATTTGAATTTCTTTGAAGTATATAGTTCTGAATTTATACTAATATGCTCTTTGAGAGAGTGTTCTTGTACGCAACTATCATTTTGTATTCTTGTAGTGTTTTTTTGACAATTCCAAGATTGTTGGATCGTTGGCTAAGCGTGGGGGATCGCTTAGAGAGGTGTTGCTCTGGCCTAATTGAAGGAGTGACCGAATAAGAGGATATCACTTGGAGAGGCGGACTCTAGCCTACTGAAGGAGTGTGTAACGGTAATCCTTTGGTGGTTTGCCAAATGCAAGGGCATAGGCTGGGGATAAGCAAACCTTGTAAAAATCTTGGTGTCATTTTCTTTCCTTTACTCTCTTTATTTTCAGCATGTACAAACTACTTGGATGTTTTAAATTCATTAATCTTAAAAACTACGTGGATTGGGTTTCAAATAAAGCTGAAGTGTACTTTGTTTTTGGGCTTACGGAAACTGAAAGGAAGTACATTGGTTGATCAATATTTTTTGAAAACCGTAAGGGAGTACGTTGATTGGTTAACACCCCAAAACCTATTAACTAAGGTTTATTTGAAATCTGAATTTTGGGAAAAGTGTGGATGTTTTGTTGAATATCAAAGTGAGAAATAAATTTCACAAATATAGGGCTTGATTCAAAATTTCATTCACTATAGGGCTGCAAACAAACAAAACATCTTGATTGAATATTGTGTAGTTAATTGATTGGTTAATTACTTTGTGATTAATTGATTTGAGTGGTTGATTGAATGTTTATTTGTGTAGTGGTTGTGGATTGAATAAAAGACTTAAGCTTTTGTTGTGTATTGAACAAATCAATAAAAGGTTAAGACTTCATTAAAAAAAAAAAGAATTTAAAAGAAATTTTAAAACTCAATTCACCCCCCCCCCCTCTTAGGACTACACCTTAGTTTTCAATTGGTATCAGAGCGGGGTTATAGAAAATCTTAATTAGTAGCTATACAAAGATCATAATGACACACTTAGGCATAACTCCCTTTAGAGAAAGACAATCCTCAACTAGGCCTCCTCTTTTTTGTGGTTTTAACTATACATTTTGGAAACAACGTATGAGGATTTATCTTCAAACTATGGATTGGAAAGCTTGGGAGGTTGTCATGGATGGTGACCTAATTCCCCTTAAACTAATAGATGGAAAACAAATCCCTAAGGAGAAAAAGGGCATGACTGAAATAGATCACAAAATGCTACAAGTAAATTATTCAAGTGCTATCAATGCTTTGTATTGTGCTCTAGATATTAATGAATTTAATAGAGTCATGGCTTGCAAAACAGCCAAAGAAATTTGAGATAAGCTAGAGGTAACCTATGAAGGAACAGTAGATGTAAGAGATAATAGGATCGATATGCTCACTGGCGAATATGAAGCCTTAGGATGAATCCCAAAGAATGAATCACTAGTATGTACACTAGGTTCACCCATATTATAAACTCCCTCAATGCACTAGGAAAGACATACACCACCTATGAGACGATTCAAAAAATTCTTATAGGGATGCCACCAATATGGGAACCAAAAGCCACAGCAATAATTGAAGGAAGAAATCTTAAAAACACTTCCGTAGATGAACTCATAGGTTCTCTCCTCACATACGAAATTGTCATGAATGAAAGAAGTGGAAAAACTAAAGCTCAAGACTCCATAGCTTTTAAAACAACAAATAAAATCTTTAGTGATGATGAAGAAGAGATGAATGAACATGAATTAGCCTACATATCTAAGAAACTTGCTAAAATCCTTAGAAGAAAGATAAAATTTACAAGAACATCGAAATATGAATCAGAAGAAGAAGAAGAAGAAGAAATCAAGAAATGAAATTCCTACATGTTATAATTGCAACAAAGTTGGACATATAAAACCGAAATGTCCACTACTTAAGAAAGATTCTAAAAAGAAAAAGAAATAGGTCATGAAAGCCACTACATGGGATAATTTGAGTATAACTAGTTCGGAATGTGAATCAAGTGACTAAGAAGTTGCTTACACTTGCTTTAATGCATGGGATGATGATGAAGAACATAGTTCCTCATCCAAATCGGTTAATGGTTATAGTAGTGATTCATCTAATGATGAGAGTATGTCATCTTATGAAAAACTTCACAATGATTTATTAAAAGTGCATAAGATGTTAGTTAATGTGACTAAACTATACACATCATTGAAAAACAAGAATGAATGAGTAATGAAAGAGTTAGAATCTCTTAAACTTACTGCAAATGAAAAAGATTCAAAAATAAAGAAAATAGAAAATAAGAATGAAGCAGTAATAAAAGAGTTAGAATCTATAAATCTTACTGAAAAATAAAAAAACTTGAAAATCAAGAAATTAGAGAGCAAGAATGAAAAGTTGACGAAAGAAGTAGAAGATTTGAGATGCCTATCCTCCATGGAAAATGAGAAAGACACATATATTTTTGAACTAGAGAAAAAAATTAGCAAGATGTCTCAAGACCAAGTAAAAATACAAGAAAAGGATAAAAATATACAAAATTCATAAATCAATGATCTTAAGAAAGAAATTGAGGATCAAGCCAAAATCTTTTACAATTTCACAAAAGGAAAATAAAATTTTAAGAAAATGATTGGATCACAAAGAATGTCCTTAAACAAAGAAGCCATAAGATTTAATAGAGTTGAAAATTCAAGGAAGAAGAACCTCTATATGGAGTACTTTACAAAAGCCTCCAAGGACTATGCAAGCACTTCTTCAAATGCTTACACTCACACCATATGCTACCTATATAAGAAGAAGGGACATATAAAGTTTGAATTTCCATTTAAGAGAAAGAGCGTGAAAACTAAACAAGTATGGAAAGTAAAGGAAACATCCCTTGTTAGACCTACCGGACCCAAGAAAGTATGGGTACCAAGATGAAATACTATGACAAAATCCTTAAATTTCAATTGATATCAAATCTATGGAAAATCATACAGGGATATTGAACAAAATTGAAATAGAGAATAAGGATAAAAATTTTCAAGCTTATTAATGCTTATCTTAATAAAACAAATAAAAACAAAAATGAAAATTGTTGGCCTCAATTAATGAATGATTCATACAAGCCTTAAATTAGAAAGTATTAAGATATATGAAGCTTGGGAACTTATACGAAGTCAAAAGTAAGAAAATATGAGCTTATTGCATAAGTTTTTTTAATTAAGAAAAGATATTTGAGAATAAGAACAAGTTGAGCAATATTGTAGTACAATGCACATGATAATAATATGCTCCATCCTTAAATATTATGCTGATATGTTATATGCTACATGTGTATATCTTGAAATCTCCAAAGACATGAAAATGATTGATGATTTGTGGCTCACTATATATTGAAAACTTGAGCATGAAATTATTGAGGTTGATTTTGAAGCATGAAATTTTGATATGATATCCATGAGCTATACATGATATAATATTAGCTTTGGTATCAATAAAGTATATTTGTATCCATGAATACTTTAATTGGTATCACAATTTAAAAGCTTAATTGATTTCACAATTTAAAAAGTTCAATTGGAATTCGAGCATGACTAGCATAATTGTATCCATGAGCATGTAGATATTGATTATATTGACATGGTAATTGATATTAGTATCCATGAGCACATACATGATATAAATCAATATTTGAAGCATAAGATGATAAACTTAAAAAAATAATTAATATCAAATCTAAATATGTTAAATTCAGGGGGAGTGTTATGACTTATTGCTTATATTATGATTGTTTCCCTATTTTCAAATTGATATCATGAATTAATGAAATTTTAAATTGATAACATAATTTTCAAATTTCAATTGGTATTATTCTTTAATGTCTTACTTGGTATCACAATTCAAAAGTTCAATTGGTATCATGAATTCAACAATTGGTATCTTGAATAATGTCAAAGGGGAAAATGTTGTTAGTAAAGATGTTACAACACATATGCATGACTATTAAAACACACTACACATGCTATATTGAAAAATAATAAATTGAGTGTGTACATATGTTTGATATGCATGTTTGATGATATGCTCAAAAATGTGATTTTATTTGAACTTAATCATTTTTTTTTTTTACTCGTTTTGATTGATGTCAAAAAAGGGAGAAGTTTTGAGCAAAAATTGAGCATTAACATAAAAGGGGAGAAGTATTTGTTATTGATTGATAAAATTGATCTTGAATAATGTGATGAGTGATATTGAATAATGTAACCTTGTACTTGAATAAAGTGATAAGTATGATTGTAAAAGAGTTTTTGAAATAGATATTGATATTACAAATATTGCTAAGATGATGTTTATTCTAAGGGGGAGTCTTTTTATGGCTCACTCCAATTTTTGCTTCTTGTTTGTCATCATCAAAAAGGGGGAGATTGTTGGCCTTACAAGGCTTAACATCCTATTTTAATGCTAATAAACAAGTGGAACTTAACATATTTGGTTAAGTAATGTCATTTCAGGACTCAATTATGAGAACGCAAGGTCAAGTGCTCACAAAGCTTGTATTCCAAAGAAAGAAAATCAAATGAAGCTTAGTGCATAGATTACTTAAAGCATGAATTCAAAGATAAAGCTTGAAGATCATGAGAGCATTGATATTAAGGAAAAAGCTTCAAGAATGAAAGCTCAAAGGATCATTGAAGCTCAGCAACAAAGAGAAAACAAAGCAATGAAGAAAGTCAATAGGAGATGTATTGTAAGTACTTCGATATTTTCAAATTATGAAATTTCATTTTGAAGCTCATTAGGCAAAAGAGACTTAGAGACCTTAATTTTAAAACTTGGAACATATTTTGCAAAAAGAACAAATTGATATTCCAAGAATTAAGAAGCAAAGAAAGTGAATACAAAAATATTTTAAAAACCAGATTTTTACTTGACAGGAGCCTGACTGAACATGGTCAGTAGGTTGCCACTTTAAAAGCTTTTAAAATATACAGACAGAAAGTATTTAGGCTACTGTCTGGGTCTTGATAGGTGCTTGATGGTGCAAAATGAGAAGCCTGATGAGGTTTCATGAGGCTACTATCACCTTTCTGCCTCTTGTTTAAAATTGGGTTATTCAGCGACAGGCGCTTGACCCCAAGATGACAGGCGACTACCACCCTATTGCCTGTGTATTTTGGCTGTGTAATTCATTAACAGGTGGCTGACGAGAACCCCTCAAGATACTGCCACGTGGCAGATTTTAAATTTCATAACGGACATATTTTAAAAATTAGATTGCTTGGGGCTCAAAATTGGTTAAAAACTTAGACACTACTCCAAGTAAACTTGGGGATCAAGTTAAATGTTTTTCTAACACTATAAATACACCCAAGATCAATTAATTCAATTACCAATAATCAATTACAGCACTCATACTCTCTCAACTGCTCTCAAACTCTCAGGGGCTCTCTCACTCTCAACTTGCATAAAAATTACTGAGGCTTTGCTAACTCTTAATCTCTAGTATTATGCTACAGTTCTAAATTCTTTCATCCATTAAAAGAATCATTCGGTGATATACTCTTGGGGCTTCAATCTGAATTTCATATTTGAATTGCTTTGAAGTATATAGTTCTGAATTTGTACTAATATGCTCTTTAAGAGAGTGTTCTTGTACACAACTATTATTTTGTATTCTTGTAGTGTTTTTTGACGATTCCAGGATTGTTGGATCATTGGCTAAGCATGGAGGATCACTTAGAGAGGTGTTGCTCTAGCCTAATTAAAGGAGTGACTGAGTGAGGGGATATCACTTGGAGAGGTGGGCTCTAGCCTACTGAAGGAGTGTGTAACAGTGTTGTTCTGCCTAAAAAGGAATTGATATAGTGGAATCCTTTGGTGGGTTGCCAAAGGCGAGGATGTAGGCTGGGGATAAGCTGAACCTTGTAAAAATCCCGGTGTCACTCTCTTTCCCTTACTCTTTTTATTTTCAGCACATATAAACTGCGTGGATGTTTTAAATTCATTAATCTTAAAAATAACAGGGATTGGAGTTCAAATAAAGCTGAAGTGTAATTTTTTTTTTTGGCTTGTGGAAATCGAAAGGAAGTACGTTGGTTAATCAATATTTTGCGAAAACCGTAAGGGAGTACATTGATTGGTTAACACCCCAAAACCTATTAACTAAGGTTTATTTGAAATCTGAATTTTAGGAAGAATGTGAATGTTTTGTTGAATATCAAATTGAGAAACAAAATTCACAAATACAGGGCTTGATTCAAAATTTCATTCACTAAAGGGCTGCAAACAAACTAAACATCTTGATTGAATATTGTGTAGTTAATTGATTGGTTACTTACTTTGTGATTAATTGGTTTGAGTGGTTGATTGAATGTTCATTTGTGTTGTGGTTGTGGATTGAATAAAAGACTTAAGTTTTTTTTGTGTATTGAACAAATCAATAAAAGGTTAAGACTTTATTAAAAACAAAAAGAATTTAAAAGAAATTTTAAAACCCAATTCATCCCCCCCCCCCCACTTTGAAACTACACCTTAGTTTTCAGTATCCATTTGACGGCTTCCCAATGCTGTCTTCTTGGATTAGAGAGGAACATGCTCACCACACTTACCACATGTGCCAAATCTGGCCTCGTACATACCATGGCATACATTAAACTCCCCACAGCACTAGCATAGAGGACTTTTGACATGTCCCGGATTTCCTCATTCGAACTTGGGCAATCTGTAGTAGACAATTTGAAATGATTCACTAGAGGTGTACACACCAGTCTTGTATTAGTCATGCTAAACCTCTCCAACACCTTCTGCACATAATTGCCCTGAGATAGCCATAATCTCCCTGTAGTCCTGTCTTGGCGAATCTCCATCCCAAGTATTTTCTTGGCTGAACCAAGATTCTTCATGTCAAATTCCTTATGCAACAGGTCCTTTAATTGATTCACCTTAGTTAAATCTCTTGTAACTATCAACATATCATTGACATACAATAACAAGAAAATAAGTGAGCCATCATCAAATTTATTCACATATACGTAGCAGTCATACTCACTCAGTTTGTAGTCAATCTTCATCATATAGGAATCAAACTATTTATGCTATTGCCTTGGAGACTGTTTCAACCCGTAAAGAGATTTCTTCAACCTGCAAACAAAATTTTTTTTTCCTGATTCAATGAATCCATTTGGTTGTACCATGTAAATTTGTTCTTCCAAGTCGCCGTGAAGAAATGTTGTCTTCACGTCCATTTGTTCCAAATGAAGATTGAAATGAGCTAACAACCCCAACACAATTCTGATAGAAGTATGTCGGACCACTGGAGAAAAAATCTCATCATAATCTATCCCCTTCTTTTGTGAGTATCCTTTTGCCACCAACCGTGCCTTGAACTTCTCACCTTCCTTTTTTGATATTGCCTCCTTCTTCCTATACACTCATTTGCACCCAATCGGTCTCTTCCCATCTGGAAGCTCCCCCAACTCTCAAGTTTTGTTCTTATGCAATGATTTCATTTCCTCAATCATTGCTCCCATCCACCTATCTTTCTCCTAACCATGCACTGGCTCTTGAAAAGAAGTTGGATCGTTGCAACAAGTAAGGAAAGCATAAGATACTAACTCATCAAAACCATACCTTGGCAGAGACCGAATAGTGCGTCTAGATCTTCTTAAAGGAATATCGTCGACTTGTTGGCTTTCCAAGCTAGAGCTCCCTGCAACCACGGGACCATGATCATTTTCGTTGCCCTAAGCTTTCAACTCCACCTGCACAATATGTTCATCACTACCCCAACTTTCTAGCTCTTGTGTCTGTTTATCAAACTCTTGAGTACACTTCACCATAGGCTTCTCATCAAAGACTACATCTCTATTGATCACCACCTTGTTTGCCACTGGATCCCACAACTTATGCCCCTTCACACCCTCTGGATATCCCAAGAAGATGCAATGATAAGACTTCAGGTCAAGCTTAGATCTCTCTTCACTAGACACGTGGACATAGGTTGGACACCCAAATACCTTCAATTCAGAGTAGTCTACTGTATTTCCTGTCCAAACCTCTTTCGCCACTTTACCCACTAGTGACGCCCTTAGTGATCAATTAACCAAAAAACAAGTCATACTAACTGCCTCGGCCCAAAAGTTTCGGTAGCCCTGCATTCAATCTGAGACACCGAGCCCTATCAGCAAGAGTTCGATTCATTAGTTCTGCCACACCATTTTGCTAAGGTGTCTGGTGAACTGTAAAATGTCTCTTGATGACCTGCTCTACACAAAACTCCATAAACCAAGAATTAGCGTACTCGGTCCCATTATCCAACCTTAAATATTTGATTCTCCTCCCCGTTAGGTTTTCCACTTCAGCCTTCCAAATCTTAAAGTTGGCAAACGTACTAGATTTGTAACGCATGAAGTAAACCCAAACCTTTCGTGAATAATCATCAATGAAACTCACATAGTACATGTGTCCACCCTTTGATACAACTCTAACTGGGCCCCAAACATCTGAATGTATATAGTCAAGAATTCATTTCGTCTTATGAGCAGCTGAACTGAATTTTGCCTTGTTCTGTTTTCCAAGAACACAAAATTTGCAGAATGCCAACTGACATGATTTTAAACCTTTCAAAAATTTTCTTTTGTGTAGTTTTTTCATGCCATGTTCTCCCATATGCCCAAGACACATATACCACAAGACAGTCTCATCTAATTTAGCATCCACGGTTGCAACTCCACCTACAACGGTAGTTCCCAGCAACACGTAAATATTCCCATCCAGTTTCTACCCTTTCATCACAATCAGATTACCTTTCCATACCGTCAAGACTTCACCTTTGGACTTGTAATTAAAGTCATTACAATCCAAAGTGCCAAGAGATATCAAACTCTTTATCAAGTCAGGTATATTTCTTACATTATACAATGTTCTTATAGCACCATCAAACATTTTTATCTTTACATTTCCTATTCCAAAGACCTTGCAAGAAGCATCATTACCCGTAAGAATTGTTCCAGAATTTACTAACCTATAAGCGTTGAACCACTCCTTGTTTGGAATCATGTGATAAGAACATGCCGAATCAAGTATCCAAGAGTCTATTAGATTATCTGACTCTGCTAAAACTGATAGAACATCACCATCCGTTGAATCCTCTTCTTAAACAACATTCACAGATTTAGAAATCCCCTCATGCTTATTAGAATTTCCCTTCTTCCAATCTGGACACTCCGATTTCACATGCCCCTTTCACACCGGATTTCTTTCTTCTTCTTGGATTGATTTCAGGATTTTTGATTAGACCCATTTTTAAACTTTCCTTTTCCTCGCTCATTACAACCCTGTACCACAAGTCCTTCTCCTTCATCACATATTTTTAACCTTTGATGAAAATTTAATAAAACACTTGTTACCTCTTCCAAATCAAGTGTTTCTTTTCCCCACATAAGAGTGGTCACAAGATTTTCGTAGGTATGAGTTGAGGGCAAAGAATTTAACAGCATCAAAGTCTTATCATCCTCATCAAACTTCATATCAACTCTCATAGGATCACTTATGATTTGATTAAACGCAATGATGTGTTGATTTAGACTAGATCCTTCTACCATCTTAAGCCAATATAAACGCTACTTAAGAAAAATTTCGTTATTGAGGGATTTAGACATGTACTGGCAATCTAACTTTTGCCATATAGCCGCTGAAGAACCCTCCTCCATCACCCGATAGAGAACTTCGTCGGCCAAACACAAGCGTATTGTCAACGCTGCTTTGCTTTCAAATCTAACCATATTGCCTCATCTATTCCTTCCGGTTGAGTATCAAGCAAAGCCTTAGCCATTCCTTGTTGCACAAGAATACATTTCACTCTCATCCGCTATAAACCGAAGTTTCTAGTTCCATCAAATTTGACAACGTCAAATCTTGCAGAAGACGATCTCGATGCCATAACAACAAATGCTCTGATACCAATTTGTTGTGATATGTGGATCATATAATGAAGATGCACATAAGAATAAACAACAACAAGTGAATGTAAATAACACACCCAATCAGAACAAGATCAACACAAAGATTTACGTGGTTCGGCAAAACCTACATCCACGGAAGCAATGACACACAATTTCACTAAGGAAATTAAATTATACACAATACACTTCAATAATGATCACTCTTACTCTCAAAATATGCTTAGATGACATATATAGAGTTTCTTCGAAAGTTTTCCTCTCGTTTGTGCAACCACCCAACGTTCAAAAATTCAAAATTCAGAAAAACTGCCACAACTCAGGCGCCTCTCATCGATGAACACGGAGCCTCGTCGATGAGACCAAGAAGACCTTTCATTGACGAATACAGGGCTCTCGTCGACGATGTTAGAAGTATGAAAATTTCCTGCTTCGGTACTTATTCGTCGACGAGCTTCAGAACCTTCGTCAACAAAACTCTGTTGTTCCTTCGTCGACGAGTATAGGCTCCTCGTCGACGAGTTCTGTTATGCTGCCCCCTTCATGTTTTTCTTTCTTCCTTCTTTGTTTATCAAAACAAAAGTATAATAGTCATAAATAACATATTTGATGGTGGTAAACTTATTCATGTGGTGAATCCACAGTTCTATTTCAACTGACTAGTTAAGGTTGTGTGCTACAATAAGCATTGCATAATCCTTTACATTGTGTGAAATACATGGTTCTAACTTGCCATTCATGCATGCATAAAAGCAATATAAGCATGTCCACCTCTCGGATGATTTGTGGTATTTAAACAATATGGTAAATAATATTTCTTTACATTGTTAGAAAAAATTCTAAAAATGCTAAAAAAAAAATGATGTCTCAACTATTATCCCACTGAAAATGAACTTATAATTAACAATATTTTTAATTTCAAAACATCATAAAATTTGATCAATACAACATTCAAATTAAATTTATAGAAATTTAATATTGTAATCGTGTAATGTTTGTTTATGAGTGGGTTCAATTATTTTTCTAAAATATACTAATTAGTTTGTGAAATCCAAAATGTGCTAGTTTCATTTTATATAAAAAAGGTTATTGAATTATAAAAAATATAAATAATTGAAATTTTAAGTATATATGTCACATGCCTTCTTTCAAAGAATTAGAAAAAACACACATTTTAAATGATGACGTTGATCAATTAACAAATAACTAGAAGGAAAAAAAATTATTTAAAAAAATGGTGAAAATTTTATCTATACTTCAAAAATTTGGACTTAAAATCAAATAACAATAATTGTTTTGCAAGCCTTAGACAAGTATGTATTCATTTTCTCTAAAAATAAAAAATTAGCAAATTAAAAAATGCATCTTTATGGGCCTCCTTTTAAAAACGAAATCAAAATAAGGATGCATAATTGCCAAAAATATGTAAATCTCTTTTAAATTGTAACAAAATAAAAAAATCTAGTCTTAAATCCCATTAGGTGGGGTTCGATTACATGAATCCTTTTTGACCAATTTATGTCATCATGAACAATTTCTTTCGATAAATTCTTTTAAATCCTTACTCACTATCTTATTCCAAGTTATTTTAGGTCTATCTCTACTCTTTCTACTACCCCTCATAGTAAGTAGTTCACTCTTTCTCACTGGCGTACCATACAGTCTACATTGCACATGCCCAAACTATATGATTTATTCCTCCCTTATCTTATCTTTTACAAGAGTTATGCTTAACTTACTACGAATATGTTCATTTCTTAATTTATTTTTTGACGTTATACCACTTATCCATCTAAGCATTCTCATCTCAACAACTTTTACTTTTTGGACATGTTATTTTTTAGTCGTCCAATATTCCGATCCATAGAGCATAATTGGTCTTATAATTGTCTTATAAAACTTTTATTGTAATTTTAAGGGTAAATATCTTCTATATTATGAGAAGAGGAAAAAAATTTACAATCAAAAGTCGATATATGGTTGGTTTACAAAATTATTTTTAATTTTTAATTACGATTTATAGATGCTTTGATTTTCCCTTGGAAAAATAAACATGTGTGTGTGTATGCATGGGCATCTGTGAGTTGATGGGCAGACAAATATAATTTTAAATAATTTAATTTTTAAAACACATAGCTAAGTGTGTATCTCATGGACTTGCTTATATTTAAAAATTGCAATATCAATTACATGTTCAGTACATAAGAATGAAATGAATCAAGAAGAAAATAGGATCGAATTTATTACTTGATTTCATCGTATAAATTTTAATTCTATTTCTTTCTCACTCCCGTTTTGTTTCATAGACCAAACATGCAAAGTATTATGTAATTGCCTTAAAATAGAGTGGAATGAAATGTGTTTATCTACTCCCGCATTGATTTACTTTTAATGATTAGTTTATTAACATCTATCATTGCCCGAGTTGTACCAATTATTACCATACTTGATATCATCAAAATAAAATACACAAATAAGTACAATTTTTTATTCCTAATGTTAATAAAAGATCAAAAGGGTGGTCCAATTGTTGATTTAGACATGTCAATCACATTTTTTCAAGAGAAATAGATTTTTTTTAGCATATGCCAATGATTTACAGCACTTAATGCTCCACTTCTAGTACGCATTCTACATAAAATAGTTCTAAAATGAGACAGAGAAAAAAATAGTTAACATTGAATAAGGTGACAAGAAGCAATTTGAATAGTAAAGCAGTGTAAGTTTGTGATGACTTAAAATGGGTTATCAATAATTGTTTCTTTTCATAACATAATAGTATCCGATAAGGACGCAATCATATTTTATATATGACATATTAATATATATATATATATATTAAATCCATCTTAATAAATTTTTTTCCTTCCAATTTTACTTTTAAACTCATTCAAATGTTTGAGTTTCTGTACTTAAAAGACATTTTAAGAGTTCGTGAACTACTTTGAGAGCATAAAAACTCTCTCGCTAAAAGAAAAAGCATTCAGGATGAGCCCTAACAACAAATAATAAAAATATCAACTTAACTTTGTAAAATAATTTTTTAGTGACGAAATTGAAAATTGATTTTGTTATTACTATTCCCTTTAGCGACGATTTTCATATTTTGTCGCTAGTCCTACTTATCATCCGAAATAATTTATTGATTTCAAAAAAATCAAGAAGATTTTTAAACAAATTCTATGTACATTTAAGTTAACGTGTATGGTAAAGATTAATACACTAAACATTTCAAGGCGGTCAAAATGTGAGCCCTAGTCATGTGAAAAATGTGTTCATATAAATTATATGTTTGGGCCAAGAAATCCCGCACTCAAAATACTCCAAAAACGAATAAACAAAAAAAAAATTGAAAATGCTTGAATGGAACTAACTGGGTTGGTGAATGGTGAGGCATTCACACTTCCTCATGTGCTTCTTGGAATTATGACATTGTTTTTTATTGACAAATTTGACCTTGATCAAAGCTTGGCGAAAGGGGTTAATTAAAGTTCAAATTCTTTGGGATTCGAGGATATAGTGGTTATTTCGCATACCATCTCCAACTCGGTCTACGGTTCCGAGTCTTTCGACTTCCGACGCGTGGACACGACTTTTAAAATCCCACCAATGCGAGGCTTCCAGAAGAGGGCAGTTTCGAAATATCGGCTGAAAAGCTGGGGTAAATGGGAATTTAGTGAGGGGTAGTCCAGAAAGGCCCGACACGCGCAGTCCGTTAGCCTTCATACGCGTGGCGCTGGCAGTCTCTGTCTTCACTCCTTCCTCATTTAACTCTTAATTAATGATTAATTATTATTATAAACTTTTCAAATAAATTAACTAATTCTTTTTTTAATTAATAAATTAATAATTAATTTGAAAATTGAAAGAGAAACGGCAACGGTTCGCCTATTTAAACCGCGTCTCCCCCTGCTATTCTTCCCCCCCCCTCTCCTCTGCGCCCTCTCTCTCTCTCTCTCTCTCCCTCCCTCTGCAACCTTCGCTCTTCGAACGGCTGCAACCTTCGCTCTCCGGGCCTTTTCAACTTTCATTTTCTCTCTGGATATTTGCCCATTTCAGTCTGGTGGTACGCTTTGTTTATGAACTTCAGCAAGCATTTTGATTTTTCTTCTTGTATAAGTTTCAGATTGTGAGAACCTCTTGTTGAAGATTCGATGTGTTTCTGGATTCAAATCTCATCAATGCACTATGTGTTTTCTAAATATAATCGATATTGTAGAATAGATGTTCTTTTGTTTTCGATTTCTTTGGGCAGTGGTGCTGCGATGAGTGGGGTTTCTGATCCTCGGCTTGAGTCGTTTAGGATCAAATTTGTAGGGTTTTTGCTGTCGTTTTTACGGGACTCTTTCCAGTTTTGCAGTCACCAAATGTGATATGTGGTCTGGAAGTCGAATTTAACACATTTTTTTTGGGTTGGATTAGAACAAACTCTTTGTAATGAAGCCTGTGGTGTCCAAATTCATTACTTGCTGCGAAGTGCAATGATGCATTTGTTGTTAATTCACGGTTCAAGAACGATTTTCTTCGTATTTTAATTTCTTTTTTTTCTCTGTATATCAACCCCATCTTTTTAAATTATGAATTATTCCAATTCCATCATACATTTTCAGTTGCAGTTTTCTTTTCTTTATGTTGCTTCTTGAACTTGCTAACATGGTGTACGAGTCATATTTGGCTTCTCACATGAACTTAAAGAGCCTGGTCTGTCACACGAACTTTATGTATGCAATTATTTTCATGCCTTTATTGCTGTTGGAGAAGTCCAATTTGTCGACTCAAAATCTTTTTGAGCTTTTTCTTTTTCTGCGCCATTTTCATGCTCTTATAATCATTGCTTGTCGCATCCTTGTTGAGTCAATAGACTATAAGTTTCAAGGCTGTGATTATTTTATAAGTCATGGAAATTTGTGATTGGGGTATTCCAATTTGGGATAAAAATTGAGTGTTCATTGGAGCTTGGGTTGGACTCAAGTTGTTTGTTTCTAGTAGTCACATATTTTCATATTGTTTTTTCTTGAAGGTCTCTAGATCATAATGGAGTACGACTGCCAAGCCCAGAGGCAAAAATATGATTTTCTTCTGTTTGGTAAGCTTTTCTTTCTAGAGCATAAGGTTTTCATAGCTATTTCCCTGCAGCAAAATACTAAATAGTTGTATCTTTCAATCACAGATCTAGATGATACCCTCTATCCCCTTAGTTCGGGTTTGGCAACAGCATGCCGCAACAACATTGAAGGTGAGTCAATGAACTTTCTTTTTCCATGGTTTAATATAGCTGCTGCATTTCAATTTAATATAATAATTGCTTTCTTTTTTTTTTATAGATTATATGATTGAAAAACTTGGCATAGAGAAGGAGAAAATTCCAAACTTGTGCAGCCTACTGTACAAGAATTATGGGACAACTATGGCTGGCCTTAGGGTATGACCTTGATTTCTCTCTTTCTCTTTATAAAAAATTGCTAAATCACCACATCCACACTCATAACTCATGTTTATGGGACTTTTCCGGCGCAGGCAATTGGCTATGACTTTGACTATGATGAATACCACAGGTAGGGAACCCTTTTTTTTATTACACAGTTGAGAAAAATATATAAGAACTTTTCATTAAGTTTGTTTCTGTTTGTGATAGTCACTAAACATCTTATGTTCATGTTTCACAGTTTTGTGCATGGGAGATTGCCTTACGAGAACCTAAAGCCAGACCCTGTCTTAAGGAGTATCTTGCTAAGCTTGCCTCTTCGGAAAGTTGTGAGTCCCTTATCACTTGATAGAACTCTTGACCCAGTGCTTGGGAGCTTAGAAAATACAATATGCAATTGAATTAAATTTTGACCAAATCTACACATATCAAGTTCAAGAACCAAAATCCATGCTCCCAAACACAACCAAAACTATATAGGTGTAAAGCGGTTTGCTCACTTTAGTCTTTCTATTTTCCATGTAAAATAGATATTCACAAATGCGGACAAGATCCATGCAGCTAAAGTTCTTGGGAAACTTGGGTTAGAAGACTGTTTTGAAGGGATCATCTGCTTTGAGACTTTGAATCCTACTCACAAGCCTGCTGTATCGGATGATGAGGATGACGCTGAGTTTGTGGGCTCTAGACTTACAACTGCTAGCACAACCACATTCCTTAGTAACTTTGAAATCTTTGACATTATTGGGCATTTTTCTCAATCTACTGTTACTTTGGGATTACCAAACACCCCAATTGTGTGCAAGCCATCAGTAGATGCCATAGAACGAGCTCTCAAGATAGTGAATGTTAACCCTCATAGAACTGTAAGACGTGATCTCTTCTAAAATTTGAATAACAGAGTTGTCATAATCAGTTACTGTTTTAATTTTACTCATCCTTTTTTTGTTAATTTCTTGGTTTCTCAGATGTTCTTTGATGATAGCGTCCGCAACATACAGTCTGGAAAGCGTGTGGGCCTTCATACTGTGCTGGTAAGTCACTAAAAAAGATCTTTGGACCATATGCATAGAGAGCATCACTTGCCTAGAACCCCAATGAAAAGGATACCTTTTCCCCCCCTCCCTTTCAACCATAGATTAATAAATTGTTATGATTTGACTATGTGTATGCAGGTTGGCACTTCTCAGAGAGTTAAAGGTGCAGATTATGCACTAGAGAGCATCCACAACATTAGAGAAGCATTGCCAGAGCTCTGGGAAGCTGATATAAAGTCAGAAGTTGGGTACTCTGGCAAGGTTGCAGTGGAGACATCAGTGACAGCCTAGATTTATGCTCGTCTCTAATCCCTTCTGGGGGAAGGAATTGCCTTGAGAGGCTGATCTTATTTCATTTCACTGTTTAATGATGTAGATGTATGTATTGTTTTCTTGTGATAATCAATCAATAATATTAAATCTTCCCCCTTATCTCTGATTTAGCATAACCTTGTAGATTACTCCTCTTTCTCGAGTTGTGATTTGAATTCATATGGATTTGGGAAAAAAAAACCTTCATACAAACCAATGAAGTTCAAATTTAAGACTGGAAAATTTTCACTCTCAGCACAGCCTTACTTAAGTTTAGGGGTTAGAGATCTTAGATCATGGGTTTGTGACTCAATTAAGGTATTGGTGTTTGTTCTATTAGACAACAAAGATTGCAATTTTTTTTTTACTTCATTCTTAGGCAAACCCCACATTTGTCTTCCATGAGGGACGAGGGAAAGGCGCATTAGGATTCTTGGGCCCAAGCGGAGGTGCTTTATTCGTGAGGAAAACTAAACCTGTCTGAGGTGTGCAAACAAGAGCATATTTTTTAGATATCCTCACAATTAGAGATATTAGCTTAGTTGGACACCATTGATTCTTAGTTTTGGGGCTGAAAAAGCTCATCCTGGGTTTGTATAGAATGTGATACATATAGTATTAACTTACCTACAAGTCTATACAAATCCCAATATGATGTGCAAAAATTTCGTTTGAGAGCTTAGATCTTGGGTTTGTATAGAATGTGGTACAACTTTATTTCAAATCTACTATAGAAATTAAAATATGATGCACGAATTCCATACTTCTAAAAACAACTCTAAAAGTATTTTTAATCGCCATCAACCATGACATAACACGTAAACCCATAAAATATTAGGTTATTTTAATTGGGAAGATAGTGCACAACATTCTTTTGTTTGTATCCGGTAGTAGATGAGATCGGGAGCTGCAAACAAGGCAAGTAAGACAGCTAGATCTTGACTTGTTTAATTAATTCAATTCTCAGTTTACAGGTGTATGTGTATCATTATTAATCTGTGGCTTAATTGAAAGGGTTTCTATAACCAGAAGATACAGATTTTTTTAGGAGAAAATCCCAAGAAGCTGGCATAGAGTTTGGGTCTCTCCAGCTTCCACATCTCCTGTGTGTGGTCCATAGATCACGTGAAGTTGGCAACAAAGTTTGGAGTTGAAGTTAGCTGGCAAGAGGCAGGGCCATGAGTGACGAATGCAGCCATCCATTTTCTTTGGATCTGCACACCAATTATTGGTACGTTCACGTTTTGTTATTATAATGGGGCAAAGGATAAGGGGCATGGTACGCGCGCAGTACAGGATCCCTAGTCCCCTGCTTCATATGTAATGCCAATTGGTCTGCCCACCTGCATTTGTATTTGCATTTTCAGAGGTTTGGTGCGTCTCTTTTGTCCTGGTGCGTAGTTTGGACTTGGGTCAGGTTCTTGATGGCCATTTCTCTGTTTGGTGACATGAAATACTGAAATCATAGTTTGAAACAGGGGGTGTGCGTCTATGTGGGTTCAAGCTGAAAAACTTTAGGTCGGTTTGATTTGATTTTAGGAGTTATCTATTTGGTTATAGTTTTGAACAATTGACAAATCGGCTGCGTGGCTTGTTTTGCCATCATCAAATCAATGTTTTTTTGTCTAAGTTGTAATTCCTTGAGGTGATCTTTATGAGATGCAGGGTTATAATATATATATATATAGTATTTTGTGATTTTT
Source organism: Malania oleifera (assembly GCF_029873635.1). Classification (NCBI taxonomy): domain Eukaryota; kingdom Viridiplantae; phylum Streptophyta; class Magnoliopsida; order Santalales; family Ximeniaceae; genus Malania; species Malania oleifera. The sequence continues at coordinate 82,288,643 of NC_080423.1, read as the reverse complement.
TTGTTGACATGTTTTTAATTCATGTCTAACTTATTCGAAAGTTAAGTTGAAAGTCTAAATTAGAGCCTTTATCTTCTTAAATTTGTTACTTGTACATTTTCATCAAACGTATTTCGAAAACATAATAGTTTTCCCAATGGTCTACGATTGATATATTTTATTTTCTGATATTCTTTTATCTTGATAATAAATAAGTAGAGGTTTGGTTGAATTTATCTCGAGACTTTTAATTTTTACTAACCTTAGAACACATAGCTTCATTTTAAGTATATATATATATATTAATAAAATTTATAAAAATTTAATTAGATTGTTATTGCGAATTGAATTGGTGACTAGGTGACCTTGTCCCACTACAATGTCGATGCTTAGATTGGATTTAATTGTTTGGAAAAATGATTTTATTTCATTATAATGAGGCATAGTGACACACCAAGAACTTGATAAAATTATAGAAGATTTGAAAGAAAACAATAGAGGAATGGACCATAGTAGTGGGAATTGTAAGCTGGAGCATACATTATCTACTGTCCTCAAAATTGAAATTGCCACTTCCAATGGGGTACCCAACATATGAGCCCTAGGACTCGACAGCTTATGCTACTACATACTGAATGGGTCGACAACTCAGAGATGGAACCCAACCTTTGCTTAAGCAAATGGTTTCAATTTGCTTATTCCCACATAAGAGAATAGGAAGGAGATAGCGAAGAGTGTGAGGATAGTGTGCATCTAAGCAAGCAACCTCCTGTTATAGGCACTGCAAGAGATTGAAGCAGCTAATTCAATTCATAATGTCTAGAAAACTTCTCATTTGGCCTTTCAAATTAGTTTGGAAAATAAACAGTCGTGACTGGAGTTCAAGAGAGAGAAACTATAGAGGAAAGAAAAAAGGTCTTGTAGCAAAAGGAAGTCGATGCCTGCATGTGTGAGGCATGGCTGCACATGTTATAGGACAACCTGAATGACCATTCTCTAGCCCACCTCTAGAAGGTATCAGTTGTAGTTTCATATCAAATATATGTATGAGAAAAACTCTTTTCACAAGCGATGTGGGACTAGGGTTCCTATTCAATTTGAAGCATGTTGTGCCAGGCACCCCACTTGTGTCAAATACCAATACTACAACTAATGCTATTGAATATATAAAAACTAAAATAATGCATAAACTAATAATAAAAGACAATAAGAACAAGACAAAAATTTAACGAGATTCGGTACAGAATTACCTATGTCCTCGGGCGCCGACGATCAATCTACTACTTTTTGATAAAGTACAACTTTGAAGTGTGTTTTACAAATGGAGAGTTGAACTCTTTATATAACTTCAACGTCAAGGTCAAAAAAACACTTCTTACCAATGTGGAACAAACAAAGAAAAAATTCAAAACAACTTTTCTATCAATGTGAAACTTTTCTACCAATGTGGGATAAAAAAATAACAAATCTCCACATTGACGATAAATTCAACTAATTTTTCAGTCACCAACATTCTCTAGAGTTCCACACCATCGGTAGCTTCCAAAAATATTCAGACTTGCAGGATATTGATCAAGTTCAAACAATGTTTGAACTTGATTGTTGTTATAATCTTGGTCAATATATCTGTAGGATTTTCAGCTGTAGCAATCTTTTGAAAAAGTATCTTACCTTCATCAATAATATCCTACATAAAATGAAACCGAATGTTGATGTACTTCATTCATGCATGGTAAACTTGGTTCTTTGCCAAATGAATAGCACTCTGGTTATTACAGAACACGACAATGTGCTTATGAGCAACTCCCAAATTTTCAAGTAAACTCTACAACTAAATAGCTTCCTTAATAGCATCTGAAACTGCCATATACTCTACTTTTGTTGTAGACAAGGCAATGGTAGACTGTAAGGTAGACCTCCACTCACTGAACCATTAGCAAATGTAAAAACATATCCAGTAGTTGATCGATGTTTATCCAGATCTCCTGCAAAATCTAAATCCACATATCCAACAAACCGTTAATCAATAGTATTATTTTTCTCAAATACTATACCAACATCAATCGTATTCATAATATATCTCAAAATCCATTTCACAGCTTACTAATGTCCTTTACCTGAATCATGCATTTAGCTGCTTACCATACTAACAGTTTGTGAAATATCATATCTAATACAAACCATTGCATACATCAGACTTCCAACAGCACTTGCATAAGGAACTTGTGATATATACTTGCATTCCTCATCTAATTTAGGAAATAAAGTTGCACTAAGTTTGAACTGAGGAGCAAGAGGAGTGCTTACTGGTTTTGACTACTCAGACATGCGAAAACTTTGTACTACCTTCTTTAAATACTGTTTCTGAGACAAACTAACTATTCCTCTCATTCCATCTCTGCGAATCTCCACGTCAAGTATCTTCTTTGCTTAACCAAGATCTTTCATCCCAAACTCTTAATTTAACTAACTTTTCAACTTATTGATTTCTTCCTTATTCTTTGAAGCTATCAATATATCATCAACATACAAGAGTAAATATATAAAAAGATCCATTTTGTAGTTTACGAAAATAGACACAATGATCATGTTTATTTCTAATGTACTTGTGACCCATCATAAACTGATGAAATCGTTTGTACCACTATCTTGGAGACTATTTTAAACCATATATACAATAAATTCCCAAGTTTACATACCCAATTTTCTTTTCCAGCAACCTGAAATCCATCTGACTAAGTCATATAGATTTTCTCTTCCAAATCACCATGTAAAAATACAGTTTTTACGTCGAGCTGAAATAGTTTAAGATCAAATTGTGCTACCAAAGCTAACAAAATTCAAATGGAAGAATGTTTAACAACTAAAGAAAATACCTCATTATAATCAATGCCTTCCTTCTGTGTGTAGCCCTTAGCTACCAATCTATCTTTGATGCGAACATTATTTGCATCTGAAAATCCTTCTTTCTTTACATAAACTCATTTGCAACCAATTGCTTTCTTACCCTTGGGCAGTTGGGTTAGCTCCCAAGTCTGATTCTGATGAAGAGACTGCATTTCTTTATCCATCACTTTTTTCCACTTGTCTGATTCAGAGTTCCTCATCGCTTCTTTGAAAGTGGAAAAGACATGTTGGAATTGGTGTATTCCCAAGAGGGGGGGTGAATTGGAATTTTAAAACTTTTGCCTAAGTCAATTCAGATTCCTCAACCAGTATTACAAAAACCTAGGGTCATTCTATATAATCATAAACTCGATCAAAAATTAAAAAAATTAAATGCAAACATTCAAGTACTAAAATTTAAATGCGAAAATTAAAAGCAGACACAATGTAACGACCCGAAAAATAATGGTATTTAAATAATAAAGAGAGAGGGAAATGGAAACGGAAACAGAAGGAGGCAGTAGGCTTCGTCGATGACATTACACTTTGAAGATAATAACTTAAAAGATTTTTCCACAAGGCCTTGTCGACGAACACAGGGAGTTCGTCGACGAGCGCATAAGGTGACCTCGTCGACAAAGCCACGCCTTGTCAACGAGAAGATACCAAGAAGGGTTTTTGGACAATTTGAAATTCATCAACGAGGGATGAAGTTTGTCGAGGAAATTATAAAAAGACTCGTCAACGAGGTGACGTGTCTCGTCAACGAATCCGACTCTATAAGTAGTGAAAACCTGAATTTTTCAACAGAATTTAGCGTGAAACTCTCTCTCTCTCTCTCTCTCTCTCTCTCTCTCTCTCTCTCTCTCTCTAAAACGTCACTCCCTCCTTCTCTCTTTGATCTCCCCGTTTTACGCCGGATTGAAGATCTGAGGCCACCACGACGCTCATGGCGAAGTTCTCTACAAATCTGCCGGAGCTGATCGTGGTAGAAGTTGGTTTGGATTTCGTCTCAATCTCAGGGTAAGGCATTTTATTCGGTATTTGTCTTTCCCTCGGTTATAAGAAATACTATACACGAAGAAATACTGATGTTTTGTTCTGAGAGATATTATTTTCAGGGTGTTGAGCTAGGAACCCTGCAGGTATAGGGCCATAATTTAGTAGGGGCTTTTCAGATTTAAGGTAAGGGAAATATGTTATGTTAGGAATTTTTATAATGTTATCAGAGATTTTACATATATATATATATACCAGTTTATTACCTAGTTTTACAGAATATGAGTTTTAAATGCTTGTGTAGCCTGAGTAGATATTTATATGATGAAGAAACTTATATAATTTTTACAATATATCATACTATACTGATTACACAGATATAGACAGTATATCACAGATATTTATTCAGAATAATATATTACAGTTTTACTCAGATCAATATGATATAGTTTTATACAGATCAGTATATCACAGATATTTATCCAGAATAGTATATTACAATTTTACTCAAATCAGTATATTACAGTTTTATTCAAACAGTATATACAGTGTTTATAGTATGCCATGTTTCCTATTATCATAACATACAGAGTATACAGGTAGAGTATATAGACAGATATATAGAGATAGCATCAAGATGCTACAGATACAATATACAGAGATTACAGTATTTACAGTACAGAAAGATAACGTTATGGTAATTTTGGAAACATTATGAAAACAGTAAAAGAGTATATATATATATATATATATATATATATATATCTATATATATATATAGTATCAGATCCCTAAGGAAAGAATATAGACAGATATAGATAAAGAATACAGAGCACGATACCATTGCTATATACAAATAGAGTGCAACCACATATCTCAAATAGTGTGTGTGTAACGACCCGAAAAATACTGATATTTTAATATTAAAGAGAGAAAAAAAATAGATACAGAAATAGAAGGAGGTCGTAGACGAACACAGGATTTCGTCGACGAAGGCTTTAAGGATTTCGTCGACAAATACAGGACTTCGTCGACGAGAAAATGCTGAAAGGGGTTTTGGGGCAACCTGAATTTCGTTGACGAATACAGGACTTCATCAACGAATTTAATGAAGGACTCATCGACGAGGTGATGTGTCTCGTCAACGAATCCGACAGTATAAAAATGGGAAAACCGGGATTTTTATCATTTTTCTCGCCGCTCTCTCTCTCTCCTCTCTCTCTCTCCTACGACTCTCTCTCCCTTCTATCTTCGATTCCAGGCCTGTTTCTCGTCGGATCGAAGATCTGAGGCTACCACGACGCTCCTGATGGAATTCTCCACAAGTTTGCGGAGCGGATCGTCGAGAAAATGAAGTTGGATTTCATCCCAAATTCAGGGTAAGGTCTTTTATTAAGTTTTTGACTTTCTGGAAGTTATAGGAGATGATGTAGACTAAGAAATACTGATGTTTTGTTCTGGGACATTGTGTTTTCAGGATGTTGAGTTAGGAATCCTGCGGGTATAGAGCCATAATTTTATAGGGGTTTTTCAAAGTTGAGGTAAGGGAAATATGCTATGCTAGGAGTTTTTGTAATAATATTAGAGATTTTATAGATGTATAACTACACCATTTTACTATACATAATTTTCAGAATATGAGTTTGAAACAGTATTTGTTTTAGAATATGAGTTTAAATGCTTGTGTGGCCTGAGTAGATTTTTATGAGATGAAGAAATTTATACAGTTTTTTATAATATATCATACTATACTGAATTGAGGGATGGCGATACGTAACTCCTCAATCTTAGTGAGAGATTATACAGATTATACAGATAAGGATATACATATAAAGAGAAATTTACATGCATATACAGTTTTTATACGAATAGTTTCATGAACAGATATTTATATATATACATATACATGTATATATATTTATTCAGATCAGTATGTATATCACATTTTTATACAGAATGTTATATATACAGAGGTTACAACATTTACAGTATAGAAAGAAGGAGTTATGGTAATTTTGGAAACATGATGAAAACAATAAAAGAGTATATATGTATATATGTATATAGTATTAGATCCCTGAGGAAAGATACACAGACAGATACAGATTACAGAGCACAGTACCGTTGCTAGATATAGATAGAGTGTAACCACATATCTCAGATAGTATGTGGGTACCGTCAGCCGTGCTCGGAGAGTATGCAGCTCCCCAGTACACTGGGTTGAGGGGGCCGATTTGATGAGGTAGTAGTCAGTCTCGAGCTTAGGAGAGGATGCAGTTTGGCCGGGCTAAGGTAATGTAGAGTATGATGACTTATCTGGAGGGCCGACCAGATAGAGTCCTGCCTATGGGCCGCACAACCCTATCATGAGGGGTCAAATCATGACGTACAGAGTTCCAGGGATACAGAATAGTTATATGTATGAAAACGATTTAACAGTATATGATGAGAATAGTACAATATATTATCAGTATGAAAAGTAGAAAACAGATGATACAGTGTGTTTTAAATAGAGAAAGAAAGATATGCTTGAAAGATATGATTTATAGATAATTTATTGCATTACAGTTTAGTTATTATTTTAAAAGTATCTTTAACTTAGTTGCCACACACTAGTAATAGCATATTTCCACTTACTGAGCGTCGACTCACCCCATTACTCTAACGTTTTTCAGGTGAACCAGTGAGGCGAGCAGATCAGGCTCGCGGATAAAGTGTAGCTTAGATTACCCTGGTTATAGGGTGAGTTTTTGTCATAATGGTGTATGTTTTTTGATAGATAGCACTAAAGGGATATTTTTGTGTGATCTGTATATTCTGGATTCTGGTATTGTACAGTTATGTATAAATGGTTTTATGATTTGTTTTTTTGCTGCGTAGGAATGTTTATTATATATATTTTTAGAAAAAAAAATGATAAGCATTTCGAGGTCGTTACAGTGTGGCTACCATCGACCTTGCTCGGAGAGTTTGCAGCTCCCCAGTTCACTGGGTGGAGGGGGCCGGTTTGACGAGGTAGCAGCCAGTTCCAAGCCTAGGAGTGGATGCAGTTTGGCCGAACTGAGGTAGTGTAAAGTATATTGACTTATGTAGAGGGCCGACCAGATTTAGTCCCGCCTACGGGCTGCACAACGTTATCATGAGGGGTCAAATCATAACATACAGAGTTCCAGGGATAAAACACAGTTATGTATATGTATACAGTTTTACAGTATATGATGAGTATGGTATGATATTAGCAGTATGAAGAGTATAAAATGCAGATGATACAGATATATTTTAAATTGTGAAAATAAAAATATGCTTTACAGATTTACTGTTGTATTATAGTTCAGTGGTTATTTAAACAGTATTCCTAACTTAGTTGTCACACACTAGTAATAGCATATTTCCACTTACGGAACGTTGACTCACCCCATGACTTTAACATTTTTCAGGTGAGCCAACTGGACAAGTAGATCAGGCTCGCGGATAGAAAGTATATTGATTACCCTAGTTTAGAGGGTAAGTTTGTGTAGGGTTTTGTATTTTAGGACATGTATTTTGGAGAGAGATGTATTATATAGTTATGGTTTAGAAATACAGATTTCTGGTATTATATGATGTGTATGGATTACGTTTTCACTGCATAGGTATAATTTTATTTTCATATTTACCCTGGTGCCTTCCGAGGCTCGAGTTTCATAATAGGGGGTATCAGAGTAGTTTATATATATATATAAATTATTTAAATTTTGAGGTCGTTACACATAAGAAATTTTATCGGGGTTTAGCTAATACTGTCTACGTCTCCGCCTCAGCTCGCAAGCCCAAGGATTACCACTATTGCTCACTTAACGGGTGGAGCAGCACCAGTTACAATCAAGTCAAATTACCAGGGCTGACCTCAACCTTTACACACTCTCCTTACAGGGCGGAGAATTCCACCTCAGGCCACGCCTGGATTACAATCAAAAAACTTTTTTTGTACAAGTAAAGGTGCTAACAAAAACAGATTTGTACAACAATATGGTCAATACAATTACAAATTGCACTTCCATATGATATGAAAGTATAAGCTCAGTGAAATCTAAATGTCAACTCTCAGTTATATGCAACAATAACAGTTTATGTGTGAGAGTGGTGTGAATATATCTTTGAGTTAAAATATGTATATCAATCACAAGAAATAACCTCAAAGATCTCAAGTGCACACTCAAATAACTCTGGAATAAATACCAAGTATAAAGTATAGGAGATATTTGAAATCAAGCTTGTTTGAAAAGTATTTTACAAAAGCACACAAAAACAAGCCTTTGAATACTTACAACAATAATGCAAGACTCTCAAGCTCTAGAGAGTATTCCCACGGTAGAATTATGAATTAAATCACAAAGGAACTCTCAAGCTCACTCTCAATAAAATCAATATCAAACACATACAATGAGAGTGTAAGCTACTTTGAACAATTTCAATAATACTCTTACCAAATGATTTTAACAAGTAGGATGAGTAAGAGAGGGATTTTTGGCTTGTATATGAGAAAATAAGGATTTGGAAATTTAGAGAATTTTTTGGCTAATGATATTTGCTAATCCCTCAATAATCTTCCCAAATGAAGTAGAATATATAAACATTCATAAAAATAAAACCGCTGGGGGACATAGGAGTCTTTTTAGAAAAGATTAATGAAGGTTAAATAAAATTAACCTTGTTTTACAACAGTTAAAAATGTTTAACCCGAGAGTTTTCGGTCGACTATATTTTAAGTTCAGTCGACCCAATTACCAAATTCGATCAACTGAGAAGATTTTAGACTGAAAGTTCGGTCGACTGACATAGGGCGACTTTCGAACCCTTCGAGGTTCGGTTGACTATATCTAAACTTCGGTCTGCTATTCTCATGGTTCGGTCGATTGAATCAAAAATAAACTAGAAGTTTGATTAACTAAGTTGTGAGGGGCAGACACGTGTGAGTTCGGTCGACTGAGGAACTACGTTCAAAAATAGTACAACCGATCGAGTGAAGTCAAATTGTTGACTTCCACCCGGTTCAGTCAATTAAGGTAATTTACACTACCTAGGTTCAGTCGACTGAATTTATCCTTAATCCTAAATTTGGCCCAAATAAAGACCTAAGTTAAATCCCTATAAATGTAAGTTATTAACCTAAATGCTTGAGGGATTCCTACGGTCATTCTATGGTCTTATTGAGCTTATGCAATCTATCATGCAAGACATGCAATTATATTACTGGCCAAATTTAAAAACTAAAAGCAATACAATGAAAAACTTCTTCTTCTTTCTTTTGCTCTTCAAATTTCCAAGGATTATGCCAGGAGTATGTGCTTGTTAAGGTCTTTCTGGCAACCACATCACTTTCATGTGTGTGCTCTGAATGATTAACCTATTTAAGTATTTAGGCACACATATTAGTAAAATGTGGTTTGTCATTATCAAAACTGGGGATCAGACTCAAAATGTCAACAGGACATTATCATCCACAACTGGAAATGCATAGGCCACCATATTAGTATACCAAGCAGGTTTTCAAATTTCTCGTCTTGGCCTCTGAGAAACAATTGATTCTTGTTGCTGTGAAGATTCTCAAGTTGAAATCTCCTCTTCTTGTACACTATTCCCCACTGTAACTAGAGAGTTACTTTGTGTAGTCTCATTTCTCACTGGATTTCCCAAAATTGTCTCAACCTCCACCTATTGTTGAGTACCACTAGTCTTCTTCTCAACTCGTAACTCATTGCGTATTGTTTTCTTCATCATCGCAAGTTCATCAAAAGTCACATCCCTGCTTAAAATTATTTTTTTTGTCTCTAGATACCAAAGACGGTATCCTTTGACTCCTACACTTATCCCCAAGAATATTGCTTTCTTGACTCTTGGATCCAACTTAGATTCTTTAACATGATAATAAGTCATAGTACCAAATACATGTAAAAAATCATAATCACTAACAAACTTTCCAGACCATATCTCATAGGGTGTTTTTCCTCCTATTGCAGATGATGGTAGACGGTTGATGATATGACATGCATATCTAACAGCCTCAACCCAAAACCTTTTGTCCAATCCAATATTAGACAACATACATCGAACTTTCTCTAACAAAGTCTGATTCATGTGCTTTGCCGCCCCATTCCACTGTGGTGTATCTCTAACTATGAAGTGTCGAGCAATACCTTCATCCTGATATACCTTCATAAATGGGTCACTCCTGTATTCATTGCCATTATCTGATCTGTGCCGTTTAATCTTTTTGCTAGTTTGAGTTTCAACTTCAACTAATTTTTTCCATTTAAGGAAAATATCACACACTTCATTTATATGCTTAATAGAATACACCCAAACTCTCCTAGAAAAATCATCAACAAAAGTGACAAAATAATGCATACCACCCAATGAAGCCATTTTTTTGTGGGCCCACATACATCTGTATGGATGTAGTCTAAAATACCTTCAGTTTGGTGGATTGCAGTGCTAAATTTCACTTTATTCTATTTTCTCGGAATGCAATGCTCACAAAATTCAAGTTTGCACACCTTTGCACCCTTCAACTAATCTCGCTTAGCTAATTGTTGCAAAGATTTTTCTCCTGCATATGTCAATCGCATAAGCCATAACCTGGTTGTATCTGAACCTACATTTTTCTCATAAATAATAGCTATTGAGCCAATAATTGTACTACCTTGCAAATAATACAAGTTATTTTTCCTTATTCCTTTCATCACCACCAGTGCACCTGATTTAATCTTTAAGATTCCATATTTCAAAGTGATAGTGAACCCTTTAGATTCGAAGGCACCCAATGAAATTAGATTTTTCTTTAGACTTGGAACATACCTAACATCAACCAAGGTTTTAATAGTTCCATCTTGACATTTTAATTGTATTGTTCATATTCCATTTGTTTTACAGGTATTATCATTTCCAATAAAAACAACTCCACCATCTAATTCTTCAAAATTAGAAAATCATTCCCTATTGGGACATATGTGATAGGAACAACTAGAATCCAAAATCCACTCACCAAAAAAATGTGACGAAGATTTTTCAACAAGAGAAAATTTTGATTCACTTCCATCATCGTTGGCTATATTGGCATTAGAATGTTCTCTGCCCTTATTCTTTTGCTATAATTTAGGGTAATATTTCTTCCAATGTCCTTTCTCATGACAAAAGGCGCATTCATCTTTAGCAGGTCTCCCATGAGATTTACTCCTCCTTCCAGGCATACGATTCTAAGAACGTCCCCTTATTGTTAATGCTTCTGTTGTTTCCTTATGGACCCTTTGATTCTTATTTCTGCATTCAGTACAAATCAATGCAGTACAAACAACATCAAAAGTAACTTTATCTTTCTCATACAATAAAGTGGTGGTCAGATGTTCACAATCATCAGGGAGAGAATTCAGTAACAATATGGATTTATCCTCATCTTTCACCTTTTCATCCAAATTTAATAAATCGACCAAAATTTTATTGAAAGCATTTATGTGGTCATTAATCGAAATACCTGGTTGATACTGGAAGCGAAACAATTTCTTTTTCAAATAGAGCCGATTTTCTAGACTCTTGTTAATAAATGTATCTTCCAATGTCTTCCACAATTTCTTTGTAGATGTCTCCCTCATAACACAATATTTTTTATTCTTAGCGAGACACAGACGAATCGTACCACATGTTTAACGATTGATCTTTTCCTAATCTCTATCACTCATATCCACTGGTTTATCATCCAAAGCAATATCTAATTCTTGCTAATACAAGATGTCCATCACCTCACATTCCCACATACCAAAATTATTGGTACCATCAAATTTCTCCACCTCAAATCGAGCATTAGCTATTTTCATTGACGATGATGTCGAAGCCGTTGGGGTTGGAGTTCATGTGGACAGAGTTTATTCTACTATAGTTTCTGCCATCTTCTATATATTCAATAACAACCAACAAAGCAAAAGGCCTAGGATGAATAGTACGTACCAACTATGTCTTCTCTATTTTATCCTATGAAATTCCACTTTGACCAGGCCGAACTCCAGGGAGCGACTGAGCCGTAATGGTCTTTAAGCACTCGCTTAGACAAGATCTTTCTTAGGCATCAAATATGGAATCAAGGATCCTAATAGAGGAATACCTCCATATTGGCACTATTCAACCTAGCTCTGATAGCAATTATTGTGTCAAGCACCCCACTTGTACCAAATACCAATACTACAACTAATGCTATTAAATATATAAAAAAATTAAAGCAATGCAGAAACTAATAATAAAAGACAGTAAAAAGAACAAGACAAGAATTTAACGAGGTTTGGTACAAAATTACCTATGTCCTCTAGCGCCGACGAACAATCCACTACTTCTTGACAAAGTACAACTTTGAGGTGTGTTTTACAAATGGAGAGTTAAGCTCTTTATATAGCTTCAACCTCAAGTCCAAAAAACACTTCTCACCAATGTGGTATAAACAAAGAAATAAAAATTCAAAACAACTTTTCTACCAATGTGACACTTTTCTATGAATGTGGGACAAAAAGCAACAAAGCACACTTAAAATTAATCCAACAATCCCCATATGATTCAACTTGAAAAATAAAAGATAATTTTAAAGAAACGGCTTAAGGCAAGCAAAGAAGAGTGTAATAGTCCTAATGCCTTTTTTACTTGAATCAAACCCACCTGTTGAAGGAGAGAATATATGGCAACATACAAGCAGAATATTTTTTTTGGTTTGGATCTAGATCCTTTTATTGCAAACTCGTTATCACACAAGCACACAACTAAAAAATTGGGCTCTAGCTAGTTCCCGAATTGGCATGTTTTCTTGGTCATGTGCCCTATCTAGATAATTCATGAGTGCTACTTTGCCAAGGTCTTAGATATTGTTAGGGATTGGGGATGGTCCAGAACAAAAACACAAGCAATCACAAAGAACACCAGAGTTACGTGGTTCAGCCAAACTCGGCTTACGTCTACGAGAGAGAGGGAGTTTCACTATATTAATAGGAAATACAGTGGAGGAGGAGTAACACACTCAAACTCAACTCTCAGCTCAATCTCTCTGCCTCTCAATCACAGTTTATAACACACAGCTCACTTGCTTACACCACTGATTACTCTTGCGTCTATCCTATTTTCTCTACAACACACAACCCATTTTATAGGGGCGGGGGAAGAAGAAACATGGAGATAGCGTAGTATGCATGGCATTTATTGAGCCAAAAGCATGCGTAGCATACGTAGCATTTATTGAGCCAAGATTTGCAAGCTGCAAATCCTTGATTATGGAGATACAATCTTCTCATTTATTGCAACCACATGTGTGGCCCAACAAACATGCGGGGGCAACCAAGTGTTGGCTACTTTGGTGTTGCAACACTTTGTCCTCGCCATAGTCTCTGGGTGATCACAACCCTTTGCGGGAGACCCCGCACCCCCTTACTGGGGTGCTCGTTCAGTAATCATTTTCTGGATGATTTTAGTGGATCTAGGAGACCCACTAAATTTGAGCATAGCTCCAAGTTCTCTATAGTCACTATCTTTGTCAACATGTTTGTCGGGCTTTCACTACCAACGATCTTCTCAACTGCTAACACCCCTTCATCTATAAAAGTTATGATGAAGTGATAGCAAAGTTCGATGTGCCTGGTCTTTGAGTGGAATGTTAAATTAATCTTCACCAAGTGTATGGCACTCTGACTGTCACTATGTACACTACAAAAAAAAAAAAAGATTATTAGTGACGGATTTAAACCATCACTAATACTCACAAAATCCTCACTAATAGTATTACTGACGGTTTTACGATTATTAGTGACAAATTTATATTAGTCGCTATACCAGTCGTTACTAATACTTATTAGTGACGAATATTTCAAATCGTCACTAATAATAAAATATTAGTGATGAATTAAAACCGTCACTAAAACCTAAGCCAGTCACTATAGTTTCTACACCGAATAGACCAAGAATTGTCACTAAAGTCATAGTATTAGTGACAGCTTTATAAGCGTCACTATTACTCCATTATTAGTGACGGTCGGGAAATTGTCACTAATGCTCATTATTAGTGATGGTTTTAAAACCATCACTAATACTTTATTATTAGTGACGGTCTTAAAACCGTCACTAATACTTTATTATTAGTGACGGTCTTAAAACCATCACTATTGCTCCATTATTAGTGATGGTCGTGAAACCGTCACTAATGCTCTATAATTAGTGACGGTTTTAAAACCGTCACTACTGCTCTATTATTAGTGATGGTTTTAAAACCGTCACTATTACTCTATTATCAGTGACGATTGTTAAGCCGTCGGTAATACTCTCTAGTATTAGTGACGATTTTGAAACCATCACTAATACTTAAATTGCATAATTATTAGTGAAATTAGGTGCAACTAAATGCCTTTCAACCAACTGTGGAAATAATTCTGCCTAGGTCATCGGGATAGGCTGAATTTCCTTTCTTTTCCTTTCCATTGAAGATGTTCTTAGCATCTGTAAGTTACGTTGCTCCAAAGTTCGTGAAGGATCGGAGTAATCCATGTGCTATCGTGCACCCCCACGTGATACGTTATTTGTCTACCTTTGTCTCTTTTTTTCAACCCCTTTGGAGAACTTTGTTCTGGCCTTGTATATTGCACATCTCTTATTTTGACCGCTCTTTTAACCTGCTTTCCAGGAATTCCTAAGTTAGAAAAATTTTGAGAGATACCTCCAATATGGTGGTCAATATACAGATCCTTGAAAAAGTCACCAAATGAACAAATTGCTTTTCCTTTTTCAACCTGATGATAACTTTGTGCTGTCATATTTTCATCTTGATCATGAGAGTACTTGCTCGCCTTCTTCCCCGTATTCAGTAAAGTTAACTTGTTGGAATCTATATCATTGTTGTACTGAATGATAAAAGCGTGAGCTAATCATCCCATGTGTGAATCTTTATATGATTATACCATCTTAGGGCCTCCCCAGTCAAGCTATCTTGAAAATGCTGGATAAGCAGATTATCATCGCGACAATATGCAGCCATCTTCTGTAAATACATCCCCAAGTGAGCTAATGGACATTCAGACCCACTAAATTTCTCAAAATTTGGGACTTTGAGCTTTGGGGATAAGATCAAATTCGACATCAAACAAGGATTGAAAGCATCCGATGAACCAACCATGTTTGCTTTCTGCATAGGTTGCAGTTGTTCCTTCCATACTTCATTTTCCTGATACATTTCTGCACTAGGTATCTGCTCTTTGCCCATTTCTTTAGCTATTCTCTCTTCTTGAATATCAGGATTGATAAAGGGTAGAACTTGGATATTTCTCTCTGGTTGGGGTCTTAGAGTTGATAGGGTAAATGCGTGTAAGCTTAGGCCTAGACCCGCTAATGACTCCATCGATCATGGTTGGAACAAAGGCTGGTTTTCAACTGCCTGCTCTGGATGTTGTGTAGTTTTGCTCCATGAGGGGGCTACCTCCTCCATATGATCCTTAATCTTTCGAGCATCTTGATGGACATCTTCACGATTTGGTGCAGGAGATTTCATCTAACCTTCTAAATCCTTCCATATGAGTCTATCCCTTCGTCGGGAATTTAAAAGGATGTACAGAGACCATTCTGTTCCTCCTGCTTTTGGAATATCAGATCTTGATTTCACCACCTTGGCACACTGATTTTATAGAAAATTGGGATATGATTACCAACTCATTGGAGATGACTATGCATGCATGGCAATGGAATTGAGCATGGAATGCATGACTAGGTTATACAATGGGTGTTTATGCATAAGTGTAACTAGTGCAAAAATACATAAAAATAGGGATATGGACATGCATGCAGCCTATTGTGCATGGCTATACGTGAAGTGCATGAATGCAATGTAACCTAAATAACTACTTTGCCAGAATTCCAGAAAAATCCCTATTGACTAATGAAAGGTTTCATGATTAAGCCGACCATTGATGGACCACAAATTAAATTCAATTCCTCCCTCAACCATTTCTTTCCTTGATGATGGTCCATGTACCTTAGATCCTATGAAGGATCAGGTTATGATCTGGGTTTGGGATTAACTCAAGCGAGTCAACCCATCGGGTTGGTTTAATGCAGGCTTATGGACTTTGATGTGCACTTGGACCTCGGGTGTTTCAAAATATGGGCTTTAAGCTACTTTCTAATGGGTCGAGGCCCGAGTTTAAAAAGAGTTGGGCTTGGATTTCTTTAAAAACGTTGGCCCAAATTTTTAAGTAATAGGGCCAAAGCCCCTTTTGAAATATGGGTTTGGCCCTTTTTGAAACTTGGGCCCAAGCCGAGTTTTTTATTTAGAAAAATGTCAGGCCTAGGTTTGTTTTTTAAAAAAGAGTTGGGTCCGAGTTATTTGAAAAGGATTTGACCAACCCATTTTTTAAAATGCTTAGGCCAAGTGTTTTTATTTTTTGAAGGGATGGGCCATGGTCTCACTATTGGGCTTTTCCAAAATAATTGTTAAGTAGTATGCATGTCTAAAATGGATGCAAGATGCATAACACAACACAAAGCATATAAAAAAAAGACATGGATCAAGTCACATGGAGAAGGATAAGGATCCTATCCCAACCCACGGTAGATACACCTATTTTACAGGGTTTCTTCATGGCTCTATCCTAGTTAGGGAAAACTATAGGCAAGTATGTATAGGTAGGCTCTAACCCTTATTGATGACAAGGTTTCCAGATTGAACTTCAATCCTCCCCCCATAAGGGTCCGAATAAAGCCCACACTGAGCGGAGTGGTTTGCGGGTCCCATAAAGCTCTGCCACGAAGGGACTAACGCTGTTACACTCCTATCTAATCCTAGCAGTGAAAGCCCGGGTATAGAGCGTGAAAGTGTGTGAATCCAAGTTTAGGCTAATCCTGCTACCCCACATGCATGTCATATGCTTATTCACAATTAATCACATGTTTATTCAAACAATAAAGGAAATCAATCACATGCTTATTCAAAATGTGGAAACAATATATTTACAATTAACACACTTAATCTAAAAAGTTGGAAATAAAATAATTACAATTAATATTCTCATCTAAAAAATTTGGAAAGAAGATATTTACAATTAGTATTTTTATCTAAAAATTTGGAAAGAAAATATTTACAATTAATATTCTTATCTAAAAATTTTGAAAAAAAAATATTTACAATCAATATTAAAAATTTGGAAAGAAAATATTTATAATTAATATTCTTATCTAAAAATTTGGAAAGAAAATATTTACAATTGATATTAAAAATTTGGAAAGAAAAGATTTATAATTAATATTCTTATCTAAAAATTTGGAAAGAAAATATTTGCAATAAAAAAAATTAGAAATAAAATATTTACAATCAATATGCTTATCTAAAAAAAATTTGGAAAAAAAGTATTTACAATGAATAATCTTTTCTCTAAAAAATTGGAAAGAAAATATTTACAATTAATATTCACAAAATGAGGAGCAGCTAAAAGATTTATAAAATTTGAGTTTGGGATAATTTCTAATTAATTACTGACTCGACTCTCTATCGTCCCTAGCGGAGTCGCGAAGCTGTCGTGACATCCCTGAGCGCGTGTGCCCCAGGGTCGGCGAAATAAAAATGGTAGGGTTTAAATTTTTGGGAAAAACATGAATGAAGTCGCCACTAACCTTTTAGTGTGGTTAGAACACTAAATTATTACCCAATTAAGGGCAGATTCGGTATACGTTACCAAAGCCGGGATCGGGAGTTCAGTTACGTGAGGGGAAGGTACAAGAGGGAGAGAAAAAGAATAGGGGGAGAGAAAACAGGAGGGAGGAAGAGAGAAGGGCTGCCGGCGATGGGGGGTTCAGTTGTGGGTGTGTAGTAGTAGGGAGCAAGGAGCTAAGGTGGCTTTGGGTGGTGTAAAGCCTGAAGAACTCTCGGGTGAGAGCTGAGACTGAGAGAGATAATGAGGGAGGAGCCGAGAAGGGGGTGTGCTGGAGAGGAAGAGAAAGAGAAGGTAAGGTTTATTTTTTCTTTTTTTATTTTTCTGCACCTCCCCCCGATTGTGTTTTGTGTGTGTGAGTGTGTGTTTCTATAGGAAAAAGGGGATAAAGGACCTAGGGTTTCCGCCCTCCTCTTATCCTTTTCTTTTCTATTTTTTTTATTATCCTATATAATAATAATAATAATAATAATAATAATAATAATAATAATAATAGTAAAATAATAATAATAATAATAATAATAATAATAATAATAATAATAATGATGATGATGATGATGATGATAATAATAATAATAATAATAATAATAATAATAATAATAGTAATGGTAATAATAGTAAAATAATAAAAGTAATATTTAGAAATAATAATAATAATGATAATAGAAGTAATGATAGTTACAATAATAATAATAATGAAAATAATAACAATAACAATGATACTAGTAATAATAATAATAAAGTAATAATATTTAAAATAATAATAATAATAATAATAATAATAATAATAACTTTTGTTATATTGGGCCTAAGTAAAAATGGGATGTCTACAATATCAGCTAGCTGATTTTCAATAGGAACGTAAACTAACTCAACATCTCCCTTTTGGACATGATCTCGAATAAAAATGATACCTTATCTCAATATGTTTGGTCCTATAGTGTAGGCACGAGTTTTTTGAGATGTTGATGGTACTAGTGTTATCACAATGAATTGAAGCATCCTTAACTAAAACTTTGAAATCCTCAAGCTGTTGCTTCATATATAAGGCTTGAGCACAGCAATTCCCGGCTGCAATGTATTCAACTTCGGTGGTTGAGAGAGCAACCGAGGTTTGCTTTTTGCAAAACCATGACACAAGTGAGTGTCCTAGGAAGTGACATGCTCCACTAGTGCTTTTCCTATCGATTTTGCAACCTCCATAATCAGCATCTGAGTAGGAGGTGAGATCAAAGGGAGCATTCTTAGGGTAAAAGAGTCTTAAGTCCTATGTTCCTGCTAAGTACCTAAAAATTCTCTTGACGACATGAAGATAAGACTCTTTGGGACATGATTGGAATCTAACGAAAACACTAAACATTATATCGGGTCTGCTAGAAGTGAGATATAACAAACTACCAATCATTCCATGGTAAAACTTTTAGTCTACATTCTTCCCCTTTTCATCGGTGTCAAGTTTCATTATGATGCTCATAGGGGTTACTTTAGATTTGCTCATTTCAAGACCGAACTTCTGAAGCATGTCCTTAACGTATTTGGCTTGATTTATAAAAATTCCATGTTTCATTTGTTTTATTTGCAGCCTTAGGAAGAAGGTTAATTCACCCATCATACTCATCTTAAATGTTTTCTGCATGGTTTGGGCAAATTCTTGACACAAAGTTTCATTTGTAGTACCAAAAATGATATCATCTACATAAATTTGTATAACTAGCATATATTTTTCTTTATTTTTTAAGAATAATGTAGTGTCAAATTTACCTCTTATGAACCCATCTTCTAGGAGAAATTTGCTTAAACGTTCATACCATACTCTAGGTGCTTGCTTAAGTCCGTAAAGGGTTTTTGAGAGTTTATATACATATTCGGGATGTGTGTGGTTCTCAAATCTTGGAGGTTGCTTGACATAGACTTCTTCATTTATGTACCCATTTAAAAATACACTTTTTACATCCATTTGAAATAGTTTAAAGTCTTTGTAGCAAGCGAATGCAAGTAACATCCTAATAACTTTTAGTCTTGCCACAGGAGCATAAGTTTCATCATAGTCAATACCTTCTTGTTGGTTATACACTTGAGCCACTAATCTAGCTTTATTTCTAACAATATTGTCATCTTCATCTTTCTTATTCCTAAACACCCATTTTACTCCAGTTATTGTAGTGTTTTTGGGTTTAGGAACTAAGTCCCATACTTTGTTTCTTTCAAACTGGTCTAATTCTTCTTGCATGACATTTATCCAATTTTCATCATTTTCAGCTTCCTCAAAATTCTTTGGTTTTAAATGGGATACGAAAGCTATATGATTACATCCACTTATTAAGTGAGATCTAGTGCTAACTCCTTGGGATGGACTACCTATGATAAGGTCAGTTGGGTGATTCTTGACAAATTTCCAAGCTCTAGGGAGTTCATAATTTTCTTCTTCTGGTTCCCTAGACTTTTGAGGTGATGATTCTTGATGATCAATTTTTGTGTCTTGATAGTTTTTATCTTAATCATTATTTATCTTAAGTTGCTCAAGTTCCTTTTCATTTCTAAAAGTCGTGACTTGATCATCTTCTTCCATGTCAACAGTTGTTTTGGATGTGTGAGGGTCAGTTTCATAAAAAACAATGTGTGTTGATTCTTGAACAATTTGAGTTTTTTTGTTGAACACCCTATACGCTTTGCTATTCATGGCATATCCTATAAAGTTTCCCTCATTGGATTTTGAATCAAATTTTGTCAGATGATCTCTATCATTTAATATGAAACATTTGCATCCAAAAACCTTAAAATGTGAAATGTTTGGTTTTCTACCCTTCCAAATCTCACATGGGGTTTTTCCTAACTTGGATCTAATGATGACACGATTACTAACATAACAAGTTGTGCTAACGGCTTCGGCCCAAAAATATTTTGGCAAATTATGTTCGTTAAGCATTGTCCTAGCCATTTCTTGGAGTGTTCGATTGTTTATTTCAACAACTCCATTTTTTTGTGGAGTTTTTGACGCGGAGAAGTTGTGTGAATAGTCATTTTTGTTACAAAAGTCTTCTAGTTCTTTGTTCCTTCTCTTTCTATATCACTCCTAATATGAACAATTGACATTCCCTTTTCATTTTGAATTTTTCCAGAAAAATGGATGAAGACATTACAAGTATCACTTTTGTTTGCAAGAAAGATTACCCATGAGAATCTAGAAAAATCATCAACTATTATAAAAGCATATAGTTTTCCACTAATACTTGCAATATCATTTGGTCTGAACAAATCAAGATGGATCAATTCTAAAGGTCTTGAAGTGGATATCATTTTCTTGGTTTTGAAAGATGATTTAACTTGTTTTCCATATTGACATGCATCACATACGTTGTCTTTTACATAATTATCCTTTGGTAGACCATTTACTAGTTCCTTAGATGATAGCCTATGTAGTAAATCCATGCTAGCATGACCTAGTCTTCTATGTCATAACCAGCAATTTTCATTAGTTGCAGCCAAACATCTAACGTCACAAGTTTTAATGTCATCAAACTCAATTGTGAAGATGTTGGATTCATGTTTTCTTACTAGTATTGTATTTCCACTTAAATCATTTACCAAACATTGGGTGGATTGAAATGTAATGTTTAACCCTTTATCACACAATTGACTAACACTTAACAAGTTATATTTGAGTGTATCCACAAGAGCAACATTTTCAATAGCCAAGGATGAATTTCCTATTTTACCTTTTCCGATGATTCTTCCTTTGGCATTGTCTCCAAAAGTGACCAACCCTTCCTTCTTGTAGGTAAGCGAGAGGAATTTGCTTGCTTTTCTCATCATGTGTCTTGAGCAGCCGCTATCAAGAAACCATTTATTTCTTGTGGAGTTGATCTTTAGGCATACCTGCACACAGCATTAAGTGATTTGTTTTGGTACCAATATTGTCTTGGGTCCTATGGAGTTAGTGTTGGTAATACCCATTTGTATTTCATGCTTTTTCCTCTATTTCTCCTTAAGGGGCAAGTAAAGCATACATGACCTTTTCTTTCGCAATATAAGCAAACTTTATTAGCATGTAAGGGGTTTGGTTTAGGTGCAGGGATTTTTTTTGACACGGAGCTTCTTTTAGCACAAAGATTTGCAAAACCTATTGATTCGGATGATGATAAGTCAAATCCTAATCTTTCTTTAAAAATTCCAAATCTTTGGACTCCAAGTAGCTTATCAAAATTTTCTTTACCATTTGTAAATTTGTAAATTGTATTATTTTGATCTTCCATCTTCTTTTTCAATTTTGAATTTTCTTGAAGAATTCCCATAATCTGTTTTTTTTTAAGCTTCCAACTTCTTTTTGAAACAACTCCTTGTAATTTTTACACTCCTTAGTGAGTTTTTTTTTTTTTCAAAATTGAGAGATGTATTTTCATCTTTTAAAGTATCACATGAGTAGATTTGTTTTTGCTTACATCTTGTGTGAGTTTCTTCTAAAAGTTTGTTTTTCTTTTTGGCAGTTATCAATTCAATGTAGAGCTTCCTACAATTTTCCTCTAATTCTTCATATGATGGAAGATATTCATCGTCAAAATTTACCTCACTTTGTTCATCCACCATAAAGTAGAAGTTAGCTACTTCTTCTTCGATTTCTTCATCGGTTGAGGTTCCATCTAATTCATCCCATTCGGTTGTGTTCATGGCTTTGAACTTCTTTTGTCTCCTTACTGATAGGTGCCTTTGTTTTTTAACAGAGGGCAGTCGGCCATGCGGTGCTCGATCTTTTTGCAGTTGTAGCACCTTATGCTTGATTCTCCTTTCTTCTTTTGTTTGCCACCTTGTTTGTTCATCAAGAAATTTATGAATCTTCTTGTGAGGAGAGCAACTTCATCGTCGTCGTCATTTTCTTCCTCCTCTATCTATGAGCTCTTTTTGTTTTCCAGTTTTTAGAGCAATTCTGGTAGCCTTCTTTGCTGCCTCAGTTTCTGCGGTAGTGTTTTTCTTTTTGATTTCATAGGTCATGAAAGACCCAATCAGCTCGTCGAGAGTGACCTTTGATAGGTCCTTCGCTTCCTCAATTGCTGTGGACTTTGCATGCCAAGATGCCGCTAAAGAGCGAAGGATTTTCTGCACATTATCTTCCATAGAGTATTCTCTACCAAGAGCTTTTAGTCCATTTGTGATATGTGTAAATCGTGTAAACATAGCAGTAATTGTCTCACCCTCTTCCATTTTAAACATTTCGTATTCTTTAACTAACATATAAATTTTTTACTTCTTTACCTGAGTTGTTCCTTCATACGTTACCTGAAGCTTTTCTCACATCTCCTTTGTCGTGTTGCATCCAAAGATTCGATTGTATTCTTCATTGTTTAAAGCATAATAAAGGAAGTTTTTAGTCTTGAAATTTAGTTATGTTAGCTTTGTGTCAGCCCCAGGAAGTTTCCCAATCGGTATGTCATCGCTTTCCTCATTCTTGAAAACATAATCTCCTTTAGTGATGACATTCCACATTCGGTAGTCATAGGCTTGGATGAAGATTGACATCCGATCTTTCCATGCTCGGTAGTTAACTCCACAGAACTTGGGAGGGCGATCCATAGATTGACCTTGGGCAAACATATCCGCCATATTGATCTTTGCGCCTGGGAGTTACTCCGAATATCTAGCAACTGGCGCTCTAATACCACTTGTTGGCCCAGATATGCGTCTAGAGGGGGGTGAATAAACGTATTTCGCAGATATGCAAGTTTTTCTACAATCACACAAATTTCTTGGTAAGAACAAGAGTATTATATCACAATATACAAAATAAAGCAAATAGCAATGGCTGAGCAACACAAGAAAGAAAAGAAAAGAGAAGCTTAATGTAGTGATGTTAACGTGGTTCAGCACCGTGCCTACGTCCACGCCTTGAGACCAACTCAAGGATTCCCCAAATCCACTATGTGATCCTCCTTCTGGAGGAGAAGCCTATACAAGCAGCTGCTCGCAAAGAGCTCTTACAATGGTGCTCACCAATACACACCTTACAATGGCTCATAAAGAGCCTTACAATACAAGTAATTTGAAGAGAAGTAGATACAATGAGAAATGCTCCTCTTGAGCTGAATATCCCAATGAAAACCTTACACTATTTCTTCTTTGTCAATGGAGTGTAAACAAAAGTAAAAGCAAGAGGGCAAGAGTGTGCACAATGAAATCCTAGAATAAACGCACAATGAATGTTCTCAACAACCAAATGAGCTTCACAACTTTGAAATCAATGCATAAGACCTATTTTAAAGGCCAAAGGGGTGAGCTCGATGCTGGAGAGCCGTTGGTCATTTATTAATATAAGACAAGTTGAAAACTAGCCGTTCTGGCACATTAAATGTCGTCTATAGCCCGACATTTGTCGACGAGGTCGCGCCTTCATCAACGAGCCCTTCAGTTCTTTCATTGACGAAGCCTTGTGTTCGTCAATGAGGCTTTGGTTCTAAATTTTTATAGGTCTTGGTTTCTTTTCGTCGATGAGTACCCTGTGTACGTCGACGAAATTTGAACAGACTTCGTCACCGAATCTCCTGTATTCGTCGATGAAGGTGCTCTAAACTTTTTGTGTTCTTGGTATATTCTCGTCGACGAGTACCTTGTGTACGTCGATGAGGTTTTATGTTGTTCTCGTCGATGAAACCCCTATGTTCATTGACGAGACCTTTTACTTTTCAAAAAATATTTTCAACCAAGTTTGCGTCAAAGTAAAAAGGTCCTTATCTTTATTTTAGGAAAGATCTCTGATCAATTTTAAGATGTCTTAGGTTTAATAAAATATGTTTAAGGATTTTAGACATCTTGTGCAGTTTTACTTGACTTGTTATATATGAGTAAGACAGTACCTGTGTGCTAGTGATCTATACGTGATTTGCCCATCTCTTGCTTTGTACTTTTGAGTCACACCATACATAGAGGATTACAATGTCAATCTCTCTAATCTCACACACACAACTCAGAGCTTGTGCTTGCTTACGCAGGATCCATGCATGCTTTTAATTAAGTGGCAAAAGTTATGGTCATGTCATATGTTGTTCTTTACTGGTTTGAGACTTGCTTAACTTCTTTATGCTTGCTTTGGAGCTGTTCTGTGCAACTGAGCTGGACTGGAGAAAAATTGTTAGTAACCTTAAAGAACTACTAATGGGTTGTTGTCATCAAAACAAGGCTGGAATGAAAACCCTTAACTACTAGGTCTAACATATACAATAGTGCTTCTTCGGTGATCTTTATCTCTGGCAAAGTCTGCATCTACAAATCCCAACAATGTCATATCACTTTTGCCAAAGCATAAACATTTGTTAATTTTACCTTGGCGGTATCTTAATATCCATTTGACTGCTTCCCAGTGGATTTTTTTTTATGGATTTGACATGAATCTGCTAACGCTTCCCATTGCATGACTGAGATCTGGTCTCATGCAAACCATGGTGTTAGAATTGGTGTAATCCCAAGAGGGGGGGGGGTGAATTGGCTATTAAAAAATTTCTCCTAGGTTGAACTCAATTAGCAGCTAGTATTTCACAACCCAGGGTTTGTCTAAGCATTTCATATTAATCAAGTATGAAAATATTTAAGCCAAATAAGATATTCTCAGTAAATTAAATACTTGCATACAATCACCACATCATATCTCATTTAATCTTCAAAGTGTGTATGTGAAAATGATTAAGCTATGAAGTAAACATACACATAAGACGCATATCTCATTTAAATAAAAAGCATGTAGGCAAAAGTAATGACAGCGATAAATGAACAAGCATACATGTGCGTAAACTAAAGTGTGCTAATTTAAACGAGATAGAGAGAGAGAAACATACGATATTTATTATCGAGGTTTGGCCAAACCAGCCTATGCCCTTGCCTTGGGCATACCTCCCATGGATTACACTAACCCTACTCACTTAAATGGGTGGAGTAAAAGCCATTACAACCTCTCCTTACAGGGCAAGGTAAACCCCAGCTCAATTATAAGGCTGAGCCCAACTTGTCTCCCTTATGGGACGGAGACTCCCTAGTTCAATTTTTTGGGTTGAACCAAATTTGGTCTCACTTACGGGGCTGAGACTCCCTAGTTCAATTTCGAGCTGAACCTAACCGATACATTAAAAATATTTTTGTACAAGATAATACTTCTGAAAATACAAGCAAAGATGTACACGTTTAAGCTCATAAAATGCACACTCTAATATGATATGAAATATACTCAGTAGAGAAACGATGTTTTCTAAAAACAATGTTTTCAATCTTTGAGAAATGATGTGTATGATAAAATGCTTCAAAGATTTAAGCCCTTAATAAAATATTTTCCTAAAAATATTTTTCAAATGTGAATTGGAGAACCTAGGTCTTTTTGTCTTTATGATATTTTTGCAAAAACGAAGATGTGTGATCTTTGATGTTGAGAACGCTTCAAAGATCAAAATAAAATAAGTACTTCTCCAACAAAGATTAGCAATAAAAAGTATTTGGAGAAATCAGGATTTATACTCAAAAGTTGTTTTTGCAATAAACACAATCAAAATAAATGCCCAAACAAATACTCTCTTAAAAAATGTTTCAAGGAAAGAATCAAAGAGAGTTTGGAGAGTATCAACATTTACCCCAAAAATGATTTTACAATAAAAATATAAGTGGGGGAACTTTGATTAAGAAAATGATTTGAGAGGTTTTTGAAAATAATCAAAGTTGCTAATTAAACAAATGAAAGGGGTATATATAAACTCTGGGAATTTTATGACTGTTGGGGACACATTTGGTATTTTTCAGATTGTTTAATGAAAAAATTAAGCTTAATTAGGGTTGAAAAATAACCCAACCCGAGAGGTTCAATCGACCAAGGAAAAGGTTCGGTCGACTGCTTTTATAAGTTCGGTCAACCAGGGCAAATTTGAACTAAGGATATGGTCGACCGTCTCAAGGCGATTTTGAACCTTTCGTGGGTTCGATTGACCAAGGTAAAAGGCCGATTGACCAACTTTGAGGTTCGGTCGACCAAGACTATTTTGAACTATGAGTTCAATCAACCAAGTTGGTGGAAAAGTGAAATATGCAGGGGATGATCAACCGAGGAAGGTTAGTTCAAAAGTGGGTTAGTCGACCAAGCAAGTCAAACTTTTGACTCAAGGCTGGTTCAGTCGACCAACCTAATTTGAACTAAAAGGGTTTGGTTGACTGAGCAAGTCAAACTTTTGACTCAGAGTTGGTTTGGTCGACCAAACTGATTTGAACTAAAAGGGTTAGGTTGACTAAGCAAGTCAAACATTTAACTCAGGGTTGGTTTGATCGACCAAGCTGATTTGAACTAAAAGGGTTCGGTCGACCGAGGCTTTTGAATTAAACCTAAAAACCCAACGTCGGTCGACCAAGTATGTTTTTGCCCCAAATATGACCTTAAAATATTTCTAAACCTTTTGTATGATTTTAATCTTTTAGAAAAAAGCTTTTCTTAAAAATGTGTTGGTCCCTAGGGTCTATCTATGGTCATTCTGAGCATTTTATCCATATCATACAGATGCATGCATTATTGCAGATCAAATAATAAAAACTTAAATGCATATACAATTACAATCAAATGTCTCCTTTATCTTCTTCTTTGCTCTTCTGACTTCATGAAATGCGCCTGATCGTATAGGTTTTAAGTCTTGCAAGCTTCCATCTCCGTTTCCTTATGTATGTGTTAAATTAATGAACCTGTGTACATGCTAAAAACACACATAGGAAGCATATGCTTTGTTAGCATCAAAACAAGGATCAAACTCAAAAAGTCAACAATCTCCCCCTTTTTGATGATGACAAATGCACCAAAGCAAAATAGGTACAGCCTGAAAAAGGCTCCCTCTAAGAATATGCATAATGTAAAATATAAATAGTAAAACTTAAGCATATTCACAAAATAAGACATTACAAATAATCATGCATTTAACTTTTTGCGTTATAGCACAAGCTCCCCTAAGAATATGCATAATGTAAAATATAAACAGTAAAACTTAAGCATATTCACAAAAGAAGACATTACAAATAATCATGCATTTAACTTTTTGCATTATAACACAAGCTCAGATATTTGCCCCAATAGTTTTGTCCCTACAAAAACTTCTCTTTTGGTCAAAAACATTTTGCGCATAAAAATTCTCCCCCTTTTAGTATAGTAAAAAGGGCTAAACTAAGTAGAAAATAATTACAGGCTTAGCAAAGAGAACTCTCCCATGCTTTTTGAAATAATTTTCTTAGAATACTTTCCCCTTGTTTGGCACAAGATTTGGGCATAAAAACAAATTTAGAACTGTTTTAAAAATATTTGGCAATTTTGCACATAAAACAGTTTAACTAGTACTAGAAACATCCTCAAATCATTGCAATTTAAGTACAATGTAAGTCCCCACAAAGATTGGAATTTAAAAACATGCGGCATATGAAAAATTAGGTTTGAGTATAAAATCTATCTAATTAGTTCACATGCATTTCATGTAAAGTCAATGAACCAGTTATGTAACACCCTTTTAAAAATAAAATTTCATAACACAAGATTTTAACACAAAATAGCATAAGTCATAAATGCGTTTCAGCTCACAAACAAGACAAAAGATATATTCTATATAAGTTCAATTATTGCTAAAAAATATGTATGTATGTATGTATGTGTATATATATGCATAACAATATATCCCCTCAAAATTTTTGATAAAAAGTTGGGGTTATGCTTGTTGAAAAAGAAACTTTAATATAAAGTTCAAACAAACTATGCTTTTTTGGTTTGTCATTTAAGTGCAATCCATAATATAATCAGAAAAACCAACCATATAGATCTCACAAAGATTTAGACAAATTAAACCTAGATCATATGACAAGACCAAAGACACTATGGCAAATCAAAACACATGCCACAATGAACTCAAAAACCAAATCTAAGCTAGAAATGTTGTAAACACAACAATATAGAAAAATAATTTCTAAGTGCTCCCCCTACCAATTTGAATACATGCTTAAATTCTTTTAGCTACTTATACTAAAATTAATTATGAGAAATTCATTTAGGAGTCTAAGTAACAAATTTTCATTTTTGATAGATTTTACTGGATATATGTTAAACGATTTGTGTTTCATTAGTAAAACTATCACTAGAACACTCATGCACCAAAAGTCTAACATTTAAGTCATGTGTAGTGTTCCTATGCCCCAAGAACAATCCATATCAAATATCAATTTAATAGGCATAGGATATGATGTTCAAGGTGTCTAAGAAAACTTTAGACTCAAAAAGTAGAAACAATGAAGGTGTGAGACCATAGAGCAGGTGACTTTAGTCTTTTTTCATAAGGATGGGGCTTATGTTCCCCAGTATAGTCTCACGCACACATAAGTGCATTTACGCTCAAGGATGAATTTCATTTAAGCACATTCATCATATGTTCATCCTTCATAACAAAACTTAGTATGCAAAAGATTATAGACATTAAGCTTTTATTTATTTTTCCTAAGTGTGGGGCTTAAACTTCTCCTGTATATTTGCATACACACATACTTGCAATTTAGTTCAAGGATGATAATCATTTGAAAACATTCCTCATATGTTCATCCTTTCCAAAGGATTTCAACATGCATCAAATATTAATCATTCAGCACATATGCATGACATATTGCATTCCATTTTAAAAGCATGATAGCCAATTTAGGGCTATACTCAAAGGTAATGCAATAGGGGTTCAATATAAGAATAACACAACTTAAAGTACCCAATGAGTGTGTGTGTGTGATGAGCACTCTCCCTAAGTCATGCAATTTTCCTAGTTTATGGACCATCATCAAAGCATGCGACATTTGATTACAAGGATGATACTTTACCATTTAGGTCCCGAGTGAAAGTACATAACCCAAGGATTTGGACCAAATAGTGTCCATGAACTAAGTTCATCCTAAGACACAAAAAATTGTGTACATGTCTTCAATTTATATAGCGGTTTGGATTTTACATGTACAACTTATTCAATTATCTAGCATCTTAGGAAACTAATATGAAGACTGTGCATGTTTTTCAGTTCAACACATACCATTTAAAGTTCAACATGCACTAGCTAACTATTAGCATGCATTATAAGAATAATCATAAAGTTCACCAGCATGCATTTTATCATATTCGTCTTAGTACATGTTTTATGATCTTTGATTATGTTGGGAAGTCTAACAAAATTTCAGCAGCATGTTGCCCGTAAATAAAACATTTTCCAAAAATTCATGCACCAAAAACCTGATAGATTCAAGCAGGCAATTCATAATAATTCAATTTGAGCATGCGAGAACTTATATCCACTACTGGCATGCAATTCACATCGCTGCATCAGCCATGCAGGAGACATTCAGTCCAAGCATGCATTCCAGTAATTTCATCATTAATATAGACTATCTATTAAATAATATAATCATGTTGCAAGCAATGGATAGTGGCATTCAGCTCAAATAAATTATCCATCAAAGATAATTCAACTTTAAGCGAGGGATGAATATATGCATTAATTTTAAAAGAATTGTCCATTCATCAGAAAATATAATTATTTAAACAAGAATGGACATAGGCATTCAGCTCACAGCAGTTTAAAAAGAAAAACTATCCATTTATCAGATAATATATTATTACGTAAAAATGGATATCTAGAGTTCAGTGCAGTGATAAAAAATTGACTATCCATCAAAAGAATTTAAAACAATTAGCAATTTGTGGATAGACACTAGTGTTATTTTTATGTAGGCATGTAAACGAAATAAAAATTTTAAGAGAATTTAAATTAAAGAGACATGAAAATGACATGCTCCCCCTGAGTTGTGCACTCTGCTTACGCCTTTTTCTTTTATAAATTCTTAACTCTCTTAACCAGGTGCTCTAAGATTTTCATTGATTTCACGCTTGTCTTTTTATGTCGAGTTTAGGAAAATATGATATACAGTATAAATTTAATTTCCTATAACTCAATTCAGTGTGATGGGCAAAAATATGCTATATTTAAAGATATTTATATATAAGCGTATATATAGCATTGTTTCACAAATTAAAATCCATTGTCCATTTGAAAGGGATTTATTTAAGTAAGTTATAGCCAATATATATATATTAACCAATGATATATGCATATTAAGCAAATAGATTGGATATTTAACATTTGAAAACACATATTGACATGCTCTTCTACTGTTCTTAGTATAATGATAGTGTATACTAAAATTTAGAATTTTAAGCACAAACACTATTTAATCATTTAAAGCATTTTGACCCCTTATAAAATTAATCCTAACATCTTGTAAGTATTGAAAATGTTCCTACTTAACTTCTCATAAGATGACATACAAATATCACATGATTCACATGATAAACATAAACACGAAATATACAGCATGTGAATCAAATATCAAATAAAATAAGAGGAGGAAGATATACACCTTTTCATTTTACTCCTTCTTAATCGATTAAGCTCGTAGTGGTGTCATTTTCTCTCTCAATTTTTCTATACCACTAATGGTTCCCCAAATCCTTAGCACTAAGAAACAATATGAACTTGTAAAAGCATTAGTGACTAAAGCACAATAAAAATATGCATGACATTAAATTGATATGCATTAAAACACATGTCATACAAATTCAAATCATTTTCAGGTTTTGAAAACATGCATTCTAAAATCATTTTTCTATAGGATATGATTTTCTTTTCCAAAACTCTTTCCAAATCCTCCGATAATTTGATTTTACAAAGAATATTTTCAAATTTCAATAGTAAAATCTCTTTACAACAAGCTATGACAAAGGTCACTTGCTCAGGGCTAGTTCTTCTTTTAAGTGCCTGAGGTGCTTGATTTTTGGGGCTCCAAAATTTTTTTTAATATAATAATATATTTTTGGGGCCCTAATTTTTTTTTTTTAATTAAATAAAGTTAACATTATTTATTGTGCTCTCTTCCCAAACATTGACTTCCCAATTAACAAATAAATGAAATTGTATTTTAAAATGTAAAATAAATACAATTTAATTCTTTTTTTTTTTCAAGTCTCATTGACTTCCCAACTAACAACTTTATTATATTTCTAACTATCTATTACTCTCATCTCTCTCTCTCTTAGCCTCTTTAACATCTCTCACACTCTCTCACTCTCATCTCTCGGTCTCTCTATGATTTTTACTCCGGCTCTTGTGTTCATCATTTTCGGACATCCGATTTTTTGTAATTTTCATCAATCCTAATTTTGATTTCAATGCTTGTGCATTATTTTTCTATTATTTTCACTCTAAATTTTTGTTTTCTAGTTTTTTCTTAAATTTTGGAAGCTTTGAGATTAGAGCCTTGTATTCGATAAGAATCCGATATCTCTAAAGCCTCGCTCGCTGATCGATTTGTAATAATAATAATAATCAGATTATATTGTTTCAATTTATTATTTATATAGATTTACTAAATTTATTTTTATTTATTTACATAATTTATCAATTTATGGTTAGTATTATTTTTAAATTTTAATTATATTAACGAGAAAAATATGAATTCCAATATGAAAAATAAAGAAAAAAAATATTAAATAAATATTAAGGCTACTTGATTAAATCTAGCCTAGGGCTCATATTATGAAGAGCCGGCCTCCACTAGCTTTAGAAAGTCTTTTGCCGCAGCTGCTAGCCCTTTGCACAAATGCTCCTCTGCTCTATGCTCGTTCGTGTAGAGGAAGAAGAAGAAGACTTTACCCTAGCCAAACATCCATAGAAAATCAGGAGACATACCTTATCTTTGTTGCGTAAATAAAAAAAATCTTACGACGTTCACAAGCTCCTCAAAATTCACTAGCCATCGTACTCGTAGATGGCAAGCTATGCCATTGAATCTTCACTGAACCGTAACTATTTTTGCTTAAAATACGCTTGATGGACTAGTGATTTGGAGAGGGGGTAAAAAAGTTCGGTCCACATTTTTAAAAAGTAATTTCTAATAAAAACCGTGAAAATTGGAAGAACACATAATCCACGTGGCGAGGCCTTACTAGATAAAGCAGTTCCACCAGCGTTGTTATTCGCATGGGCTATGTTTAATTGGATATTTTACACATGGCGATCACTGATCGGCTGAGAACATTCCGCGCGGCAATGGCTGATTTGCCATTCACAAGTATACGTTTTCTCCTCCGGATGAACACGCGATGTTTTGAGAGTGGGATATACGCGCCCAGGAAATGCAGAAGGTAAGGTGACGGTACAAGGAAAACAGGATAAGAAAATCGACGACGACGAACACGATACCTTTCATTTCTATCAGCAGCTGCGGAGAAGTGTCGGAAGATTCTCATTACTTCTCGGTGCAGCGAAGCGTGTTTGGCCGACGGCGGGATGGACGCTAATCCATTCTACTACTAGTCGTCGCCAATGGCAACGCTGCCACGTGCCCCTTCGGTCTTAGCTCGTACGCCTTCAATTTCCAGCATTCGTCAGCGTCATAAATATTGCCCCGTGAGCGTCGAATCGTCATCTGTCGTGGCCGTTATACGTCCAGAAGCTTCCACCTTCCCTTATCAGGCGACGTCTTCTTCCTCATTCAGAAAGGGTTTTCGAAGAGTTTCGGCAATTTCAGCGGCAATGGCGGATTTACCTCGAAGCACGGTTCTTGTCACCGGTGCTGGTGGTAGAACCGGTAAAAAGCCTCTCTCTCTCTCTCGCAACTGCTCTAATTGCATTTAATTTGAAGATATATATTTGCTTTTCTAGATGTGTTTTATAGTGATGTTCTCGCTGTTTCTTTCTCTGTTTTTATGAGGAGTTCAGGGAGTGTTGTGCTTCTAGTGGACGAGTATGGACGAAACAACTAGAAATCGAATTGTTCTCAAAGAAATTGGGTGATTATTTGTGGTTGTTTTTATCTTCGCACGACTAAAAATTATTGTTGAACTGCAATTGAGAAACCTAATTGGGTGCCTATACGGTGAAACAAACCTTTTCTGCGGACGAATGAAGAATAAAACGCTTTACAGATTATTAACACACTGATTTCACTACTCTTTTTTTTAACAGTCGACCAAATAATGATTACAGTTAATCGCACTTCTGCTGCTGCAATTATCTTGATTGCATTAGAGTCTAGCACTCAATCCTCTTTGTCTACGGCCATGTTCACTTGGGAAACACCCACAATTATGGCATCTGCTTCAACCAAGTTTGTGCTTGGTTTGGTAAAGCTGTCGTTCTTCTTCGGGTGCCTAAATTGGGGAGCATGATGCCTCGATTTTCCATGTACATAATAGCTCCCTTTGTTCTTTATTGTTGGGATGTTGGTCTTGGGTTTGACGTTAGGTCTTCTGTTTTTATTGTTGTTATGTTTGAAGTTCCAATTTTAGTGTTAGGTTTTGATTCGACTAGGTTGCTCTCGGAGGATAGACCTTTGGGCTTCACTACCTTCATCTGAAGTTCGTTCTTCTCCTCTATTATGATGTGTACAGTAACATCCTCTAAAGACATGTTTCCCTCTATTTTTCTATTTATATAATTCTTCCATTTGCTAACTCTGGAGGTGCCATCCAATATATGACCCTTTACCAAGAGACTTTATCCCTGGTAACAACGCAATCTCACCCTCCACCACCTCATCATGGAGGTAAGTTATGATGTAGCTTGTTTGACATCACACATTTATATTCATCCAATACAATTTGGATGGCAGTAGGCACTAGGCATCCACTCTTGGCCTACATAAGGCTGCAAATGAACTGAACTTCTTTTGAGCTATTCGATGCTCGATTCGATAATAACTCCCTCAAACTCGTTTATGAAGTGAAACGAGTTGAGCTTGAGCTTATATTTCAAGCACTTCAACTAAATGAACCAAGCTCAAGTTGAATTATACTCGGTTTGTTAGACTTGCAAGCTAGCTCATTTAGCACTTGGAAAATTCATCTATTGGCACAACTATGAAGTTCACATGTCCCACACACTATCCAAACTTCACACTTGCTTGGCTACTTCTAAAGTAGGTTAAGCTCCAGAGTTAACCACTTTCATGCGTCCCGAGCCCTTTTCCAAGTTCAAGTTTAGTCTTTGCGCTTTTGCTTGTAAGAAAAAGTTATGGGTAGCCTTGGTATCCACAATAGCACATGTGCTTTTCCCATTGTCCGCTAATCTGCAAAGATTAGCCATTTCTCTTGGGTAACTTTTGGTTCTTTTGCCAACCTCTTCAACACGTTGATAATAGCATTGCACCAATTCTTGAGGTTTCCTCGTCATCCTTATCATCTCTTTGTGCCCACTCAAGTATGGAAGCTTGCAAGGCATTAGGACTTGTGAGGGCAATCAACAAATCTGTGAGGGTCTTGACATAAGAAGCATGCCAGCTTACCCTTACCATTGGATGTGTTGAATAAAGATTAAGAGGATGAAGCTTTTTTGAAGTTGATTCCTTGGTGTTAGCTCCCCAATTTTGGGTTTGCCCTTCTTGAAAAACTTTTTGTTGTTTCCACCCAACATGCTACTCTCTTTGGATATTGTGGAACTCTCTCTAGCATAGCTAGGAAAGCATTCCGTGGCAGCATGTGCAGTGGGCAAGTTTTGAACTCTTCATCGGTGAAGTTTTGCTCTTGCCCACAGATTCAACTTCTCAAAAAAATAAAATATTTTATCATTTTTTGGTATGTCTTAGCTATTTGACATCGAAGAAGAGAATTATTTCACATATTCCCTAATTTTGCTACTGTGTTTGAAATTTGGCAGTTTGTATCAAGCTTTGTACTCACAATTTTTAGGAAAGAATTGGGCCTTGAGCTCTCTCTTTATATTTGCCAAACTATTAATTACACACTGTCCATTTTATATCTTGTCATACTTGATACCCAGCATATCTTAGCATCACCACTCAAGTACATTGTTGCCATGAAAACTTTTGCCTCCTCTATGTCGGTCCTTGCTACACGAACGTATTGCTCCATGTCAAATAAGTTCTCTAACTCCTTTTTTTTTTTCATAGCAAAAGAAATTCATTATCAGGAAGAGAATTTACAAGGGGGGGAAGGCATCTCCCAAAAAAATTTGGGATAAACTAGAAAAACTAAAACACAAAAAAGCAAAAATCAATCCAACGAATTCTTCCAATCCCTATTTAAATCCTGAAAGCTAACTTCTCTAAAAATTCCAAATTGATGCACCATAAAAAAGTTAGAAATTGAATCTTTTCCCACACCAAATACAAATTCAACTTCTTGAAAAACATATGCACATTATGTTCCAACCAAATACTGTTGGGCTTTTGTGGAGCCTAGTTATGTTTTGATTTGGATGACGACCCGACCTCTATTTAATTAGAGATTTCTATCCTAAGGCTTAGTCCATGGAGCGAACGGCCCAAGCCGCAGCGCTCATGGACTAAGCGGTACAAGCCGTACTCGTGGGGGTCTGGGGGCAAAGCCCCTGGGGAAAATTTTTGGAGCCCATTCGGAACGGAACCCTAGGCGCAACATATAAAAGGGTGCTTTCGGGTGATTAGGGTTTGAGGTGGTTGTATCCGCGAGAGAGAACGAGAGCGAGAGAATTGTATCGCCACACTCTCTGTGCTTTCTTCCTGATAATATTGAAATCCCTGCAACTCCGTGGACGTAGGCAAAATTGCCGAACCACATAAATATTGTCTTGTGCGTGTGATTGAATTTTTCTTTGGCGTTATTCTTTCTCTATTTGTTTCTCACAGGTTTCGGGAATTTGTTCGTATATTCCTAACAAATACCCCATAAAACTGCATACTAGCTGCACTTCCATTAAGCTGCCCATCCTTCCTTCTACCAAAGCCTGCAAAACAAGTGATTAATTGTTCTCCAACTCCTTAGCATCATGGTCACCCCCATATGTGTTCTTCCATACTTCTGCAAATTTGGAATTTCCAATAACATGATCCATCAATATCATCTTGCTATTAGGATCTCCCATATCGATCTGTAAAGCTTCTACCATAGCGTGGAAGTCCTTTGTAATTTCCACAATAAAACCTTGTTGATGCTTTTGTGATCCCTCCAATACATCAAAATGTTCAGCAGGTTTGATCATCTCCATGGCCAAATGGTTGTTGAATCAGTTTGTGCCTCTAGTGCCTCATTTCTCAGTATTGGTTCGCTTGATATCTTACCAATGCTTCACAAGATCCCACAGTATATAGATAACGAAATTCAAGAAGCAATTAACCAAGCTTTGATACCAATTGTTACGAGCTGAACACTTCACACCTTGTGAAGGGCTGTGCAGCACTAGGTACAACACTCTTGCTTAACTAGTCAACTGAAAGTATACCATGATTTATCACTAGAACAATTCACAACCATCAAATTCAAAGTAAGCGAAAGTAGTAAACAAGTAAGCAAGTAGATGAGAGCTGCGCAGTAAATGGTAGAGAAATTTAATTCATTCCTAACACGTCCATAAGCGACGTGTGTTTTGCGAGGGAGGCAAGTAGGCTAAACATGTTGACAAATGCTAATGATTTTACAATGATTGATGAACACTCATCTTCCCCTAAAGAGCTTTCTATACTATTCTAACTTTGACACTAGGAAACATAAAACTAACCAAGGAGTCATACTCCCATTTTACAATAAGACATAAACACACTCTGTATATAACCTATACTACTATTTACATGATGGCTATCCATTCCATGTGCACAAGATAAGCAGTCATAAGCAAGCATAATGCTCAACACATGACATGACATCCTTCCCTAGTTTTAGTATCGGTCAAGGCAAACGCCAGTCCAAGAAGATCTAAGGTAGAGAAAACCTCTCTCGCTTCCATTTGCAGTTTGTGCCATTGAAGGTTTCAATTGTGGATGTGTTGGAAAGAGATTTGGTTGTGATCATTGTAGAACTGTATTAAATCTGGACTAAGATTGTTGGAATATACATTGAATATGGATGCACATAACAGAATTGGTAAAAGACACTCTGAAACTTATGACAAGGAGGTAGATGGTACACCGTCCTTGGGGTAAATTTCGCCCCTCAGCTGGTGAATGTATATGGAAATAAGCCATTCACAACAAGGACTGATGATGTTGAATTAATGGTGTGAATTAAGGAGAAAACGTTGTCTAAGCAGTGAGCACAGGGACCAAATCAAAGTAGAAATTATTTGATCATTAAGCCACACAACCCTTGTGCAGAAGTGTGAGAACCCCTTTGGTTTCAGGCCTCGTAAGTTGACCTAAGCCAAGCCCAATTTTACATATTTTTTTTTTTTATGTGTGCATCAGACCCGGTTAACCCACTTCCAAAGCTCCCTTGAAATGAATGGGCTGTGCATTGCTACATGCACGAGTTGGGGACTCTTT
Organism: Malania oleifera; assembly: GCF_029873635.1. NCBI lineage: Eukaryota > Viridiplantae > Streptophyta > Magnoliopsida > Santalales > Ximeniaceae > Malania > Malania oleifera. Next base: position 82,250,763 of record NC_080423.1, on the reverse strand, counting down.
GTACTTGTTTATTCACAAGATCCAAGTAATGCCCCTTGCATAAAGAGGTTTGAGGAAGACTAAATAAGCAATGTGTGACTGGAGCGAAAAGGGAACAAAATGTATGAACAAGACAGCAATGATAGAGTAAACTAAGGATGACACTGATGGTTTTAGTCTTTTGAAATACAAGTCTAACACTCAAAAATCAACAGTGATTCTTGGGATCAACTGCTACATCAGTGAAACCTTTTTTGACATTTTATGCCTTTACCCTTCTTGATTTGCTTGCACTCGCTAATGAGAAAGTAGGAACAGATTCATACGTCAAGATGCAGATGAGAGCTCAGAGATGGCTAGGGTAAAGGGTTTTATTGGAATTGCAGCATATTGTAGCTAACATTGGTGAAAAAAGCAATACAGAGATAAACCATTCACAATGAGGAAGAATAGCAGCATTCTATTACTATAGCTAACATTGGAGAAACAACATAGATGGAGATAAACCATTCACAACAAGGAATGTTGATGTTTAATTTATGGTGTGAAAAGTGAATTGAGGAGAAAACATGGTCTAAGCTGTAAGCACTGGGAGCAAATCAAAATATAAGTTATTTGATCATTAATTGAAGTCAACAAATGAATTTGGAAGGTTAAAAAAAAGGGAAGTAAAATTGGGCTTGACTTAGGTCAACTTGCGAGGTCTGAAACCAGGGTGGTTCACTGGCTTCTGCACAAGGACTGTGTGCATGATACTTGTTTTCAATTGAGCCCCCTTGAAATGAATGGGCTGTACATTGCTGCATACGCATGTTGGGGACTCTGCTTGTTCATTCACAGGATCCAAGTCATGCCCCCTAAAAATGTAAAGAGGTTCAAGGAAGACTGAATAAGCAATGTGGGACAGGAGCTAAACGGGAACAAGATGGATGAATGAGATAGCAAGGTTACAGTAAAATAAGCATGACTCAAATGGTTTTAGTCTTTTGAAATACAAATCTCACACTCAAAAATCAAGAGTGTTTTCTTGGAATCAAATGCTACAAGCCTACATCGGCGAAATCTTTTTGTGGTATTTTATGTGTTAAAGGTTATCAAAGAGCATTTTAAAGACTTTCTTGCAAGCTTTTGAGTTTGAAGAAAGGTGCAAAAATTTTTGTAAGAGTGAGGCAGTAAGGTACTAAGGGTTGACCAGTCTTTTGCTTGCAGACAAAAGCATATGATTCTTTTTGGTTGGTTTACTCCACATTGACTGAACGTATTTTGAGTTTTGACAATTTTTAAGGTTTTTGTTTTGTCAACTAGCATGTTTTATCCATGGCTTCTTGTATAATCTAGGGTTTGAAAGCAAGGAGATACAGAGATTTGGTGAGAGGCACACCTGTGAGCCTTTATGGCGAGCGTTGGGCGTATGGGTAAGTGGGTTTGGAAAAGAGTGTTAGCAAAAGAATGAGAAGGACAATGTTTTGAGGCTGCATTCTGTGTAAATCATGGAGTCAAGCCACATTACTCTACTTTGAGGCTTTGTCACACTATTATTTTTAAATTTTAGCAATCTATATTTGAGTCACTAATAAAAAAGATATGCTTTGTTAAATCTGCACTGTTAATTGTGTAATTTTTTTTAATAAAAAATGATTATGTGAATTTGATTGTCAGCTGAAGCAGAAAATGTTTTTCCTGATGTAAGGTTATTTTACTTGTAATTTCTATTGTACCAATTGTTAAATACTGAAAATATTCCTCACAATGTGCTTGCATCCCGCATATATGATTTTGGTTTTCTAACTGCTTATTGTCATGTTTTTTCACTTGTTTGTACTTTCAGGTCAGATAGTTTATAAGAAATTGAAGGAGAGGTCAGATCAGTGTGTTGGAAGAGGTTTGGTGAGAACAGAGGAAAGCAGGGAGAAAATTGGTGGGGCAGAAGATGTTTTTGTTGGGGACATTCGGGATGCCAACAGCATTATTTCTGCCATCCAGGGTATTGATGCTCTCATAATTCTCACAAGTGCTGTGCCGAAGATGAAACCTGGGTTTGATCCAAGTAGAGGAGGAAGGCCTGAGTTCTACTTTGAAGATGGAGCATATCCTGAGCAGGTAATTAGTACATATCTAATTTAGGTGCTGGTTCAGTGGTGCTCTGTGCTTTTTGTGTTCTCTTATGTTGACAGAAAATTATCTCGAGCTAGGTTGATTGGATTGGACAAAAGAATCAAATAGATGCTGGTATGTATTTGTTCCCATCTTTTAATTCTCTTTTCATTTTTAATTCTTATATGCTTGTGGCTCAAATATATGTTTCTTATTTGCAGCTAAAGCTGCCGGAGTGAAACAAATTGTGCTGGTCGGGTCAATGGGTGGAACAAACCTTAACCATCCCTTGAATAGCTTGGGAAATGGGAATATTTTGGTATGTTATTCAATTTGGTTTTGTTTATTCTTCATTTTAGTATCCTTTTAATTCGATGTTGTGCACTCGTTTGAGGTTTACTATATGACTTATTTTCCTATGGGTTTTCTTTGAGAAGCTTTCACTAAATTTCTCGGTAATGTGCCATTATCCTCTTATCACACATGTATGTAATTTGGTATGAAGGGGGTGTTGTTATCCTTTTAATTTGTAAATATACTACTGGTATTTATGATAGATATTAGGCTTATAACTTTTATACAAAAAGTGTCCAAAGAAACTCTGAAGGGATACTAGTCTATTGTAAATGTAGCCAAGTTACTACATATAATAAATAGTAGGTGTTGAGTAATTGGGCAAATGGGAAGACCTAACCTCAATGATAGGTCTCTCCCTATATTTATAAAATATGTCAAGTAGCTACCAATGACCATAGTACCCTTACTAACTCACATTTACTAACATAACTCTTGCACATACTAATAATGCTAAATTTCCAAAATAACCATTAATACTCCCCCTCAAGATGGAGCATATATATCACATGCTCCTAGCTTGTTACAAATGAATTTGACGCAAAAACCTCCCAAGGATTTAGTGAATAAATCATCAAGTCAAGCTACAAACCAAATTTCGCATGAGTTGTAATGAGCTTCCGCACATGATTCCCCCGAACCAAGTGGCAATCAACTTCAATGTGCTTTGTCCGCTCATGGAAGACCAGGTTGGAGGTAATATGATTAGTAGCACAATCATCACACACAAACTCTATAGGTTGAGAATGTGGAAAACCCAGTTCTTCCAACATATTCTTCAACCAAACAAGTTCACATGTAGTGTGAGTCACGACCCTATACTTTGACTCAACACTTGACCTGCCTGCCACAATTTCTTTCTTACTCTTCCAAGAAACCAAATTACCTTTAACAAAGATATAATACTTGGTTGTGGATCTTCTGTTTGAAGACGACTTAGCCTAATTGGCATCTGTATATCCCTGGATATGAGTGTGACCTTGATCCTGTTATAAAATACCTCTCCTAGGGCACCTTTGAGGTATCTCGACTACATCCAAATGACTTGTTTTAAGAGAATCAAGAAATTACCTCACAAACTTGTTGCAAAAGATATATCTGATCAAGTGATTGTGAGATAATTCAACTTTCTAACAAATCTCTAGTACCATCCTGAGTTAGGCATCAAATCACTTACATCTAACATTAACTTATTGTTGCGATCCATAGGTGTATCAATAGGTTTGGATCAATAATATATTTCCTTTGTGACAAGGCGATTCCCATATGAGAACTTGATACTTCTATACCCAAGAAATTCTTCATGGTCTGAAGTCCATGGTTTGAAATTTAGTATGTAGGAAAAGCTTTATATTCTAGATGCCTTGATCGTCATCATCAGTAATCACAATATCACCACATACACTATAAGCAAAATTTTGTCTGATGTAGTATGACAATACAATACAGAGTGATCCATTGCACCCTATTAAAGGCCAAACTCAAGTATGACAACACTGAATTGACCTAACCATGCTTTGGGAGACTCTTTCAAACCATATACCCTCCATTTGGTTTGTGGAATGAAAAACATAGGAATGGAATTAGAGTGGGAAATTGAGGTTGGAATGGAATCATTGTCGAAATATCATTATTGTCTTTGGATACTTACAAATAATGACTATAGGAATGGAATGTAAAGTAAGTTGTTTTCCAAAAATGCCCATTTGATTCAAAAGAAGGCCATGATATTTTCCATCCTCTCTCGTCTCTGTCACGAACTTTGGCGGTAGCATCGCCAACTTGCCGGCCACCAGGTTTGGTAGCATCAACCTAGTCAATGCACTCAAGCCACCAGGTCTAGATTTCTAGGGCACCAACCCCATCTTTGGTTCTCTTTGGAAATGGCATGAGACGATGGCGTTGTGGAGGGAGGCAAAGTGGAGGTAGTTCATTTGCTTAATGTGTTTGAGAATAGAGATTATCTACTCGGTGTGCTTGTGATCAATCACTATAGGGTTTTGAGATCAATGACAATTGGTGATCTGATTTAGACTTGATTTGTAATCTAGGGCACAACTTTGACATCCTCGACCTTGATGGAAATGGAGTGGATGGTAAGCCTATGGATGGCAACGAAGGAGTAGTAGGCTGAGTGATCGAAGATGGGTTTTTGGAAGTGATGTTGGTGACTTCAATAATGGCGGAGCAGAGGTTGCTAGAGAAGAAGAATTGGAAATGGGAGGGTATTATGGGAATGGCTTTGATTCCATGGAATGAGAAATGATTCTAGCTTATTTGAGTAGGGATCACTATACCCCCAAATGATGGAATTAGTATTCTAGACGAAGGACGATTCTGACATTGATTTCGTAGACCAAACGCAAGAAGGTGATTCCATTCTTGAAATTTGATTCCATCCAAACCTAATTTTGCAAACCAAATGAGGGAATAATGATTTCTCGAGACGACATTGAGCTAACTCTCCTTAAGTAACAAACCTAGATGGTTGCTCCATATATACATCCTCTTGAAGATCACCATGTAGGAAAAAAGTCTTCACATCTAACTAATGTAAAGACCATTGGAAAGTAGTGGCTAAGGAGATGAATAAATATACTGAGGCAAGTTTAGTGACCGGAGAATATGTGTCTAAATAATCCAAACTGCATGTGTGAGTATATCCCTTAGCATTAAGGTGGGGGTCCAAATTAGCCACAAAACCATCAGGATTGACTTTCACATTACACACCAAGTGACAACCAACTCTCGGTTTGTAGTTTTGAACAAAAAGCATGACCAACAACTTGATTTTATGGTCTATGGAATAAATTTGGAGCATTGTGGAAGGAATCGAAGCCGAAAACTTGCTTGAAAACTTCCCACACACCAGTGTGTGGAGTTGGAGGTGCCAGCTTTTGACTAGCACGTGGGGCACTCTTCGGCTATGGAATTTCACAGATCAATAGTCGGTAGGTTTTATGTATGTTTGTGGCTATTTTTGCAGAGTATGATGGATTTCTTTGAATTTTTGAGACAGTAGCAGTCCAAGATTTTTCGATGACTACAGTGATTTTTGGAAGCTCTTGGATTTTGATTTTGGCCTTTGGTGGTGTGAATAACCCTTCTACAACAGCAATTTTGAGTTTTAGGGTTTGTTTCAAGGTTTGGTTTTGGTTTGAGGTTTAGGATTTGCTTTTGGTATGCACTTAGGGTCTAGGTCGGATCTTTTTTTGAAACCATGTTAGATTACCACTTTACCTAAAAGCTTAAGCTGTTAGGTTGTGGACCAACAATGTATATCAAGATTTAACACTCTCCCGCACATGCAGCCGGATAGTAGGTGAAGAGATAATTATAGGGAATATAATAATCTTTTTAACACTAGCCAATAAGCGCAGTCAACATGACTAGAACCCAAGACTTCCTGGTAACTAGCTCTGATACCATGTTGTATAATTGGGTAAAATGGAAGACCTAACCTCAATGATAGGATACCCATAACTTTGTTTCACCAACAAAAGCGAGGAGACTTCACTTTATCCTTGGAGAAGGATTTAGGATGCATGAAAGTAGTTAACTCTGTAGCCCAACCTACTCCGGGGGTAGCCAAGCAAATCATTGTGAAGCTTGGTTAGTGGGCCAAAGCGGACAATACCTCATTGAAGTTGGGTCCAAGATTGTTATATTTGGTATCAGAGCCACCCTAGGGGTACTATCATATGGGTGGATCCTACATAGAGGTGCAAGCCACTCTGACGAGGGCGTCAAAGATCGGATGGGAGAGCATGTCACTGTCCCACAACGGATGTGTACTAGGGACATCTTGAGCTTATAAGGTTGGTTTGGACTCCAACAATGTAAGGCACTTTTAATAGGACAAACTCATGAGGCCAGCAAAGCAGACAATACCTCACCAGAGTTGAGCCCAAGATCGTTACATTCTCCCTATTATATATAATAAATGTCAAATACTACCAATATCCTTAATACCCTTACCAGTTCACACTTACTAACATAACTCTAGAACATACTAATAATGCTCAATGAACAAAATAACCATTAACAGTAGGTTTAAATCATTTATACAGCATAATATATATCCAAGGAAATTCTGAATGGATGCTTGCCTATTGCAAATGTGGCCAGGTTACTGTTTATAACATTTATACAACATAAATATGTACAAAAAAATCCTCAATAGATGCTCGTCTAATGTATAGGAGCTGAGTTAATTGTAACCTTGTATTTTGTGGATAAATAAAAGTACAACTCTAAAAGATAAATCAAGGAACGAACATATCCATGGTAAGCTAGGTCTAGCACTTGAAGAAGATAATGTATGGGAAGTGTGGTGATGAAGGACAAGAACAGATAGTCAGAAACAGAGAGAGAGGAGAGACAAATAGAGAGAGAAGAGAAGAACAGGAAGAAATAATAAGTGAGAATAAAAGAATATTGCTGGACAGGATAAACAAATCTCTCAATTTTCTCTCTGATTTCTGATAATTAGTTGCTTGCCCTACTCCATCTAGATTTACTAATTTTATAAACAAATCCTGAATTTCTGAATCTTCAAAGAAAAATATGAACACGTAGAATAATTTTCAAGGAATCCTTGATCCTCCATCAGGGGGTAAAGAAACAATGTTTGGGCATTTGCTACATAGGCCAAATAGCGCGTGAGGTGTGAGTGAGTTGTTATTGTTGGAACAGAAGAATTGAAAAACAGAAAAAACAGAGAAGAAAAATGCTGAAAAATGCCTCTTTAATTTACTGTCTTGATGAAGAAATTACATATATAAAAAGCTACAGTGCTGAGCACTTTTTGCTGGATTTTTGAGATTCTTTTCTATTTTTTCACTACTTAAAATGACTGGGATAAGACCACTATTTATAGGGCAGAGAGCATGGGGAATAGATGGGAAATTTAAATATTCTAGGAACTTAACAACTCATTAAATAAACCTAGAAACAAGGCAAAGAATATGACAGCTGTATTCCACTTTGAAAACTGAACAGAACTTTGATTAAGAATCACACTGGCTGCAACTTGCTGACTGAATAATTTTATTGCTGAATGTTCTGCTGACTGTAAGCTGAGTTGTCTGCTGACCTTTTCAACTAAATAACTGAATTAACTAACTTCAGTAGGTTCACGGCTTTCTCACAGTTTAGTGGCAGTAGGAAAGGAAAGGGTACACCTAGAATAAGTTGGATTGAGATTATGAGTAAAGATTTAACATCAACTCAAACTTTCAGAAGATATTGCCTACATTATGTCAAAAAGGATTCATGTAACCAGCCCCACTTAGTGGGACTTAAGGCTTGTTGTTGTTGTTATGAATGAATAGAGTAATGTCTAATTACATTATGCCATTTGTATGTATTAGAGAAGCATATGGAAGTGTTGAAGCAGTGTTCAAGGAGTGTGGGTGTCTCACATGGACATGGCTCTTTAATTGAAGTGTCTGTGTTACTTAGACAAGGTTTGTGATTGCTAGGTTGGCAAATGAGCTAGTATTACTGTATGCCACAAAGAGCTCAACCAAGTTCCTTTGCAACTGTTCAAACAAGAGAAACCATCCAATAAGCCACTTGGAAATTTGGAAACCTTAAGACTTAATAATTCATTTTTTTAAAGCTCCAAGGTATGTGAGGTTTCTACTTTTGCGACATGAAATAAAAATTACCTTTTTTTTTTTGGTGCAGGGGGTCAAAGAAAATGCATTTGGTAAGGAAAATTTGCTCCAAAGTCATTTATTGAAACATATTTTTTATTGAAGACAATAAGCAACATGAGATATATTTGGAAAGGGTGAATAATCAAAACATATTCAGTAGGTGGGGACATTAAGCCATCTATCCCGAACCTACTATTACAATTTTTTATCATTAGCTTCCCTGGATCCTATTATCCTACTGATGCAGAACAGCATAAAGGATTACACCCAAGAGAGAATTTGGGAGAAATAGAGGAGAGGAGAGGAGAGGGGAAGGAGAAGAAGAAGGAAGAAAGAAGACGAGAAAGGAGATACAATTTTGGGGTGGGGTGGTTTTGTGTTGGGGGGGGGGCAGCAAAAACTGTCTCTTACGTGGCTTTCACACTCTATTTATGAGAAAGCTTAAATTACAAGAATTACGCATAACTTAAAGATTCAGCCATGAATTTTAGAATGGTGAAGGATCTAAAGTAAGAAGCAATGAACTTGGACTCCAAAGGTGGCAGTGGGGTGACAAGCTCCTGGAAGGAGGAGATTTTGAAGGAGTGGCAGTTGGAAAACCTTTGGCAGATGAGTGGGACGCACTGGGACCATACATGTGGTGAAACAGTGCTAAAATTTTGGGGAGACCTTTTGGAGGGTTCTGTTGGATATGATGGGGGATGTGTCACAAAAAATTTTGAGTGTAATGCTGTTCGACGACGAGGTGCATGGTTTTAATTTTATTTTTGGCCTCCTGGTGAACAGAAGAGATCATTATGGATGTGGTTCAAACTTGCTTTGATACCAAATTGATGTAGAGCAAGGAAGAAAAGAAGAAGAGAAAGAAACGAAGAGGAGGAAGAGCAAAAGAAATAAAGGAAGAATTGAAAAATGCCGTGTGTTTGAGAAGAGAGAAAACAGAGGGGAAATTTCTGGTTCAATTCAAAACAATAAAACTAACAACGTACAACTACCCAAGTACCCTCATGTGATTGTTCTCCAGACACGACGGCTTATGCAATATTAGTTCGAACTGTTTATGATAAGAGTGATTCTAGTCTGGCCCTTGAGCTCTGTGAGAAGATATTTTAGCATTGGTGCCTTGTTGATGCTGCATCATTGCAGCATATGATGGATGGATTGGTGAAGGATTCAAAGGTTGAAAAAGCAAAGAAGCTTGTGGAGTTGGGAAAGAAGAACAGTTACTGCCACTATAGCTTTAAAGGTGCCATCAGATGACTAAATTAGCTCTCCTGCTTTTATTTGATTTTGTATTGTTTAGTTTTTTCGTAGTCATTGAGCAAGTGTCTTTGTTATTGATAATCAAACAAAATTTGAACAATCAAGCTTTTTGTGGAGCTTGGGAGGTTCTAGAACTTCTGCTGGTTTTGCTAAAAAAAAGCTAACCAAGTACCTCCTAAATAAGGAAATTATTACACAATAAACAAACTTTAATACATGCATCCTAATTTCCTTTGCCTAAAATATAGTGATAGCAGTGCTCCAGCACCTTGCATACTGTATGTTAATTTGCATTGTTTTATCTATTCCTTGATCTAATGGTATTAAAGTAACCCATAAGCCCATTACAAACCAAGGTCAAGACACAACATGCAGAGCAAATTGATGAAGTTGAGACCAGAGAGGCTTTCCTTTTATCGGAAGAAATATCTTCAACTTGTTCATTTTATATTGAGCATTCACAGAAACATCTATAGCCTTCCAAATCCTTAGATCAAATCCAATCCCGTCCAACTCAGAAGACCTCTTGAACTGTAATTATCCCAAGAACGAACAAAAAAAAAGGAACTATCTTTTTGCTTATATATATATATATATATATTAGAGAAATTGTTGCTCTCAAGCTTTTCCTTTTATGAACCATTCTCTCTGTCTGTTTTTTTTTTTTTTTCCTTTTTTAGTATCATTCAGCTCCTACATAACACAACAACAAACTATTTTTGGGCTTTCTTCTTTTGAGGAAGTCTCTTCAGAACTTTGAGAAACTATCCCCTGCTATCTACCTCTTTCAACAGTTACATGCTTAACCTCTTCAGTAAAGTGATCACCTACTTGTTTCTCAGTAGAAGAGGAGGGATAAATACTGAATAAACCTTAAGAATAATGACCTTGAATTGACTTAGGCTCTTATTAGAATTTTCCTCAGTAGCATCTTCATGGGGAGAATTATTCAAAACATCCATGCGAGCAGAAGGATTAGATGGAGCACTAAACTATCATCAGTATCGTTTGACCCTAGAACAGGCTTCTTAGAATTATTTCTGGGTGAGATTGAAAGCAAAGTAGCACTTCTAGCTTCCTTTGTAACCCATTACTTCTTAGAATGACATTTGCTTGTTAGATGACAAAAACTTTTACAACTGAAGGCACCTAGCAGGCTTCTAACCAGTTCTGTCACAGTAACTATTTCATCAGTTGCAGCTTTAAGGTCAATCTTGGAAGGCAAACACATATTTTTCATCAATTTCAATGCAAGATCTAGCAAATGAGATGTTTCTTTCAGCTTTTGGGGAGAATCCATATCAAGAGGAACCCCAGCAGCACTAGCAACATAACTCAATCTGAAGTCCAGAATAGAGAAGGGATACTTAAAAAATAGAAAAAAGATCTCAGCAAAATAGGAATTTTCTTCATTGAAGCTTGAATTTTCTCAAAAGAAACTCCTAAGATGCAGAAACATTAGCTTATTTCCAATATAACAGGATTCATGATCAAGAATCCAATTCATAGCCTTTAAATCTTGAAATTTGAAAATAAAGGTACCATTATATTAAGAGTAAAAGCATACCAGTTATCTCAGACATTTTCCAAATTCCGTCAATTATGTTTCTGAAATGAGTAAAAGGAGCACCATCCAAGAACCAGCTACTATTACCCTCCCATGTAGTAGTTCTAAGATAAAAAATCTCATCATGAGGATGCACTTGAACCATGCCTTCTTTAGTTGTCTTAAAGTAATACACTTACAGCTCCATCTCTCTAGATTTAGATTTTCTTTTTTAATTAACTTCTCCAATTCAATTCAACAATTGCTTCTTTAGATGTGAGACACATCCACCTAAGAAAGAATCTTAGCAGATTGTGTAGATCTGCTCATCTTGATCTCAAAAGTATAAATAGAATAAATGAGGTGATGGATGCTAGGGGGAATGACGAATGGGACAATTGATTTTAGAAGTGGACCATTTATTTGTTTTCCAGATGTGGCACTGACACTGTTGTTCGGTTCTGTGAATCTTCATCTTTCTCTTGTCATGTCTTGAGTGTTCTTATCGTCAATAGCATGTATTTTATGAATACAAACATCCTGAGAAATAATTAGCCTGCCTACTGAGTTTGAATAGACCTCATATTTCATTGCTGACAATAATTATTCTATGTGTGGACAACTAAGGCTGTAAGCCAATCAATAAGATCTAAGCGTTGAGTAGCTGGTTTTGTTTCTCTTTGCGTATTATTTTCTGGTTGGCGTTTATTCGTGCAAAATAATTTTGTTTTTGGTGCTTTATGATATTAGCTTCGCCTCTCATTTATTTCTTTTGTTTAATTTTTGAAAAATTATTTAAACAGACAAAATATTTACAGTTTTTAAAATTGTGTTTAATATAGGTCTGGAAGAGAAAGGCTGAACAGTATCTGTCTGAGTGTGGAGTGCCATACACAATTATAAGGTATGTCCCTATCTATATGCATGTATGGATGTAACAGACATAATACCACATAGTGGATGTATTTGCTGTGGCATTTAAATTACTTTTTGAAATTTTTTATGGGCATTGTACAGGAGATTAGTGTAATTAACGCAATATCGCTTGCAGTAAATAACACTTTGGTACCAAGGGTGTATTGATATATATATATATATATATATATATATATATATATATATATATATGCATGTGTGTGTGTGTGTGTGTGTGTGTGTATTTATACGTAAGGGCTTTCTTAAACCTTACAAGCACTGTGTTTTAAAACTTGCTTTCTTTGTTTATGTGTAGTGGTATATTTTGTGCATTCCCAATTATCCCATGGCACTCGGCATTTCCAGTTTTGTTCTGAAAATTTGGAATAGTACCAGTAAATTTAAAATGTTTTAAAGAAATCAATTTTCTTAGACTGGCATTCTTTCTTAATGATTAATTTTAATTTTGCGGATGCATTGAGATTTAAACTATTTTAATGTTTTTTTTTTTTTTCTTTCTTTTAATGAGCAACGTGTTTTTAACTATCCTCATCAACAAATAATATCCCAAATAAATTTTTGGTGGCAAGCTTTTCATAACATTCATCAATTTTTTGGAGGGGCAATCTTAATCTTAATTTTTTGGTTGAGTTGCCTTGATGTTCTTCTCTGATCAAGCACTGGGATTTTTTTAATTATCCTCCTCAACGTATAATATAAGAACCCAGAGTTCATCAATTTGTTTGTAGTTGTGCAAAGTGCTCTTGTTCCTTGGAACTAGTTGACATGCACATTTCTGACTGAAACAGGGCTGGAGGCTTGCAAGATAAAGAGGGTGGAATTCGTGAACTACTTGTTGGCAAGGATGATGAGCTTCTTCAGACAGAAATGAGGACAATTGCTAGGGCTGATGTCGCGGAAGTTTGCATTCAGGTATATGATTCCAGAGGATTATGATGCTTCTTCAATTATGTTGTTACTCCTATTCCTATATATATTTTTTGTTCTTCTAATCTCTGCTTGTCTGAAAGCTGCATTTGGATCCTTTGCTTGAGCATCATTTTTGATTGACTATTTATGTGTATATTTCCTTTTGTTAATGTGAACAGGCACTGCAGTTTGAGGAGGCCAAGTTCAAAGCATTTGATCTGGCATCAAAGCCTGAGGGAAGTGGAACCCCAACTAAGGATTTCAAGGCTCTCTTTTCCCAAACCACTGCTCGTTTCTGATTTCAAGATTGGAATTTGCATGCATCTTGATCGAGGTAAGGTGGTGGGGAGCAATATAAATCTAAAATAGCTGTATCTGGCTAATATATATGTAGATTAGTTCCTGCTGGTCTCTAGTAACTCTGAAAGTCTTATCGATTAAGAGTTAGCAATCCAGGCAATCCTTGAATCACCATGGCTTTAAAGGAAAATGAGTACACAAGTTTACCTTTGTTTATTAGCAGCGGATGCTTAAAAATGCAATATGACCTCATTGTTCAAACTTGAATTTGAGTTTAAAATATATAATGGTTATATCATAAATTCATGATATGCTGCTGTTGTTATTATATATTATTACATAGGATTCTAAACTTGCAAAATTGAAGCTTAGTCAGACTATATAGTTTGAACTCAAGTTGAATTCAAGTTAGTTGCAAGCAAACACTTCGGTTCATTTGCAGCATTAAATACAGATGATACACCTTAAATCAATTAAACTTCTGCATTTTATTGAAGTGTCTTAAAAATTGAAAATTGAAAAAGTTACTTACACTGTGTTTGGGAGTGTGAATTTCAAACCTTAGATTTAGATTAAGATAGATTTGGATAAATTTTAATACAATTTTGTATTATATATATATATATATATATATATATATATATATATATATATATATATATATATATATATATATCAAAATTTGATACAACTTCAAATCCAACACCATAATGTTTATGTATAGCTTGATATGATATGGAGAATTTATTGATAACAACAACAACAATAAAACCAAACCTTAGTCCCATTAAATGGGGTCGGTTATATGAATTCTTTTCCGTCAATTTATGCGATCATGGAGCATTTCTTTTGATAGATTCAAGGATATTAAATCATTACTCGCTATCTCCTCTCAAGTTATTTTAGGTCTATCCTTAACCCTTCTACTGCCCTCCATAGTAATTAAGTCACTCTTCCTCACAGTTGCAATATATAAAATATATTGATGTGATCTTTAATATTGTATCATCTTAGAATAATGAATGCTAAGAGAAAATTACTTAATAACCTTGAAAGAGGAAAAATGATAAAATTAGACGTAGGCTTTCTCTTAATTGTTGAAGAGTAAACTTGATGGTGACAACAATATTTGACGACGGTTGTCACACTAATCAGCCGTTTCTGTTGAAATTGAAGATTAGTGGCCACCAACCTTACCAACCAGCTACAATCGTTGATTATTTTGATTTAGAATTTGCTATAAATAGATGTGTGTATGTGCAATGTAGTATGTGGTGTTGAGAGAGTGAATAACGAGTGAGCAAGAGAGAGAGAGAGTTGTTTTTTTTTTTTTTTTAATTCCTTTGTATTTGTTTTCCAAATTGAATTAATTGCAAAAAACAATTAATTTCAATCTGAAAACAATTACAGAGGAATTCAAAACAAGATCTCTCTCACTCACTGGTTATTCATCCTCACTTCACCGCATACTACATTGCACACACACACACACATATCTATTTATAGTAGATTCTAAATAAAAATAATCAATGATTGTGGCTGGTAGGTGAGGTTGGTGACCGCCGATCAACAGAAGCGGTTGGTTGGTGCGGCAATCGTCATCAAGTTTACTCTTCAACATCTCCTCTTAAACTTGACTCTCCTAGTTTTGTCATTTGAACATTGTCTTCAATCTCGCAAAAATATCATGCCTGAGTGGTTTCGTAAAAATGTCAGCAATTTGATCATGTGTTCTGCAAGATATCAACTCCACTTCTTTCTTCTTGTAGCCCTTGGCGGCAAGTCTTGCTTTGTATTTCTAGACTTAAGTGTTCTTCTTGGTCTTATAGACCCATTTTACACTAATAGTTTGGCAGCACTTTGGGAGATTTGTCAACTCTCAAGTCTTATTCTTCTCGATGGATTGAATCTTTTCATCCATCGTTGTTCTCTTTTTGTTTTCTTCGTTAGCCTTTTCAAAGCTAATCGGGTCACTAGTCAGCAACAAGCAATGTAGAGCAACATACTTTTCCATTGGTTATGTATTTTCATACAGATTAGCTAAGTTACGGGCACCTCTAGGCCTCATGTATAAGATTTCACGCTCAATTGGTGATGAAGCTCCGTTCCTCTATAGTGAATGGTAACTGTGTGGAGGTGTATACACTTCGTGAACTTGTGACTCGATAGCCACTTCTCTTGTCTATGTGGACTCTTCTTCTTCAAGTGTTAATTTTGCACCTTTGGAAGTTTCAGCCTGATCCCACCTCCAAGATTCATTTTCTTCAAAAATGACATCCCTGTTTTGAATGATTTTCTTGTTGATGGGATTGTGGAGTTGATATCCTATGGTGTTGTCATCGTATCTAACAAGGATACACTTCTCTCCTTTATCTTTCAACTTTGTCCTTCTTGCTTCTGGGATCTTGGCATAGGCTGTGGAGTCAAACACCCTAAGATGACTAACACGGGGCTTGTGAGTACTCTAGGCTTCATGTGGTGTCATTGTATCAAGACTCTTCGTAGGACACCGATTGAGTAGATAGACTATACATGACACTGTTTCTTCCCAAAAATTGTTGAGCACATTCTTATCCTTTAACATGCTCTTGGTCATGTTAAGGATTGTGCGGTTTTTTCTTTTAACTATACCTTTCAACTGGGGAGTGTAGGTTGGTGTGAACTATTTTTGAATCCCTTGCTGCGTAAAGAATTTCAGGAAAGTTTCGTCCTTGTACTCTCCTCCTTGGTCTGATTGGAGTGACTTAATACGATAGCCACTTTGTTTCTCCACAAGAGCTTTGAACTCTTTGAACTTGTCGAACACCTCTGACTTCCTTTTCAGAAAGTAGACCCAAATCTTCCTACTGTAATCGTCGATTAAGGTGAGAAAGTATCGATTCTGTCCATTTGAAATTAGTCTCCATGGACCACACACGTCTGTGTGTACTAGTTAGAGTGGCATGGTAGATTTCCAATCGGCTTGCTTTTCAAAGTTGTTTCTGTGTTGCTTGCTTAGAACACAACTTTCACATATCATATTTGAGTGGTGGATGTTGGGTAAGCCTTTCACCATCTTCTTGCTTTCCAACTTTTTTAAACTTTTAAAATTCAGATGTCTGTACCTGAGATGTCATAGCCAGTCTTTGTCTTTGATGATAGCGCTTAAATACCTTAGCGTATCATTTTGAATGGCGAGTGGAAACATTCAATTCTTTGTCATTTGTACTCGAGTAACCAACATTCCTCGAGCGTCTGTTATCATCATCTGCTTATCACTAAGGCTAATTTGGTAGCCTTTCTCAACAAGTTGACCGAGACTCAAGATGTTAGTCTTCATGTTTGGCATGTAATAGACGTTGGAGATGTAAGCATGATCTCCGGATTTCTATTTGATCAAAACATCTCCTCTTCCTTAGACTAGGATTTTAGAGTTATCACCAAAAGAGATCTTACCTTGAACTTTTTCATCAAGTTCAAAGAACAGGTTATTTCTGCCAATCATATGATTGCTGGCTCTAGAATCAAGGTACCAAACACTTTGGTGTTGGGGAGTTGAATTGTATGTCATCAGCATCAACGACTCTCCATTTGCATGTTCAATTTCGGCAAAGTTAGCCTCCTTGCTAACCTTTTCTTGTTATCGCCCCCAACACTCATTACTATAGTGTTCGTACTTATGACAGCTGTAGCATGGAATGTTTCTTTTGTCTATGTTTGGACGGTTATTGTATCCCCCTCTTCTTCCTTGTCCTCTCCCTTGTGAAACATAGTTTTGTTGATTGAGTCCTCCTCTAATGGGACCTCTTCCGCCTCTGCCACCTTCTCTGGATTCAAAGTTTCCAGAATTTCTTTCACGGGATCCTCGGTCTCGTCCTCCTCCTTGCTGTGTTGTTCCCCCTTTGTCGTATCTATCTGTAATGAGGGACAACTTCGTTTAGAGGGCTTGCTCCAATGCTTTATCATCACTCCTTTTGTTGACTTTCTGCTCATGGGCTTGTAGTAAGCCCACAAGTTCTTGTACAGACATGGTTTCCAAATCTTTTGTTTTTTCCATGGTCACAGCTATATAATCAAATTTTGGATCTGAAGATTGCAAAATTTTCTCACAAATTCTCTCGTCATTGAGAGTCTCTCCATTTCTTTTCAATTGATTTGATACTCCCATAACTCGTGTATAGTAGTTTTATTTGTTTGCTGGAGAGTCCCAAACTTCTTTGAATGTCTTGGCGGAGGCGATGATTTTGAATGTGGCCTCATCAAGGCCTTGGTAGATTATGGATTGCGCCTTGCAATCCTTTTTTCGATCGACTTGCAAGGCCGTTCTTTGAGTATCGGACATAGTTGCTTCGGCTTCTTTTGATGGACTTTCTCTATACCTATTTTCAACGATGTCCATGACATCTTGAGCACCTAGAAGGACTCTCATTTGAATAGACCAATTGTCATAATTCTCCCGGGTCAACTTTGGAATGACCGCTTGGGTAGTACCATTAGCCATCGGGTTTAATATATCAAAAACAAAGTGATGAGGATAGATTTTGGCAAATCTGATGCCACCAATGTGTTCAGAAGGTCGAAAAACCTTAGGAACTGATTTTGGGTTGCAAAGAACCGATATAAAAATCACTGAACCGGCTACAGAAAGTTCTAAATGATTTTTACTAGGCCGGTTTAACTTAATAGCAGTTTAACGGCGTCAATACTGACCATTAGGGCCACATGGCGGGATCTGCACGTACCGCGTGTTGGCGTCTGGACGCGGGTCAGAATCCGGGTCGAGTTGTGCTTGCGGGGCTAGAGTTGGTTTGCTGGGCCGGGTCTTGGATCGGGTGGCCGGGTCAGATCTCACCAGTCGAGCAAGGAAGACATGTGCGAGCTCGTGGCGCGTGTGAAGCCGGCCGTTGGAATCCTTGTCAGCGCGTGCGGTGCGTGGGGAGGACGCTGAGTTTGCTGGAGGCGCGTGTGAGCGCGTGTGGAGTCTCTTCCAAACTCTATTTGAAATGTGGTTTTCACCGTTGGAATCGTCCCGACGCTAATTTCATAATGATAGGCTCAATTTTAAATTTTGAGCAACTTCAAATATAGGAAGAAAATTGAATTTCTCCTTTGTTCGCCTCTATTTGGTGAATTCCGGCGTACCTGGATGCTCTAATACCACTGATAGGTGGAGGAGACACTCAGTCACTGGTTGTGACTAAAACTCAGTGAGAATCAATTGCAAAAAATAATTAATTTCGATCTGAAAATAAATACAGAGAAATTCAAAATAAGATCTCTCTCGCTCACTGGTTATTCACCTTCACTTCACCGCATACTACATTGCACACAAACATATATATTTATAGCAGATTCTAAATAAAAACAATCAACGATTGTGGCTGGTAGGTGAGGTTGGTGACCACTGATCAATAGAAGCGACTGGTTGGTGCGGTAGCCATCGTCAAATTTTGCTGCCACTGTCAAGTTTACTCCTCAACAAGAGTTTTTTTTTTTTTTTTTTGAATTCCTTTGTATTTGTTTTCGAGATTGAATTAAATTGTTTTTGTAATTGAGTGCAAATACTCACTGAGTTTTAGTCACAACTAGTGACAGAGTATCCCCTCCACCCATCAGTGGTATCAGAGAGTCCAAGTACGCCAGAATTTGCCAACCAAAGTCTAACAGAGGAGAAATTCAATTTTCTCCCAGATTTGAAGTTGCTCAAAATCCCAAATTGAGCCCACCATTGTGAAATTCGCGTCGAGATGATTCCAACAGTTAAAATCGCATCTCAAACGAACTCTGGAAGACTCCACATGCGCTCACACGCACCTTTAGCGAAGTCAGCATCCTCCCCATGCGTTGTACGCGCCGACGAGGATTCTGATCGCCAGCTTCACGCGCCCTGCACACATCTTCCTCGCTTGGCTGGTGAGATTCGACCCAGCCACCCGATTCAAGACCTGACTTAGCAACCCGTGTCCAGCTACCCGACCTAGAAACCCATTTTTTTAGACCCGCGTGCACAACCTGAACATGATCCAACCTGGTTTTCGACCCACTTCTAGCTGCCGACACGCGGCACGCGTAGAAGCTACCACGTGGCCCTAACGATTAGTACTAACGCCGTTAGACGGCCGTTAAGTTAAATCGGCCCAGTAAAAACCATCCAGAACTTTCTGTAGCTAGTTCAGTGATTTTTAGACTGATTCTTTGCAATCCAAAACCAGTTCGTAAGGTTTTTCGACCTTCTGAACACATTGGTGGCATCAGATTTGCCAAAATCTATTCCCATCACTCTGTATTTGATATATTAAATCCGATGGCTAATGGTACTACCCAAGCGGTCATTCCAAAGTTTACCTGGGAGAATTATGATATTTGGTCTATTCAAATGAGAGCCCTTCTGGGTGCTTAGGATGTCATGAACATTGTTGAAGATGGGTACAGAGAAAGTCCATCAAAAGAAGCCAAAGCAGCTATGTCTGATGCTCAAAAAACAACCTTGCGAGCCGATTGAAAGAAGGATTGTAAGGCGAAGTTCATAATCTACCAATGCCTTGATGAGGCCGCGCTCGAAATCATCGCTTCCGCCAAGACATCCAAAGAAGTTTGAGACTCTTTCCAGCGAACACACAAAGGTGCAGACAAAGTAAAAAAGATTCGTCTTCAAACATTGCGAGGTGATTTCGAATCTTTAAAAATGAAATCTACTGAATTTATTGCTTACTACTATACACGAGTTATGGTAGTATCAAATCAATTGAAAAGAAATGAAGAGACTCTCAATGACGAGAGAATTTGTGAGAAAATTTTGCATCTTTGGATCCAAAATATAATTATATAGCTGTGATTATGGAAGAAACAAAAGATTTGAAAACCATGTTTGTAGAAGAATTTATGGACTCACTCCAAGCCTATGAGCAGAAAGTCAATAGAAGAAGTGATGATAAAGAACTGGAGCAAGGCCTTCAAATGAAGTTGTCCCTCACTGTAGATAGATACGACAAATGGGGGATGTCACCGCAAGGAAGAGGATGAGACTGATGATCTCGTAGAAGAAATTCTGAAAATTTTGAATCTAGAGAATGTGACAAGGGCGGAAGAGGTCCCACTAGAGGAGGACCCAATCAACAAAACTATGTTCCACAAGGTAGAGCACAAGGAAGAAGAGGAGGATACAATAACCGCTCGAATGTAGATAAAAGAAACATTTAATGCTACAACTGTCATAAGTACGAACACTATAGTAATGAGTGTTGGGAACGATAACAAGAAAAGGTTAGCGAGGAGGCTGACCTTGCCGAAACTGAACATGTAGATGGAGAGTCATTGTTACTAATGACGCACAACTCGACCTAAGACCAGGTTGAATCTTCCAAAGATGCAGAATTGACGCTTGAAGGAGAAGAAACCACACAGGAAAGAGAAGTGGCTATCGAGTCACAAGTTCTCGAGCTGCAGACACCTCCACATGGTTCACCACAGAGGAATGAAGTTCCATCACCAATTGAGCGTGAAATCTCAGACATGAGACCTAAATGAGCCCGTAATCTAGCTGATCTGTATGAAACTACAAAACCTATAAAAGAGTATGTTACTCTATATTGTCTATTGTTGACTAGCGACACAGTTAGCTTTGAGGAAGCTACTGAAGAAGACAAATGGAGAAAAACGATGGATGAGGAGATTCAATCCATCGAGAAGAACAAGACTTGAGAGTTGACAAATCTCCCGAATAGCCGTAAAACTATTGGTGTGAAATGGGTCTATAAGACCAAGAAGAATGCTCAAGAAGAAGTTCAAAGATATAAAACAAGACTTGTCGCCAAAGGCTACAAGCAGAAGGAAAGGATTGATTATGGAGAAATATTTGCCCCAGTTGCCAGGCTTGAAACCATCAGGTTACTAATTTCACTATCAGTACAAAATAGATGGAAGATTTACCAAATGAATGTGAAATCAACATTTCAACCACCTGGATATGTGAAGAAGGATAAAGAAGATAAAGTGTACAAGTTGAAGAAAACACTCTATGACTTGAAGCAGACACCTCGTGCGTGGAACATGAGGATTAATGACTACTTCCAAAAAAATGGATTTCAGAAGTGTTCCTACGAGCATGCGCTATTATACATGAAGATGGAGACAAATGGAAGCATGCTAATTGTCTGCCTATATGTTGATGATCTGATCTTCACTGGCAACAATTTAGAGATGTTTGTCGCTTTCAAAAGGAGCATGGTCAAAGAATTCGAAATGACGGATATTGACCATATGACACATTTCCTTGGCATAGAAGTCGTGCAAAGCGAGAAGGAAATCTTCATCTCCCAGAGCCACTATGCAAAAGAAGTACTGAAGAAGTTTGGGATGGATAAATGCAACCCTATGACAACTCCGATTGAAATAGGATTGGAATTGAGAAAGAATGAGGAAGGGGATGTTGACCCCACATATTTCAAGAGTTTAGTTGGAAGTTTGAGGTATTTGACGTGCACCAGACCAGATATACTCTATGGAGTTGGACTTGTCAGCAGGTACATGGCCTGACTAGTCCCACATGAATGCAGCAAAAATGATACTTCGATATGTCAAGGGTACCATCACCGATGGTATGTTCTATTCATCAAGAGGTGATTGCAAACTTATCGGCTATTCAGATAGCGATTGGGGAAGAGATCTTGATGAAAGAAAAAGCACGACGGGATTCACATTTTTCATGGGAGATACAACGTTTACATGGTCTTCGAAGAAGCAACCCATCGTAACGTTGTCATTATGTGAAGTTGAGTATGTTGCTGCTAGCTCAGCTATTTGTCATAGTATATGAATTAAGAATGTATTGAAGTATCTGAGATTTTTTTAAGATAACTCCACAGAAGTCTACATCGACAACCGATCAACGATTGCACTTGTGAAAAATCCTGTTTACTATGAAAGAAACAAACATATTGATACTCGGTATCATTTTATCAGGATGCATGTCAAGAATAAAGAAGTGGAGTTGATATCTTGCAGAACGTATGATCAGATTGCTGACATTTTCACGAAGCCACTCAGACATGATATTTTTGCAAGACTGAAGACAATACTCGGAATGACAAAGTTAGGAGAGTCAAGTTTAAGGGGGGGGATGTTGAAGAGTAAACTTGACGGTGACAGCAAAATTTGACGACGATTGCCGCACCAACCAGCCGCTTCTGTTGACATTAAAGATCGGCGGCTACCAACCAGCTACAATCGTTGATTATTTTGATTTAGAATTTGCTATAAATAGATGTGTGTATGTGCAATGTCGTATGTGGTGTTGAGAGTGTGAATAACTAGTGAGAGAGAGAGTTGTGTGTTTTTTTTTTTTAATTCCTCTGTATTTGTTTTCAAGATTGAATTAAATTGTTTTTGCAATGGAGTGCAAATACTTACCGAGTTTCAATCACAACTAGTGACTGAGTGTCCCCTCCACCCATATTAATAAGTAAGGTAGATTGTTTATAATGTATATATAGATTGTAAATTATCCTATGTGGAAATTTTACTCCTCACCATATAAAGAATTTAGTGCTAGATACATGCATTAAAAATGGAAGAGAAAGAGTAAGGTAGGTTGATGTAAGATACTTATGTAAATGATGAGAATAAAATAAAATTTAAAGATGAAATGATAAAAGAAGGTAATTGTATAATATGAGATAAAGTAGACACTTACAAAGTTATTATAGTTAGAATGAGATGATACTTTTATTAAAGGTATAATACAAAAATTTAGGTGGTGTTTGGTAATTGAAAATTAACCATAAGAATTGGAATTGGAATTGGAATTGAAATTGGAATGGCTGATTCCCATTCCTAATGTTTATTTTTCGGTTATTTATTTTGATTCCCATTCTATGCAAGAATGCGGTTTTTCCTTTTTTTTGCATTTTGATTCTTGACTTTTACTTCGGAATCAAATGTGATTTCTGAAAATATATTATTTATTATAATATGATAATTTATATAATACAATATATATTTCATAAGTTTTAAAAATAATATTAATATTATGATATCATTATTAATATTTAAATATTATTCTATGTTTTAATATGAATATTAAACCATCATTATTAATATTATTTTATTATATATAATAATAATATTATATCATATAGAAATTAATATAACAATACTAAATGTTACAATATTATGATATACTTATGGTATGATTATTGATTTATAATATTATTATTTATAATCTTAAAACTAAAAGAAAATAGTTATTATTGTGATCAATTATAAGTATACAATAATAAAATTTAATAATGATATAAATAAGAAAAAGTATAATACTATTAATATTAAATATACCCAGGCACATTATATATATATATATATATATATATATTATAATGTAATATTACATATAATATAATAAGATGTATATTACATAAATATAAAAGTAATCAAAATATAATATATATTATATAAATAAAAAAATATTAATATGAATATATAATAATATATTATATATATATATATATTATAATATAAAGTATTTTAACCATTTTTATTAATATTTTTATTATCTATAATAATATTATAACACATAAAAAGTAATAGAATAGTATTAAATTATCAAATACTTTGATGTAATTGTTATGATTATTTATTTATTATATTATTAAGTATAACCTTAAAGTAAAATAAAAACAGTATTATTAATATCATTAATATAAATTTATAATAGTAAATTTTACTAATTATATAATATAAAAAAGAATAAAATATTATTGTATAATAATTTATTGTATTATTGTTTTATATTAAATAATAAATTATGTTGTGCTCTTTATATAAGACTTTTTATTTAAATTTAATAAATTACATAATAAAATATAATACTTATAAAATATAAGATAAAATATAATATTAATAATATAGTTAAAAAATAATAATAATAAGTATGATTAAGTGATTATCAAAATGATTTTATTGTAAAAATTATTTATTATATAGCTTTAATAAAATAATATTATATATTTATAAAATTATTATTTTGCATTAAATTAATTGAATAAATTTTTTTATATTAACTAGATTCATTTTCGAATCCTATGTGTATGTATACCAAACACTATAATATAAATTCGATTCTGATTCTATGTTGAACTAAACATGAGAGAGGAATCTGACATTCCATTTTCGATTTTAGTGAATCTCAATTTCGATTCCTTGGATGAATTTTGAGGAAGATGCATGAATAGTTGATCAAGCTATTTAAAAAGTGATTTGAGACAAAAAAAAAAAAAGAAAAAAAGAAGTGTGTTTAAAACATGACAACAATGTAAATATTTTTTGTTTTAAAAAAATGAAAAATTACAATTGTAAGAAAATCAATGTAAAAAATTCATTAGCAAGGGTCTGTTTGAAATCATTTCTATTTCCTTCCAATTTCCTGTTTCTGTTGTTTTTGTATAGTAAAAAAATAGATTATAAAAATGTATTTATTTTTTTTTTGTCAATTTTCTGTTTTTGTTGTTGGTTTTCATTTGTTTGTCAAAAAACTGAAACCCAAATTTTATAGTTTTTGATTATTTTGACAACCTATTGTCAGAAATTTTAAAATTCAGAAATAGTTTATTTGGATTAAATCATTTATTTTATATACTTTTAAATTAAAATCAAAATTAAATGATCATATAAATTTAAATTAATTAAAAAAAATATACGTAAATTCAAAAAATTAATAATAAAGTTAATTATAAAATACTTTTATTATTTTTCAATTGTCATGTGTAAGAACATTTTTATTGTAAAGTTTTTCAAAAGTAGAACAGTTAAGTAAAATAATTATAATAAATTTTATTTTTATTATAACAATTTTCTAATGTGAATTTATTATTTTAATCATATTTTTATAATATTTTGATTTAAAGATGAAAATGAGCATTTTTAATTAAGTTGTTGATTTTTGGTTTTCATTTTCGATTTTTGTTTTTCTAATTTTTTACAGTGATATCAAACGATCCTTAAACTTATAACATAAAATAATTTATACACAAGGCTAGATACTAAACCAAAGAGAAAAAACATTTTTACGCTTGATTTAGCTAGAGGAACAAATACAGATCTAGGGTAATACTAAATATATAAAAAATGAGAATAATTTTTCTCTAACAAGAAGATATAAAAGAAAGATGATGAAATTATTTTAAAATTAATTACAAGGCTTAAAATGATAATTGACAAATGAGAAAAGTATTATAATTCTTAGGAATGTCCATAAAAATTAAAATCAATGATGAAAAATGGAAAAGATGTTTGATGTGATGACATCTTAGTTGACAAAGGAATGATATAGTTCTTTATTAGGTATAATATATATATATATATATATATATATATATATGTGTGTGTGTGTGTGTGTGTGTGTGTGTGTGTGTGTGTGTGTGTAAAATATCTAAATTCACATTCAAGATCAGATCCACTACTCTTAAGCATGGGATAATTATATTTATATTTATATTTATATTTAATAACATCCATCATCAGTCAAAGTTTCATCAATGAACCTCTTGAATCTTAGAAATGACCCACCATCCTAGCTGAGTTATTTGACAAAAATATATGAAATAAGAATATGGTTGGTGAATGGTGAAGAAACACTTTAATGCCTATATACAAAAGTAAAATTAGTGTACAAAATTATAATATCCATTTTGAAATTAAACTCTTGAGTCATACAAACTTTGGAAATAAAATAATTAAAGAAGTATTAATTGTAAAAAAAGAAAGGGTTTTAAAATGTTTGTTTGCTTTTACGCCCAAGAGATTAATTACAGAAGTTATGTATTTTAATGAAAATCTCCTTCGAGTCTACCATTTTACTTTAGTGATGGATGAGTTTACTAAGGTTTTATTTGATGTTGTGTTTTTTTTCTTTTCTGTTTATGTCTTTGGATAATTAAGAAATGAATTATGAAAATATGTTCTTTATGCTATCAATTTTTTGTTTCTATTGTTAGTGTTTAGTTGTTTGGAAAAAAAAAATTAAAAATTAAGTTCTATAGTTTTTAATTGCCAATTATCGTCGGAATATTTTAATATTTAGAATTATCTTTTCTTTTGGATTAAATCATTCATTTAATACATACTATTTAATTAAAATCAAAATGAAATGATCACATGAATTTAAAATATAATTAAAATAAAAATATCCATAAAATTTTGAAAAAACTTAAAAAATCCGTTTCCAAAATATTTTTATTTTTTCATTTGTCATATAATGAGATTTTTCTTGCAAAGTGAATTTTGAAATATAATAATTAAGTAAAACAATTATAAAAATGTTCATTTTTTGTAAAATTTTAATTTGTATTATTTTGTACCTTTTATTTTTTATCACATTTTTGAAATTGTTATTTCATTTAATGAAAAAAAAATTGAACATTTGTTTAATTGAGGTTTTAGCTTGTTTTAACTTCAGAAATATTAACCAAATATGTTACTAGTTTCTAATTTTTGACTACTATTTCTAGTTTTTAGTTTTCAATTTTAATTTCCTATTTTGTAATTTTGATGGTGATGTCAAATGGTCTCTAAGAATATTCAAAATGAGACTTGACAATACATGCTATTTTTATATGATACTAACCATCTAGAGAATCTGTAGAATTTGATATCAATAGAAATAAGATAGTATACATGAAATATTTTAGGAGGAGATAGACCTAAAATAACTTGGATCGAGATTGTGAGTTGGGGTTTGATAACACTTCTTTATGTGCCCAAAATATATCAATTAATAAGAGGAAGTCAACACCTAGTCATCACTCCCTAAGTCAAACCTGTTGGCGATAGTAATCAACTCCAACCTAATAAAGAGGAGGAGAGATCCACGTTGGCTCCTTAAACGATTGGAGTGATACATGTTAGCACTTTATGACCTGGGAGCAATTCACGCCCCCGCGCCATAAAGACAATTCAACTCAAGAGTCAACTCTAACCACTATAAGAAGGGACACGGGAAAGAGGCCAAGGTAATTCATTCAACACCCATTTTTACTGTTACATTTAGCATCTCTAAAGCATTTCCCTTACTTAGGCATCGGAGCGATCCCCCGAAGCACACCCCCTGTCATCCAAGCCTTTCTTGCTTTCCCCTTTTTCAGGTCAACGGAAGTCGAAAGAGCAGTTTTTCTGGTTTTATCCCGCAACAGTTGGCGCCGTCTGTAGGAACTTGCTTCTGAGAGATGATCATCTTGTTCTTGACCTCCGACATTCAAACAATGCCAACCACACGCAGTTCTAGCTCTAGTCCTACTACTGGAAAAAAGTCGTCCCAGTCCATTCACTCCACACCTGCACAACCATCGGGGGTCACCAGGGAAGAATTCCTTACTTTTCAAAAGAAAATGGAGGATATGTTCAACCTGCTCTTACAACAAAAGAGTCAGGAAGGGCATGTCCCCTATCAACCACAGGTGAGTCCCGACGCAACTAAGAAAGCAGATAAGCCAAAGGAGGGTGAGGATAAAACCTACCTCACCAAGAAGGTAGAAGACGTGAATAGTGTAGGAGTCAACCAACAAAGATCCACGGAATTGGAAGAAAGGATTAAGAAAATATACCAAATAAAGAAAATGATAAAAGAAGGCAAGACCAACCCCTTCTACAGGGAAGCATCTTTAAGATCCTCAGAGCCACCATTCACCAAAGAAGTGATGGAGGTTCCACTGCCAAGCAAATTTTAGATGCCAACTTTTGAAAGGTACGAGGGTCTGTCCAATCCAACCGACCATTTGGACACCTTCAGGGTGTTGATGCAGTTTCAAAGCGCTCCTGACGCCATCATGTGTCGAGCTTTTGCAGCAACCCTTAAAGGTAGTGCTAGGGATTGGTACCGGATCCTGCGACCTGGATCAATTGGTTCTTTCTCAAAGATGGAACAATTATTCACCAGCCACTTCCTTAGTAGTCAGAGAATCGTCAAAGCATCAGCCCATCTAATGAGCATGGTCCAAGGAGAAAAGGAGACGCTAAAGAAGTTCATGCATCGCTTCAACACTGCAACCCTGAAGATTCGCAACCTAGAAATAGGGGTGGTTTTGGTAGCTCTGACCACATCCCTTTAGCTCGGAAACTTCTTGTACTCTTTGAGGAAGAAGTCGCTGGTTGATATGGGAGAATTGATGGCTTGAGCACAAAAATACATCAACCTCGAAGAAATGATGGACACTAGGGGAAATCGCATCGAGCTGAAAAGGAAAGGTAATAGTCAGGAGATGGGAGAACCTTCTAGACCCACGAAGAGACAGGAGACCAGTACACTACTCGCCAGCTCTAAGACGAGAGGGCAATCCAATAAGTTCTCCACCTATATACTTCTAAATGCACCGCGGTCTGATGTGCTAATGCATATAAGGAAGAAGGACTATGTCTCATAGCACGAACCTATGCGAACCCCTTCATACAAACACAACATGTCCAAGTTTTGTCAATACCATAGGGATCATGGGCACAATATGGAGGAGTGTGTTCAGCTAAAGAACGAGATTGAAGCCTTGATCAAAAGGTAATACTTGTCGAGATTCATAAAGAAGGAAGATTGGCAAGGGGAACCTCGTGAACAGAAGAGACCCAACAAGGACGAGAAGGAATAGCAGATCATAGGGGAAATCGCGGTGATCTTTGGAGGATCAGCTAGTGGCGAAGACAGCGAAGGTGCTCGCAAAAGATAAAGGTGAAGAAGAAGGCGGCAAGATACACACTTATAAATCGGGAGCTATACAGACGATCCTTAAAGCTGCCATACGTGCGGTGTCTAAGTAATGAAGAAGGAGAGTACGTACTAAGGGAGATCCACGAAGGGGTATGTGGAAATCATCTAGCCAGCAGGACTCTAGCTCACAAGGCTTTACAACAAGGATTTTACTGGTCCACAATGAGGAAGGACGCGGTCGAGTTCGTCAAACGGTGTGACAGGTCCAAGTGGTGCGCGGGAGTACCTCATGTGCCGTCTAAGTTTCTCTCCCCTCTAACCAGTCCTTGTCCCTATGCCTAGTGGGGACTAGACATCTTGGGATTTCTACCTCTAGTAACCGGCCAAAGGAAATTCCTATTGGTGGCAATTGATTACTTCACTAAGTAGGTAAAGGTCGAAGCCCTAGCCCACATAACCGAGCGAAACATCACATGATTCGTCTGGACATTGGTGGTTTGCCGGTTCGGAATCCCATAGGCCATAGTCACTGACCACGGGAGACAGTTCGATAATGAGCGCTTCAAAAAATTCTGCTCTGACCTATCCATTAAACTCTTGTTTGCATCAGTGGCATATCCCCAAAGTAATGGTTAGGTGGAAAACATGAATCGAACGATACTATACAGCTTAAGGACATGGCTCGAGTCTGTGCAAGGCAAGTGAGTGGAAGAGCTCCCCTCCATAATCTGGGCATACCACACTACCCAATGAACAACGACAAGAGAAACCCCATTTATGCTCGCATTTGGTGTAGAAGCCGTCATCCCCACTAAGGTGGGGATCCCCTCTTAGCGAAGGCAATACTTTGACGAGCAAGACAACAATGAAGAGCTCAGGGCGGAGATAGACTTGCTGAAGAGAGGTAGGAGCAGGCACGCCTGAAGATCGCAATATACCAGTAAAAGGTGGCGAAGTACTACAATACTCGCATAAGAGTGCGAAACTTCCAATCCGGATACTTGGTCCTTAGGAAGGCACGAACTAGCCCCCTAGAACTAGGGCCGTACGAACTAAAGTCGAACTGGGAGGGACCATACCAGGTTACAGTGGAAATAAAATCGAGGACATACAAATTAGAGGACGTAGAGGGACAGGAGATTAAAAATATGTGGAACTTTGATATGCTAAAAAAATATTACTCTTGAGTTTGTCACTTTACCAAGTATCGTACAATGAAGTAGTAAGTGTCAAATACAACAGTTGTACCATCAATAAACTCAAAAATGCATTGCATCATGTTGAATAAAATTACAGATAAAATGTATTAAGCAGATCAGCTGGCTTTGCTCCCCTCTAGCTTCCTCTTCCTCCCCCTCGTTCTCCTCGTTCATCTCTTCCACGGAGTTGGGACTCTCACAGTCGTACCTGTGTGAACACACACCATTCAGAGGAAGGTCAGGGTGCATAGTCCTAACCTGCTCTCGGCACCTCCTGAAGCCTACTCGATAAGTCTTGGCGGTGTCCATGATGAACCATGCTGAATCCTTATACTCCTTTACTGCAACTCGGGCAGCATCAGCAGCGGTAGCCGCCATAGCAGCAGGAACCTCCTCCTTTTGGATCCTTTCAATCTCTGCCTAAAGGGCCCGCTTGCGGAGTTCGACGTCGTGGAGCTCATTTTGGGTGACGACGTATTTTTCCCTGGCATCCAAGGTCTGCCGATACATCTCGGCAACCTTTTCTTCCTGTGCTAGGGTTATGGTCGCTAGCAGAGAACAAAAAAAGGGAAGAATAGGTTAAAAACTCTAAGGAGAAAAAGGAGAAGACAGACAAACACAAACAAAAAGCATGAATTTCACAGATACCTGGTATGTGGTGTGTCTGATCTTCGCCGAAAGGACGTCGAGAAGAGAACATTGGACATGCACAAAATCCTCCACATGAACCGCCCTACGCAGCACAGGAGCAGAACAAGTCAGTTTGTCAAAAATAGCCTCATTAAAAACCATTGGGATGGGGGGATACACTGCTGCAACATTCTCCACAGCAGGAGTCTCACTCTCACCTATAGCGGCCGCTTCCCTCTGAAACGACTCTCCTTCGAGCTCCCTTCTCTTCTTCTTACTTCTGCTCACCCTTTGTTTTTTAGCTTCTCCCATATGAGACTCATACTTGTTAAACTTCATATCTGCAAAGGTAGAACAGGAGGTAAGAATGCCAAGAACAGTAGAAACATCTGGATATATATATATATATATATATATATATATATATATATATATATATATATATATATATATTATGAAATCAAAGGTAAGATAAGACTTGGAGAAACAGGGCTGATCCCCCACTGCACAAGGACTCGCTCCTTGAGTAGCTCCTCGTGAGGGACTATCCCCTACTGACTAAGGGCTCGTAGCTCTTTTAGGATGACCTGCTCGTCGGGAGAGAGCGTCGGAGGTATATGACTAACTCGAGCTAAAAGAAAAAGAAGAAACATGAAAGCAATAGATACCTACACACAACTCCTGCATACGTAATAAATAAATAAAAAGAAGAGAACGTCACCATCAAAAGGAGCAGACTAAACGCGAGAGCCAGTATAATTCAACTCCTCCGATACAAAGAAGTACCGGAACTTCCAATTGTGTATGGAAGAACTACCCGAAGTAAAGAGTTTATAGTCGAGCCAAGAGTTGAAGTAGTACAGTTCCTTCTCCACAGAGTGCGTCCTCATTTGGAAGCAACTCCAAAAGAGAGGTACCATGAGCTAATGACCTTATTATCTGAGCAGGAGAACGACAAAGCACAACAAAGAAAGGTAGGAGTTCAGAACAAGCTGTGAGGGGGCTATGTGGTAAAAACGTAATACATCAGAAATAAAAGGGGGAAAAGGAAGTCTAAGACCTAAGTTCAAGTAGTCCGTGTACAAACAGAGCTCACTGGGGCCGAGATCAAGGGCCAACTCCGAGCTACTGGGCAACCTAATACTAATGTTCGCGGGAATAGAAAAAAAGTACCAAACATTTTGTATATTGGAGGAGGATAGATCACACCGAGCACTCCTTACCGTGACCGGAGCCCTCGCTAGGTGCACTAAAGACTCAATGACAAAATCGAAATGCGGAGCAAACGAAACAAACAATTTATGTAAATAGATCAAATAGGCGAGCTTCCCACAAAAACAAGGAAGACACTGTGCCAAACAGGATCAAACGGATAGGCGTTGCATAAAAACACGACAGATACTATGCAAAAACATATTAAAAAGGCAAACCACTAATAAGAACAACGAAGAACATGAAGAACAAGACAAACATATAATGCCACACAAAAGCGGAGAAAAACAACCAAGGAAAGGGCAGAAGGAGAGCGTACCTAGAGGAAAGAAGGAACCCTTTGGGTGAGATGAGAAGCGAATAAAGGAGTCCACTCCTTTATAGAGAAAATCCTGCATGGATCCCCGAGGAAGTTGGCATCTCGAGGAGGCGGGAATGCAGAATTAGGGTGTGCGTCTCGAGGGAAAAGATATGAAAAATTCTCGTACACACGCTGACGTGGTGCTAATTCTAAGAATTCGTAATTTCTCGAGGTACGACCGATTTGATGTGCACTTATTGTACTCTTGCAAGGCGGCAGACGTCGCGAAAAGACTGCAACGTCACTTCGAAAGCGGTTAGACTAACAGCCCCATAAATGAGCACAACTCATTAGGCAGATAAGGCTCAACTGACAAGCATGACTCGTGAGGCCACGTAACTGCCCGAAAAATGAGCACGACTCATTAGGCAGATAAGGCCCAACTGACAAGCACGACTCGTGAGGTCACGCAACCGTCCAACAAATGAGCACAACTCATTAGGCAGATAAGGCCCAACTAACGAGTACGGCTCGTGAGGCCACCTGACCACCCAACAAATGAGCACAACTTATTAGGCGGCTAAAATGCCTTGAAGCAACAGCTCAGCAAAGAATCCTTCGAAGAGCAGCTCGGAAAAACCTGCTCGGCAAACAAGCTTCGAAGCAACAGCTCGGCCAAACCTACTTGGCAAAAAAGCCTCGAAGCAATAGCTCGGCAAAGAGTGCTTCGGAGAACAGCTCGGCAAAACCTGCTTGGAAAAGAGTGCTCTGGAGAGCAGCTCGGCAAAGAGTGCTTCGAAGAGCAACTCAGAAAAACTTGCTCGGCAAAAAAGCCTTGAAGCAACAATTTGGCAAAAATGCTCAAGAGAGCAGCTCGACAACCTGTTTGGCAAAAAAGTCTTGAAGCAATAGCTTGGCAAAGAGTGCTTCAGAGAGCAGCTCGGTAAAACTTGCTCAGCAAAGAGTGCTTCGAAGAGCAACTCAGCAAAACCTGCTCGTTAGAAAAGCCTCAAGCAACAGCTCGACAAAGAGTGCTTCAGAGAGCAGCTTGGAAAAACCTACTTAGCAAAATGTGCTTCAAAGACTAGCTTAGCAAAACCTACTCGGCAAACAAAAAAAAAAAAAAGCCTCGAAGCAACAGCTCAGCAAAGAATGCTCCAGAGAGCAGCTCGACAAAACCTACTCGGCAAAAAGGCCTCGGAAGCAACAACTCAGCAAAGATTACTTCGAGGAGCAGCTCGGCAAAGTTAGCTCAGCAAAAAGTGCTCCGAAGAGCAGTTCGGCAAAAGTGCTTCAAGGGGCAGCTCGACAAAGAGGCCTCAAAGCAACAGCTCGACAAAAATACCGCGAAGAGTGGTTCGGCACAACAAACTCAGCAAAAAGTGCCTCGAACAGCAACCCAACAAAAATAGCTCGGCAAAAAGTTCCTCGAGGAGTAGCCCGGCACAAATGGCTCAGCAAAGTCTCAAGAATATGCTCGGCAAGGGCCAGGGGGGACAAAAATTCCCCATTAGGGGGGCTTGGCAGAATCAGGTCGATACGATCTGCCCGGCACCAACGGGCGAACTGAGCTGCTTGAAGATGTCTGCTCGACATAGACCCTCAAGAAGGCCGGTTCAGAGACAATTAGCTCGGATCAGCCAAACCCCATCGTCGGCTCAGATCAGCTATATTTCCTTGGATTGGCTCGGAAGAACCGCACCACACCCCCCTCGGCTCGGCAAGCCATTCGAGACCCACTATCTACTCTGATCAGTCGAACCAGGTTGGAGTCAGCCAGCCGAGTAGCAGATATTCCAAATAATAATATAATAGAAGGGGGGACAACTAGTATATATGAGAAGAAGATATGACAACTTTCAAAATTTCTTCTAAAAATTTGAAACTAAGGAGGGGACAACTGATGTGCCCAAAATATATTAATACAACTTTCAAAATTTCTTCTAAAAATTTGAAACTAAGGAGGGGACAATTGATGTGCCCAAAATATATCAATTAATAAGAGGAAGTCAACGTCTAGTCATCACTCCCCAAGTTAGACCTACTGGCGAGAGCAATCAACTCTAACCCAATAAAGAGGAAAACGATCCACGCCGACTCCTTAAATGGTCGGAGTGATACATACAAACACTTTATGACCCAGGAGCAATTCACGCCCCCGTGCCATAAAGACAATTTATCTCAAGAGTCAACTCTAGCCACTATAAGAAGGGACGTGGGGAAGAGGCCAAGACAAGTCATTCGACACCCATTTTTACTGTTGTATTTAGCTCCTCTAAAACATTTCCCTTACTTAGGCATCAAAGCGATCCCCCGGAGTACACCTCGGGTCCTCCAATCCTTTCTTCCTTTCCCTTTTTTTAGGTCAACGGAAGTCGAAAGAGTAGTCTCGCTGGTTTTATCCCGCAACACTTCTTTTATATTGGAGATCTAGGCCTCTACGTAACAACACGTAGTCCATCTTTCGTCCCATGCCCTACCCATCCCAAGATTTAAACTTGAGATGTCCTATATAAACTCACTTAATAAGGAAACTTCCAGCATTCTTAACTCTCAAGTAATTAGAAACATGGAAGTAAAAAGTAAGACTTAGGGTCCGTTTGGTATTGTTGCTATTTTCTATTTTTTGTTTCTATTTCTCCACTATAAAAACAAAGAAGATTATAAAAACTTGTTTGTTTCTCTTGCCAATTATATGTTTCTGTTGTCAGTTTTCAGTTGTGTGCCAAAAACTAAAAACTAGATTTTATTGTTTTCAATTATTTTAACAACTTGTTACCAGAAAATTTAATGTCAAAAATTGTTTTTTTAATTAAACGATTCATTTATGTGCTTTTAAATTAAAATTAAAAATAAAATTAAATGATCATATGAATTTAAATATAACTAAAAGAAAAATATGCATACATTTCAAAAAATAATAATAAAACTATAAAATAATTTTACTATTTTTCAATTGTCATGTTCAATAAATTTTTTATTGTAAAGTAAAATTTAAAAGTAAAATAATTATAGTAAATTTTACTTTTATTATATTAATATTTTAATGTGTATTGTTTGTAATTTTATTATTTTAATCATATTTTTAAAATACTTTGATTTAAAGATGAAAATGAGCATTATTTTAAAAATTAAAATTTTAATTTGTATTAATTTTATAAATGTTAACACAATAGGTTGTTGATTTTTAGTTTTTAGTTCTTATTTCTGATTTTTGATTTTCGTTCGTCTAATTTTTTATAGTAATGCCAAACGGCCCCTTAGTTATTATTGTTGAGAAGCTTATTAAATCTTGAGTAAAAAAAAAAAAATAGAATAGTATATCCATCTTTCATCCATTCCATTCCCCCTTTAACTCTCTTCAAGCCCTAATGTTAGAACCTACCAAGGTTTCAAACTATAGGCATTGGAATATGAACAGTGTATTCAATTTTCACCAACCATTCTTTCCAAAACAATGGGATAAAGCTGTAAATGGCAGACTCTAGTGTACTTCGCCGACTTCTTTGATTTATATTTACCTCTATTGCTAAACCCTTCCGAGTCCTCAAGAGTAAACGCAAAAAAAATTATTTGCACCTTTAAAAATTTGAAATAATTTGGCTATTCACATTAAAAAAAGCTATATATATATATACATATGGGAATAGGAATATTGGCAGCAACTTCTCTCAAGTGTGGACATTGAAATTTTTCCTACACCTTTTGGAATGTGAAATGATTTGACTTTCTCATACATTTGAACTTTATAATCCTCAAATGCATCACCTACCAATTGACAAATATTTAGATTGCATTTGTTTGATGAGATGAGAGTTGTCATATTTAAGTAATCCATTCTTAGCGTATGTTTGGAGTGATAGAAGGGTAAGATATGTACATAGACTCGAGCTATCCGATCTCCTCATCAGTTAGTTAAGGCAAACCTATGATATAAAAAAAAAAAAAAAAAAATCTCACTCGTGCACGTATCTTGTGATTCACATCTCTCACAGATGGTAAATAAAAAATTAGATTGGGTATTTGTTATAATCAAAAGAGACTAATAGTGTTGAGTCTTATCCGATTCAATCTTGTAAAATCTTAACGTACAAAAGAAAATATACACATTTAGTAATACCCTTTAAAAAAGTATGCCTTTGAAGCATTGTAACTAAGAAAATAATATCTCTTTGATTAATTATTTGCTTTTTTACATACATGTGAATGTAAGTATGCTCTATATATCATTCATTTGTTACCATTAACAATTGAAAATATCCACAATAACTCAAATTTTTTTTGGTAATTGACCACCCAATGTCTTTTTATTCTCAAGAACACACACACACACAGAAACAAAAAGTAGGAAAAACTACTAACACCTTTTAGATTTAAAAGTTTACCTTACACAGGAAAAGAAAGTTTTTTGTCCTTCATATTGACCTACATTAAAATTAATCCCAAAAAGATATTAACTGTATATATTTTTCTCTTAATAAAAAACTGCTACTCTATTAACCGTACAATCTACAAGTATGAAATAATACAGACACCTACTTAGGATACACCGGTGCTAAAACTTTTTGTCAAGATATCTTCTAAACTGTTGGGGTCGTTGCTCTGGATGTTGTTCCTTCGACGTGAAACCAGTTGGTTCCGTAGTTTTAGAATTCTGCTGTTCCCCAGTACTTCATCTCCATCATTGCGTAGTTCATGTACATGGACAAGAGCTAGCCGATCTCCCCATTATCAATTCATTTAGCACAAGTACGTCTATGGTATAGAAAAAAAGATGAAAAGGAGAAGAAGCTCATTCAGTCCCTATATATCGTGCGATTCACACATCCTATGAATGGCAAATCAAATATGGGATAGGATAATTCCCAACCAAAGGAGTCTAATACTATTCCGTCATATTTGACTGTCTAATTTTATATTATCCTCAAGAACACTGTCAACAAACTCACACAAACAATACCTTATAGAATTTAAAAGTGATTTAGCCTTCACATTGATCTACATTATAATTAATTTCAAAATTTATGAACCATATATTATTGCTGCTCTATTAACCATACAATCTATGCAGGGAGGAAATAATATGAATACCCACTTAAATAATGCTTGTATACATGGCTGAACTTTTTTGTATCGTAATTTAGGAACATTATTGGAAACTTCTGATGGGTTTGAGTCATTTGACACTGAATTTTTTTTTTAAAAAAATTTTGTTTTATTCTTGCTGGGCCACTGAGAAATTAAAAAATAATTTCAGAAGTACTGCCCCCCTCTCCCTTTTTTTGCTTTTTCAATGATTCGGCCACCCCTCAGATCCAGATCTGCTGCATATAAAATATATATATCAAAAAGAAAAAAGAAGGTAGGAAGGTCAAGCTGCGGATCCACCAATTGAAAAGATAGAAATGCAGATGAGATGTGCACGGAAAGTGATGCACGTATGAAGAATAATAGCACAGAAGACGAGTGAAGCAGTAGTAGAGTAGGACTGTGGTGGGTAGAGGAGGGTAGGCTGTTAGTTGAAATTTTAGGGTCTCTGACGGACACAAATTAAAGAAACGAACAAAGTAGAAGAAGAAACAGAAACCCTAAAATAAAATTTGATGCGATATTGTGACGCAATTGTGCTATGATGAAAGGAAAATGACGAGGCTATCCATTTTTTCCCATTTTATGACTTAATTAATATCTTTTTTTAAGAAGAAGAAGAAGTTGGAGATAGTGTGAGATTTGTATGATTGATTGTTGTGTTGGGTTGCCACCGCACTCTGCATTTCTTACGTTGGGGTTGCATGATGGTTTGGCCCGTAGATTGCATGCCCAATTCTTTTGGATTTGTTGGGAGCGCACTCTCCCTTTATTTTCTTAGGCTGTGCACGTTTCAAGTACACCCAACACCTTCTATATGTATGAAATTAGGAATTGCACTTATAAGTCATAACCCTTATATTATAATTTTATTTTTACTTGATTTTTTAAAAATGATGTTGGGGTTATCAAACATCGGTTGTGGAAGAGACTGATGGGCTATTATTAAATGTGAGGAAAAGTCTCACCCCTTGAGCTAACTTTTGGGGTTGAGAAGACCATAAATCACCCAACATTGGTATCAAAGTCATGGTTCAACATTCTTCCCATGATTCCGGATATGTGGTACTGCTAATTTAGAACCCGATGTGTGAGGGAGAGATTGTTGGGGTTATCCCACATCGGTTGTGGAAGGGGCTGGTAAATGAACGCCCATTAGCCGTTTTTTTTTTTTTTTCTAGTTTATTTTTTGGGGTTTCAAATGGTGAAATCAGAGTTTGATTCTTCAAATATATATATATATATATATATATATATATATATATTAAAATGGGGATTTGGGGTTAGGTGGATGAAGGAGTTTTTGTTGGGCTTTGTGGAGCTTAGTTGTGTGTTGATCCAGATGATAACTCGACCCGAATTAATGTTGCGTGGCTTTTAATGAAAGATTTTAATCATAAGGCTTAGTCCATGGAGCAAAGGTTTGGATCCGTTTTGTAGCCCATTGTGTATCCTATGCGCAGGATATAAAACTGTTGTTTTTCGGTGATTAGGGTTGGAGCTATCGCAATAGTTTGAGAGAGAGAGAGACGTAGTTTCTATGAGAGAGCTGCACTCTATAATTTTTTCCTGATAATAGTCAAATCCCTACAACTCCGTGAACGTAGACAAATTGCCGAACTACGTAAATATTATCTTGTGCATGTAATTGATTTTTCTTTGGCGTGTATTTTCTTATCTATATTAGTTTCTCACAGGATTTGGGAATTTCGTGTTAATTCCCTACAAGAACCAGAGCCCATACCTAAATTTCCTAAAACTACTCCTCATCCAGCTCCAGAACCTATTCCTTGTTTGAAATTCAGGCATGGGCTCTAGTTTCGATGATAATAATCCTTCTTCTATTAAGATTTGGATAGCTCTTTCATAGATCTATAGTGGTCTTGGATTTTCTTTAGCAGAATTAGGCCCTATCCAGGGACTATCTGGATCACCTGGTCCTCTTCGTTTAGGAAGAGGTTTGCACGTACTCCGATGTTGGTGAGGAACGACACTGCAATAACAATCTTCATCACACATAGAGGGATCCACATCCCATATGAAATGTCCTTCAATCTTGTCTGTATAAACTGGAAATCCATCAGCTTTAACATAGCTTATGGGAATTTTGTCTTCAAATGTGACAGGACGAATCATAAGAGACTGGAATATAGGAGGAGTGCTGGACGAAGGAGCCTCTAGCGGTTTAAACACTGTCTTTACTTTTCCATCAGAACATCTGTCACGACATGCTTATTTTTCACATTTTTTTTTTTATAATCAACATCATAAAATCAATACTACATATTCCACAATCTAGCTCAGCAGGTCACCATCCACCTCGACCCATGGGTACTAGGGATATAACAAAACATACAGCAGAAGCTTACGCAGCAGAAAGTATAAAATTATATACATCTCATCATAATGTGCCAAATACATACCAGAGTACTATACTAACTCTCAGTATATATACATCCCAAAGATGGAATCAAGGGACAATTCCCACAAAAACCTAACTGTCCCAACCAAAAACTTACCCTTCGCAGAGGGCAGATAAACAACACTAATTCTGCGGGGCTTTTCCCGCTCTCCTATCCGGAGCTCTTAAAAAATGTATAAGATTTAGGGGTGAGACACCTCTCAGTAAGGGAAATAAACTAATACTAGTGTGTGGTAACATAAGTAATTCGTGTTCAACATATTTCATATATAGCACATTTAGTACTATTTCATCAAATCTTGGAAAACATATATATATATATATATATATATATATATATATATATATATATATAAATCAACATGGTAGAACATACTGCATTTTCATAACATATCTCAACTCATGTCATAATAATAATAACATAAAACAATCCTGGTAGGTTAGCTGGTTGTTATCATGTATTACCCCCACATGACTGGGTTGTGTGGCCCGAAGGCGGGACCTGACAATGGTTGGCCGACCACTGCCAAGTCGATAGTCTAGTCTGTAGGTCCGATGGGTCTACCCAGACTGGTCCGTACACCAGGGGCGATAACAACACACTTCTCGAACATAACCACATCGACCATCCAATCTCACACCACTCCCTACAGCGGCGTTAACACAGATATCATGATCACGAGGACCATAGACACATAGCAACGGTACCGTGCAAGTGCTAGTCTAAACCAAGCCAACCAGGTTCTGATATCATATACATATGCTGAAACCGTGATACATAAATATCTCATTTCATTTATTTTCACATCAATCATATCATTTCACATATATACATGTATCATAAATCGATTCGTACGCTGGTATTTCACATTTTATCATAGCTCGGCCCGTACGCCAGCTACACATAGCACAGCCCGTACGCTGGCAAACACTAATCACATAGCGCAGCTCGTACGCTGGAAAATCACATAACACGGCCCGTACGCCGGCAAACATATCCACATATATATACATACAAAAACATCTCGGCCCGTACGCCGGTTTTCCATCATAAAAATTCACATCATCCACATTCCCAGAAAACAGCATTACACAACAATTTTACTCATGCCACACAGTAGATTTTCCACATACTCAACATACGATCATTTTCACAGTATTTTGCAAATATAAGACATATATATATATATATATATAATCATATACGTTTTTCATAAATCAAATGATAACTATATATATAAGCATTTTCCAAACAGTACTAGCTTAGTTTATCCCCTTACTTAATTCCTGGAAAGCCCTTAATAAAACTGCCCCACACCCACAGGGTTCCTAACTCAACGCCCTGAAAATGAAAAATCCCAAAATTAAAGTTCAGTATTTCGAAGCATACAATATTTTCCTCAACAGTCAAAAACCCAAATATTTGGTAGAAAGTTTTCACCCAAAAGCATTCAAGTTTAACACCTGAGGGGTTTTCTGACCAATACTCCGAAACTGAAAACCCCAAATATTAAACTTTAGTATTTTCATGCGCACAACATTTCTTCTAACTAGCGCAAGACCAAATATGACTTAAAAATCATTACCTCAACTTTGGAATGATTTCCAACTAACTTTCTCCCACGATCCGCTCCAATAGATTTGAAGAGAACTCCGCCAGGAGCGTCGTGGTGACTTCGGATCGTCGATCTGACTACTGGTGGGGCCGGAAACGTAGAGAGAAGGGAGAGAGAACCGTAGAGAGAGAGAGAGAGAGAGAGAGAGGAAAGGGAGAGGCTTCGTACAAAATGATATTTCTCCCGGATTTTTCATTCTTATAAAACAGGATTTCGTCGACGAGCCCGATCTTCGTCGATGAGTCCTTCACAAATTTCGTCGACGAAATCCTGTATTCGTCGATGAAATTCAGGTTGCCTCAGAACCTTTCTCGATATTTTCTCGTCGACGAAGCCCTAAAACTAACCCTTTTTGTTTTTCTCTTCCAAAATGCAATGTCGTCAACGAACGAAGTCTATGGCCTCCTTCTGTTTCCGGTTTCCATTTCCCTTTCCTTATTATTTAAATTTCATTTTAAATTTGGGTTGTTACAACATCTTTCAAACTTGGCATCTAAAAGATGGATAGGTTCCTTTTGCTGATGAAATTGTTCATAGCTGGTAATCCATTCTAAAGAAATAAGCTACTTCAAATCGTCTTTGGAAATTTGCCTTGGAATTTGAAAAATGGTGGGGACAGCATCTCCTCTTTTTGCAGTAATCAAAATGGTATTTTTAGCATTTCCTGGGAGTGTAAGATCAAAAGCATGATCTTATAGTCGATAAATAAGCTGATGACGAAGAGTAGCCATATAGGAAGATGTTATTTGTGGAGCTCCTGAGATCTGCAATTGGATCTTT
Source organism: Malania oleifera (assembly GCF_029873635.1). Lineage (NCBI taxonomy): Eukaryota > Viridiplantae > Streptophyta > Magnoliopsida > Santalales > Ximeniaceae > Malania > Malania oleifera. The sequence goes on along the minus strand of NC_080423.1, from coordinate 82,208,807 downwards.
ATACAGTTCTTGAAGGAGAGCAAACACATGTAATGATTATTTGATATGATGATTTTAATTTAGCACATATATGTACGTATGCATAAGGTTATATGTAGTTCACCGTATAAATTTAGTTAAGAATGTTATAATTAAGGAAAAACAAAGCTGGGTTTGAGGGGGGCATCCCACTTCTACATCTTAATCTTCTTTCGTAACCACTTGATCTGTAATATTTGATTCGTTGTGATAAAAATAATGGATATTTTTTGTTATGTGCTTACTTATAAGCAACTCAGTAAATCATCTACTTTAATCTCCAAGATTACAATATAATGTGCTTGATTATCTTACCGAACAACTACTCATCTAAAAGTGTAGTTGCTTAAATGGTTTCTGACATTAATGATTACTTTTGAAAATTCTATTTTCCTATTAGAAACATCCCCTTTTTGGAATGTCAACTTGGTCAACTTCTCCAATTGATCCTCAACCAAGTGTGACCAAATCTCTTGGTTGAGATATTCCTCTTTTATTGGAGATCCTACATAATTTTCCTAGGCAACCCATTTTGTGTAAACTCTCATGCCATGGATTTTGTACAAGCGAGATCAATAGTCATGTATGTGCTTGATCATGGGCTTCCACGACCTCTCAATTGTCACGTTAGCCAATCACAAGTTCCTTTTTACATTTTCTTAAGACCGATTTGGATCAAAAATTTTGTGTGAGAAAACGAAATGAAAGGAAAATAAGAAGGAAATTCATTTTCTACTATATTTCCTCTCTATATCAAATATCATTAAAAATAAAAATTTGTTATAATATGATTAATTTTTTAAAAAATAAAATATTAAGTATGTGTAAATTAAAATTTTGTTCATTGATTTGGTATAATTTTCATTTTCTTTCTCACTTTCCTTGATTATCAAACATGAAAAACTATAATCCTCCCTGTTTTTCTTTTCTTTTCCTAATATTTTCCAAGTTTCGAACAAACTGTTAACCCACACATAGATTGCATAAGTAAACATTTTATTCTATGTTTGGTGAAATAATATAAACTTATGGACGATTGACTTTTTTTATAAATTATTTTGTTTCTATATAGTATGCAGCTCATCCCAACCAATTTCATTTGGAAGATGAAATGTAACCTAAACTCTATTTTTCATTTGAAAACTAAAAAACAAAGCCATAGTTATGAGCAATCTGAATTCCATGGGACAGATGGAATAATCCAAACAATTAGTGAGTACAAAAGTCAGACACTTCTCCTTCCAAATAACAAATATCCAACGCAAGACTTCTAATAAACACATCATTGGAGGATTAAACCTTGAGCCCATGCGTGGGCGGTAGTAATGTCAACTGCCCCGGCAAATTAAATTCCATTCACAGATGGGTCTCCTTTCAGATCTTCTCATGTAGTTCATGTCTGCAAATTAATGAATATACAAAACCTTGAAAATTCAGGGTCAAATCCTTGCTATATGCATGCTCTTAATTTGGAGGATTAATCATTAATGGTGGTAATATTTTTTAAAAAAAAAATTAGTGAATTTGTCATTACCCATGTGAGATTACAAGTAAATAATTTTTCATAATTTATCATATACATAATACATAATAAATTATGGGTATAATACAATAAGCACGTGCGCGCGCACACTCGCACAATATATAAATATATATATTCTCCATGTCAAAATCGGAAAATATTCTCATATAACAATATAATGACAATACCCACTTGTTCAAATATAATGACACTGCCCTAAAATTGGAAAATATTCTCATATAACAATATAATGACGATACCCCCTTGTTCAAATATAATGACACTATGCCCTAACCGAGGGGGCTTGAAGTCGGGGACCCTTGGAACCCTCATCTTCTGAATGAAACCTCCCACTTGTAACAGGTTTCAGGTAGACAAAATCTTCCAAATATGAGTCATAGTTCAACAATTTAAAAATTCTGGTAAGCTTGCTTTAATCTCTAAATTTGTGCAATGTGTGTTTGCTTTTAATTTTTAAGCGTGCTGTATTTAAATTCCATAATATGATTAATCATTTATTTTATGAAAATTAATAATTGTCAAGTAAGGTCTTTTTTCCTTTTTTGTTTTAAAAAAATAATGAATATAGCTTTGTTACAATTGACTTTGTCAGAAATTAGATTAAAAAAAAAAAAAAATCCTAAAGGTTATTTTGTCATGTAGTGCAATTGACATACTAGTTTTTTTTTGGGTTGAAATAACTAAAGTATGATAGTTACTTATAAGCTATAGTACTCATAAATTTCATTTTAATTAAAATTTTAAAATAATGTTCAACATATGCTTAAATCTTTTATGTTTATTTGGTTAAATATTGTAATGTGGCATTTAAGAAAAACCAATCCCAAATCATATTTATTTATTTGTCTATTTATTTTTGTACTTTTTCTAATGATAAAAAGATTGGATTAGACAATCATTAGAAAACCTTTGTAAGGGAGAAGATAGAAGAAATGTTGGGATTAATTAAAAATTTGTAAGTCAACTGTGTATATGCGTGTATATGTGTGTATATGTCTAGTTATATATATATATAACACATAGTTTTGTTTGGTCTAACAAATAATAATAATAAAATTTAAAAATAAAAATGTGAAAATTTTTTTAAAAAAATTTGGTGTGTGAGTACATGCTAGAGTGTTGGAAGCCACACGTATGTAGGCACATACGCACATGCCTGACAAAAATGATGTCTTTTTGCATAGTGAAAAATTCAATATATATATATATATATATAGGTGCATGGATGCATATACGCGCAAGTCACCCATACACAAAGACATGCATGGAATATTGATTTACACAACCTTGTTCATTAAATTTTTTATAGAGCTTAAGCTTGAGTCGAGCTCAGACATAGTTTTAATATATTGGCTCAAGTTTGTTTATTATTAAAATGAATGAGTTCACGGGCCCTTACCGAGCCGAGTTATCGAGATGCTTGCTAACAGTTCAATTCTTTTGGAACCTCTCAATCTCATAAACAAGAGGTTTTGTTAGGCAAAAAGGCGAGAATGAGCTCCTAATGATACTTTCTTAGAGTTGTTGTACCGCACCAAGCTAGCCTATTAGTCTTGATCATTAACCTTATCACTAAATTAAGGTTATGAAGTTTGAGGAAAATAATCCTATGCATAAATAATCCCCACATTTAGTCCCACTACATCTATCAAGTCTAATTTGACCTTATTAAACTAGCCCATAAATGATTCTAATCCAAACCTATTAAACGAGTCCAAATCGAGCCTATAGTCAAGCTGCTCACGAACCGAGCCCACTCATGTTCAGGTTTTGGCTCGTTTACTAAAGAAGCCATAAAAGTGGGCTTAGAAACCATCATTTACATATTGAATGAGTCTGAACAAGTTCTTGCCAAACCAATCTTCTGAGCCACTCATGAGTGACTTGGTTCTTGTGTAGCCCTAGTTGCACGATAAGTGATTCATAGGACAAGATGATCTAACATGTTTGTATGAAATGAGTTATATTGGTAGCTTGAATTGATTGACATGTCACAAGTTGTGCAACCATTTTATATATTGTGGCCATTTGCCCAGGTTGAATTTTCTAATGCACTACAAAAAAGAAGACCTTTATTGATGATTTCAAGCCATCACTAATAATAGCAAACCATCACTAATTCTTATTAGTGACGGCTTAGTAACGGTTACGGAGTGGTGACTAAAACGGCGGTGTCAACTAACTATTAGTGACAGTTTTGGAAATCGTCACTAATAATAGAGTATTAGTGACAATTTCATTAAGTATTAGTGACAATTTCAGTCCATCACTAAAAATCTAAGACTGTCACTATAATTAGCACATTTTCTCGACTGAAAATTGTCATTAAAGACATATTGTTAGTGACAGATTTCCAAACCGTCACTAAAAGTCATACTATTAGTGATGTTTTCAAAGTCATCACTAAAAGTCATACTAGGTTTTGAAAACTGTTATTAAAAGTTTAAACTAATTAATTTTTTTTAAATCACCAATTAATCCCTATAAAAAACCTATAATTAAATTTTTGTACACATAATATTAAACCAAAATTAATGAAAAATTCATACAATGTTTAGAAAATGTAAATATATACATAACAAATTATTCATAAACATCATGTATACATTATCTGTTCAGATAACAAAAAAAAAATACAAAAAATAAAATAAAAGTAAAAAAAACTGCATCTGACTGTAGTGCTCAATTCAAATATCTGAGTCAGAAATCCTCATATCATAGCCCTATGGTGATGTATACAAATACGTCTTTCTCTCGGTATGACCTTACCCTATTTCAATTCTTGAATATGTGGAGCTCGCATGATATGTTTTTATCGTGCATTAAAAATGCTTGGATCAGGAATGACTCGGCCTTGGGGCTTTTGAAACTTGTTATTCACCTTAAGAGAACTAAAGTTGCATTACGTACATGGAATAAAAATGTCTTTAAGAGAGTGTGAGAAAATTTAAAAGTTCTAGAGGAAAGGATGGAATATTTAGAAAATCAACTGCAAGCAGGTTTTTCTGAGGACGTCGAAGCTGATTACTTGACTACTAAGTTGGTGATTCAGGTGTGGGAGAACAGGGAAGCATCTCGCTTAGGACAAATTGTGAAAAAAAAAAAATGGTTGATTGAGGGGGGTCAAAACTCTAAATTCTTCCATTCAGTTATCAATCAGAAGCAGAATAAGAGTCGTATAGACCGTATGGTTCTGAACGACGGGAGGATATTGGAGGATGCAGAAGCAATTCATAATGAAGCAGCTATATTTTTCCAGAATTTTCTTTCAGAGTCTTCAGCGGTTGAACCATGCGATCTCTCCGAGTTAATTCAAATGCAAATTTCAGATGTTGATAATAATTTCCTCTGCGCCGAACCAATAGAAGAAGAAGTTAAAAGAGCAGTGTTCTCTATTCCCAAAGAAAGCAGTTTAGGATCGAATGGATTTGGCTTTGAATTTTATAAATCTTGCTGGGAATTGTAAAAAAAGATCTCTTGGATGCGGCAATGAATTTTTTTCAAGGCACGACTCTTTCTAAGTTTTTTTCCTCTTCGTTTATTGTTTTAATTCCGAAGGTGGATAATCCTTCTAGTTTTGATAAATTCTGGCCTATTAGTTTATGCTCTATGGCTTATAAAATTCTTTCCAAGACTATTGTTTTTAGACTAACCGAGGTTGTGGATAAATTGGTCTCGCATGAACAAGACGCTTTTATTCTTGGGCGTAGTATTTTTGAAAATATTACACTTGCTCAAGAAATGGTTCAGTCTTTGCACAAAAAAATGGCTAGCGGCAATGTGATAGTAAAACTCAATATGGCAAAGGCTTATGACAAAGTGAATTGGAATTTTCTTCTAGAGGTTCTTAAGGCTTTTAATTTCTCTGAGAGGTTTGGAAGCTCATAAAAAATTGTGTGGAGTCCCCATGGTTTTCTGTTTTGATGAATGGAACTTTTAAAGGGTTTTTTCAATCTACGAGAGGCTTGCGGCAAGAGGATCCACTCTCTCCTTATTTATTCATCATAATGGAGGAGGTTTTGACAAGGTTGCTTAGGAAAAACTATCAAACTGGTCAGATTGGTCAATTTAATCATCTGATTGGGATCTCATTGGTTTCACATTTGTTATATGCGGATAATATTCTTATTTTTGTGAATGGTGGGAAGAGGTCTAATATAAATTTAGTTTACGCTCTGAAAATGTATGAGAAGTGGCCGAGTCAAAAAATCAGTAATACAAAGTCAGTGTTATTCCTTTCGAAATACATCACTCCTGCTCAGAAGCGTGGTTTATTGAGAATCACGGGTTTCATGGAAGGTAAATTCCCAGTTACATATTTGGGTGCGCCTCTGGTGTCTGGAAAATTGACTTCTAGGACATTGAAGTCTCTTATGGAAAAGATTAGAAAGAAAATTGTAGGGTGAAAATCTAAGTTGTTCTCGCAAGGTGGAAGATTGATTTATTAAGACATGTGTTGTCTAGCATGCATGTTTATTTGATGTACGTTATTAAGGTTTTGCAGGTCACATATTCTCACATTAACTCTCTTCTTTCTAATTTTTTATGAGGAGAGGTGAATGATAAAAGGAAGATTCATTGGCGCTCTTGGGGGAAAATTTGTAAACCTATCTCGGAAGGAGGTCTGGGCCTGAGAGATCTTAAGGAAGTTCAGAAATCTCTTCTCATGAAATTTGCCTTCAAATTGCTCACCTCTAACAATTTGTGGGCACATTTTTTCAGAGCTAAATATTATAGAAATGATCATTTATTAATAAGGAAGAGGAGACCAAATGACTTTTGGTTCTGGAAATCAATTATGGCAACTATTCCATAAGTTATGGATAATGTTAAAATTTTGGTGAGAGGTGTGAACTCTTCTTTTTAGTTCGACAGGTGGTTGTCATCAGGCTCGTTATCTGTGAGCACTGAGGATATTTTGAACAAGAAACTGTGTATTAAGAATTGCTGACTAAATAATAATAGGAACTCTGATTTAGTATTGGAATTGATTGGTGCCGATAAAACAAGGGAAATTTTGCACTTGGTGCCGGCAGGTAAAAGTGGGCAGAATATTTTTGTTTGGAAGCCTGCCCCTAATGGTAATTTCTCTACAAAAATGGCTTGGGAGGCAGTGAGAAGGAAAAGTGATAATTTTGTGTGGAATAACTGGTTTTGGCATTCTTTATTGCCTAAAAGAATCTCAATGTGTTTATGGAGAGCCTAATTTATATGTTTGGCTGTAGATGATAGAATTCATGCCAAAGGAATATCGATGGCTTTGGCTTGTGATTGCTACGTTTAGAGAAGTCAGGAAAACATTCATCATATTCTTTCTTTAGGTGAGGTGGCTTCAGAGGTTTGGCATCAAGCTAGTGTGGCGTTAGGGATTCCTTTCCAACGATCCCTTCCCTGGAAAAATAAAATGGCAAATTGGTTCCACTATGCTCAAAAATCGTCTATTAAAGGTATTTTAATCGGTTTGATTCTGTGTTTAATTACGTGGTGCCTCTGGAATCAAAGATGTAAAGCGAGAATGGAAGGAGTTTATCAAAGTACAGATCAGATGTGGAGAAATGCTCGATTCTGGGTTAGTTTTGTTGCTGAGAGCACCAAATTTTTTCAAAAATTGAAGAAGTCGGATATTAAGATTTTAAATGAGTTTCAAATTAAGCATTAGAGAGTTTGCGACAAACCTAAAAAAATTATTTCGTGGGTTAAACCTCCAATAGGGTGGATAAAACTTAATTGTGATGGGAGTTATAGGGGCAATCCGTGTACTTCAGGAGGTGGATGAATTATTCGGGATTGCTATGGTATGGTAAAAATGGTTTTTTCAAGTTATTTTGGCAATGGTATGAATAATAATGCGGAATTAAAAGCAATCAGGGAAGGAATTCATTTGTGCAAATATTTGTATTTTTTTTAATGTGATTATTGAAAGTGACTCGCAAATTGTAGTTGATTGGTTTTGGAAAGGTAGATGTACTTTGTGGTATCTTTAGAAATTTTGGGAGGAGCTCGTGGTTGAGCTAGAAGGAGTGAACTGTTGGGAATAAAGAACAAATTCCTGAAACTTGTGAGAAACAAAATAAAGGAAAAATAACGCTAAAGAAAATCAATCTCACGCACAAGACAATATTTACGTGGTTCGGTAATTTTGCTTACGTCCACAGAGTTGCAGGGATTTCAATATTATCAGGAAGAAAACACAGAGAGTGCGGCGATACAATGCTCTCTCTCTCGCTCTCTCGTAGGTACAATGACGCCAACCCTAATCACTCGAAAGCAATCCCTTTTATATGTTGCGTCTAGGGTTCCGTCCCCGGACCCCCACAAGTACAGCTTGTGCCACTTAGTCCATGAGCGCTGTGGTTTGGGCCAAATATCTAATTAAATAGAGGTTAGGTCGTCATTCAAATCAAAATACAACTAGGCTCCACAAAAGCCCAACATGAACATCATGGTGATGGTTTTGGTTGTATTTATGTTTTTATCTTTTTTGTTAGTTATGTTTAGTTTTGTTGTCCTAATTTGGTTGGTTGCTGGTTTTGGTTTTTTTTTTTTTTTTTTGAGAGTTTTTCTATACTCTCCATTTTGTTTTATCTTGTAACCACGGTATTCTTCCGCCAAAAGTGAGAGTATATTAATAAATAAATGGAGGTGTCGCCCTCTTTTAGTAAAAAAAAAAAAAAGGGGGAGGGGGGGGGGGGGAGTACCCTTCTGCATAAGGCTTTTAGTAATGGTTTCAAAAATCGTCACTAAAACATAATTATTAGTGACGAAAAATTTTGTCACTAATACAAAAAAAAATCGTTGCTAATATTTTTCCGCAATAGTTTGAGCAGGAAATCTACTTTTAGTAACGATTTCAACTCCGTCACTAAAAAGCCCCTTTTTTTTTAGTGATGTGTGCCAAGTCATGTAATAATCAACCAAGCTGAACTGGCTGTGTTACTAACTATAGCTTAGGAATTTCTTGTAGTATGAAACTTTGAAGATGTTCCCTAAATGGTTGAATTTTTGGACTTTCATGTTTGAAGTTTCAAATTCGAATTTTGGAATGGGTGGAGAACGGTATGGGATGGGGGGCAAATGACCTCCTGTTTTGTAGGTTAGGCCCAATGCAATCGTCCAATTGACCAAAAAATTTGCTATGCCTATTTTATTTAGTCATGCTTGTTCAGATTAATAATCTAGGATGCTAACCCGAAAAGGTAGATTATGTATTGATTTCTTCGATAATGTAGATGCAAGATTAGGCTAGGGAATTGCAAATGACATTTGATAATTCGTCTTATGGCAACTCTTGCTGTCTTTCTATGGTATTAATGTGTATAAATGAAAAACCCTATTTATCACTAGAACACTATTATGTGACATTTTCATAAATAATGTAAAATTTCATAATTCGATAGAATTTATTCAGCGTGAAAAAGTTAACTTTTAAAAAAAAATCATGAAATTTCGCATCACTTATAAGAATTTCTTCCAAGAACTTTCTTGTGAGGAATATATATGTGTATAACAATACTCAGTTAATGATTTTCTTGTTGATGAATAACAATACTTAATTAATTGAAAAAAAATTGTTTGCAGTTGACTTTTATTTGATTGGTTTAATTATTCTTGAAAATTTAAATTAATTTGCACTGCTGGTACAAAAAGGATAGATCATGCATTTACTTTTTTTAATAATCAAGATGTGAAGTTACACTACATGCACAAAACATTTAATCTTTGAGTCGTACGTGTGGCAGTTCCTCTCAATTATTAGTCTCTACCTATTAAATTGAGTTTTCAATTGACATGGGGCCAATAGAAAGTAATGTTTCCTATTGACTTAAAAAATTTTGTAATATGATATACCACAGGTAAAGAGAGTTTACTTTCAACAGCAATTGCCTATCAAATTCCCCAAAAAAAAAAAAAAAAAATCAATAGTGACTGAACAGTAATCATCTCAATCACTCCTATTTCAAAAATATGCTTATATAAAATTTACTCTCTTTTTTTCTGATCTACAAAAAATAATTGATCTTATGTTTGAGAGAGACTTTAGATTTAAATTTATATGAAATTGGATAAAATGTCACATGAAAATATATTAAATTTTATCCAAGTCCAATTGAAGGTTCAAAATTTATGCTTCAATGGGGCGTGAGAAGAAGTAGAGCTATACACATTTTACGGGGCTTGAACAAATTAAAATGATAGTAACCAAAATCATTTAAAATTTTTGAGCCACAAGGAAGGCACCTAATATTTTCCATCCTTGAAAAAAATTATGGTAACCCAATTATCATTTTGACTTCAACCCTCCACCCCCTGCCCTCCCCCAAATTAAAAAACAAAAAAGTAAAAGTAAGACAATCTCTTATTCATTTTTTGGTTGAAAAAAGCAATGCCACATTCTCATAAAATCACAATATGTGTAACCATTTGACCCTTTTCCATGGGTAACAGGCGAGCAACTGGGTAAGTAACCTATATTAATTATAGAATGTATTAGCAAGATCTACTCAAATCTGGATCCCATGATCCTACACCGTAGCTAGGGGTTTAGGAACCCACTTACCGATGAGCTCCCCCCTCTTCCCCCTATTTAAACCCACGACCCTCCCTCCCTCCCTCTTGCCTACTTTTAATTTCTTTTGTATTTTTTTAAACTCCTAATTATCATCTCCCCACCTTCCCAACATGGCTTTAACCATGTCCACGCTGCCAAACCTACATGCCAAACACACTATGGCTTCTCGTGAAATTAGAGAACTGTCCATCTCAAGATCATGCCCTTCTTTTAAGCCCTTCCCATTGCCCTTGCACGACCACATGAGTGAGTCAAAGCTGATGCAGCCACAGCTGAGCTCCAGCGCTCCACAGACTGCACCCTTGGCCACCCCTTCCCGCGAGCGGGCCCAACCCCAAACCAGCTTAGCCAGCATGTGGAGAGAGATCCATGGCTCCAACTACTGGGACAATCTAATAGAGCCCAATTTGAATCCCCTCCTCCGGGACGAGATCGTTCGATACGGCAGGTTCATAACGGCGTCGTACAAGGCCTTCAACCTCAACCCAAGCTCGACGCGGTACTTGCACTGCAAGTATGGGAGGAAGAACCTGCTTAAAGAAGTGGGGATGGCGGATTCCGGGTATGAAGTCACTCGGTACATCTATGCCGCCCCTGGCTTCAGCAACATCCCCATTGACAATGGGATTTGCTGCAGCCGGTGGCTAGGGTACGTCGCGGTTTCCTCGGATGACAAAGTTAAGGAGCTGGGAAGGAGAGACATTGTCATAGTGTTTCGCGGAACCGTGACGAGTCCCGAGTGGGTCGCGAATTTCATGAGCTCGCTCACTCCGGCGAGGCTCGACCCGCTCGATGACCGCCCTGATATAAAGGTAGAATCCGGGTTTTTGAACTTGTACACATCGGAGGACGGGGACGGGAGGTTCGGCGTCGGGAGCTGCCGCGAGCAACTTCTTTCTGAGGTTGCGAGGGTCACGAGCAAGTACAAAGGAGAGGAAATGAGCATAAGCATTGCTGGGCACAGCATGGGGAGCTCAATAGGGCTTCTTCTAGCTTATGACATTGCAGAGCTTGGTTTGAACAAACACAGCTTTTCAAAGCAGAAGACTAAGACTGTGCCCATTGCAGTTTACTCGTTTGGCGGTCCTAGGGTTGGGAACTTGGGATTCAAGGAGAGGTGCCAGGAGCTGGGGATTAGAGTTTTGAGAATTGTGAATGGGAATGACCCAATCACGAAGCTTCCTGGAGTAATTTTCAATGAAAATTTTAAAGTGTTTGGGGGGAAATATGAATTCCCATGGAGGAGTTCATGCTACACGCATGTGGGAGTAGAGCTAGCTCTTGACTATTTTGACGTGCAAAACCCTTCGAGTGTTCATGACATGGAGACCTACATTAGGGCACTGAAGCGGGCAGCAGGAAGAGTGGGAGTTCAAAAGAGTGGGGCGGATTTGTTAATGGATAAGGCAAGGATATCACTGTCGAGTATGAAGAAATTGGAAATCTGGCAGTGGAAAACTCCTCAGCTGTGGAATTCAAGCACCACCCTGTTCAAGGTATAACTTAATTTGGATTAATGGATAATGGACCCTTGGCCCTGTACATTTGTTTCTTTCTAGTCTAGGGTTTATCTGGGAATTAATTAAGCTCTTTCTCTCTCTCTCTCTAAATATATATGTACATTAATTAGTGCAAATACTTTGACAATTAACTTTTATATATTGTATTATCATTTACTTGTCAAATAGGAATAAAGTTTATATAAAAGGATGTATATAGTTCTCATTTCTACTATTGTTCACCCTCCCCTATGTATGTAGTAATTGTTTTTTAATCTTCCACGAGAGGAAAAAACGCTGCAAGTACATTGCATATAGTATTTATTGTTGTGGATTAACATAAGCTTCTTCTAAGAATATTTTTGAATGGGTATGCATTTTGAAATTATAGTAAGACCTTATGTCGTATTCAAGGGGATGACCAATAGTTAAAAGTTTAAGAACTGTCTTGAGAAGGGAAGAAAATGAGTATGTGATGGGACGAAATACCTCTAGCTCTCTGAGTATAATTTAAACCTTCAATTGACAAAATTAATTTAAAAAAAAAAAAGTCAAACCTTAATTAGGTCACCTTTGGTTTGCAAAATGAAATAAAAGAATGAATAATATATACAATAATCACGTGAGAAGTTCGAATATTCCATTCTTAGGTACCAAATTCTTATGTACCAAATTAAACATATGGGATCTGTTTGGATGAAGCACGATTTTGTTTGGGTAATTGAAGAAAGGAAAATAAGAAGGAAATTAGTTGTTTTCTCTCTATGTCAAACATTATTAAGAACAAATTTTTTTTTCTAATATGCTCAAACATTAAGAAAAATTAAATGTTAATGATGATGCATAAAATCAATTTCGTTTATTAATTTGGTATCTTTTTTATTTTCTTACCCACTTTTATTTATAACCAAATATGAAAAAAAAATAATTCTTTTCACATTTTTTTTTTCTTTTTATAAAGCCTCATTTGGAAAACACAGAAAATATTAAGAAAAAGAAAGGAAAATATATAAAAAAAAAATCCACATTCTTATGTTAGGTTATTAAGGAAAGTGAGAAAAAAATAAAAATATAAACCAAACTCATGAACAAAAATTTGGTTTTATACATCATTAATATTTGATTTTTCCTAATTTTTAATTCTATCAAAACAAACTTTGCATTTAGTATAAAACAAAAATACAATAAAAAATAATTTTTTTTCTTTTTCTAAATAAAATTCTTGATTTAAATGGATTCTCAATATTTTCCAAATTCTAAATAGAATCATAATTTCTGAAAAAAGAAAATTTACAATAGCAATCTAATATAATTGCAAGTCTACAATTCATCAGTTGTGCCCTCAAAGCTAGAGGCACAAAGTGGTCAAAATTGATTAGACCTTTGAAACACTTTGGTTTTAAAATATCATCACTTGCACATACAGATTATGTGGCCAATTGAATCGACTTAAACAGACTATGAGTAGATGCACAAAGTCAGAGAAAAGGCACTTTTTTACTCTTATTATATATCTTGTAGGTAATCAAAATTCATGAATAGAGTAGCTAGATTGCACCCATCAATAGTCCCTATCACCTTTGTAGCATAGTCAAAAACAATGATCCTCAACACTTGACAAACTCATTTCCTAATCTATTCTCAGTTTCCAAAGCAAAATTCTATGCACCTGAGGGCTGCTGATAAATGTTAAATGCACCAAAACATGCAGGAGAACGGCCTTCAGTTTCACCAGTAGACTTGAAATGTTTGTAATACAATCCAAAACATCAAGGGTAGTAAAAAATAACCCTTGAAATCAAAGAGAGATTTGACTGGGATAGAATCATGTGATTAGATACCTTATTCACCATTGAAAGAGACTTCCCAACAACTAAAGAAAAATATGTTGACAAATACAGTATTCTAAAAAATTTTAATTACTTTCAGCCTAATTAATCTGCGATACAAGTGATCATGGTGATCAAGTACGGACTTCTTCAATTATTAGTTTCTGCAAGAACAAAGACAGAATGATTGGAGCAAAGTTTCAGAAAAACTATCCAATATTTCGGGCAGTCGGGTCTATTCTAATAAGACAACTGAACACCCTAGTTATGTTTGCTTTTGATAGCTCTACTTTTCTTCTACTTTCTCTGCTTCTTATTTTATGTCACTTCGGGCTCCTCAGAAAGCAACTCCTATGGCTTTTTATTTTTTATAAAGAGTTATTGTTGTAAGATGTGCATGCATATTGAAGGCCAACTTAATCTTTCACTGTTGAAAATACCAGTTTTGACAATATCTATGTGAAAAATGAGGCAGACATGGCTAAAGGTTTTAACAATATATAACAATCTTGATTTTGCTGTAAGTTTTAGTAATGTCAAAAATTATTTTAGCAATGTCAAATTGACATTGCCATAAAGATGTCATTTGGCAACAACAAAGACGAAAATAATAAGGAATATGGCAACATCTAATGAATTTTTGGCAACGTCGATCTAGTGTTGTTAAAATAATTTTTGACAACATCAGCTTTTCAAATGATGAGATGGGAGACATATCTTTAGCAATAAAGACATGATCAAACATTGCAAAAGAAAGCATTTTTAGCAATGTTAATTTGATGTTGCCAAAACAATAATTGGCAACTTTAACATTCTAGACTTGCCAAAAATAAATTTAAAAAAAAAAAAAACAAATGTTGTTCCTATTGTAAGCTTATTTTCCAAAAAAATTAATACATTGAACTTGTTTCAAATATTCAAAATGTAATTCAGCAAATTTGTTTATTTCAAACACGGGTCATTTAATTTCTTAAAGTATCCAAAAATAAAGTCATGGAATAGTCTTAAAATATCCAAAATATGGTTAAATAGCGATCCAGCTTAAATTACATCAAATTCAAATTAAGTAGATAACATATAATTCTCAAAGTAGCATCAAAGAAAAATAACAAAATACAACTCGTATATTAAAATTGTGATCATTCACTTGCTTAATTGCCTAAAATTGTAACAAAGGAGAAGGATTTCTTTGCCCTAGAAAAAAAAATTAAAAACATATATCAACAAATCATTATTCAAAATAAAAATAAAAAATAATTTGTTTGTTTTTCATCTAACAAATACTTATATTCCTAAGAATACCCAATTCTAACCCCCACGAGCATGGCGCGGAAGAAAAGCATCAACACGTAAGAAAGAGCATTGAGGGTTCAATTATAAGTAGATACACTCACAGAACCAGCGGTACCTGTGGATGGTGAGAATTTACTCTATTAGCCAGTGGGGACCGTGGATGGTAAGAGTTTGCTCGGTGAGTCAGCGGGAACCATAGATGGTGAGAGTTCTCTGTGAGCCAGCGGGGACCGTGGATGGTAATGGAGATGTGTCTCGGGGGTCGGGTTGGCCGAACGTTCAACTGATGCACGAAAGTCGTGTCTGCATTCCGTACTTTACCTGATCAGCGAGACCTAGGGTGAGGACGCTGATCCGTAGGTTTGGTGCCACACCAAGGGATCTGAAGGTTTTGTTGGTGACTGGAGTTCCTACGTAATAAAAAAAAATGAACACCCAATTCTAGAGAGGGACCAGCATCGTGATTGGTTACTTGGCTCCATGATTGGTTACTTGGCTCATCGATGCATGTGCCTACATAAACATGTACACAACACTTTAACCTTTGAACCATGCGACTAGTAAAATATCATAAAAAAATATATATGTAATAAAAATATCATAAAGATTTATTTTGGTTGCCAGGAACAACTAGGAAAAGTAAAGATTAGAGTATTAAAAGAATGTCAAAATTTCAACATTGTTAAGATTCAAAAAGCTCTCTTTATGATACTTTCATAGTCCCATTATGTCTACATTCAACAATAAACTAGCACATCTCCATCAATGAAGCTCATTGCTCACAAAAAAAAAAACAAAAACAGACAAAACAAAAGAGTCTCCACTATATTTTTTATTTTCTTTAACAAAAAAAAGGGGTAAAATGAAGAAAACCCCCAAAAAAGAGAGTGGACTCGGGAGTTTGTATATTTGAAGGGAAGGTAGTCGAACAACCATCCAAGGGATGGTTATCCTCCTAACACCCCCCCCCCCCTATCGGCACCCATTCATAGAATGGTTATCGCGCTTATGTGTGTGCATGTGTGCCTCCCAAACCAACATAACCAACATTTCATGAGACCAACACGAAGGTTTCACTACTCTTCCTTTATTTTGAAGATTAATTTATGGCTTGTTCGGAAAAAAGGTTTGTCTTTTTGGACTGAATTTACCAATTTCAAGGTAAGTTGTCTTCCTACCCAACACCCAAAATCAAGTCAACATAGTTCAAAGATTTTGTTTAGGTATTTTTGAAATGAATTCCCCTTGAGGGACTTGATATTTAAGAAGAAAGAAAAAAAGCAGGTGGACTCAATTTTAACAAAAAAATACAAAAAGAGAATCCAAAGTTTTTGAATCTGAGGCGCCAACTCTCAAAAATGTGTTGTGGAATATGGAGAAACCATCTCCAACTTTGAAGAGAAAGAGGACCCCAATTTAGAAAACAAATTAGTTCAAGAAATTCCACTTTGGGAAAATCCAAAAGGCTTTTAAATAAAAAAAAACAGTTTGGGACAAACTTCAATTTTGAAAAAGGGACTTTAGCGACGTCCCGAATCCTGCCCGGGAACCACTCTCCGACAAAAATGGGTGCGACTGCGAACTGAGAAAAATGGATGTATGATTTTAAAAATATTATTTTCGTGGAAAAGTAATATGTGATGGAGTCGCCACTAACTTTTTGAAGTGTGATTAGAATACTTGATTGCTACCCTGTTAGGGGTAGAATCGGTCTATGTCACCAAAGTCGGGTTTGAGTACGGTTATGCGAGAAGAATGTATTAGCACCCCTTACGCGCCCGTTCTTACAAACGGTACCAAATTAATCGAAAATTATCCCAAAATAAATCTAATAAGCTTTTCAAAATTATTCCCTTTCAAAAATCAAAAAATGAAAATACTATATAGGTATTCCCTCAAAATTGGGGCAATCCAATATTTCGAAGAGTCCATGCCCTTTGTCGCAATTATCGGGAATGAAAATTGAGAAAATAAGATACAAAATACACTCTCAGGGATTTTGAAATCTGTACGTTTTTCTAAGTAGAAAAATACTATTCTGTGAGGTTTTTGAAATTTGTTCAGGATGGAAACGATTTTCTGTGCCTAAAAAAAATATTTTTGTGATTTTTCTTAGTGTGAAAACATTTTTGTGATTTTTTTGTGATTTTTCAATATTTTTCCCGAACTTCGAAATAACACAGATGAAAACCATAGAAATCAAAATATGAAAATATTTTTTTGGATTTTTTGAGAATTTTTTGATCTTTTGTGAATTTTCTAGATATCCAAATAATAATATACAAGTGAAATAAAGAGAACTGGCGTGAACCGGTTCCTGGAATGATGAATCGGTCAAACGTTGACCAGCCTGGAGAAAATCAGTTTAAGGTCTTGGTCAAGACCAATAGTCAATATGAGTTGCCTTACGCGTGAGCCGTGTGTATTTAGGTGTACGTGCGTGCGTGAATGTGCGCGCGTATGAGCGTGTGCGCATGTATGACCGTGTATGCATGAGTATGAGAAAGTGAGCATTTCGTGTACGTACATGAGTGGGTGATGATTTATGGATGTGCATGTACGCATGTACATGAATGTTTGTAAATGTACGTACATGTATGAAAGTATGAATATGTGGCATGCATGTGCCCGTGTATGAGTTTGCCTCAGTGTGTATGTGCATGGAATGTATGTTGTATGCTTTAATATGTATGTACGTGCATGGAGTGTGTGTTGCATGCTTTAGTGTGTACGCGCGTGTGGGTATATGTGAATTGGCGGTGTGTGAGTCCAGGTTATGCAGTGACGTGTTGGTGTACATTTTAGTGTGTGTGCAGGTGTGTGTGTGGGTAGTGGTGTTAGAGATGTGTGAGACTGTGTCTTCAGTGACGTGTTGGTGTATATTTTTGTGTGTGTGTGTGTGTGTAGGTGTGTTTGCAGTGACGGGTTGGTGTATATTTTAGTGTGTGTGCATGTGTGTTTGTGAAACAGTGTGTGTAAATAGTGTGTATGTGGGGGTTAATGTGTCTGCAGATGGGTGCAGGTGTGTATGCAACAGTGAGGTGTTGTGTGTCGGTGATGAGTGGTTTGGTGTGCGTAGTGGAACAATGTGGCAGTAGGTGTTGGGGTGTGTTGTGCGTTTTACCAGGTGTGGAAACTGTGTGTAGCGTGTATAAAAATCGTGGGTAGTGTGTGTAGTGTTCTGCTTGTGTGTGCATGTTGGGTGTTGCAGCTGGGCTTGGAGCAGGGGACTTCACAATGGGGGTTGCAGAGGGTGGTCAAGAGGCGTCGCTAACTGGTGGTGCTCATGGGGTATTGCAGCTGGGCTGGCCGTGATTGGTAGGGGATATGAGGGTGAATGTTGGGTTTCGGCTACAAAGAGGTCGAGGCTGGTATGAAGGCACTGATCACGGTGCGGACGGTGGCAATGAGAGATGGGGGCCGGAGCTTCTTTTTTTTTTAGTGTGGGAGGTGTGAAGCTCACCGCCGAGGGTGGCTAGGGCTGTGGGAGAGAGGAGCAGGGGTTGTCATGTGTATCGGAGTCGGAGCTGTAGCGGGTGGTGGCACTGCGGTTGCAGCTTGCTGGTTTGGCTAGTGTTGCTGCGATGGTGGCCGGCAAAATGTAGGCAGGGAATGGAGGAGAGCTGCGGGTGAGTGACAGATATAGAGGCAGTGTGGAAGCAGGGTTGGTGGACGGAGACGAAGACGTGGTGTTATTGGACTGTTGTGGCCGAGGGTGGGTAGTTGTTGCGGCCTTAGATGGTTGTTTCCAGAAACTCTCTGGCATAAGAAAATTTGGGAACTACACTTTCCATTCCACCACCACCATTACCAACAGAAACAGAAGTCTTATTAGTTGATCCGCTCTAGGAATTTTTGAAAGCAGAGTGAGAGATGACACGAACACATGGTGGAAGATTCACGGACAGCAAGTCTGGCACTAATTAGGGGTGCACGATTAGCTCTACAAACTCGATAAGGCCGCGAACACAATTGAGATTCAGACGATCTTAGAATTAAATCAAAAACTGAACCATTTTGGTCCATCATATAGAAAGCACAATTTATAACATGAGTTAAAGGAGACGCAACATGCAGATGATGGGAATTCAGACCATTTAAAAAAAAAAAAAAAAAACTTCTGCGCAAAACCACTTTGAGATTCTTCAGAATTATTATCTGTTTGTTCCCCAAGATGAGTATCCTCTTTCGACAATAAACCACTCAATCGAGTTTTACCTTGAAGATTTTAGAAAGGAGAATCAAGAAAACAATACAGGAGATGCTAGACCTCCAATCTGCCAAAAAGGCTTCACACACATAAGCTTCATCTCCGCTGGGGAGATCTTGAAGCGTGTGTAACAGTTTTTGCTCACAGGGAACTTACAAAGTGGTTACCACCGGAGTTGGGTTGCTGTGTTCGGCTGGAGCAGTCTGCGAAGAGGAGAGCTTGGGCAGCTATCATTCTGCTAGGTGAAATCTGCGAAGGAGCAGTCTACGAACAACCTGCAAAACCGAGAGGATGGGCTTTTGGAGACTGTTGTATTACCGCCGAGACGTCTCGGCTTTTGCTGGTGGTCATGTGTATGATGGTGACGGTGAGAGTGGGGAGACGGCGAGGGTGTTGTGTTAAAATCCCAATCCCAAGTATCATTGTAAATAATACACAAATTAGGAAAGTGGGTAAATATGGGGATCTAATATTATTCAGTAAGGGAACTATTTCCTTATTTAGAATAGGTAATCGTATTATATATTGAGATGTACATATGAACAAAGTAATGCAGAAAAGATTCACAGTTTCTGCTTACATGGTATTAGAGTTAGGGTTTCTCAATCTTAGCTAACTATGGCCAGCAGCACCGTCTACAGCAGAGGGTCGACCTCTTCTGCAAATATCGATGATGACTTAGAGGCCACATCCGTTGGAGGTTCGAATGGGCTAGATAACACAGTCTTTCCACTCTCCTTGGAAAAATTAAACAAAAAAAATTTTCGTGAGTGGGCTCAATCCATAAAATTGGTGAATGAGGGAAAAGGGAAGTTAGGTTATCTTACCGGTAAACGGAGGAAATTAGACCCTACCGACGTTGTAGCCTTACAAAAATGGAGGTCCGAAAACACCCACGGTCACAGCTTGGCTCGTCAACTCGATGCAACCGTCAATCGGAAAAGTCTACCTGTTCTTGCCAACAGCGAAGGATGTCTGGGAAGCCGTTCGTGAGACATACTCTAACATTGAGAGTTACTCACAAATCTTCGAAATCAAGACCCAATTATGGCAGATAAGGCAAGGTGAGAGAGGTGTTACCGAGTATTTCATGGAGATGACCCATCTCTGGTAGGAGCTCGACCTGAGCATCGGCGAGGAGTGGGAGTACTCCGGTAACAGTACACGATACCGAAGGAGGCTCGAAAACGAAAGGGTCTTCAAGTTCCTTGCCAGACTGAACCGAGAGCTTGACGACGTGAGGGGACAGATCCTTGGCCGGCGACTGCTTCCTTCAACCCAAGAGGTCTTCGCAGAGGTTTGGAGGAAGAAGAACAGGAGGCGTGTGATGCTGAGGCCCCAAAATGATCATGTTGGGCTAGATCTCCCTGTACCCGTATCCACCCAAAAAATAGATGGGCACACTAATGGGACTGATGTTTCGGCCCTTGTATCAAAAGGCCCTGGGGGACCTAGTCAACGACCACAAAAAGGTAAATTATGGTGCTAACATTGCCGAAAACAGGTCATTTAAAAAATACCTGCTGGAAAATTCATGGAAAACCGGCAGATTGGAAGCCGAGACAATACCAAAAAAATTGTGGGTACCAGGCCAACACTGACGGGTCAACTAAAAGATTACAAGGAGAAAACACCAATACCTCTTTAAGTAGTGCATTCAGTCCTAAACAGTTGGATCAGCTGTATAAAATGATTTCGTCAATTCAAACATTGGGCCAGTCTTCCTTTAGTTCCTTGGCTCACCGAGGTAATTATCTGTCAACTTTAAATACTACATCCTGTTACAAATCTCCATGGATAATTGACTCAGGTGCATCTGATCATATGACTGGGTCTCATCAATGTTTTTCATCCTACTCACCATATGTTGAGAATTTGAGAGTAAAAATTGCAGATGACTCTCTCTCACCAGTTACTGGCAAAGGAAGTATTCGCATATCTGATTTTATAACTTTACAATTTGTCATACATGTTCCCAAGTTATCTTGCAACCTGTTATCCATCAATTAGTTAACAAAACACTCAAATTGTTCTACTAAATTTGTTTCCTCTCATTGTGTTTTTCAGGACCTATCATCGGGGAAGACGATTGGCACTATTAAAGCGTATGAGAATCTCTACTACTTTGAGGAGACAAGCTTGAGTGAACTATGTAATACTGCAATTTGTGATTCTGCATATATTTCTAAAAATAGTGAACTTTTGTTATGACATTCAAGGATGGGTCATCCCAATTTTCAATATTTAAAACATTTGTTTCCTTCTATTGTTCCAATAAAACGCCTTCTAAGTTTCAATGTGAAGTGTGTGAGCTTGCAAAACATCGTCGTACTTCTTTCCCATCATCCATATACAAACCATCTCGCTCATTTACTATGTTTCACAGTGATGTTTGGGGTCCCTCACGTTCCCTCAATCACACCAATACAAAATGGTTCGTTGCCTTTATTGATGATCATACTCGTCTTTTTTGGGTCTACTTACTGAAAGACAAAACTGAAGTCCGCTCCATTTTCATCAATTTTCATTCCATAATTCATGCACAGTTCCAGACTCATATTCAAATTTTACGTACTGATAATGGTACGGAATATTTTAATACTATTCTAGGAACTTATCTTCAAAAAAATGGGATTGTTCATCAAAGTTCTTGTGTGGATACCCCTCAACAAAATAGGGTTGCTGAACGAAAAAAATAGACATATACTCGAAGTAGCCCGGGCATTAATGTTTACTACCAATATGAAACATTATTTTTGGGGCGATGTTTGTTAGTCTTGATGTAACTTTCTTTGAAACCACTCCTTATTTCCCAAAGCCCTCTTTTCAGGGGGAGAAATGGAGTGAAGATTTGTTCTTTGACCTCTTTACTACTGAATCTACATCATCTGAACCAGTACCACCTATTGAGTCTCCTGTCCTTTCATTCCCTCCTATTGTTTCATTCCTTGACCCATCTATCGAGTCTTCCATTGCATTACTTCCTGACCTGCCAAACACAACAGAACACTTGACCTCAGGGGGAGATACAGGAGAGCAAAACAACGCAGACATACTTGTTTACTCAAGAAAGCCGAAAATAAATGCTAGGGAGAATCTCATACCCGAGGCACCAAGAGCGTTGGATCCGGTGATGGCTCCGAATAACCATGAGCCCATGCCCAATCTCGATCTGGTAGTTGAGTCTTCTTCTGATAATCATGTACCTAATGATATCAATTTACCTATTGCAATCAGAAAACAAACCAGGTCATGTACTCAATACCCTGGTCTAAATACATGTCTTATAAAAGTTTGTCTACAGGATGTCGTGCGTTTGTCTCTAACCTTGACAGGATGAAAATGCTAAATAACATTCAGGAAGTTCTAGAAATACCTAAATGGAGAGAGGCAGTCATGGAAGAAATGCGAGCATTAGAAAAAAAAATGGAACTTGGGAGTTGACAAATCTACCGAAAGGAAAGAAGCCAGTGGGTTGTAAATGGGTCTTCACAGTGAAATATAAATCTGATGGAATAGTTGAAAGATATAAAACTAGAATTGTTGTAAAAGGTTTTACACAGACTTACAGCATTGACTATACGGAGACATTTGCACCAGTGGCAAACTAAATATAGTTCGGGTTCTCTTGTCCTTGATAGCCAACTTAGATTGGCCACTACAACAACTTGATATTAAAAATGTTTTTTTAAATGGAGAATTAGAAGAGAAAGTATACATGACTATACCACCAGGATTCAGTGGGAAAGGTGAAGAAAACAGAGTGTGTAAACTCAAGAAGTCCTTGTATGGCCTCAAACAATCTCCCAAAGCATGGCTTGATAGATTCGCAAAAGTACTAAAGAATCAAGGTTATCAGTAAGGGCAATCAAACCATACACTGTTCTTCCAATAGTCTGAAAGAGGTAAGAGAACAATTCTAACAGTGTATGTTGATGATATAATCCTTACTGGTGATGATACTGTAGAGACGGAGAGATTAAAGAAAGTTCTGGCAGTTGAATTTGAAGTTAAAGACTTGGGACAAATGCGGTATTTTTTGGGCATGGAAGTGGCGAGAACGAAAAAGAGAATTAGTGTCTCTCAATGAAAGTATGTTACTGATCTCCTAATTGAAATTGGCATGCTGGGATGCAAACACAGCGAAACCCTGATGGAAGCAGTAAAGAGGGTTGAAGACTGTGGAAAACCAATGGAAATGGAGAGGTATCAGAGATTGGTTGGTAAGCTAATCTACCTATTACATACTAGACCAGATATTGCATTTGCAGTCAGTGTAGTAAGTCAACACATGCATTCACCAAAAGAAGCCCACTTAGATGTTGTGTACAAGATCCTTAGATATCTCAAAGAATCCCTGGGAAGAGGACTCTTCTTTAAGAAATGTGAAAGCAAGGAAGTAGAGATCTTTACAGATGCAGATTGGACAGGATCAGTGGAAAATAAAAGGTCCACCACAAGTTATTGTACATTCGTCTGGGAAAATCTAGTAACTTGGAGAAGCAAAAAATAGAATGTGGTGGCTCGTAGTAGTGTTGAAGCTAAATTTAGGGCAGTCGCTCAAGGGATATGTGAAGTATTGTGGTTACGAAAACTCTTGGAAGAATTACAAGTCCCGGTGAACTTTCCTATCAAACTCTATAGTGACAATAAGGCAGCTATCAGCATCTCTCTCAATCCAGTTCAACATGACAGGACTAAACATGTGGAAGTAGACAAACACTTCATCAAAGAGAAAATTGAAGGAATTATTTGTATGACTTATGTACCTACCAAGGAACAAACTGCAGATATCTTCACTAAAGGGTTGGGACGACAGAACTTTGATGATCTGATTAACAAGTTGGAGATGATTAATATTTATGATCCAACTTGAGAGGGAGTGTTAAAATCTCAATTTCAAGTATCATTGTAAATAATACACAAATTAGGAAAGTGAATAAACATGGGGGATTTGATATTATTCAGTAAGGGAACTGTTTCCTTGTTTAGAATAGGTAATTGTATTATATATTGGGATGTACATATGAACAAAGTAATGCAGAAAAGATTCACAGCTTCTGCTTACATGTTGGCCGTGACAGCGGCGAGTTTGCGAGATGGACGAGAGAGAGAGAGTCTGTGGGGGGTGGAGATGGTTACCGGAGTTAATGGGAATCAGGAGAGAGGGATGAGGGGCAACGAGAGATGGTGATGGGAGAGAATAGTTGTTTCTGCCTGCATGAACAGTGGTCAAGGCCCCCCCCCCCTACCAAAAAAAATTGGCGGGCAAAAGGCCATACCCACCTCTTCCTTTATTCCCGTGAAGAATATGCTAACAAATTGGAGCATGATGCATGTGACTCCGAGTTCATTTATTTATTTATTTGTATCTTTTTTTTTCGAATTTTCTTGGTAATTTTTCCTTTTTGTATTTTATGTATTCCTCTTTCAATTTTCTACTCCCGAAGAGCTACTCAATTTTAAGAAGGCTTGACTATCGAACACCGAAGGACCTGAACCCAATGCGACTCGATTAAAATTCACCGGGATTCGATTAAAATACCGAAGCTTGATTAAAATTCACCGGAATTCAATTAAAATACTGAAACTCGATTAAAATTCACCGAAATTCACTACAAATACCGAAGCTTAATTAAGACTCACTGGGACTCAATTTTAAAATACCGGGATTCAATTTAAAACATCGGGCTTTTCAAAAAAAACAAAAAAAAAAAGGTCCTTCAATTTTCAAGATTCGAAATCGACGTTTATCACACCAGGTCTTCTCAGGAGCCCTGGTAAAAATTAGGGTGTCAACAGGGACCAATTTTGTTCTTATGGTTCGAGGTAGGGAGGAAAAATAAATGGTGATTTTGAAAGAAGTGTTGAGAATTTCACTTGTGAGTTTGTCCCATATTGAATATTTTTGAGTGGATGATGGGTGCTTATATACATTGTTGGGCCCAAGACCCAATAAGCTCAAAGCTTTTAGGTCAAGTTGGTATTCACCCATGTGTATCAAGCCCACTCATGGGCTCCTCCGATCCTAACAAGTAGTATCAGAGCCGACGGTTCACAACTCTGGGTGAGCTTATTCAAAAATGAAACCTTGTTTCAAAAAATGAATGGTGATTTTGAAAGAAGGTTTCGTGGGGGCCTATGTAGAAAAATTAATCTTACAAGAGGTCCATTACTTCCTCAAGATTTATTTTTAAGAACGTTAGACTAATGTTCATTTTTGCAATTTGAGAAAAGAGGGAAAAACAATTTTCCTTTTTTTTAGAAAAATATTTTCACAAAACCTATACAGAGAAGTTAATCCCACGGGAGCCCATTACTTCTTCAAGACTTATTTTTCAACCCCTGATTGACTAATCATGTCAAACTTAAAATACACGTGCAAACAAGTTAAAACATGTTTTCCATTTTAAGAGAGGGCTTACATGAATTATTATGAAATAAGAATATACATTATACAAGAATTAGAAAAACTACATGTAAAGTGATATAGGTACCCTAGAACATGCTTCTTCCTCACAAAATAATGCCCATATGAGCTTGTACAATTCTCTAAAATATGAATTCATACTAACTATATGCAAAAATAAGGTTTTTTCATAAAATAATTACATGAGCTTTCATGAAAGAAATATACACAACTTTCAAAAATGTGAATTCCACTACATATACAAAATTATGTGTAACTCTTAAAAAAATACATTATTCTCCTAACATAAAGTAGGAGAGGGGAGAGAGACTTACTTGCTAGAGATGTGCCGATTTGCAGGAGAAATTTGAGAGAGAGAGAGAGAGAGAGAGAGAGAGAGAGAGAGAGAGAGAGAGAGAGGTGATTTTTGGTTTTTTGGAGGATTTTGAGCTTTGAGTGAAGCGAGCCAAAATAGGTAGTGGAGATTGAGAAAGTTAAAATCACAATTTTTGAATTTTTAGTCAGAGAAAATGGTGAAAATCCAATCAAAAACAAAGTTGGGAGGTTAAAGAAAGCCCCCAACCCAAAACAGCATCGTTTTGGGCAATTTTCTAATTTATATTATTTTTTATTTTTTGAATTAAAAATGGTGTCATTCAATTTTAAACAAGTGGAAGTGTGCACGCATGCATGCGTCTTTTTTATTTTGAAAATCAATGCCCCTCAAAATGATGTCGTTTTTACGCACACGTGCGCGCGCACACATTTTTTTATATTTTGAAAACCAGCACCTTAAAAATGATGTCGTTTTAGCGCACATGTTCGCACACGTGCATGTGGGCTAGCATGCACCGACGTGTACGGATGCAAATGCACCTCTAACTGGTGAATCGTTGACTGATCATCAAAACACCATGTTGACTTGCGCATGTTCACATGCGCTTGCGTGGTTGGCCGCACGCCTCCTATTTTTAAAATTTTTCTGATTTTTTTTTTTATTATTTTAATAATTAAAATTATTTTTTTTTGAAAAAAAATTATTTCACCAGAGAGGGGGAAAATACCCATGGAGCTGGGGAAAATAATTTAAATTTAAAAAAAAGTACAATTTAGGTTTTAAAAAAATAAAAAACACGAAGAAGGGAAAAAAACTCCAGGGATGAGGGTTTTTTTATTTTCATGTTAAAAACTCGAAATTTGCTCAATAGCTACTAAGCCTTTCAGACCATTTTGAATCAACTGGAATGATCAAAATTGGTCAAATAGGACAATAAATGCCCAAAAAGAGGCAGGAAGGGGATTTTCTTGATTTTCATGCCGAAAACCCAAAATCTGCACGGATTGCTCCTAACTTTTTCCAACCATTCGGAAGAGTAAAAATGCTTGAAATAGAAAGGAGAAACAAGGTCTTGGCATTCCAAAGCTCTATAATATAGGATTCAGTCGCCCGATTTTGATAGCTTGGTCAAAAAATAACCATCAACAACAATCAACCTAATTAACTCAAGATAGATTCATAGTGAAGTCACCAATCACAATTATCACAGAATACCAACTCAATTTCAATTACATTCACTAGAATCTATTTAAAAGACTTCTTTAAAAGAACGGAGCATTTGATTAGAATGTCTTCAAAACATTATTTCCCAAAAAGATTTAAGACAAGTTAAATGCAATGCAAAGCTTAAAATGTTAGGATGTGGCTCGTAGAGTAGGCAGCCGCACCACCCAGCAGCTAATGGAGACCTACAGTAAATGGAGACTGGCAGCTCTCCACCAACCTTGCCTACCATGGCTAAAAATTCAGCCCCCTCTGCTTGACTTTTACCCCTCCATCCATGTATACATATGTATTGAAGCTGTGAGCCGTATGTTGTGAGTTGCGTGCTGTGGTGTGTGCAGAGAGAGGGAGTTGCAGAGTGCGGTGTGGTGGTGTGCAGAGTAGTGTGAGGCAAAGTGTGTGTAGTAGAGAGAGAGAGAGAGAGAGAGTCGAGTTGAGGGCAGTAGCCTTCTCCTCCCAGTAATTTTTACCAGTTATTAGTGAATTAGTGTGTGCTCCGTGGACGTAGGTAGATTCGGCCGAACCACGCAAATCCGGCGTTATATTGTAGTTGTTGATTTTGCTTGTGTGCGATTGTTGCTCGTAGATCCACCCCCAACATAAAACACCCAATAGAGTTCCAATAAAATCTACTCACCAACATTTGATTTGTGTACATATTCCAAAAACAGAATTTTAACTTTTAAAGCAGGATCAAAGTCTGAATATATACAAAACAATCAATCTCTTACAATCAAACAAAGAAAATGGCCAAGAATCTGAGAGGAGGCATTAAGGGGTCTGGAGAGATTACAATCAAACTAGGAAATTAAATGCTACCAGGACATTGCAAAAACATTTCTTGACTTGACTACATAGTGCTCTCCTCCGTCCAAAAGTATTAACTAGCTTGACATGTAAAAAGAGCTAAAAAAGAATATTGAAATGGTAACCACAACATAAAAATTGTTGCTTTTGTAAAGTAAATATTCATACAAATTGAACCTCTCCAGTAAAGTGGGTTCTTGTACAGTGATATGTAACAACCAAATCTAGCCTTAAACAAAATCTAGAACTAAAATCATAAAATACAAACAACGATGATGAGAAAAATACGAAGAACAAGATATTCTTCACCAGAAAAACATACAATAAAATATCCTAATGTCATCACAAACAGAGAAAACCCATCAAAAATCTCTCAATCAAATTAATTAAAACTTGAAAACTACCTGACAAAGCTTCCCTATATTATGACTCAAACCTCCACAGGAACAATGTATTCTAAAATTTTAGTCTACAAATCCACCAAACTGAAAAACAAGTGCCAAATATCAAAATTAGGAGTATGCTTAATCAAATGAAGTATTACAACAATAGCTATCAATAGACTTGAGAAATTGGAACCTAAACAAAGCTAAATTTTTACATCATTAATAAGCTAAATTGAAGTATTTAGCTTGTTATTTTGCAAGGCTTTTTATCAGTTTAAAAATTGAAAGGTTTGACTAATAACAACAAAACCTATTGCTTTAGGTACTCTTTAAAAAAAATTTTGCTACACAAACTTCATGAAGGAACTGCTTTTGAAGATGTTGGGAATTAAGAATAAATTCTCGAAACCTGTGAAAAACAAAATAGAGAAAAAATACATGCCAAAGAAAAATCAATCACACGCACAAGACAATATTTACGTGGTTCGACAATTTTGCCTACGTCCACGAAGTTGCAAGGATTTCAATATTATCAGGAAGAAAAAACACAGAGAGTGCGGCGATACAATGCTCTCCCTCTCGCTCTCTAGCAAGTACAACCACAAACCCTAATCACCCAAAAGCAATCCTTTTATATGTTGCACATAAGGTTCCGTTCCGAATGGGCCCAAAAACTAGCAACCGAACCTATACTTACTTTTGTTCAAACTACAAAAATATCAAACCTTGTGGGCTGGCCTTTTTGCATCTACAGCTAAAAATAAAACTAGGGTAGGGCTGGAGATGGGGTCCCCAATAATTGGCATAGGCATTGGATGCGTGACAAAAATCCTGGAGTAAAATATTGGGTACCAAGGGAAGGCAGAGTCGGTACCAACCGCGTCAACAGTTGACTTGCATCAGTGTGTCTCACTGGTCACTAGGTCCCGTAAATTAACCACCTCAAGGTTTCAATTCAAGCAGCGCGTTTTCCACCGCCCACCAAAAGGCTGGTGGGGTGCAACCTTCTAATTTCTCATGTGTCCAGAGCCAGAACCACTCCTCCACCTGATAATGGAAAGGTCATTACACACATGGGTCCCAACTCCAGCACCTAAGCTAGTCCATGAACTTTCAGAAACTAAGCGTTGAGTATTGCGTGCCAGATCTTGAAGTTGATACACCCTAGTTACAAAAATAATTCACTCCCACCTTAGCCATGTCCCCTCAAAATAAACCTCAATGCATATATCTCAATAATTACCGCAATGGTTTTGGTTCTGGTGAATAATTAACACATTTCAGCAGTACCCTTTTCTTCCCTTCTAACATCAAAGCAATCCAAACCCCAGCAAATAAATGAAATAAATAGAAGCCAAATTTAACACAATTAGGCTCCACAAAAGCCCAACAAAAGACCCTTTATATCAACTTAAATAAGAAATTAGAAACCTAAAAATTATACCAAACTGACACTGCAAAATTGGAAATTTTAATAAAGACAAAGGAAACATTACAAAAGCATCAATTCAGAACATAAAATAGCAAAATAATAATAATAATAATAATAATAATAATCTATAAATCTTTGCTAGGAATATGATACATTTCGCATAGAAAGATGTGAGATATTCTTTGTACAAATGATGTCTTTCAAAGCACGGAAAAAATTGTACAAGCCCATCTATAAATAGCCCTTTTTCTTGTAAAAAGGATAGATGTGACAAAATTCTAGAAATAATGAAATTGTGTTGTGAAAAATCTCATCCATATTAGGATAAATTTATTTAATGAATCTTAATACATATCAAACAATAAATTAGTAGGCCCTAAATGAACCAAAAAGCAACAAGGACGCACTGCACAACTAAGACAGAGAGAAGATTGTGGTAGTATGGTACTCAGAAAGCTTAGCCATTGTGGTGCTCTCTTCTCCAAGGAAGATTAGTTATAGTTCCAATTACTATAATTAAAAATATCCAAGTTCAATGTTTTACCCAAATGTTTCGTAAAAAATAAGAGTAAAATCAAAAAGTTATGAGACAAAGGCTTAAAATACTTCCAATAGTAGGCATAAACATAGAGGTTTCAAATAGAGATATTTTAACTGACGAACAAGCATCAAATATTTTCAAAATTACAAGCCCTTATTTGTGTCACTATTACGAAGTTTAAAATGGTAGAATATGATATTGACTGACATTCTAAATTTCCTAGAAGGCATCCTTAAAGCGCAGATATGAAAATTTTGTTGCTTTATAGAAGACAAATTAAACATGCACTGCCATTTATCCTAAATTTATTGATTTTTCAATCAAAACAAATATGTTCGTCTTTTTGTTTCCCCCTTGGCTGTCAATGTTTGGCATTTTATGACAATGAGTATTTTTTATTTTATTTTTTCACATCAATATGTTGGGCCTTCTCCCACTAATTCTTTATATTCTTAAACAACAAAGAAGCAACAAAAGAAATAACTGTCGAACTAATTATATGCACCACCCAAAGTACTCATCAGGGAATTTTAACAAACATCTTATGTGCATTGGACACACATTTAGTTAAAATAATACATACAAGGTATAACTGTAACACAATAGAGGCAAATTACGAGTCCCCAAAAATGAAAGAAGAGAAGCCACGCTTTGATGCACAAACGAAAAGCATATCCATCCTCTATAAATTAAATTAGCTCAAAACCATAACATTTTATACTTGGCCTGAAAAATATCTTTATTTTTTATAGACTAGAAAACAGTTGAAAACAACAATTTCTTAAAGAAAATCGTAGAAAAGCAAACCTTACGATTTCTAAGCATGTAAGTGGAGCTCTAAGGAAGAACCCACATGGCAATGGACCTCCTTGTCGTTGCTGCGGTGGTTGCGGTGGCTAACGAGCTCCTAAAAGCCCTTCTCGACACCAAAGACAGGGCTGTCAACTTCAAGTCATAATTTGAATGCCTCAAATCCACCCTCGAGTACGTAATCTCACTAATCCGCAAGATCAAGTGGCTCAAGGACAAACTGGGCTGCCCCAGATCGGAAACTCAAAAGTTGATTCTTAGATTGGACGAAGGGAAGGAAATCATGTGCATGTGCTTGAAAGTTCAGTTGTGGGAATATTGTAGGAAGTACCGAATAAGGGGAGGGCAGGTAGGAGGTGCTAGATGACAATAGGTGTGGCAAAACGGGCGGGCGGGCGGGCTGGGTCTGGGTGGATCGCCAATGGACCGAATCATAAACGGGCGGTCAAAAACAAGTCGATGTTAAACGGATCTTAACCATACAAACCCTAACCCGTCCGTTTAATAAACGGACGAATTACGAATTAGTTATTTTAAAATAATTATATATTTTAATTTTTTTAAAAAAAAAATTTTTTTTTTAAAAGTACTTATTTTATTTATTAAATCTTAAAAAAAGGTCAAATATAATAATAATAATAATAAAATAATGCAGAAGCAAGCATCCATTTGTTCAAAGCTGCCCTTTGCATTTGGATTTGGTTCACAATTTTTGTTTTCTAGAGAGCCGAGAGAGGGAGATTGACACCGGAGTTTGAGAGAGCCGAGAGGGACCTAGGGAAATTGAGAGTGAGAGGGAGGGGAACGGGCCGGACGGCGTGCGGCGACGGGAGTGAGAGGGAGAGTCAAGATCGTGAGCTAAGAGGGACTTAGGGAGACTGAGAGGGAGAGGGAGGGGGACGGGCCAGATAGCGTGCAACGACGGCTACGGCGTGTGGCGACGGCAATGGCGTGCTGGGCTGCCTAGGGTGTGGGTCGTTTGGTGTGCGGGCGGCGTGGAGTGCTACTGTGCTAGGCATAGGGCAGAGGGCAAAGGGCAGTGACAGTGGGTAAGAGTGTTAGTCCATGAGGAAGCTTGATCTTTTCGTGGAGGCATGGAGCAGCTAGAGGTTGGAGGTGTGGAGTTGACTGGTCTGTGGAACTTGGGGGGGGGGGGGGGGCGGGCGGGCGGGGCGGCGGCGGCTGATGCCAGCTCGAGGAGTGGATCGTTCATAGCAGCCAACCAGAGGAGAGGATTGAGAGAGTGCGAGCTGTGACTGAGAGTCGAGAGGAGAGCCAAGGATTAGGTTTTATTTTTTTGTGGGTGACACGGTTTATATAAACGGCTCACCTTGCGGGTGACCCGACTCGAACCCATTGAACATGTTTATAAACAGATCAACCTGTGACCCGACTTGCCATAACCTGTTTTGCGACCCTAGATGATAATGAGGGAGAAGGAGGAAAGGGGTCTTTCTTCTAGGGCTTTAGGAAACAACAAAGGGTAAACGGTCAAGTGTAGAAAAATTATCGAAAAACCAAAAATGGACTGAAATCAGACCGAAATCACAAGCAGTTTAGTTTTCGATATTTGGTTTTAGTCTCAGAAAATGTAAATTTTTTGTTTCAATTTCGGTTTTGATTTCATAAATATATCAAACAAATATCGTCTTTATCGGTAACGGAACAAATACAACATAAAAAGCAATCCTATGTGTCGAAGCTTTCCTCTTGAAAAATGGTGAATACGAGAAATATTTGTTTATTTTTATCTGGAGACAAAACAATAAGAAGTTTACCTTTATACTTTTCATACAAGTGTGTCCCGTTTATACATATAACGGGTGGGCAATGACAAAAACCCTTAATGGACGCTGCAAATGACCAAAATATAGATGCTAGCATTGCATAATTTTCATACCCTCGAATAGTAGTCCACCTCCACTTGACAATAGTACCAAGATTGTACGTGCACATTGCTTCCATCCACTTCGGTAAGGTTTGATTCGAGATCTCCCAATTGTTAGAGATGGAGCCAAGAGACACAGCTGGAGACGCGTTGCGAGCTAGGAGCTGAGTTAGAAACGTGTTGCATTAATCCACCATTAAACTCTCCGTTGTAACTTCCCTTCATGATTGATTTTATCTTAATTGTAATTTAAATTCCAAGCCCTATAAATAGAGGGCTGTGGAAGATGTAAAATATAGTGCAGAGAGAGCATAGAGTGTGTGCAGATAGAGTGAGAAGCTTAGAGAGAGCAGAGAGGAAGAAGGGAGGAAGAGAGAGAGAGTGTAGTAACCGGGAAAAATAAAATTTAAAAAAAATAATAGTAATAATAAAATAATAAAATAAAATAAATTAATTAAATTAACAAGTAAAATGAATAGTATGATAAGGAAAAAATATATATATATATATATATATATATATATATATATATATAAAGTTGCATAAGCTTCTCCAGGAAGTTTTGCTTCAACTATTAAGTAATTATGATATTAATATATATATATATATATATATATATATATATATATATATATATATATAATACTACAAGCTTCTCCAGGAAGCTTTGAAAGCCAAAATCTAATTTGAATTGGATTCTTGTGTCTGCGCCAGTGCTCTCTCTCTCTCTCTCTCTCTCTCTCTCTCTCTCTCTCTCTCTCTCTCTCTCTCTCTCTCTGATTCCGGGCCAGTTTTACGCCGGATCGACAAACCGAAGCCACCACGACGCTCCTGGTGAAGTTCTCTGCAAATCTGCCGGAGTGGATCATTGGAGAAAGCAATTTGGAAATCATCCCTAAGTTGAGGTAAGGCTTTTTAAGCCAAATTTGAAGTTGTGACAGTTGAGAAAAGTGTTATACGCGTTGAAATATTAAAGTTTAATACTGAGAGTTTTCGTTTCCAGAGGTGTTGATTGGGAACATTGAGAATCATCCCTAAGTTGAGGTGAGGCTTTTTAAGCCAAATTTGACTTTGTGGTTGTTATAGAAAATGTTGTACGTATGAAAATACTGAAGTTTAATACAGGGAATTTTCAGTTTTAGGGTATTGGTCAGGAAATCTTACGGGGGTTAGACTAGATTGTTTTGGGGGTTTTTTCAGGAATCGGGTAAGGGGATAAACTAAGCTAGTTTTGTTTTAAAAAAATGCATGTATATATATATATAACATCTGGTTTCAGGAAAAATAAATATATTTATATATATGATTTATATTTGGAAAATACTATGTTAATGATGATATGTTGAATATGTGGAAAATTTGTTTAGTGTGGCATGAGTATAAAAATGTTGTAAACTACTGTTTTCTGGGAATGGGGATGATATGGATTTCTATAATGGAAAATCGGCGTACGAGCCGAGATATTTATATATATATATATATATATATGTGTGTGTGTGTGTGATTTGCCGGTGTACGGGCCGTGTTATGTGGATGAGATTTGTCAGTGTACGGGTTGTGCTATGTGATTTGCCGACGTACGAGCCGAGCTATGTGATTTGCCAGCGTACGGGCTATGCTATGATAAAATGTGTAATACCGGCGTACGGGCCGATGATTTTCATGATATACATATATGTACAAATTGATATGATTGGTTGATAATTAATGATATGAGATTTTTATGTATCATGGTTTCAGTATATATTATATGATATCAGAACCTGGTTGGCTTGGTCTAGGCTAACACTTGCACGGTACCGTTGCTATGTGTCCATGGTCCTCGTGATCATGATATCTGTGTTAACGCTACTCTACGGAGTGGTGTGAGATTGGATGGTTGATGTGGTTATTTTTAAGAAGTGTGCTGTTATCGCCCCTGGTGTACGGATCAGTCTGGGTAAACCCATCGGACCTACAGACTACTATTTGACTTAGCAGTGGTCGGCCAACCATTATCAGGTCCCGCCTTCGGGTCACATAACCCAGTCATGTGGAGGTAATACATGACAACAGCCAGCTAACCTATCAGGATTGTTTTATATTATTATTATTATGAGATGAGATATGTTATGAAAATGCAGTATGTTCTGCCATGTTTTGATTTATATATAAGTTTTCCCATATTTGATAAACAGTACTGAATATGTTATGTATGGTATATGTAGAACACATATTACTCATGTTGCCACATACTGGTATTAGTTTATTTCCCTTATTGGGAGGTGTCTCACCCCTAAATCTTATTAATTTTTTAGGAACTCCAGATAAAAGAGTGGGAAAAGTCCCGCTGAACTAGTGTTATGTATCTGCCCTTTTGAAGGGTAAGTTTTGTAGGGACGGTTAGATTTTTGGGGAAATGTCCCCAGGTCTTATTTTTTAGATGTATATATGGAAATACGATGGTTGTAGTGGCTCTGGTATTTGTCGTAAAATGATGGATGTTTTGTATTTACAATATTGTGAATATATATATTTCCTGCTGCTTAGGTTTCCAATTGTGCTCTGTTATATCCCTGGTACCCACGGGTCCAGGTGGATTGTGACCTGCTGAGTTGTGACGTATGATGTTGATATTATTATATATATATATATATAAAAATAATGAGAAAAATAAGCAGGTCATGACAGCTTGGTATCAGAGCCTAGGTTGTTAGATTCTATAGACTTTAGAGTACAGCAGAAACAATACCAGAGTTTAGGAAATGATTTGAGGTTTTGTTCTACAGTCTGGAAGCAGGACTTCTGTGGTAGTTTCTGTGTTTTTCCTAGGGTTACGATTTTAGGAAAACCATAGTAAGCTATTGTCGAGTTGTATTCCTAGAATGTAGGACTGGGGATTAGAAATGAGTTAGAAATGTTGAGATAAGTGGCGAGGATAGGTGGATAAATTATGAGGATAGGTTTACTAAATTGCAACTGCTATTTTCCGGGATGGATCTAGAAGGAAATAGTGCCCATGCGAGTGGCAGTGATGGAGCAGGACCATCAGGTGCAGCTGGGACCGACTCTGATGCGGTATTACGTAGCGTGGCTCAGCAGGTTATGGCTGAGATTGCTAGGAGTTCAAGGGAGCAGAGTGGTCCATCTGTAGGCCAGGGGTGCACCATAGAGAAGTTCACGAAGATGAATCCTCCAGCGTTCTTAGGCGGAGTTGATTCTGTAGCTGCTAAGAACTGGATGCAGGAGACCGAGAAAATCTTGATTGTACTGCAATATACTGAAGAGCAGAGGGTCCTCTTTGCCACCTATAGACTGACAGGAGAGGCCGAGAGGTGGTGGACTATAGTGAGACTATTGGAGTAGCAGAGGGTGACTCCAATAGCCATGACATGGGACCGGTTTAAAGAGTTGTTCTTCGATAGATATTTTCCAGCTACTGTCAGGAAGGTTAAGGTAGAGGAGTTCCTGAGTCTGAAGCAGGGCCAGCTATCCGTCCAGCAGTACGCAGCACATTTCATCGAGCTCTCTCGCTTTGCTCCATACATTGTTCCTGATGAAGTGAAGAAGGCGAGGCAGTTTGAGAGAGGCTTGAGACGGAGCATGTTCAAGCAGGTGGTGGTGCTGCGGATGTAGGACTTTGCTGAGTTAGTCGACAAGGCGGCCTTGGCAGAGATTGGTGAGCGTCTTGATGCAGAGGAGCAGGGACAGAAGAAGAGATCTGCATCTACCGGCTACCAGCAGGGTCATAGACCGGGCCAGTGGAGGAGAGGTAATCATGGCAGAGGGCGGAGACAAGAGACAGGAGGACGTGAGGGGCAGATAGGGCAAGGTCCTCCTGTTTGTCATACTTGTGGTAGGAGACACTAGGGAGAGTGTCGAGCTAGTGCTGTAGTATGCTATCGCTGCGGTAGATCGGGGCATATAGTGCGAGATTGTGCTACCCCACAAGATACAGCTCCGGTGTGCTATCGCTGCGGTAGATCGGGGTATATGGTACGAGACTGCCCTACCCCACCAGATGCAGTTCCAACTCCTAAACCATATCGGAGAGATTATCAAGCACCACGTGGTGGCCAGCAGAGAAATACAGCTCCAGCCAGGGTGTTTACTCTGACGCCGGGTGAGGCTGAGACGTTAGGTGACGTGGTGACAGGTATGGTCATTATGTTTTCTTTTAAAGTTATTGCTTTGTTTGATTCTAGAGCTACACACTCGTTCGTGTCTTTAGGGTGTGTTAAATTATGTGGGGCTGAAACACAGTCATTAGATATTGAATTGTTGGTATCTACATCAACTGGGTCGGTAATGAGGTATAGTAGAGTGCTTCGAGGTTGCCTAGTTGATATTCAAGGAAAGACTTTGTCTGCTGATCTGATAGTGTTAGACATACACGGGTTTGATGTTATATTTGGCATGGATTGACTAGCAGCCAATTTTGCCAGTATAGATTGCCGAGCACGAGAGGTGATATTTAGATCTCCGAGGGAAGCAAAATTCAAGTTTGTAGGGTCGCAAGTGCAATCCCCGCCTCAGCTAGTTTCAGCTATTCAGGCCAGAAGACTGCCACTGAATGGGTGTCAGGGGTTTGTGGCTGTGGTGAAAGAGATGTCAGAAAATGAATTGAAACTTGCTAGCACGCCTATAGTAAAGGAGTTTACAGATGTTTTCCCAAATGAGTTACTAGGCTTGCCACCCGATCGAGAGGTAGATTTTTCCATAGATCTACTTCCAAGTACATCGCCTATTTCCAAAGTACCTTATCGAATGGCGCCAGTAGAGTTGGCAGAATTAAAAAATTAGTTGCAAGATCTGCTTGATAAGGGCTTCATATGACCCAGTGTATCTTCGTGGGGAGCTTCGGTGTTATTTTTGAAAAAGAAAGACGGGACTATGAGGATGTGTATAGACTACAGGAAAATTAATAAAGTAACGATCAAGAACAAGTATCCTCTACCCCGTATTGACGATTTGTTTGACTAGCTCCAGGGTACAAGGGTGTATTCGAAGATTGACCTCAGATCCGGTTACCATCAGGTAAAAGTGAAAGCAGAAGACATCTCGAAATGGCCTTCAGGACCCGGTACAGGCATTACGAGTTTCTCGTTATGCCTTTTGGATTGACGAATGCTCTTGCGGTATTTATGGACTTGATGAACAGAGTCTTCCACCAATACCTAGACCAGTTTGTTGTTATTTTTATTGATGATGTACTGGTCTATTCTAGGAACTATGAGGAGTATGAGACGCACTTGAGGCAGGTTTTGCAGACACTTCAGGAAAAGAAGTTGTACGCCAAGTTCAGTAAATGTGAATTTTGGCTTGAGAAGGTCGTGTTCTTGGTCAATGTTATATCTGGAGACGGTATTTCTGTGGATCCTAGCAAGATTGAGGCAGTAGTGAATTGGGCTAGACTGAGAAATGTTCAAGAGATCAAGAGTTTCTTGGGGCTAACTGGATATTACCGTCATTTCGTTGAGGGATTCTCAGCTTTGTCAGGACCCTTGACACGAATGACGAGGAAGAATGTCAGATTTGAGTGGGACGACTGCTGTGAGCAGGCTGTGAGCAGAGTTTTCAAGAGTTGAAGAAGAGGTTAGTCACAGCACCAGTTTGGCTATCCCATCTGGAGGTGAGGAGTATGTCATTTATAGTGATGCGTCCTTGAAAGGACTTGACTGTGTATTGATGCAGCATGGCAAGGTAGTTGTGTATGCGTCTAGGCAGTTGAAAGAATATGAGAAGAACTACCCTACACATGATCTTGAATTGGCTGCAGTAGTACACGCGTTGAAAATTTGGAAGCATTACCTGTATGGCGAGCAGTGTGATATTTTCTCCAACCACAAAAGTTTAAAGTATTTTTTCACGTAAAAGGAACTGAATATGAGGCACAGAAGGTGGTTGGAGTTTATTAAGGATTTTAAATTGTACCATCAGTTATCACCCGGGGAAAGCGAACGTGGTAGCTGATGCGTTGAGCAGGAAATCCAAGGATCCAGTGTTGGCGGCTATGGGGATCCAGCATCCGATCATGATGGATCTGAAGAGACTCAGCATAAAGTTAGTAGAGAGTGATCTCCCAGTATGTATTGTCAGCCTAGTGGTACAACCTACTCTGCAAGAAAGAATTAAAGCCGCTCAAAAGGAAGATCCAGTATTAGCAGAGGTGATATGTAGAGTGCAGATGGGTCAGGGGGAGGATTTCAGTATTGTAGATGATGGAGCTTTGCGGTTCCGTTCCAGATTATGTGTTCCTGCCGATACTGAGATCAAGAAGACTATTTTAGAAGAAGCTCACAGATCTTTGTATACCGTTCATCCTGGTAGTACGAAGATGTATAGAGACTTGCGTGAAACATTCTGGTGGAGTGGCATGAAGAGAGAAATCGCCGAGTATATAGCCCACTGTTTGACGTGCCAGCAGGTAAAGGCTGAGCACCAGAGGCTGGCAGGGCAGTTGCAGCCGTTATTCATCCCAGAGTGGAAGTGAAATCATATATCGATGGACTTTGTGTCAGGACTGCCGACGGAATTACATGGCCAGAATGCCATCTAGTTGATAGTTGACCGTTTGACTAAGACCGCCCACTTTATACCTATCAAGATCATCTACTCCCTCAGCCGTTTAGCGAAGATTTACATTCAAGAGATAGTATGTTCTCATAGGGTGCTAGTATCGATTGTATCGGATAGAGACCCGCGATTTACATCACGATTTTAGAGGAGTTTGTAGGAAGCTCTGGGGTCTTAGTTATCGTTTACTATGGCATTCCATCCTCAGTCAGACAGGCAGACTGAGAGGATGATACAGATATTAGAGGATATGCTCAGAGCGTGTGTACTAGACTTTAGGGGTAGTTGGACTCAGTTCATGCCGCTGGTAGAGTTCGCGTATAATAACAGTTATCAGTCTAGTATTGGCATGGCACCATTTGAGGCTCTATACGGTAAGAGATGTCATTCTCCTCTGTTTTGGGATGAAGCGGGTGAGCGGCGAGTAGTGGGGCTAGAACTTGTGCAACAATCGCGTGATAAGGTTCGACTTATCAAAGATAGGATTAGTGTAGCTCAGAGCCGACAAAAAAGTTGCACTGACCATCGCCGCAGGAATTTAGAGTTTGATGTGGGTGATCACGTATTTTTGAAGATAGCTCCAATGAAAGGGGTTATGCACTTTGGGAAGAAGAGTAAACTTTGGGAAGAAGAGTAAACTTAGTCCTAAGTTTATCGGTCCATTTGAGATTCTAGATAAAGTGGGACCGGTAGCTTATAGGCTAGCTTTACCTCCGGTGTTGTCCAGGATCCACGACGTATTCCATGTGGCTATGTTGAGGAAAATACGATCCAGATCCTTCTTATATCATCAGTTATGATGAGTTGGAGCTTAGTGATTCATTGGGATATGAGGAGGTACTAGTACAGATTTTGAATAGGAAAGTACAAGAGCTACGTAATAAGAAAATTCCTCAGGTAAAGGTTTTTTGGAGGAATCATGCGGTAGAAGAGGTTTCTTGGGAATCCAAGGAGCAGTTGAGACAAAGATATCCACATCTATTCCAAGAAAGTTGATGGGATAAAATGCAAGTAGTTAGGTATTTTCTTTTGCAGATACATGTAATGGTTTAATTAGTGTAGTATTTTAGTTTTGGGAGAATGGTTTTCTTTTATATATGTAATCTTCCAAGACTCGAAATGTAACCACAGTATTCATCCGTCATAAGTGAGGGTAGGTAATAAAATGAGTAGACCCTTTTTCCTAATTAAAGGATGGTGAGTTGCGGGAACAGTAAATTTCGAGAACGAAATTCTTTTAAGGGGGGAGGAATGTACTAACCGGGAAAAATAAAATTTTTTTTTTAAAAAAATAATAATAATAATAAAATAATAAAATAATAAAATAAAATAAATTAATTAAATTAACAAGTAAAATGAATAGTATGATAAGGAAATATATATATATATATATATATACATATATATATATATATATATGTGTGTGTGTGTGTGTATATATATATATAAGTAAGTTATTATGATATATATTTAATATATATAAGTTAAAGGTATATATATATATATAAAGTTGCATAAGCTTCTCCAGGAAGCTTTGCTTCAACTAGTAAGTAATTATGATATTAATATATATATATATATATATATATATATATATATATATATAATACTACAAGCTTCTCGAGGAAGCTTTGAAAGCCAAAATCCAATTTGAATTGGATTCTTGCATCTGCGCCAGTGCTCTCTCTCTCTCTCTCTCTCTCTCTCTCTCTCTCTCTCTCTCTCTCTCTCTCTCTCTTCGATTCCAGGCCAATTTTACGCCGGATCGACAAATCGAAGCCACCACGACGCTCCTGACGAAGTTTTCTACAAATCTACCGGAGCGGATCATTGGAGAAAGTAATTTGGAAATCATCCCTAAGTTGAGGTAAGGCTTTTTAAGTCAAATTTGAAGTTTTGACAGTTGAGAAAAGTGTTATACGTGTTGAAATATTAAAGTTTAATACTGAGAGTTTTCGTTTCCAGAGGTGTTGATTGGGAACGTTGGGAATCATCCATAAGTTGAGGTAAGGCTTTTTAAGCCAAATTTGACTTTGTGGTTGTTATAGAAACTGTTGTACGTACGAAAATACTGAAGTTTAATACAGGGAATTTTTGGTTTTAGGGTATTGGTCAGGAAATCTTACGGGGGTTAGACTAGATTGTTTTGGGGGTTTTTTCAAGAATCAGGTAAGGGGATAAACTAAGCTAATTTTGTTTTAAAAAAATGCATGTATATATATATATATAGCATTTGCTTTCAGGAAAAATAAATATATCTATATATATGATTTATATTTGGAAAATATTGTGTAAATGATGATATGTTGAATACGTAGAAAATTTGTTCAGTGTGGCATGAGTATAAAAATGTTGTGAACTACTGTTTTTTGGGAATGGGGATAATATGGATTTCTATGATGGAAAACCGGCGTACGGGCCAAGATATTTATATATATATATGTGTGTGTGTGTGTGTGTGTGTGTGTGATTTGTCGGCGTACGAGTCGTGCTATGTGGATATGTCTGCCAACGTACGTGCCGTGCTATGTGGATATGTCTGCCGGCGTACGGGCCGTGCTATGTGGATGAGATTTTCCAGCGTACAGGCTATGCTATGTGATTTTCTAGTGTACGGGCTGTGCTATGATAAAATGTGTAATATCGGCGTACGAGCCGATAATTTTCATGATATACGTATATGTGAAAATTGATATGATTGGTTGATAATTAATGATATGAGATTTTTATGTATCATGGTTTCAGTATACATTATATGATATCAGAACCTGGTTGGCTTGGTCTAGGCTAACACTTGCACGATACCGTTGCTATGTGTCCATGATTCTCGTGATCATGATATCTGTGTTAATGCCGCTGTACGAAGTGGTGTGAGATTGGATGGTCGATGTGGTTATTTTCAAGAAGTGTGCTGTTATCGCCCCTGGTGTATGGACCAGCCTGGGTAGACCCATCGGACCTACAGACTACTGTTTGACTTGGCAGTGGTCGGCCAACCATTGTCAGGTCCCGCTTTCGGGCCACACAACCCAGTCATGTGGAGGTAATACATGACAACAGCCAGCTAACCTACCAGGATTGTTTTATGTTATTATTATTGTGAGATGAGATATGTTATGAAAATGCAGTATGTTCTGCTATGTTTTGATTTATATATAAGTTTTCCCATATTTGATAAACAGTACTGAATATGTTATGTATGGTATATGTAGAACACAGATTACTCATGTTACCACACACTGGTATTAGTTTATTTCCCCTACTAAGAGGTGTCTCACCCCTAAATCTTATTAACTTTTTAGGAACCCCAGATAAAAGAGTGGGAAAAGCCCCGCTGAACTAGTGTTGTGTATCTGCCCTTTTGAAGGGTAAGTTTTGTAGGGACTATTAGATTTTTGGGGAAATATCTCTAGGTCTTATTTTTGAGATGTATATATGGAAATACGGTGGTTGTAGTGGCTTTGGTATTTGTCGTAAAATGATGGATGTTTTGTATTTACAATATTGTGAATATATATATATTTCCTGCTGCTTAGGCTTCCAATTATGCTTTGTTATATCCTTG
This sequence comes from Malania oleifera, assembly GCF_029873635.1. NCBI lineage: Eukaryota > Viridiplantae > Streptophyta > Magnoliopsida > Santalales > Ximeniaceae > Malania > Malania oleifera. The sequence goes on along the minus strand of NC_080423.1, from coordinate 82,165,892 downwards.
GTACCCATGGGTCCAGGTGGATTGTGACCTACTGAGTTGTGATGTAGGATGTTGATATTATTATATATAAAAAATGAGAAAAATAAGCAGGTCATGATAGAGAGAGAGTGTGTGAGAGTTGTAATTTTTTTAGCAATAGTGAATATTTGGTGTGTGCTTCGTGGATGTAGGTCGTTATTAACTAAATCAGGTTAAAATTTTGGTGTCACTTTGATCTGGATGTTCATAGGTTTCTAAAATGTGGTATCAAAGCCTGGTTGGAGTAGAAGAGCCAAATCGGAAGTGATCCCGAAATCAGAGCTTTGTCTAGTTGATCAAAACTGCGTTTTGAGACCATCATCGCATTCAACTCGCCAAGATGAAGAGAAGGGTGCTAGTCGGAGCTCCAACAGAGTTCATACGAAAGCTCACGCACCATCACGCGCCCCACCGGAGCAGGACGCTTAGCCACGCACCGGTCACGCACCGGTGACAAGTCCCTCACTCACTGCACGCGTTGCACGCGTCTTTCTCGCCCGATTCGCCTCGACCCAACCCGGAATCTGACTCATATCGAATCAACCCAAGATCCAGTTCCTAACTCGGGTCTAACCCTCCGCCTCAGCGCCACGTCAGCTTGCCACGTCAATAAGGGCCACGTCAACGAGTGAGTGCCACGTCAACTGGAGGTGCCACATAAGTAGAGGCACCACGTCAGCAAGTGGACCCCACTGCCAAGGCGGCAGGTGAGCCCTACCTTGCCACGTCAGCTACCACATCATCAAGTGGTCCCCACCCTACCACGTCAGCTGCCACGTTATTAATGGGCCACGTCAGCCTGCCGTGTTAGCAAGTTTGACTAGGTTTGACCAAACTTTGACTGAGCTTTTTCGGAGTCGTTTTGGGTCCGTGTTTTGAGTGACTTGAACTATTTCTAGGGTTTTCGATCGTTCCAAATCCAACCGTGCTATCCATTTAAGCTAATTCCATCTTTAGATTAGCGAATTGAGATGTCGAATGAAAAAGCTCAAAAATCAAAATGTTCATTGGAAACAATTTCGAATTTTGGAAGATGCAGATTGAAGATTATTCGTTTGGGAAGGAATTGCACTTACCGTTGAAGGGTAAGCCAACATCCATGAATGAGAACGAGTGGGAGTTGCTTGATCAAAAAGCCCTCGGAGCCATCAGAATGACGTTGTCGAAATCTGTGGCGTTCAATATCAAGCATATAATATCCACCAAGTCTCTGATGGATGCGCTCTCTAATATGTATGAGCAACCTTTAGCCGTAAACAAGATACATCTCATGAAAAGACTATTTACGATCAACATGTCTGTAGGTGAAAGTTTCAGCAGGCATTTGAATAACTTCAATGAGTTGTCTGATTAACTTGCCTAAGTTAGAATAACATTTGATAATGAGATTCGGGCCCTACTGATTCTCAATCAATTGCCTGAAAGTTGGAATGGTGTCGTTACTGCCATTAGTAGCTCCGCAGGAAAATCGAAGCTTGTATACGATGAAGTCGTCAGCATGATTTTGACGGAGGAAATAAGAATGCAGTCGAACCAAGGCTTCACTTCTAGTTCAGCCTTGAACATGGAGAGTCGATGTAACGTCCCTCAATTTCTTAACATAAAATGTCACATAATAGATCAAATGGACAACCCGAACCCGTGGGTAGCGGGGACACCTGTCAAACACAGCGAAAAACCTAGCAGCAATAAACATAAAATCTCAAACATCCAATCATAAAACATAATACCAGAGCTTTCTATAACATTATAAAATTGTGCTTCTATACATCCTCATTATACATCAAAATATCTCTAGGTCAAACACAAAATAACTCTGACCCTATTAAAAAAATCTTACCCTTCTCACAGGGTAATCTCACTAACTCAACGGCGGCCCTGACCCGCCGGTCTCTCAGGGGCTCCTAAAAAATTAATTAAGTTTAGGGGTGAGACACTTCTCAGTAAGGGAAAATAAACTAAATACAGTTGTGTGGCAACATGAATATTTAATGCAATTATACGTATACAGTACATTTCATATTTCATAAACGTCCATCATATCATACTGAATAATCAAATGCTTTCATATTTTCTAATAAGTCATATCATACATAAAACATATGTTATACCGGTAATACTGAAAACAAACCTAGGATGAATAGCTAGCTGGTGTCATGTATTACCCCCCATGACGGGTTGTGCAGCCTAAAGGCGGGACCCAACAATGGCTGGCCGACCACTGCCGAGTCAAATATGTCTGTAAGTACGATGGGCCCGCCACACCCTGGTCCGGACTGCCAGGTGGACGTCCACACTCTACTGAAAGCCACATCGACTATCCATCTCCCATCCCCTCATGGAATGGTTAGCACTAATCTGAGCGTAGATATCTGATCTACATATAGCTACGGTACCGAGCCCCTCAACTGAACTAAACTAACATCCTGGTTGTGATAACATATAATACATGATCATATATATAACATCATTACGGCCTCATGCCAAAAATATAGTAATTGCGGCCTCGTGCCGAAATCATGCATAAATACGGCCTCGCGCCGATATCATAAATACGGCCTCGTGCCGATAACATAAATACGGCCTCGTGCCGATAACATAAATACGGCCTCGTGCCGATAACATAAATACGGCCTCATGCCGATAACATAGATACAGATTCGTGCTAATAACATAAATACATGGCCTCGCGCCAAAATCGTTTCAGGTATATATATATATATATTGAAAATAAATCATTTATGATATATTCGTCAAGTTCATCACAACATAACTCATCTTTTCATAATACCTAAAATCATGCTTTGTTCGTAAAATATTTCACATCATAATACATTTCACATAAACTAATATTCATGCCACACATATGCTGTTAAAAGTCATATTTTAGCATTTCTAAATTAATGCTAATTAATTAAAAATAAGCCCCTTAATAACACTTGCACCCCAAATTTGGGGTTTTGGCCCGACACCCCCATGAGAATTCCGTCCCACTAGACTTGTAGAGAATCATCCCTAGATTCTCGTGGTAGTGTCCGTTCATCAATTGAGCTTATATTTTGTAGGAAATTAAAGAAAAAGAGAAAAATGGCTTACCCCAGGGAATACGCTTACGCCGCTCCTATCACCGATCCGCTCCGGTAGAAATGACGGCAGCGGCGAATGGAGTCGAGTGGTATCTTCGGATTTTCGATCGGGCGAAAATCCGTCAAGAAATCGAGGAGAGAGGGAGAGAGAACGCGAGGAGATAGAGAGAGAGTTTAGAGAGTTGCAGAGAAAAGAAAAGAAAAGAAGAAGAAGAATAATAATAATAATAAATATAAGTTTGAATCTCCTGAAGCTTCAACAAGCTTTAGGAGGAGGATAATAATAATAATAATAATAATAATAATAATAATAATAATAATAATAATAATAATAATAATAATAATAATAATAATAATAATAATAATAATAATAATAATATTTAATTAATATTAATAATAATATTTTTTTTAATAAAATAAAAATTAATTTTAATTAATTTTTTTTCTTCTTTTTTTTTAAATTCGTTTAATTAATTAATTAATGAGTTAATTAATAATTATTTTTTTTATTTTTTATTTTTAAAATCATTCTACTAATCTTTTATATCTCTTTTTGGGGTTTTTACATTCTCCCCTCCTTATAAAAATTTCGTCCTCGAAATTTGTCATTCCCCTGTTTCCCTTCCTTAGTGAAACACTTTTAATTTTTATTAATTACCCTCACTTATGACTAAGGAATACTGTGGTTACAACGAGGGCTCTGGAAGATTACAACTATTCAAAATTCTCTCAAAACAATTCACGTTTCAAAACTAAAAACTCTATCTATCTTACGTTACACTATACAAATAAAAACTATAACAATATTCAATTCACTTGACTGGCTAAACTCCACTGAATAAGTGCGGATATCTCTGATCCTCTAGATCCCAAGAAGCCTCCTCAATGGCATGGTTGCGCCACAGAACTTTTACCAGTGGAATCTTCTTCGTGCGTAGCTCCTGTTTCTTCCAGTCAAGAATCTGCACTGGCACTTTCTCATAAACTAAAGTATCACCCAACTCCAGTGCCTCATATCTGATCACATGGGAGGGGTCTAGGACGTATTTCCTCAGCATAGAAATGTGGAATACGTCATGGATCCTAGATAGGACTGGTGGTAATGCCAAATGATAGGCAACTGGAACCACTCTCTCAAGAATCTCGAATGGTCCAATATACCTAGGGCTCAGCTTACCTTTCCTCCCAAACCTCATAACACCCTTCAACGGTGCCACCTTCAGGAATACGTGATTTCCTGTGTCAAACTCCAATTCTCACCAACGAGTATCAGCATAACTCTTCTGCCGGCTCTGCGCTATCCTGATCCTGTCTCTGATGAGTCTGACTTTATCCTGAGTCTGCTGTATCAGTTCTGACCCTAATACCTATCTCTCTCCAATCTCATCCCAGTACAACGGGGATCGGCACCTCCTGCCATACAATGCCTCATACGATGCCATCCCAATGCTAGCCTGGTAGCTGTTGTTATACGCAAACTCAACTAGTGGCAAATACTGCATCCAACGACCTCCAAATTCCAGCACACATACTCGCAGCATATCCTCTAGAATCTGTATTGTCCTCTCTGTCTGTCCATCTGTCTGAGGATGAAAAGCTGTGCTGAACGACAACTGAGAACCCATGGCCCCTTGCAGACTCTTCCAAAAACGAGATGTGAACCGTGGGTCTCTATCTGAAACTATGGACACTAGGATGCCATGGAGTCTAACTATCTCCTGGATGTATAACTCAGCCAATCTGTCCATGGACTAGCTAACTCTGATCGGCAAAAAGTGGGCAGTCTTCGTCAATCAATCCACCACTACCCAAATAGCGTCTTGTCCATGCAATGCTGGCGGTAATCCTGATACGAAATCCATCGCTATATGCTCCCACTTCCACTCAGGAATGTGGAGTGGCTGCAATGATCCCGCCAGTCTTTGATGCTCAGCCTTCACTTGTTGACACGTCAAACACTGATCCACAAACTGAGCTATCTCCCTCTTCATGTTGCTCCACCAGAAGGACTCTCGGAGATCCCTGTACATTTTAGTGCTACCCGGATGTACAGTATATAGGGACCGATGTGCTTCCTCCAGAATGACTTTCTTGATTTTAGGATCGGTAGGAACACATAACCTGGTATGGAACCTCAGGGTTCCATCATCTGAAATGCTGAACTCTGGTTCCTGACCATCCTGTACCTTTTCCATAAGCTCTACTAGTTCTACATCATTCCTCTAAGCTGCTTTAATCCTCTCCTGTAAAGTCGGCTACAAAACCAAGTCAGCAATGAACGCCTGGTGATCGCCCTCTACTAGCTCCACAGCGAGCCTCTCCAGATCCATATGAATCGGATGCTGAATCTCCATTATAGATACAAATGATTCCACTGATTTCCAACTCAAAGCATCAGCAACCATATTAGCCTTTCCCGGGTGGTAGCTGATAGTGCAATCGTAATCCTTTATTAGCTCCAGCCATCTCCTCTGCCTCATATTCAATTCTTTCTACGTGAAGAAATACTTTAAACTCTTATGGTCAGTAAATATCTCACACCTACCCCCATATAGATAGTGCCTCCAAATCTTCAGCACGTAAAAAACCACCGCCAACTCTAGATCGTGGGTAGGGTAGTTCTTCTCATATTCTTTCAATTGTCGTGAGGCATAGGCTATTACTCTCCCCCGCTGCATCAATACACATCCGAGCCCTTTATAGGACGCATCACTATAAATTACGAACCCCTCTTCTCCTGAAGGTATCGTCAACACAGGCACAGTGATGAGTTGCTGCTTCAATTCTTGGAAGCTCTATTCACATTCATCAGACCACTCAACCTTTACTCCTTTCTTGGTCAATCTGGTCAATGGACTTGACAATCTAAAGAAGCCTTCAACAAACCTGCGGTAGTACCCAGCCAATCCCAGGAAACTCTTGATCTCGTGCACGTTCTTTGGTCGTACCCAGTCTACTATCGCCTCAATCTTACTCGGATCAACAGAAATACCACCCTTGGATATAACGTGTCCAAGGAAGGTAACCTATTCCAGCCAGAACTCACACTTCTTGAGCTTCACATATAGCTTCTTCTCTCGCAGCACCTGCAACACTATACTCAGATGCTCCTCATGCTCCTCTGGACTCTTCGAATACACCAGTATATCATCAATAAATACTACCACAAACTGATCCAAGTACTGGTGAAAAACCCTGTTCATAAGATCCAAAAACACTGTAGGAGAATTCGTTAATCCAAATGGCATAACTAGAAATTCATAGTGACCATACCGTGTTCTGAATGCCGTCTTCGGAACATCTTCTGCCCTAACTTTCACCTGATGGTACCCGGAGCGTAAATCTATCTTCAAAAAGATCTGTATCCCCTATAACTAGTCAAACAAATCATCAATACGTGGGAGCGGGTATTTATTCTTGATAGTTACTTTATTTATTTCTCGATAGTCGATGCACAACCTTATCGAGCCATCCTTCTTCTTCATAAACAAAACCGGTGCTCCCCAGGGTGACACACTGGGCCGAATGAACCCCTTATCTAACAGCTCCTACAACTGTTCTTTCAATTCTTTCAGTTCTATCGGTGCCATTCTATACGGCGCCTTTGAAATCGGCGCTGTCCCTGGAACCAGATCAATAACAAACTCTACTTCACGATCAGGAGGTAGTCCCAGCAAATCCTCGGGAAATACATCAGGAAAATCCCTCACCACTGGGATATCCTCCACCCTCAGTTCCCCTTCTGATATAGCATTCACATAGGCTAAATATCCCTAACAACCTTTTGATAGCCATCTATGCGCCTGAATAGCAGATAATAACTGAGGTGGGGTGTGCACACGTGATCCCACGAATCTGTACTCCTGTCCCTCTAGAGGTCTGAACACTACCACTCTCTGATGGCAATCAATGCTAGCATAGTGGGCAGCTAGCCAATCCATGCCCCAGATTACCTCAAATCCATGCATGTCTAAAACCACCAGATTAACTAACAAAGACCTCCCCTGAATATCCACTGGACAGTCCCTAAGTACCTTTCTACACCCCCCAACGGTCCTAGTTGGCGTAGCAACAGACAAACTAATTTCTAACTGCTTAGGCTCAAACCGACACAATTTAACATAATCCCGGGCGATAAATGAATGCGTTGCCCCAGAATCAAACAAAATAGTAGCTTTAAATGATAGTATTGAAATAGTACCTGTCACCACATCTCCTGCCGCCTCAGCATCTCCTGACGTCAAAGCGAAAACTCTGGCTGGGGCCATATTCCTCAACTGGCCTCCTAGTGGTGCCTGATAACCTCCTCGGGCAGGTCTAGGAGCAGTACTAGTCTGTGTCGGACATTCCCTCATCATATGTCCTGGCTCCCCACACCTATAGTAGACACCTCGCCCAGCACGGCACTCTCCCAAGTGTCTCTTCCCACAAGATGGGCAAGCTGGAGATGGCTGCACACCCTGGAAACCATGATTCCCGGTCTTCTGTCTCTGGTCCCTATAATAGCCACCTCTTTTCCACGCCGCACGGCCGACTCCCTGCTGGAAACCAGAAGGTGTAGACCTCTTCTTCTGCCTCTGCTCCTCAGCCTCCAACCGATCACCAATTTTTGCTGTAGTGGCTCGGTCAACCAGCTCGGTGAAGTCTTACAACTTCAAAATCGATACCTGCTTATAAATTTCTCTCCTTAAGCCTCTTTCAAACTGTTGTACCTTCTTCGCCTCATCTGAAATAATGTATGGGGCGAAACGAGATAGCTCGATGAACCTCGCCGTGTACTGCTGCACTGATAGCTATCCTTGCTTCAAATTCAAGAACCCCTCAATCTTAGCCTCCCTAGAAGAGGCTGGAAAATACCTGTCGAAGAATGTTTCTTTAAACCGTTCTCACGTCATCTCTACAGGTACAATCCTCTACTGCTCTAACAATATCACTACTGACCACCATCTCAATTTATAAGTGGCAAACAGCACTCTCTACTCCTCTGAACACTGCAACACTGCAAATATCTTCTCCATCTCCTACACCCAATTCTCAGCGACTGCAGGATTCGTTCCCCCTGAGAAAGCTGGAGGATTCATCTTTATGAACTTCTCTATCAAGCTACTGTAGCCTCCAGACGGACCACCCTGTCCCTTCGAACTTCTAGTAATCTCTGCCATCACTTGTTGTGCTACGCTGCGTAAAACGGCATCTGAATCACTACCTGCAGCGCCCGAGGGTCTAGCACCCTCACTCCCACTAGCGTGGGCACTATTGCCACCAAGGTCCATCCTGAAAAACATGTAACTTAACTCAAAACCTCATTCTCTATACATATCACTCAGCTCATATGGTATATTTTCCTAATTAACTCGTCACTCTTGATCTTAATTCAAGGTTCAATCCTACAACCTAGACATCCAACCCGACGATAGTTTACAATGAATTTCCTGAAGTCGTCACCTTAGGAAAATCACACAAACCACCACGGAATTCCTGCATCTAGACTACAAAACTAAATCTCAAATTCCCTTATCCTATACTCTGGTATTATTACTGCTGCACTCTAGAGTCTACAGAACCTAGTATCCTAGGCTCTGATACCAAATGTAACGTCCCTCAATTTCTGAACATAAAATGCCATATAATAGATCAAATGGTCAACCCGAACCCGTGGGTAGCGGGGACACCTGTTAAACACAGCGGAAAACCTAGCAGTAGTAAACATAAAATCTCAAACATCCAATCATAAAACATAATACCAGAGCTTTCTATAACATTATAAAACTGTATTTCTATACATCCTCATATAAATCAAAATATCTCTAGGTCAAACACAAAATAACTCTGACCCTATTACAAAATTTGACCCTTCTCACAGGGTAATCTCACTAGCTCAACGGCGGCCCTGACCCGCCCGTCTCTCAGGGGCTCCTGAAAAATTAATTAAGTTTGGGGGTGAGACACTTCTCAGTAAGGAAAAATAAACTAAATACAGCTGTGTGGTAACATGAATATTTAATTCAATTATACGTATACAGTACATTTCATATTTCATAAACGTTCATCATATCATACTGAATAATCACATGCTTTCATATTTTCTAATAAGTCATATCATACATAAAACATATATTATACCAGTAATACTGAAAACAAACCCAAGATGAATAGCTAGCTGGTGTCATGTATTACCCCCTATGACGGGTTGTGCAGCCCGAAGACGGGACCCAACAATGGCTGGTCGACCACTGCCGAGTCAAATATGTCTGTAAGTACGATGGGCCCGCCACACCTTGGTCCAGACTGCCAGGTGGACGTCCACACTCTACTGAAAGCCACATCGACTATCCATCTCCAATCCCCTCATGGAATGGTTAGCACTAATCTGAGCATAGATATTTGATCTACATATAGCTACGGTACCAAGCCCCTCAACTGAACTAAACTAACATTCTGGTTGTGATAACATATAATACATGATCATATATATAACATCATTACAGCCTCATGCCAAAAATATAGTAATTGCGGCCTCGTGCCGAAATCATGCATAAATACGACCTCGCGCCGATATCATAAATACGGCCTCGTGCTGATAACATAAATACGGCCTCGTGCCAATAACATAAATACATGGCCTCACGCCAAAATCGTTTCAGGTATATATATATATACTGAAAATAAATCATTTATCATATATTCGTCAAGTTCATCACAACATAACTCATCTTTTCATAATACCTGAAATCATGCTTTGTTCATAAAATATTTCACATCATAATACATTTCACATAAAATAATATTCATGCCACACATATGTTGTTAAAAGTCATTCTTCATATTCTAAAATCATGATTTTTCGGCATCTCATACATACATATATATTTTAATCATCATAGCAGTATTTTTCGAATCGCACCTTTCATTCATAATAAACAATATAGCATATGCTTTTCTGAAAATAAATTTACTCATAATTAATAATAATTTGCATGGAAAATAATTGCTTTAGTTTATTCCCTTACCTGACTACTGAGAAATTCGTTAGGATCCAAATCCTACGCCCTTGGCGCCCGAAATTCAACTCCTGAAATTTACATTTTCCCCAGATTAATTAATCTATTTCTCCAAAATAATACTCATCCTTCCCTAGGCTCCATATACCTCAAATTAATATTTAAACTATTATTTAACATCCCCACTTAATTTTTCAAATTTTGCCTATGGGTCCCAAATTTACACCCGCGGCGCTCACCCGACCCTAAATTCCAGAAATCCTACTTCAGTTCCAGATGCTTAATATTTTAGCATTTCTAAATTAATTCTAATTAAATAAAAATAAGCCCCTTAATAACCCTTGCACCCCAAATTTAGGGTTTTGGCCCGACACCCCCACGAGAATTCCGTCCCACTAGACTTGTAAAGAATCATCCCTAGATTCTTGTGGTGGTGTCCGTTCGTCAATTGAGATTATATTTTGTAAGAAATTAAAGAAAAAGGAGAAAAATAACTTACTCCAAGGAATACACTTACGCCGCTCTTACCACCGATCTGCTCAGATAGAAATGACGGCAGCGGCGAATGGAGTCCAGTGGTATCTTCGGATTTTCGATCGGGCGAAAATCCGTCAAGAAATCGAGGAGAGAGGGAGAGAGAACGTGAGGAGAGAGAGAGAGAGAGAGAGAGAGAGAGAGAGAGAGAGAGAGAGAGAGAGAGAGAGAGAGAGAGTTCAGAGAGTTGGAGAAAAAAGAAAAAAAAAAGAAGAAGAAGAAGAAGAAGAAGAATAAATATAAGTTTGAATCTCCTGAAGCTTCAACAAGCTTCAGGAGGATAAATTTAATAATAATAATAATAATAATTAATTAATATTAATAATAATATTTTTTAATAAAATAAAAATTAATTTTAATTAATTTTTTTTAAATTCGTTTAATTAATTAATTAATTATTTTTTTTTTATTTTTTATTTTGAAATCATTCTACTAATCTTTTATATCTTTTTTTGGGGTTTTTACAGTTGAGGCAGAGGAAATAAGCATGGACGATCAAACAACCGTGGCAAATCTAGGCCCAGGTGGTCTAAATCCGGAAATCTCAGAGGTACTCAGGACACAGGTTCCCAGAGTACAAAAGTTATTGAGTGTTAGAACTGTGGAAAGACAGGTCATTACAAGAACCAGTGCAGGAGTCAAAAGAAAGAATTCGAGACAAGGGAAAAGATAGAAGCAAATATTGCTTATGAGAATGATGAGATGTTGATCTGCTCTTTGGAGAGCAAGCAGGACTCTTGGGTCTTAGACTCCGGAGCCTCATTTTATGCCACTTGCTGCAAAGATTGCCTAGAGGAGTACACATCAGGTAATTTTGGTAAGGTGTACCTTAGTAACGATCAATCTTGCGACATAACCGGTAAGGGAGTTGTGAAGATCAATATAAACGGGTCAGTATGGAAGGTGAAGGATGTCAGGTATATTCCATACCTGAGAAAGAATTTGATCTCAGTTGGTCAGCTGGCAGATGAGGGATACATGACGAAATTCATTGGCGATGAATGGAAAGTTTCATAGGGTGTACTAACGATTGCGTGAGGTAAGAAAAGCGGAACACTTTTTCTAACCTCCAATGCCTCCATGTCTATTTCAATTGCTGCAAGAAATGACGACAACAACATCTGGCACCAACGACTTAGTCACATGAGTGAGAAGGGACTTAGGGTGATGCACTCAAAAAAAAAAATTGAGTAGTCTACAGTCAGTGCAGATTGACATATGTAAGGATTATATAGTCAGGAAACAGAAGAGGGTTAGTTTCTAGATAAACACCCATGCCCCAAAGAAGAAGGGACTAGAACTGGTCCACTCAGAATGTGTTGGGACACATAAGTAGAATGCCTAGAATACTTAGGTTGAGGAACCAGTGGAACAGATTGTCGCACCACCGTCTCCTACTCCAGCTCCAGAGTTTAGGAGATCTACTCGGTCTCATATACTAAACAGAAGATATATTGATTACTTACTTCCTACAGATGGAGGAGAGTTTGAATGCTATGATGAAATATGTCATGTGGTAGATACGAGCAAGTGGGAACTTGCGATGAAGGATGAGATGAAGTCCCTCACCTCCAACAGAATGTGGAAGTTGCCCAAAGGCCTTCACAACAAGTGGGTGTACAGAATTGAAGAGGAGCATGACGGCTCCAGAAAGTACAAGTCTCGGTTAGTAGTCAAAGGCTTTGAGAAGAAGGACAGGATTGACTACACCAGCATCTTTACACCAGTTGTGAAGCTGACAGCCATCAAATTAGTTCGCAGAAATCGAGCAGACAGGAAGGTGGCGACTAGAGAGAAGCTGAATTTGTGTTCAACTTTAGTTGGTCTTCATGCCTAAAGACATATTTTGAGCACATCATTTATTCATGATATTGTTTGTCTCTATCTCCAAGTGAGAGATTGTTAGAGATGGAGCCAAGAGACACAGCTGGAGACGCGTTGCAAGCTAGGAGCTGAGTTAGAAATGCGTTGCATTAATCCACTATTAACCTCTCCATTGTAACTTCCATTCATGATTGATTTTATCTTAATTGTGATTTGAATTCCAAGCCCTATAAATAGAGGGCTGTGGAAGATGTAAAATATAGTGAAGAGAGAGCACAGAGTGTGTGCAGATAGAGTGAGAAGCTTAGAGAGAGCAGAGAGGAAGAAGGGAGGAAGAGAGAGAGAGAGAGTGTGTGTGTGAGAGTTGTAATTTTTCTGGCGATAGTGAATATTTGGTGTGTGCTCCGTGGACGTAGGTCGTTATTGATCGAACCACGTTAAAATTTTGGTGTCACTTTGATCTGGATGCTCACAAGTTCCTAACAATCGTCGAAGACTTGATCAATGACCTTCTGTTTGTCCAACCACTCCTTTTTATACGATATAGAATATTCAAAGCGACGATCTATGAATTCTTTCAATGTCACAATTGATATAGACATATCTTCCCTAATCATATTCATTATCTCCCTACAAATTAGGGACGATATAATTTAGTTATGGACCTACGATAGCATTTGATTCAAACACATGTGCAGATCACCATACTGAGTGATTTTGAATAGATTGAATTTCTTCTACAACATTGCACGCAATCTCCATTTGCACTCAGACTCCACCTTACACTTAGCAACCCATAACTGTGGGTTAGGTTGCACCACATAAAAGTCATGGTGCATTCGATCATGATAAATCTGCACCATAACTATCAACTAATCCTTGGACTTAAAGATCATCCCCTTACATAACTCAAACGACTCATCCCAACAAGTGACTTTTATAAGCAGCTCCTTTTTGACTTGTCACATCTATAGCCTTTACATCAATTTCAGCGTACATTTGAGGTTCGTCCATAAACTGTGTATTGTAGATGTCATTATTTGTTTCATGAGGGGGTAGATTCACATTATCGCGGACAGCATAGTTTTTGTAATCGATGAACTCATTTAAGCCTTTAGTAGTTTCCTACTCGTAGTTACCTCATCTTCTAAATCAACATCATTCGTAATGCTCATCTCATTGTCTAACGCAATGTTTGTAATGACGTGCTGAAAAGGAAGGTGCATTCCAAAGAGGGGGGTGAATTGGCAATTTAAAATTTCTTCTTTTTTAACTCCTTTTAGTTTCAGCAAAAACACATACAAAGTTGGTTTACAATCACAAGTTCAAGGGAAAATTAATTTAATTATAAACCTTTATGAATGAGAGTTCTAACTTGAATACTTCTTTCAGCAATTTAGTTCAACCAACCAAGATTCCCAAAACAAGATTCACAATATGGAATGAATTCAGCAATGCTTCCAAGATTTAGCAATTGAGTAAGTCAAAGTAGAGCTTAAGAATGTAGCTGGCTAAATCCCTGTATTAATAGATTTGATTTCTCAATATGAATTACAATTGAAATTTATAACACTCTTCCAAAACTCAGAATTTAAATAAACTTTCAATTAATGAGTCTTGGGTGTTAATTAATCAACGTATTCCCTTATGGTTTTCATAATAAGTATTGATCAATCAATTTACTCCCTTTTGGTTTCCGCAATCCTAAAGTCAAATTAATTTTCAACTTATTTAATATCCAATCAAAGTAGTTTATATAAGCAAAAATTAAAATCTAACGATGCAGTTTATATGGGTAGAAAATTAAATGAGAGTAGGGAAAAGAGTGACACCACGAGTTTTACGAGGTTCGGCTATACCCGCCTACGTCCTTGCCTTAGGCAACACACATAAGGATTCTACTATACCACTCCTTTACGAGTAGGAGAAATGTAGTGATCGAAGAATGATATTATTTAAATAATAAGAGGGAGAGAAATAGATACAGAAACAGAAAGAGGCCATAGACTGGGGCATTCGTCGATGACATTGCATTTTGGGGTATAATCATAATTTAAGAAATTGCCCAAGCTTCATCGACGAACACAAGGTTTCGTCGACGAAGGTCTTTAGGATTTCGTCAATGAACACAGGGTTTCGTAGATGAGAAAATACCGAGAGACGATTTTGGCTACTCTGAATTTCGTCGACGAATTTAATGAAGGACTCGTCGACGAGGTGACGTGTCTAGTCGACAAATCCCGCCCTATAAATAGCTAAAAATCGGATTTTTACTCATTTATCACGCCGCTCTCTCTCTCCTCTCTCTCACCTACGAACCTTCTCCCTTCTTTCTTCGATTCCGGCCCCACTAGTCGTTGGATCAATGATCTGAAGCTACCACAACGCTCCTGACGGAGTTCTCTGCAAATCTGATGGAGCAGATCGTCGAGAAAACAGAGTTGAATTTCATCCCAAATTCAGGATAAGGCCTTTTAGTCCCTTTTTGACCTTATGACAGTTATAGAAAATAATGTAGGCGGAGAAATACTGATATTATGTTCTGGAATATGTTGGTTTCAAGGTGTTGTGTAGGAGGACCTACGGATGTTAGGCTAGTTTATCATAGGGGCTTTTCAAAGTTAAGGTAAGAGAAATATGCTATGTTAGGTATTTCTTAAATACTATACAGCTTATTTAATTATGAAAATTATATATTTAAGTATGGTGTGGCTTGTGAATATGAATATGGTATGGGGATATGTTTTATGAATTTAGTTTCATGATTTTATGAATTTCAGTATTATGATTATGTGAATTTAAGTACCATGATTTTATGGATTTTAGTACCATGATTATACAGATTTCAGTACCATGATTACACGAATATCAGTATTATGATTATGCAGTTTCAGTGTTATGTTTATTCAGTTCTCAGTATTACGACATATGAATTACAGTACAGTTATGCAGTATCATGGTTATTATGATTACTTCAGAATCATGGTAAATCAGATAGTTATGTATAGAAATATATTATATGATATCAGACCCTGTTGGACTTGCAGCTACAGAGCACAGTACCGTTGCTACAAATATTATGTTACTTTATGAGTGCAACCACCTATTCAGATAATACGTGGTAAGGTCGATCACCTAGGCCCTTGAAGAGGTTAGGCTCCCCATCCAGATATGGGTTGAGGTGGGCAGATCGACTGACGGAGTATAGTGATTTATTCCTGGTTGGCCAGTCAGGGTAAATCCAGCCTACGGGCTACACAACCCTGTCATGAGGGGGCAAGTCATGACACATAGATAGTCACAAGGAAGAGTTTCAGTTACTATTAAATACATATGGATTTATAGAAACAGGGACCATACTTATGTACACTAGAAGTACTTTGAATTATAACCTATAATACTGCTATGTTAAACAACATGGAAAGGGGTGGTGTATTTTATTATTTGTACTGTACTTTTGTATTCAGTTATTCATATTTATATGAAAACAGATTTCATGATATATATAATAGCTCATTTGCCACACACTAGTAATATCATATTTCTTTTTACTGAGCGTTGGCTCATCCCAGTGTTGAAATATTTTTCAGGTGATCCAGGTAGACGAGCAGACCAGGCTCGCAGATAGAGTGGCTTCAGTAGTGCCCCGTCAGAGAGTGAGTACATTTTGGGAGTATTTTTGTATACCCTAACTAGTTAAGGGTATTTTGGGGAAACAGTTATATGTATATAATTTTGGGAAACACTTCAAAACTCTAGTATTGTATGTAATGGTTTATGGTTATGTTTATATGATTTCTGCTTCTGGCTGCTTAGGTTTATGATTGGGTTTTTCCCCAGGATGGTATCAGAGCATGTAGAATAGTATATAAAAAAAAAATAATAATAATAATAATAATAATAATTTTGTTTATTAAGTAGGTCGTTATAAGAAACCTTACACACTCCTTTGCAGGCAAGAGCAACCTTTTACAATCCCTCCTTTAACTAGGGTGGAGCCCCATCTCCAAGCGATACCCCACACTCGGTATAACGATTCAACAATCTTGAACCGTCAAAAAAAACAAGAAACAAATTTGGTGTACAAAGACACTCTCTTCAAGAGCAGATTAGTACAATTTAGCACAATATACTTCAGCAATTAATCAATATAAATAGATGAAGCTCAAGAATATATCACTAGGGTTCTTTAGTTTTGAAAAATCTCAGTTTAAGCACAGGAACCTCAAGCTTTAATTCAGCAAATTCGTAGCAATAGCTTTTAGTAAAGTATGCTTAGCAAGAACTCTTTGAATGTGGAAGAATTTGAATGATAATTTATTTCTTAATTGTTGGTGTCTAAAATCCTTAGGTTTAGTATGTATTTATAGAGTTAAAAAGCATATTTTTCATGTTGCCCAAGTTGCTTGAAGTATTCCCCAAGTTTTCACAAAGTTTGGTGGCCAAGAAATCACTTTTGGAAAGTTTCTGTTATTTTTAAAATTTGACTTTTCGAAGAGTCAATCGCCTGGGTATGAAGAATTAGTCACCTGGGTCCTCTTGAGTTTTCCAAAAATCATTCTGTCTATATGTCAATCGCCTAGGTCAACATTGTCAAGCGCCTGACAACTTCAACCACCTTTCAATATTTTGGTCATAATATTTTCTACATAATTCCAAATTAGATGTTCTTAGTATCAACAAAAAACTAAGAAAAAATTCCACAACTTTCATGTGGAACACTTTTTAATATAAGGAGTTATTAATAGATAAAAGTGCTCATCAATGCAGATGTAGAAAAAAGAACAGAATTTGGAAAATCTTGTTTTGACCCTTTTCATTCCAAAAAAAATTTTAACCTTTTTGAAATAACTTTTGACCATATAAAAATATTTTTCAAGTATTTTAAAAGGTATCTAGGTCCAAGAAATTAACCTAAGAGTTTCATGTATCTATATTGAAATCGTTTGAAGTACTTATATGAGACTTCTTAAGACTTATATATTGTAAGCACTTAAATCTTCATGCTTTTCCATCTCTTGCGTCTATCTTGACTTCCAACTTCAATTCACTTTAAGTTTCATCAAATCATCTTTGAATCCATGCTTTAATAGTATAAACTTTATGATATCTTTTTTCTTTGGAGTATAAGTTTTCAATAATCCTTGTGTGCACTTGACCTTGTATTCACATACTTGAGTCCTAAAATATCATCACTTAACCAAATATGTTAAATTCCTCTGATTTGTTATCATAAAAACAAGATTTTAAGTCTTGTAAGGCCAACGTGTGCAAATTAGCTGGAGCTTCGGCACGCTTAGACTGTTCATTTGTGTGATAAACAGGCATTCCATACGAAGGCGGCTGGAATGACAATCCTAGACCTTCATTCAAATCCACATTAGTCAAATTATCCCCACCAAACTTTGCACTTTGGTACTGTTGATCAACGGCACACGCAACCATTTCATAGTGAGGTGTTGGTTGGGTGTCTTCTTCTACTTCAGCCACTTGTCCCCCAGGCGTTAACATCTACCTATCCTCAGTGACACCAACTTCCGCATTTGATATTTATGGAATGGTCTTCACATATAACTCCATAATGTAAATATTAGGGCAAGAGTTGTATGTGTTCAATGCAATGTGCAGACCATAATCATCTATTATAGGAATAGACTTAAAGATTACTGTATCATTGAACCCCTGCATAGGCTATCTTGCAATCACCCTAAAAACATACTGGTTTGGATCAATATGCAAATATTTGTATATCTTAGTATACAAGTTGTTTAATTTTTCCTTTTTTCTTATTCGAATTGCTTGAATTGGTTTAGTACTATAACCAACGCCATCTACTTCTGTAATAATCCCCCCCCCTATGTACAACAGGACACTCACTGGAACACTGCATGAGCTCATGAAACAGAAAATTGTATCTTTCAGGCTTCGCTTAATTGAAAATAAAGAAAACAACAAACTATTTTGCACAGTTAAACAATTGTGCTATTATTTATATTTTCACTACAAATGTTAAAAAATTATACATGTGTTCTATACATTTATACAATTAATTATATTTTCAAAATAATTTTAAATTAAAGATTATCATTAGAACTAAATTTTTAAAAAATTTAGATCACCATGGTTTTTAGGGAGATAACTTTAAGAGATGTGGTTCTTTGGAACACCATAATTTTGGGATGTTGTCACAATGGAGGAGGGAGTGAGGTACTTGGACTGTTTGGGCTAATGAAAGAGGAGGGGGTTAAACTAGATCGTTTAACCCTTCATGGAATTTTGCTTGCTTACATTTGTGAGGGTCTAGTTGAGTTGGGGGAGAAGTATTTTAATTCAATGGGCAAAGAAAATTGTATCAATCTTCGATTGGAACAATATCAGTGTATGATCGAACTATATAGCAGACATGGGTTTGTGGATAAGCTTGAGGATTTTGTTAAGAGCATGCCATTTGATCCCACTACCACAAAGTTAATTAGAGTCTTTGATGCTTGTAGAGAACATGGGCATTCAAGGTTAGGAGAATGGGCCGCTAAATAGCTTAATGAGCTGAATCCACCAATTCCGTTTCAATTTGAAATCTTGGATAGAGCTTGAGAATGGGCTGCTAAATATCTTAATGAATTGAAGCCTTCAATTTCAGTCCTATTTGAATTATTGGACATAGCTTGGTGATGGCTGCCAAATAGCTTCAAACATTGAATCCATTTAAATTCTGTCTGGATTTCTTGAACAAAGCAATATTGTGCAAGTCGTTTTGACCAAAACTGCAAATTGCAGGGAATTATTTTTTGAATTTACCGATGCAGTTACATGCGCAGCTATGATTGAAATCTAGACATCTAGACTTTGCATTCTCAAAGTTTTAATTGTGGGCAGGCCATGGAACATATGACTCTGCCAATTGATGTGCACATGGTGAACTTTACCAACTTATCAAGCGAGGGAAATATACAAACTATTTTCTTGTTAAGGAATTTGTTCCAATTACTATTATCTTCAAGAGACTCTTAGAGCAAGTTCAATCTTCCTCTACGATATTTAGTTTTTTGTTATACTATATTTCATGTAAAAATTAGTAAATCCATTCGCTAAGATATCGTTCTTGATTTGGGTTAAGGAAAAAAGTACTAACTACTAAATGAAAAATAAAGAGAGAGCCAATTGCTTATTTAAAGGTTATATTTTCTATTGATGAAAAAGCATGTATTTGTTACATTTCACTACTTTATCTAGTATATATGTAATGCAAAAAAGAGAATTAAACTGAAAAAGAGCTGCCACATTTCACTCTCCCCAATGATTTTATATAAAGAAAAGAGTTGCCACAAATTTCTAGGAAATAGAAAAATATTTTGTTAGAATTGGTGTATTCCCGAGAGGGGGTGAATTGGGTATTTAAAAATTTATGCCTGGGTCAAATTCAAATCCACAAGCAGTATTTCACAATTTAGGGACTTTCTATGCAAACCCAATCACACAAGTGTTTGGCTAAGCAAATACTTAAACAATTAAAACCAGTTTTAGTATTTCTCAATAATTCAAGCATGTATGTAAAATAATCAAGACAATAATTAGTAACATACATGTGCATAATTAAAAGTGCAGGAAAATAAATAGTGCAAGGAAAGAGAACGACACACGATATGTTATCGGGGTTCGACCAATATTGCCTATGTGTAACGCCCCCACCCTTAATCCCAGGTCCGGTGCGTTATACCTGATAAATTCCAAATAATCCATAATTCATAACATATGTAGCGGAAAACATAAACATAATCTTCATACATATAATACAATAATACCAGAGTTTACTAATTCCTATCTATAATCCATAGTAATCATCCATCACCTGTATTTCCATAAATCTTCATAACTCCCAAAATATTTCAGTATTTTCACAACCATTCCTTACTCAACAGTCTTAAAGTATAAAGACATAAAACATAAATATTTACATTCCCTAAAGTATTATCAGCATATACCATTTCTCTTAATACTTCTTGAAAAGTCTAAAAACCTTCGAGCTCTTTAAGCCTGACCTCGAGGATATCTTGAAAAAGAAATAATCATATTCGGGTGAGACATATCTTAATAAGGGAAGAAATATACATATTAAAATAACGTGTGACTAACATGAGGTAAATAAATATCATTTTAATAACATTTGCAAATCATTAACTTAATACTGAAATCATGCTCTAAACCTACCAATCATATGCAAAGGTTTAACCCATGAGATTACCCAAGGATAGGGATGATCACCCGTCCATACAAGTAGCACCCCTCTGCTCTGATACTTAGGCAACTCGAAGATCACAACTGAAGCATACCACGACACTCACCTTACTCAGTATGCCCTCAAGTGTTAAATTGATCTTGTACTCACGTCATTCAACAATAGCTTACTGGCAAAGACCCTAAGGATAGGGAAATCTACCTGCCCATACAAGTAGGTTCCCTCTGGCCTAATACGTTATGCAGTTATTACCACATCTGAAGTTACTAGCACACTCGCCTAACTCAGCAAGCCCTTCGCCTACACCTCGCCCAATCACAACATGTTCTACATACATAGATACCTTTAATAACATAATACATTATTCTTTCTGCCATTATCCAATCATTCACATCTGTTCATGTTCATAGCTTAACATTTCACTGCATTTCACTTTACATAATCTTCAACATTTCATCGTTCACATTTGTCATTTCATTCCATTGTCATTTCATTGTCATTGCATAACATTTTCATTTCATTTCCTTCATACTATAGCTAGTCTTTAGCCATCATCAGTTAGTCTACAACTCCTTTTAGTTGTCATCAGTTAGTCTATATGGAAATGTGTTAAATCTGCTAACATGACTATCTTTTAGTTGTCTTACATTTACATGATTGTATTTAGCATACACAAGCAACATAGTTCATAACATATTTTATTCTCAATACTTTACTTATTTAGCCTGTATCTCATACATTTAATATATATTTGCACATAATCTCATGCCACACAATTTAACAGTAAAATTCATACATATTCTTGTGAAATAGGCCAACCCATATTTATTTATATGCTGAAAATATATTTCATTTCTTAAATAATTCCTCAGAAATCCCTTTTCACTTTCATCCGTTTACTTTCA
Organism: Malania oleifera; assembly: GCF_029873635.1. Lineage (NCBI taxonomy): Eukaryota > Viridiplantae > Streptophyta > Magnoliopsida > Santalales > Ximeniaceae > Malania > Malania oleifera. The sequence continues at coordinate 82,144,288 of NC_080423.1, read as the reverse complement.
CATATACATAGCTACATAAGCAATCTTAGGCTCAGAAAACATAGTTTTACATGGTTGGTATTTTATAATTCACACGAAAACATACATATAATATAGCATAATTTATTACCTTTAATTTCATAAAATCTGATTTAATACATAATTTCCCCCTTACCTGAATCCTTAAACCACACCGATAGGGACCCCGAAAAGATACCTGCGGCGCTCACCCGAGTCCTAAATCAAAGATCTTAATTTCGTTAAATTAACCCTAAATAAAATATTATTTTAATATTTTCTAGGACCATAAATTCCAAATAAATGGTTATACCCTCAAATATAACAAATTTACCAAAATTTCCCAAATCTTACTCTCGCTTTGGAGTGGAGCTTAGAAAACCCCAATTGAAAATTTACTCTAGGTAAAATGATGACAATCGCGACTAGGACACCGTCGTGGTGCCCGATCATCGATTTAACGACAGATTTAAAACAAAGTTGAGAAATTAGGAAAAATTGCCTTACCCCAGGAATAGGGTCTAAGCCACTCTCACAACAAATTCGCTCCAATAGAAATATCGGTGGCGGAACTAAGAATCTAATGGCACCTTCCGTTTCCCGATCTACCACAAATCCGTCGAGAAATTGAGAGAGGGAGAGAGACGGAGATGGAAGGAGCATTGGCCACAGGAAGCACTCTCAGGGAGGGTTGCGTGAGTTTGTTTTGAAACCAAATGGATCCTGAAGTTGGAAGCTTCAGGATCTTTACTTATTTATTTATTATAATAATATATTATATTATATTAATATGTTTTATTTATAATTTAATTAATGATTTTCATTATTTAATTAATTACTTAATTTATTTAGTTATTTAATTTAATTTAATTTAATTTTAAATTTTATTTATTTATTATTACTATTATTTTTTTTTTATTTTTTTTAGTTTTGTTGGATCAATACATTAAATTCTTCCCTCCTTAAGAAATTTCGTCCTTGAAATTTTACTAACTAATCATCCTTTCATATTACTTAAATTCATTTGCTAACTACCATCATAAGAACTCAACATACATATCATCATATTAATCATTCAATCATTTTTCATTAAGTTAAATTATCACTATCTTAAATATAATCCCATACCTACTTCTCTGATGGCATCCTCCTCAGCTCGAAGTGTGTATAGTCAAGGTGGAGCACCTCTTCCACGTGGTACCTGCTGTTTTCCCCGATCCTGATTCTAAACAGATGCCATAGGCAATGGTTCTTGACAATCCTTCTTGATATGCCCTGACTTGCCGCACCTATAGAAATTCGGAGTGTCAAACCAGCATTCACCCTTATGCCTCTTATTACACTTCGGGCATACAGAGCCCACTGTTTCCTTCCCTTTCTTGGCTGGTCCTTAACTGGTCTTAGACTAGAAACTAGATGGTGCAGGTCTCTTCTTCTACTATGAAGGCTCAGTGCTGCTCTGAATAATCTTCTCCAACACCAAGGCCTTATCAACTAGTTCTAAAAAACTCTAGACTTGAAACCCGACCACCAGCTCATAGATCTTGCGCCTCAGGCCTTCCTCAAATTTCCTAGCCTTCTTTACTTCATTTGGGACCAGAAATGGAGCGAAACACAACAGTTCCACAAATTTAGCCGCATACTCCACAACTCTCATATCCCCCTGGGTCAGACTAGTGAACTCCTCAATCTTTTCCTCTCTGAAAGATGAAGGAAAATACTTGTCAAAGAAAAGCTCCTTGAATCTCTCCTAGGTAAAAGCTATCCTTACCACCCTCTGATCCTTTAGTAGCTTAGCAGAGAGCCACCAACGCTTCGCTTCGCTAGCCATTTTGAAGGCGGCATAATGGACCTTCTACTCGTCCGTGCAGTCGAGTATCCTTTATTTCCTGTACCCAGTTATCCGCAGCCACTAGATCAGGTCCTCCTGCAAAGGTTGGAGGGTTCATCCTCATAAACTCTTTAATATTGCAACTCTGACCTGTAGGTGGACAGTTTTGTTCTTTAGGTTCCTTCTTCATCTTTGCCCTAACCTGGTGGACTATACCCCCGCAGCACCTTGGAGGTATCAATGTCCTCTTTACTAGAAGTATCTGAATCTTCTCTTCCTTCAGCCTCTATGTCCTCATCTCTAGGATCCATCTAGAAAAATAGGATATAAAGGAATTTAGAATCCCATTATCATAACCTAATCAACACAGTCGTTAAATTTAAATCCAATAAACATCAAAGTTCTTCATATAAGGACCAGTCTTACGGCTAAGAAACATCATTGTCGATGGATTTACCGTAATTTTCTGAGACCGTCGACTGAATCAGGAAATCACAGAAGTCTGCCAAGGGATTTCTACCTCCAAGCTATAAGACAAAATCCTATACTTCCCTACACCATACTTACTTCTCAACGCCTAACCTACTCATCTCCTATTTTTCATCCTAACTCATTCCTATACTCTGGTATAAATCATTTCCTAAATTCTCAAAATCCCAAAATCATGGCTCTGATACCATCTGTAACGCCCCGAACCCTTAATCTCGGGTTTGGTGCGTTATACCTGATAAATTCCAGATAATCCATAATTCATAACATATGCAGCGGAAAATATAAACATAATCTCCATACATATAATACCATAATACCAGAGTTTACTAATTCCTATCTATAATCCATAGTAATCATCCATTACCTGCATTTCCATAAATCTTCATAACTTTCAAAACATTTCAGTATTTTCATAATCATTCCTTACTCAATAGCCTTAAAATATAAATATTTACATTCCCCAAAGTATTATCAGTATATACCATTTCTCTTAATAGTTCTCGAAAAGTCTAAAAACCCTCGAGCTCTTTAAGCCCAATCTCGAGGATGTCTTGAAAAAGAAATAATCGTATTCAGGTGAGACACATTTCAGTAAGGGAAGAAATATATATATATATATATATATATATATATATATATATATATATTAAAACAGCATGTGGCTAACATGAGGTAAATAAATATCATTTTAATAACATTTGCAAGTCATTAACTTAATACTGAAATCATTCTCTGAACCTACCAATCACATGCAAAGGTTTAACCCATGAGATTACGCAAGTAGGGGTGATCACCCGCCCATAGAAGTAGCACCCCTCTGCTCTGATACTTAGACAACCCGAAGATCACAATTGAAACATACCACGACACTCACCTTACTCAGTAAGCCCTCAAGTGTTAAATTAATCTCATACTCACACTGTTCAACAATAGCTTATCGGCAAAAGCCCTAAGGATAGGGAAATCTACCCACCTATACAAGTAGGTTCCTCCTACCCTAGAGCACTCGCCTTACTCAACAAACCCTCAGGCGAAGAGTACACCCCACCCAATCATAACATGTTCTACATACATAGATACCTTTAATAACATAATACATTATTCTTTCTGTCATTATCCAATCATTCACATCTATTCATGTTTATAGCTTAACATTTCATTGCATTTCAGTTTACGTAATCTTCAACATTTCATCGTTCACATTTGTCATTTCATTCTATTGTCATTTCATTGTCATTACATGAAATTTTCATTTCATTTTCTTTGTACTACAACTGGTCTTTAGCCATCATCAGTTAGCTTACAACTCCTTTTAGCTGTCATCAATTAGTCTACATAGAAATGTGCTAGATCTACTAACATGTCTGTCTTTCAACTGTCTTACATTTACATGGTTGCATTTAGCATACACAAGCAACATAATCCATAACATATTTTATTCTCAATACTTTACTTATTTAGCCTACATCTAATACATTTAACATATATTTGCATAGAATCTCATGCCACACAATTTAACAATAAAATTCATACATATTCCTGTAAAATAGTTCAACCCATATTTAATATTTATATGCTGAAAATACATTTCATTTCTTACATAATTCCTCAGAAATCACTTTTCACTTTCATCCGTTTACTTTCACATATACATAGTTACACAAGCAATCCTAGGCTCAGAAAACATAGTTTTACATGGTTGACATTTTATAATTCACACCAAAACATGCATATGATATAACATAATTTATTACCTTTAATTTCATAAAATCTGATTTAATACATAATTTCCCCCTTACTTGAATCCTTGAACTACACTGACAGGGACCTCGAAAAAATGTCTGCGGCGCTCACCCGAACCCTAAATCAAAGTTTTTAATTTTGTTAAATTAACCCTAAATAAAATATTATTTTAATATTTTTTAGGGCCATAAATTCCAAATAAATGGTTATACCCTCAAATATAACCAATTTGCCAAATTTCTCAAATCTTACTCTCGCTTTGAAGTGAGGTCTAGAAAACCCCAATTGAAAATTTACTTTTGGAAAAATTATGACGATCGCGACTAGGACACCGTGGTGGTGCCCAATCGTTGATTTAACGACAGATTTAAAGCAAAATTGAGAAATTAGGAAAAAATTGTCTTACCCTAAGAATAAAGCCTAAGCCATTCCTACGACAAATCCGCTCCAGTAAAAATGTCGACGGCGGAACTAAGAATCCAATGACACCTTCTGTTTCCCTATCCGCCGCAAATCTGTCGAGAAATTGAGTGAGGGAGAGAGATGGAGACGGAAGGAGCGTTGGCCGCAGGAAGCACTCTCAGGGTGGGGCGTGAATTTGTTTTGAAACCAAAGGGATTCTGAAGCTAGAAGCTTCAGGATCTTCACTTATTTATTTATTATAATAATATATTATATTATATTAATATATATTAATATGTTTTATTATATAATTTAATCAATGATTTTCATTATTTAATTAATTACTTAGTTTAGTTAGTTATTTTATTTTATTTTAATTTTAAATTTTATTTTATTTACTTATTATTACTATTATTATTATTATTATTTTATTATTTTAATTTTTTCATTTTTTTTTGTTTGATCACTACATTACGTCCCCGCCTTAAGCTCACAAGTAAGAGGATCCTACTAGTTGCTCACTTCACGGGGTGAAGCGACACCTATTATAATTAACACCTTACCGGGATGATGCACTTAATTCTCTTAATCGGGTCTGAACCAGTCCTATGCTCTCCTAATTGAGTTAAAGCAATTTAGGATTGTTCACAAGGCTAATCTCCCTCTTCCGACCATCCGTCGGAAATATAACATATATGAAATTTTTCATACAAACAGAACGCTTCTACAAAAGCAGATGTGTACAAGATGAAGCACAAATGCACTCACGTATGATATGAAGTAAAAGCTCAATGTGAGAATGAGTAAACTATATTTTAACTCTCAGTAATATGTGAATATGAGTATGTGAGACCAAATGTATTTATCAAAGAATCTTTGAAATCCTAATAAAATATCTTCAAAAGTATTTTTCAAGTATCGAGCACAGTAGATATTAGGGTTTAAGCTTGCAAAAATGGTTTTATCAAAAACTCAAAGCAAGCTTTTGAATCTTGCAATAAGGATGCAAAATTCACAAGCTAATGAAGAGTCTTCCCAACAATATCTATGAATGAAATAATAAGGAAAGAACTCAAGCTTACTCTCTAAAAAATTTACAAATATGAATGAGAGAGTATAGGCTTTTGAAATATATGAAAATATGTCCACAAGAATGTTTATCGATCACTCTTCAAGTTGCAATGGGTTTGCAAATGAAGAGGATGAAAACAATATGCTTTCTCTTTCTAAGATGATTTTGCAAAGGAATAATGAGAAAGAGAATCAAATATACTTGAAAATCAAAGAGTATAAAATTATTGCACAAAATATTTTGGAGAGAATTTTTGCTAATAAAAAATTAATATCCTTAATCAAGGCAAATGGGGAGAGGTATATATAGATTTTGCTAAAAATATAACCGTTGGGGACATCAATGGTATTTTGAAAATTGTTTAATTATGTTTAATGAAAATTAACCTTATTTAATTGCGGTAAAAATTTCGCCAACCTCAGAGGTTTGGTCGACCACTTTGCCAAGTTCAGTCGACCATGATAATTTTGAACTATGGATATGGTTGACCGTTTTAGGGCGATTTTGAGCCCTTTGTAGGTTCGGTCGACCATAGCTGAGGTTCGGTTGGCCGCTCATATGGTTCGATTGACCAAGGCTAATTTGAACTACACATTTGGCGACCCAGTTGTTAGGGTGTCAGACACTTTATGGTTCGGTCGACCAAGGCATTTATAACGCAAGGGTTCGGTTGACTGAAACTTTGACTTTGGTAAACTTCTCAGTTCAGTCGACCAAGGTCAAATGACCTTGCGATGGTCGAACGACCGAGGCAAGTGAAATTCCTATTTTGCTCCTGATTTTGACCTTAACGAAATTTCTCTTTAAATGTATGAGTATGGTTTTTAAGTGAGAGATTTTTTCACTAAAGATTTTGTATCCTAAGGTCAGCTATGGTCCTTGTCTGATTCCCTATGGTCGTGTTGAGCTTATCAATCACATCATGCATGTCATGCAATTATTATAGACAACAAACTAAATACATATACAATTTAAAAACAATTAATGTCCTCAATCTTCTTTTGCTTCTTCTTAGTCTTTTATGGAATTTGTCAAGTAAATGTGTTCTTTGTATTTTTCATGCTTCCATTTCTTCTGAACCTCATGTGTGTGCTATATTGTAAACGTGTTCACAAACTTAAACACACATAAAATACTAGTGTTTTGTCTGCATCAAAAGAGAGATTGAATTCGAAAAGTCAACATATTTTTCTTAAACATTAGTAGTCATGCTTGTGACTAGCATTGCATTCGAATGGGAAGTGATGGGGAGGTCTGAGCAACTTAGGAACAACTCCATTTTGTATTAGAAAAATAATGTTGAAAATTGTGGTACTTCTAAAACTAAAACTTTTAGAATCTCTTAATCACAAACTCAATTTTTTTTTTTAATCTAAGCACAACAAGCACCTCAAATTTTATCACAAAAATTAAAAATTCAAATAATATAATCTAATTTTGTGCTATCAAACATGTTATTGTAACAAAAATAAAAGATAAAAAAAATACAAATCGTATAATATAATTCCATGCTATCAAATATAAAATTTCATATGCATTCATCATTTATTCAAATAAATTTAATATGAAAAAATTCTGACATAAAAAAAAATTCCTAACCTCAAATTGGGGATTCTAAAGGATGCTTCAAATCACAAAATTTACTTCAATATAACCAAATTCAACGTATAAAATATTAGTTTCTACTACAAACTAACATAAATTTTAACTCAAATTTTAGAATCTTAGCAAAATAAGAATAAGGTTTGATATAAGAAACCATACCTCATCTTCCTTCTTTATATACTACCTTTACAACGTTCATACTGTATTTCGTGGCAAAATATTCAGATTGTACAATCTGAAACCAACGTTCACCCTTAACTTCACTTTACATCAAATCGTCTCCTCTGTACTACCCTCCTCTCCATTCTCTTCGCTCTTAGCCTCCTCCGCGAATTGCAGAGAGAGGAAGAAGGAAGAAATGAAATATTAGAGCAAAAAAATAGTACTCCAAGTAGCGTTTTTTAACTGCTATGCATCAGCGAGAGGTGAACTCCCTCAAAACAAAAGACACTGGACCATTCAGCGTCTTTTCGTTAAAAAAATGCAGGATCATCCCGCGTATTTTTTTAAAGTATCAATCGTGGAAATCAAGTTTCACCCCAGACTTTTCCCAAATATTTTCAATTAAAATAAATTTAAATTCGGAAAAAAAAACTCCCATTATTCTCTTTCCAAGGCTTCGCCGGTCCAGGGAGCGTCTGCCGTCTAAGTAAAACGCTAAGCTACGTCATTCGGGCCCAGGCTGAGCAAGAATGGCGGGTGTTCTCCTTCTTCCAGCGCGCTCTCACAAACCCTTCTCTCCCGCGTCATTTCCTGAAAATAGAAGCTTCAATTTCCCCAAATCTCTGGCTTTTCAAAAGCCCCTCAGCTTCCGCACCTCTATCAAGACACTGCGGAGCCCCCAGTTCATCCCCGTCTACAATCAATTGGAAAAAAACTCTGCCCGCAACGCTCCACAAGGTCTCGCTTTCTCTCTCTCTCTCTCTCTCTCTCTCTCTCTCTCTCTCTCTCTCTCTCTCTCTCTCTCTCTCTCTCTCTCTCTTGATTTTGAAATCTTATTGGGTGTTGAATCTTCAAACAGGTGACGAAGTGAACAATTTGGGGGTTAAGGCCGCATTGTCTACGTTGAGGTTCTACAAAAGTGAGTGATATTTGCTGGGTGTGATTTAATTTCTGGTTATAAATGATATTTTTGTTTAATTTCTGATTATAGATTAAGTGTCCTATTTATAATTACTTTCTTTATTGAATTATGATGTATTTTTATGGTGCACTAATTACAATATTAAAGAAAAATATAACTATGTGATCACAAAATTTGGTAATAAGCAGGTGAAATCTCGCCGCTGTTGCCAAATAGTTGTCGCTATGTTCCAACATGTAGTGAGTATTCCATGGAAGCTTACAAGAAATATGGAGTTGTTAAGGGCACCATTTTGACTGGTTGGCGTCTCTGCCGCTGCAATCCCCTTGGTAGCACTTCCACTCTTTTTTGTTACATTTGTAAGCCGAAAGATCAAATTCTTTCTTTTTCCTTTTTCCTTTTAGGTTATGTTTGGAACCTGGGATATAGATGGGAAAGGGTAAGGAAATATAAAGGAATCCATTTTTTCAAGCTTGGTTGTTGAGGAAAGTGAGAGCAAAAATAAAATATATAGCACATGTATGGATAAAATTTTTATTTTGTACATGATTAACATTTGATTTTTCTTCATTTTTAATCATATTAGAATAATTTTTCATTTTTAATGCTATTTGATGTAGAGAGAAAATATGGTTTCTTATTCTTCCTTTTCTTTCCTCAAACAAACTCCTTGATCCAAACTGCCCTTAAAGTGAAAAACTTCTACACAACCTATTTGCAATTTAATGTGAAGTCCTATGTGACTTTTCAGGTGGGTCTGGATTTGATCCTCCACGATGGTTTGGGGAGACTAGGCCACCTGAGTAATGGGACTTTCCAATATTATGGGGGCCAGATTACTCGTTCAGTGCTTCAGCACTTACAAGCAGGTTCATTTAAGCTTTTTACACCTTGTATAGTTTTCTCTCTATGTGAATAATAGGCTGACATTGAGATGATGTATATTTATTCACTCCTTTTATTTCTTTCATTCTTGTAACGTTTTCCATATATTCACCACAAGCTGTCAAATTTTGATTTTGTAGTTTCATTATATAGATTAAAATACATTTTTGTCAATGTATGTTTGCTGAGTTTGGAACTTTGTTCAACTTGATGGGAAGAGTTGGAAAAATTGTTCAGGCAGTTTCTCTCCTACTATCATTGCTGAACCATGTGACAGTTCGAATTCCCTTGGATTCTAAACTTCCTTGAACTTCTTAAACTTTCTCAAGTGAGTTTTACTGCCATTGAAAGCAGAACTGATTCCCATGTTTTGGGGGTGTTTACCTAATTTGTTAGTCTTAATTCTTTGGCTGATATTTATTGGGTTGCTGTTAATGTTTATATTCATATTTTTATTTTTATTTGTTTTCTTTTTAATGCAACATCCACTACAAAAAACTCCTACAAAGGTGTTGGGAGGGCATGGTGTATGTGGGCTTACCCGCTTACCTCCAAATTTTTGGAGATGCTATTTTGGTGACTTGAATTTGTTCAGACTTCAGCATAACACCCTTGTTGTTGGGCTGAGACTCACTTTCTATTTGTTTTATTTTGATTAGTTGTATTATGATCGAGGTAGTGTGTATTCATGATTTTATTTTTTTATTTTTTTTATTTTTTTTGTGGCATTAATTTGGGTATCCATCCATTAAGCCCTTTGGAGCATCATAGCCCCTATTGTCTTGAAAGGCATAGGCACAAGGTAAAGTGTTTTACCCTTTAGGAGGTGATGAATATGCCTCAGGTTCTTGACGCATGAGCCTTTTGAAATGTAATCTTTTACATAAAAATATATTTAAATAAATTTTTTGTGTGCCAGAAATTAGGATAAAAAATAGAATCTGATAAAATAATGAAAGAATCAATATAATTTCTACACTAAATGCTGGCCATTTTAAGCTTGCTCAAATCAAATAAAGCATGTTAAGAGGCTGTTAGTAAGAATCAGCTCAGTTCTGTGTGTATATGTGAAGAGGCACGGGGAGACAAAGCAAATGAGACAGAATTGAGAGAAAAAATAGCTCTATAATTCGAGAGAGTTCATGTTTGAACAAGCAGTGGAATGGGGTCTCACATTCTAAAATTATCTCAAACAAACAAATTGCAACCTCACTTGGGACAAGTTCATCTGGGTTCTAATAGAAAATTTAAAGTAAATATATATATAAAAAAACAACTACTTGCAGAGCAGCAGGAGGAAGAAAACCTACCTGCTCATATCTTTTCCTAGAATTAGTGATGCTGATTAGAGAGGGGGTGTGAATGGGTAGAGGAGTCCACAGAAATGGTAAATTTAATAGAGAGAATAAAAAAGGAAAGCAACTCAGATGCACTGTTGAAAAGAATGTAAGAAAAACTATCTCAACTTTGTATCCAAGAACCAGAGAAGAAGAGTGAAGAATTAGAGTCAAGTAGAGAGAGAGAGAGAGAGAGAGAGAGAGAGAGAGAGAGATTTTTGAGAGTCATTTGATTGGAGAAGCTTGCTGGAGTGAGAGGAAGGTCCAGAGAGGTTGTTGGAGAAACTGCCAGCATGTGGCCATCTGTTGCAGAGTGAGGAGGGAGGCTGAGGGCTCTGCATTCTCTTTGACGAGACTCTGGAAAGAAGGAATAAATCTCTTTCTATATATATGCAGTAAAGCCCCACTCCAATCCTTCTAGAGTTTGGATGATTAGATTCCTCAAAAAACCCTAAGGGCTCATTTAGTTGTGGAAAGCATTTTCCATTTTCCAGTTTTTAGTTTTCCAAAGAATTATAAAAATTTAAGTTTATATTTTAGCTTTTGAAGATTCGTATTATGAAGATAGAAAATAAAATGTTTGTTTAAATGTGCAAAACAATTTTTCCTTTTTGTATTTCTAGATTTCAAAATAATTACAATAAAGACAACTTATTTTCCAATTTTCCGAAAATTATATAAGGTAATATTTGGATCACAGATTTTGGGGCTTGAATTTTGAATTTGTGTAGATTTAGAAGAAACTCTTATACATAATCCACCCAAATTAAAGTCCAAGATCCTATCTATGCTCCCATACGTAACGCAAGAGTTAGAAATCTAGAAGAATAATAAAAAGTTATTCCAACTTTTCTATATAAATTTGGAGAATTAGAAAACAAGGTGGCATTTTTGTAATTATTTAAAAAATTAGAAGTGAAAAATAAAACTATTTTCACAAGAAAATGGTGCCAAAATTGTTTGTTGTTGTTCACTTATTTCATACAAATGTTGTAAAAATGAAAATTAAAAAGAAAAATTAGTTGATTTTTTTGTGGTAACTGCTTTTCACATTTAAGAGGATATGGATATGGAGACAAAAATGAGTTTGGGGAGATGATCTTAGACTTTGTTATGTCATATGATTTTAGTATAATGAATACTTGCTTTAAGAAGCGAGAAGAACACTTAATAAGCTTTAAAAGTGGATAAAATAGATGTCGAATAGATTTTTTTTTAACTAGGAGGGTAGATCGTTTATCATGCAAGCATTGTAAAGTTATTCTAGGTGAAAGCCTAACCACACAACATAGAGTCTTAGTGTTAGATATATGTATTAAAAAATGGAAGAAAAAGGATAAAATAAACCAGTGTAGGAGAACTAGATGGTGGAACCTAAAAGGAGAATATAATAAAATTTAAAGATAAAATGATCAAAGATGGGGATTGGACCTTAGAGGATAGGATAGATACAAATACTTTGTCGAATAGATTAGCAAGCTCTATTAAAAAGATAGCAGAATAGATTTTAGGTGAATCAAGGGAAAGATTCTCGAATAGTAAAGAAAGTTGGTGGTGGGATAAAAATGTACAAAAAATCATAAAGACAAAAAAAATTTGGTATAAAACTTGGAAAAAATGTAGAAATAGAGATAACTTTGAAAAATATAAGGAGGCAAAAAAAGATGCAAAAAGGGCCGTTAATGAAGCTAAATATAGATCATTTAATAGTTTGTATGATAGATTAGGTACAAAAGAAGGGGAAAGAGGTATATTTAAACTTGCTAAAGTTAGAGAAAGGAAGAGTAAGGACTTAGGAAATGTAAAATGTATAAAAAGTGAGGATGATATTGTCTTGGTTAAGGACGAAGATATTAAAGAAAGATGGCGAAGTTACTTTAGTAAGTTGTTTAAAGAAAACCAAATAGAAGGCTTAAATTTAGAATTGTCAAATGAGGAAAAGACTAAAAATATAAGATTTATTCGCAAAATTAGAGTTAACGAAGTTAAGTTTGCACTAAAAAATATTAAAATGGGAAAGCTATGAGACCAGATAACATCCCAATTGAAGTTTGGAAATGCTTGGGTGATAACGGAATTATATGATTAACTAATTTATTTAATACAATTGTAAAAACTAAGAAAATGCCAGATGAATGGAGGAAAAACACTTTAATACCTATATACAAAAATAAAGGAGATATTTAAAATTGTAATAACTGTCGGGGAATTAAACTTATGAGTCATACGATGAAACTATGGGACATGGTAGTTGAACAAAGATTAAAATTAGAAACGAAGATCTCAGAAAATCAATTTGGTTTTATGCCTGGGAGATCTACCACAGAAGCTATTTATCTTTTAAGAAGATTAATGGAAAAGTTTAGGGAAAAGAAAATGGACTTGCATATGATATTTATTGACCTTGAGAAAGCATATGATAGGATACCTAGGGAAGTTTTATGGTGGGTTTTAGAAAAAAAGGGTATATGTTGTAGGTATACCGATGTCATTAAGGATATGTATGATAGAGTAATGACTAGTGTAAGGACTATAGATGGAGAAATTAGAGAATTTCCAATTACCATAGGTGTACATCAAGGATTTGCTTTGTGTCCTTATTTTTTTGGTTTAGTGATGGACCAATTGATTAAAAGTATTCAAAAGGAGGTTCCATGGTGTATGTTGTTTGCAGATGATATTATATTAATTGACGAAATTAGGGACGGAGTAGAGGCTGTGTTAGAATTAGGGACGGAGTAGAGGCTGTGTTAGAATTATGGAGAGAAGTTTTGGAATTTAGAGGCTTTAGGATAAGTAGAAATAAAACAGAATATATGAAATGTAATTTTAGTAATGATAGGAGGAATATTGGAGACAAAGTGAAACTTGATGATGAAGAAATAAATAGCACTTGTAGATTTCGATACCTTGGATCTATTATGCAAGTTGAAGGAGAAATTGAAGATGATGTAATGCATAGAGTTAAAGCAGATTGGGTAAAATGGAGAAGTGCTTCAAGTGTGCTATGTGATTGTAGAATACCCTTAAAATTGAAAGGGAAGTTTTATAGGACAGCTATAATACCAGCTATGCTATATGGATCGGAATGTTGGGCGACGAAGAAACATAATATCCAAAAAGTAAAAGTTGCTGAGATGAGGATGCTTACATGGATGAGTGATATAACATTGAAAAATAAATTAAGGAATGAACATATTCGTGGTAAGTTAGGTGTAGCTCCTATAGAAGATAAGATAAGGGAGGGACGACTTAGATGGTATGGACACTTGCAACGTAGGCCTTATAGTGCACCTGTGAGGAAGAGTGACTTAGTTACTATGGGGGGCAGTAGAAGGGGTAGGGGTAGATCTAAAATAATTTGGGAGGAGATAGTGAGTAAGGATTTAATATCCTTGAATCTATCAAAAGAAATGGTCCATGATCGCATAAATTGGCTGAAAAGGATTCATATAGCCAACCCCACTTAGTGGGACTAAGGCTTGGTTTTGTTTGTTTGTTTGTTTTTGTTTGTTTGCTTTTCACATCTAAATAGGCCTTAAGCGTGCCAAAACAGTAGCAAGGAAAGCTACTCTATCCCAAAATAAATGGGAAGGTGTTGATATTTCATTAAAGATCCTAAAGTTCATTTCAAGCCACAAAGTCCAAAAAGTGCAAACATGGTGCACTTCCATAAAACCATCCCTTTCTTACTAGTGCCAAAACCCTGAAAAATCATTAAAAAAGCATTGACAGTTTTTCACAGTACCATCGCCCTATCAAAAGCAAAGAAAAGATTGTCCCAAAAGTGGCTTAGCCACCTGAAAACGAAGAAAAATATGTTCTTTTGTTTTGCTTGACTCTAAACTCATAATGCAAAGATCTAGGCTAAATAACCTTATAGGGTTTCTCATATGAAACAAGCCATTTGTCTTAATCCTATGGAGAGCCGAAGTCCACGTGAAAGCCTTGTCAAAAGGAGCCTTAACCTTCTAAATAACATTACTCAAGGGAAAGAATGAGAACTAGAGGTATTCAACATATGACGAAATAAAAATTCCATAGTAAAAGAACTAGACGCATCCTCAATCCAAATCCTCATATCATTCCTGATTTGAGGAACAAAAGAATGCAAAGCTCTCGACAAAATATTAAGCTTATCAACCTTTCTTTCACTGAAATTCCTGAAGAGCCATCCTCTAAAGAATAAAGAGAATTGATTGAGGCATTATGAATGATAGAAGGTCTAAAAAGATGTGGAACCATCAACCCCAACCAAATATATTGCCAAAGCCAAATGAGATTCCCATTACCATCTCCAAACTGGGTAAGAGGATAGACAATCCAGCAACCTATGAAATAAACTTCGAAGAGCTTGCACAAGAAGCTTTACTACTTCCTTTAGTATCCTAACCGTTCCACTGCACTCCATGGTAAATTCTAATAACCTTGTGCGTAACGAATTGACCTCCAAGGGGAACCTCCATTAACATTCCCAACTAAAGAAATGTTTTTAGACATCACATTACCAAGGTCCAAACCTCTTCAAACTGAGGTTTGCTACCAATTCCCAACTAAGTGAACTAACAAGGTGATCCCTCTTCTTATCACCCATATCCAACCACAAAAAAAAATCTTTCATAAGCCTCTCTAGGACAGCAGCTACATTTGCAGGTTTCTAAATTCTGAAAAAGTAAAAAGAGAACAAGGCATGCTTTTTCCTTTTATGTCTACCCTATCAAAAAAGGGCATTCCTTTTAGGAATCGCATTCTTTTTTTTAAAACATATGGCATTTTAGCTCCAAAATGCACTTGAGGTGCACCCCAGAGTTTGTTATGGTGCATCTACTATATATCTTGATCATAAATTTCAGTAATTTTGCCAAAGTTTCAACTGTAATTTTGGATTTCAAGAGGGTTTGAAATGAAATGGGTTCCAATTTCATTTTTGCAATATTTTGGCCAAAACTCCCGAAATTTCAAACACACTGTTTGAAATTTCAGAAATGTAATATAAATTTTTTTTTAAAAAAAAGTAGCAAATTTGAGGTTTTTTTTTTTTTCAAAATCATTAGTTTGTGATGTTCTTTAAATCAAAATCAAAATTTATATCAAAACCAAAACTTCTATAGATTTCTGTAAATTGAGACGATCTACATTTCCATTGAAATTGAAATTTAGTCCTTGATATATATTACTTGTCGCAAAACATGGGACTGTGTTAAACTTGGGCAGGTATTGGCTATAAAAAACCAAGTTTTAGCCCTGATCTGTTTTACTATTTTAGTCTACATAGGTTTTGTAAGACAATATTTGGTACCTCCAAATTTCTGATATTGGAATTAGAGTGTATCTAAGGGTAGATAATTGAGTAAGCATGTTTCTGATGTGCTTCATTTTGGAATAGCTAGTGTTTTGAGCATATATTTTTATGCGTATGTTGGGAGATCCAATGCGAATCGAAGTTTTAAACTTTTGGATTATTCAAAGAACTCTGATCTAGACTGAAAATTTTAGATTGCACAACTCGTGTGTGTGTGTGTCTTTTTTTTTTTTCCCCTCTAGGAGATAGCTCGGAAACAAGTATTAGCTGGATATTAGAAGCTCCTGCACCTAATTTTCTGTCATGTTATGATAATCTCAATGCTGGTTTAGGGTTTATGGTTTGCACCATGCAACTTCTACTTGGGGCATGTATTGTGCCGTCAATGCAAAACTAAATGGTCATATCATGTGACTGATCCAGTTGAATTTTGTAGACAGCCTTCTGGGCCATCCATACATGAACGGATGAAGGACATAATAGTTTCTTCTCTGTCTTGATACATCTTTTCTTTCTACCATACACCTTCTTCAGAGAGCGTGGTCATCCCATTTGGGTTTGATTTGATGAACCACTAACAAGCCAAGATGAAAACATTGGCTTTTCATCTTCTTGAGCATTCAGGTTTGCATGACTTTCTGAAAATCGTGAAACACAGTTTTGATCATGATGAACAGTGTCATGAATTTGTGGTTTATCTCCAATCATCTTTACTGCCTTTTGCAGGCTAAACTTGAGGGAAATTTGGGCCAAAATTTCCATCTTGTAGAACAATTTTTCATTTTTTTCATCTCCGTTTTTTCGATGTTTACTTTTTGTGTGTTGGAGGGGCACAATTTAGACTGTAGAAATTCATAGGATTCATGTCCGCGCCAGAAATGAACCTGTTTTTTGACTTTGGAACCTATGCCGACAACAACAAAAAACCAAGCCTTGATTCCCACTAGACGGGGTCTGTTTACCATAAATTAATTCCTTACTTCTTTTGTTTGTTTGTTTGTTGCATATTACACCCTCAAATTTTGAGGGTACTATCATTTTGGTCCTTTGCATTTTATTTCTTTTACACTTACTTAACATTCTAATGTTCTTATTTATTTTCACTTTAGTCCATCATATTCTAGTTTTAGCAATTTGCATGTTAATGTTTATGCTTGTCAATTTGCCTATCTTATTCAAAATCATAATTATAACAATTAATTAACTACAATACTAATGATGCCATATTACATCATTTTTTTCACCACTTGTGTAGATTTTTTTATTAAAGAAAATTACAAGCAAATAAACAATATAAAAAATAAGCTAAGCTAACTCATCTTTTATTATACTACAAAGAAATGCTTGGAAATTTTTTTGTTTTGTTAAAATTATTTTATAAGAAAATTAGACATAAAAATCACATGTTATCTAAGTTATAAATGAGAATTTAGAATTTGAATAAATCCTTATTTAGAATTTGTTATAGTAAGAACAATTAAGATTATACTAAGACTAAAAATTAATAGAAGTAACTTGAGTCCTTTTAAGTAACAAAAAATCAATATTGTTTTATGGTTTTTAATTTTATTTTTCTAGATTCATACCAATAAATATATAATTCTACTTTTTATTAGTTTTTGTTTTTATGTTCTTTATGTAATAATAAATAATTTTATGATAAAAAAATTTAAGTAAATGAACAAAATTTAAATTTAAATTACTATAACATTTAGAATTCATTTTTTTCTTCCTTGTAATTTTATTAAACAAGATATTATATAACAATGAAAATGCCTAAAATAAAATTGTTTTTCATTGCTTAATGAAATTTTAATTTTAATTTGATTTATTTTTTTCTAATTTTAGTTAGTACACAAGTTTAAACAAGAATTACAATTTTTTTTGTAAATAGCATCATTAGTATTGTTTTGAATGGAAATGTCATCATAGTATTGCAACTAATTACTAAATTGCGGTACTGATATTGAACAGGAAATACCAAGTTGATAACAAGTACAAATGTTAGTGCAAATTAATAAAACAAACATCACGGACTACATTGATAGGTAAGAGGGTTAATTGAAAATTTTAATAAATAAAATGCAAGGGACAAAATTGAAAGCACCATCATTGAGGGTGTAGTATGCCCTTTGTTTTATTTATCCTTTTATTTCCTTTTTGGCCGTTCAAATTGCCGACTGTGTAACAGAATGGGAAGGTTGTGGCATTGAAGCAAATTAATTTTAAATTTTGCATAGCTGTTAGTGGAATTCAAATGCTAGCTAATGTTGTGCACTTACAACTGTTTGTGAAATGTTGTAAACCAAATTGCACAACTGTATATGCCTCTTGTCTGCCCATGATAAACAAGCGATATTGTAACACTTGTTATTTGTAATGAAAACTCCCAGGCTGTGCTTTGGGAGCGTCTTGTATTGAATTCCATCCAAATACACACAAATCCAAATTTACTTTTATTGGTTCATACAAGTGGTAGCCTTGAACATCATTCTTCGATTCCAATTCCTTAACTTGAGATCAATGATTTTCAATCAGGTCCTTATGGTCTTTTTTGGGCCCTTTTTCCTCACAAGTTCACATTAAATAAGTGTTTGGCCCAGGAACTTTGTTAATGTGGTTACATCATAGTTTGAATACATTTTAATTGGGACAAACTGAAGAGTTTTGTGTACAAATTGGTAGTAGAATGAAAAGCACACAGATGATTTGGTATTTGAATGGATGGTTGACGCACTAGATATTATGACTTGTTAGTAAATGTATGAAGCTTAAAGCTTGATTGGATGATTTTGCAATGTTGTATCTGCTAAACATCCCTTTTCCAATGTCTGTTCGCTTTCAAGGTCAAATGTTACATGTTGGACTTACATATATTTGTTAGCCAAGTGTTAATTCGTGTGAGTGAATGATAATTTTCCAGAGCTCTTTTCCGAAGTGTGCATGGGTATCTTTTAAAGTCATATTGTGGCTTTGATCCAAATATATTTAGTGAGAGAATACATATAATGAGTTGTATTAGTCAGTAAATGGACGATTGATCATTATGTGTATTGTGTCTATAGAAGAGAGAGGTGTCTGATGCTCAGTGGGAGTTTAGATTGTATGTTCATGTCAAAACGTGAGAGATGTTAGTAAGGGGTTAACCTTGAGTTCTTCCTCCCACATTTTTCTTTTCTTGATTTAAATGGGCGTGTGGATTTTCGTAACTTGTCAAGTTCTAAACTCTTTTCCTTTATTTTTTTCCCGTCCACCTTGATAGTGAATTTACTCTTGCTGAATTGCCTTGAACATAAACCAGTGATAAGCCAATCATTTAAAGCTTAATGCTTGGCTGGCTGATATGATAAATTCCCTTTCTAGACTGCTGCTTGTTTGATAATTTCTCTTTTCCTCTGGCACCATCCTTTTCCAATTTGAACTGTTATTTATAATTCAAGTGAATGGGTGCCTACCAGTTAGGGTTCATCTATTGAATCCCTTAAGAACTAACCATTACATTATTATTATATTCAAATACTTAGATATTTTAAATTACATGCATGGCCCGTCAGAAGTCTTCTTTCATCTACCACCTTTTTTTTTTGTTTAATCTGTGGCTAATACTTACAATTGATGTGGAGGGAGAGACTTGGTGGAGTTAGTGTAGGGATTTTAGGAATCCTTCAAAGTGTTCAAGCCTAAGTCAATCACGTCCCTTCTCTTTGGACCATTGGTCCGAAGATTATAGCCTATTTTTGGATGGAAGCAATGAGAAAGCAGAAGAGGAAGGAAGGGCATGAGGTGATGGAGGGTCTGAGGAGTGGGTTTACTTGAGAAGAATTATCTTCTCTTGCTTTTGTCCCAAGAATTTATGAAGTTCAAGCTTTAATTCTCTGTTTCCTTTTCTTTTTTCTTCATTTTAAAGAAGCATATACCTTGTTGGCTGTGTTTTGTAGTGAGAGTATGGAAGTTGAAAGAGAAGCTATAAGCTTTCCTTTTAGAAAATCTTCACGGGCCTTACTTATGAATCTCTAAAGAAACAAATGGCAATTAATGAAGGCGCCAATGTAGTCCAAGGAAAGAAAGAATTTGATGGATGAGATCCCGACATTGAAGACGAGGAGTGAGGACTTGTCTTGGTGTTGTCTCATTTTAAGATTTTGGAGACCCCATCCCTATTAGGATTTTTTTTTTGCCAAAACTAGTCAGGATAGAGTTGTTCCCAAAAGGGTGAGTTTTTATCCTTTTTTTGTTGGAACTAGTGCATGATTCTGTCTTAACCAATTCCCCAATGCGAATGACTAGGGCTTGGTGCTTAAGTGTTGCGCTTGGCTGGTTGACCAACATTTTTTGTTTTCATTCATAAGTGGGTTCACAATTTAATCCTTATGACTGTTCACCAGTGATTTGGTTTAGGCTTTCTTAACGTGGAGTATTGAGGCAACTCTTCCCTTCACAGCATTCTCCATTCAATTGGAGAATTTACGGAACTCAACAATGTGACTTCCTTTACTGTCTGTTAGGGCATGATGCACATTGTTCACCAACAGCCCGCCGGCATGAATTTTTAGGTAAAGTGGTATTCTAACACTGTCAATGATCAGTGTGTTATTTTTAAGACTACGCTTTTTTAAGTCATCTCGGAGATCAATAGCTGTTCATTTTCTGGTATGGGTAAAAGGAAAACCTGTTGCGGCTGATGAATGTCCTCAGCAGCTTAGAAGGATTGCAGGCTAGTAAGATGGTGGTATGATGAGCCGAGGGTGGGGTTAGGGTAATGGTTCCAAGCTGAATCTAATTTTCTCGTTTCCCCAATTAGGTTAACCTCAGCCCGAGATTGTGTCATGGAAGTGAACCCTCCGCCTTTTCTCTTTGTTCTGATGTTGTGAAGGGGAATAGGAACAATACCTTAAAATCCCTCATGTTTCTTTCAAAAATTAAAGCACGTATTAGAATAAAACTTTCGCAGGTCAATACATATGAAAATGGGGTGATGTAATCACTCCTTTTGGTTTGAAATAGTAAATTAAAGATAGTTAAGAGACTTTGATTTTGATTTGAGTGAATTTGAAATAAATTAAGGACTTGGATTTGAATTTGTGTACATTTGAAAAAAGTGTACTAGAAAATTATATTGAATTTTATTCAAATTCATTTTAGTTGAAACCAGAACTCTAAAATTTATGTACCTAAACATAATTTTTATCATATTTTGGTCAAATTCATATAAATTCGACTCTAAGGTTTAAAAATTATGTTGCAAATGCAGGTAAACAAAAAGGTGTACTCTTTGAATTATCTTTTTGGATAAAATCAAAGACAAAACTCAGCCAGCTTTGTGCTAACTTTGATTTCAAAGTTTGTGTTTATGAATTAAGCAAAAATTCATGTTGGGAAATCTTTCACACTAAGTAAACATTTCAATAAAAGTTACCAATTTGGAGTCGCTGTTTTGTTTCAAATATGATTCTATGAAAAAGTTCAGTATTTGCTTAATTGGTATTCCAAGTATTGGGCATTTTACAGAAGTTAATTGCAAATTCAAGTTGCCATTTTTTTTTTTTTACATAAGAATTTCAGCCACCAACAAGTCATTTGGACCCTCTAGTGTGGCGCCAAATCTACGGATTAGTGTCCTCTGTCTTCAGGTTTTGTTGATCAGGATAAAGTTCAGATGCGGACATGACTTTTGTACATCAGTTGCATGTTCAGTCGATTCGACTTTTGGAACATATCTCCATTACCATCTGCGGTCCTCGTTGGCTCATAGAGAATTCTCACCATCCACAGTCCCTGCTGGCTTACAAGGTAAATTCTCATTATCCACAGATACCGTTGGTTCTGTGAGTGTATCTACCTGAAATTGAACTCTCGATATTTCTTCTTACTTGCTGATGCTTTTTTACCATGTCATGCCATGGGGGCTCACCCCCATTTTTCTTTTTAAGAACTTCTTGGGGGAGAAAGAGAGAAATTTAACACCAAAATGGATGTTTATTTGTGGTAATCTTATTCAATGTAATATATTAAAAAAAATGGATGTTTATTTGTTGTAATCTTATTCAATGTAATATATTCTTTCCTAAACCTCTCATTTTTTCATTTCTTAAAAGCTTAACCATGGTAGCACAATGAAGAATAGAAAAACTATTTTCTAAGAAAATGGTTATGTTTCATTGTTTGGAGAGAGATGTTTTGTTTCTTTGAAGTTTTCGCATTTTACTATTACATAGAAAACATTTTTTGTTGAAAATATTTCTCTTTGTTGGGTGGCATCAGTCAATAAAAACCTTTTAAAGTTCTATCTATCATAAATAAAGCACACATAAGCAAATAGAGTGAAGTGATGAATTAGTACTTTTACTATAAATTCGTAACTATTTTAATCCGAGGAAAGACTTGTATTTAATTTTATTCAATTAGAGTTGTCCTATAAAACAATTTAACAATATATATGAGTTGATGAGTGGGGATTAAACGTAGGTTCCTCCACTTTGGGGATTAGTCGAGTCTCGAAAGAGACCTAAGTACCATTGATTATTATTAAATGATACATAATCCTTTTGAAATTATTTTATGCTTCCTATATTATTTTAAAGCTTTAAACCAAGATGCCAATCCATAATTACTACAAGGCTAAAATTTCTTGAGTTCTATTTTAAAAGATTAGGTTTGTGAGAAGTAATAGTGATTTAATGTGTAATACAATGTGTAATGCTAATTCATTATTTTACATGTGCATAGCCGTATTTATTGGTATTACTTGACTTAATTAGGATGATGAGTTAGTAAGTATAAATCCTTAATTTTATTAATTAGAGAATAATATATTTTTTATTTGATGGTACATAGACATGTAACATTACTTCATATAATTTAAGACGAAATAAGTGGGAGCTACACAAAAAAGGCATAAGCCTCTCTTAGGATGAAATCTTCCCCACACGCCCCCCCTCTAACAATCCCCTAATGGAGGTGTGAATTGAGTTTTAAAATTTTTTGGTTAAATTAAATTTACTATTCAATACAAATCATATCTCGTTAAAAAATATAAGTGTGTATGTAAAATGATTTAAGTAATGAGTACAGATATATACGTATGGAACATATATCATTTAAATTAAATGTGTGCATGCAAAATAATTATAACAGTAAATGAATAAGCATACACGTACGGAATTTAAAGTGCGGAAATTAAATAAGATAGAGAGAGAGAGACACACACATAATATTTGTTATTGAGGTTCATCAAATCCTGCCTATGTCCCCGCCTTAGGCAAATTCCCAAGGATTCCACTAATCTGCTCACTTAAACAGGCGGAGCAGAAGCCGTTTACACTTCTCCTTACAAGGTGGAGTCTCCTCAACTCAATTACTAGGTTGAGCCAAATTGGTTCTTTTTTACGAGGCGGAGTTTCCCCAACTCAATTACCAGGCTGAGCCAAACTAGCTTACAAGTATAAAACCTTTCTTACAATATGAATGCTTCTTAAAATAAGTAGAAATGTACAAGTTGAAGATCTAAATGCACTCTTATATGATTTAAACATGAAGTTCAATAGAGTTATGATTCTTTTCTCAAAAATATTTTTCAATAAAACGTGAGAGTATGGAAAATGATTTTCTTTTTAAAATGACCTTTAAAAATAATCAACAAGCCTTCGAAGCAAAAATGTATATGATTAAATACATGCTCAAGGCTTTTCTCAAGAATCTTTTTAAGTCAATATAATATTAATTAAATATATGCTCAAAGTTTTTGAATAACCCAAGAAGTTCTTCTCCAAAAATATTTTAAAATAAAAATAAGAGAACTTGAGTTTTCTTTCTAAATGATTGACCTTAAAAAATAAGAAGACTTAAGAGCAAAATATATATGAGATTTAAATATATACTCAAGTCTTACTTAGATAAACAAAATATTTCCCCAAAAATAATTTTTACAAAGAAGAGTATAGGAGAAATATTGTCTTTGAAAACCATACAAAGACTATCAAGCAATATATATATGCTCAAGTCTTTTAAAACAAAACCCCAAAATATTTGTTTCCAAAAAGATTTTCAAAAAGTGAGTGTAGGTCCCTAGGGTGTGGTTCAGGTGGTAGTGCGGGCTGCGAGAGTGCCTCTCACGAGGTTAGGTATTCAAATCCTTCCGGATTTGTTTCCGCCCCTGGATTCCTGAAATTTACCTCCCTTTGGAGTTGTGGGGTCGACTTCAAGGGGTGTGGTATTAGTCACGTGGACCGTAAAACGAATATGTGGAAACCCGGTGCGTAATCTTAAAAAAAAAAAAAAAAGTGAGTGTAGGAGAATTAATCTTTGAAAAACATAATAATAAAAGGCCTTAAAGCAATGTATTTATGAATGAAATAAAAGCTCAAGCCAATATCAAATAAAATCCCAAAAAATATTTTCTTCAAAAATGATTTTCAAATAAAAGTGAGAAGGAGAAAAATTACCTTTGAAAAACTTCAAGAATAGAAAGGCTCTCAAGTAAATATATGAGTGGATATGAGCTCAAACCTTTTTAAGAACCCCCAAAAGGATTTCTCCAAAATAGATCTTCAAGGAGTAGGAGAAAAGAGAATTTAAGCTCAAATGGGGTATGAAAAAATGGAGAGAATCACAAAGATATTCAACTAAGCTTGCAGGATGATTTTCTAACATTTTTCAAGTGTTTGAGGCTTGTATTTATAGGTTAAACCCATTTCTAGCCATTTTATGGCTGTTGGGGGAAGAAAATTTATTTTATTTTGAAAAACTAGCTGTTTTCTCCCATTGAGTGTTATGACACCGTCCAAAACCATCGACGGTTTTTCTGGCCTCTCCAAAACCGTCGACTGTTTTTTCCTGAAAGTCTTCAGCATGAAAAGAATTTTCTACTGCAGATACCTTGTGGTATTTTTGCCATAACTTTTTCTATAGAACTCCAAATTGGATGTTCTTTGTATCAACAGAAAGTTAAAAGAAAATCTCACAACTTTCATGTTGAACACTTTTTAAGATGACAACGGATTGGTTGAGAAAATTACTCATTTCTACTGTCCAATCGACCGGGGCATTTGAAAAAATATAGTTTTGCCTTCATTTAAGTTCAAAAACCCCTTAAAAAACATTTGGTAAGTCTAGCATTTTAAATAAAAGATTTTTCATGTTTCTTGGAGGTTCTTAAGGTCAATTTATGGTCATTTTGAGCTTCAATTTAATTCATATGATATGCATGCACATACAACCCTAAATTACTATTACAACTTAGAAAATAATAAATAAAGTCTTCAAGTCTTTTGCTCATCTGATTCTCCATGGAATACGCCTTGGAATATGATCATCGGTGTGCATTCAAGGCTTCCATATTGCAGTTCTCATTTGTGCCTTCTGCATTATAAATTTATTCAAAGACTAAACGCATACATGAGATGTTGTGGTTTGTCATAATCAAAATAGTGATCGGACTCAAAAAGTCAACACCCTACACACCATATCTTGATCTATCTTGTATTAAGTTAATATTGAAATCATGACTTCTATGAAACAATCAAATCAAATGCAATATGATGAATGGACCCATATGTTGGTCCTCAATCCTAATTGCTTGGAAATGAGCAGTATTGTAGCATTGTAGCAAGTGATGTGTGTGTTTGTGTGTGCGTGTTTGTGCATTTTTTTTTTTCAAGTGTTTGAGAGTCAGCAATGTGTGGTTTTTGACCATTACATTGTTATGAATGGTGATTTTATGTGTGGTTCTTGACCATTAAATTGTTATGAATGGTGATTTTTTCCAATCATTTCTACTTCAACAAGTGGATATTTGGATTTTTATTTTTTTTTAAATTACTTTTTGTGTCTTAATTGAAAAATAAGGTTTTTGTATCTAATACACCCAAAATTGATAGGCACACTCATAGGGTCAAACAGTTATAAGACCACCATTTGATGCCTTACATAATCGCCCTTAGGTTATTTATAACCCCCGATATGGTTAGAAGAGCCACTATTGATATCCTGCATAACTGCCTTTGAGTTACTCATAACCCCATTAAACATAATGACATGCACACTCATAAATGCCAAGCTAAAGAAGGGCCTGCCTCCACCACTTTAAAAAAGGGATCCCAGGAGGAGGTAAGCATCTCATTCTCGCTCACTCTTCACTTACAATTGCAATCTGAACCTTCCGTTCACTAACTTAGGCATCAGAGTGATCTCCCAAAGTTTATCGTGGATCCTCCAGGTCATTCTTGTTTAACTTCTTTCAGATGGTTGGGATGGAAGGATGGTTTAGCAAAAGCCATACGATTCTTGGCAGCATCAGTTAGCGCCATTAGTGGGAACCATTGGGAGGTTTTCTATCCTTGACTATGACCACATCGCATAACTCCAAGTTAGAACCCACTGAGGGAAACCAATCACCCTAGTCAATTTATTCCACTCCAATAGATAACGCAAGTGTGCCACTAAGTGACTTTCTAGCCTTCCAAAAAAGGGGTAGAAGACATGTTCACTATGATCTTGCATCAAAAAAAGGATCATGGGGAGCATGGTCCGAAGGCTAATCGAATAGAAGCAGTGTTTGATGGGTAGGCAGCTGCCCCACAAGAAGTTGTTGTGAAGGCCTCAGATCTAGTAAAAAAAGGTAGAGGATGCAAATAGTGTGGGCATCTATGAACAACGATCCTGCGACATGGAGGAAAAGTTCAAAAAAATTGACTAATTGGAAAAGCTGGTGAAGGAAGTACGCAACTACCCCTACATGGGGGAGTCATCAAACAAATCTTCGAACCCTCCTTTTACCAAAGAGGTAACGGAGATCTCTTTTCCAAGTAATTTCAACATGCCAAGTATTGAAGGGTATGATGGCTTGACCGATCCTTTGGACCACCTGAACACCTTTAGGGAGCTGATGCGATTGCAAGGTGCGCCCTATGCAATCATGTGCCGAGCATTTGCAGCCACCCCAAAGGGGAATGTCAGGGCATGGTATCAAACCCTAAAGCCTAAATTTATTAGATCCTATTCTGAAATGGAGCAGTAGTTTGTCAAGCATTTTGTGAGCAGTCAGAAAAAGGCAAAAACTTCAGCTCATCTGATGAGTATTGTCCAAGGGGGAAATGATACACTTAAGGAGTTCATGCACTGCTTTGTGAACGCCACTTTAGAGACTCGAAACCTAGATCATGGGGTATCGGTAGTAGCTCTGACAATAGCTCTTCAACTAGGGAACTTTTTAAACTCTCTGGGGGGAAAAAACCACCAACCAATATGGTGCAGCTAGTCACACGAGCCCAGAAATACATCTATCTAGAAGAGGTCATGACCATAAGAAGAAATCGAACCGATTTGAAAAGGAAGAGTGTGAGGGACCTAGATGAAGTGGCTAAGGAGGGGAAGGAAGCAACTTATAGACTTACGGTGCGCGAACCCTAGTGGCGCGAACCCTAGTGGCGCGAACCCCAATGATGTGAATCCCATTAACGCGGATCAACATGCCTAGATCAACAATGTCTCATCTTATAAGCACCACTCATCAGGCCTTGGAGACCTGCCCATTTGATGAGCACAACTCATGAGGCAACAAAGGAGTGAGCATGACTCACCAGCAACGACCCATTTGATGAGCACCGCTCATGAGGTCTTGTAGACCTACCCAATTAATAAGCACATCTCATGAGGCAGGCAAGGAGTGAGCACGACTCACCCGCAATGGCCCATCTAACTCGTGAGGCCCCAAAAATATGCCCAATTGATAAGCACAACTCATGAGGCAAGGAAGGAGTGAGCATGGCTCACCAACAATGACCCATCTGATGAGCCCCACTCATGAGGCCCCAAAGATGTTCCCGAATTGATGAGCAAGGGTGAAGCAATTGGCTTAAATTGAGCAAAAAAATGCAGTAATCGGCCCAGATTAAGCCGAATAGTGAACGTATCGGTTGAGAATTCAATCGAAGAGTGCAAGTGTCGGCTCGAATTAAGCCAAAAAGTAAAGCAACAAGCTCGGATCAAGCCGATTAGTGAAGGAATTGACTCGGATTGAGCTGTATGCTGAAGTAACCATTTTAGCTGAATGGTGAAGGCATCGGCTCAAATTGAGTCAAACAATGAAACACACGATTCGGATTAAGTCAATCACTAAGGCAATCGACTCGGAGTGATCTGAACACTAGATTAGTCGGCTCGAATTGAGCCGAAAAAGAAAGCAACTGGCTTGGATATAGCCAACTCGTACCGTAACTAGCTCAATAAAGAACACCCAAATTGAGCTGGTCGCCTAATAACTAGCTCGAAACACTCTCAAATAAAATAAACCTATTTCAAAAATTTGATAGTGTAGGAGGGGGGGTGGGGAGGGGCAACTGATACACTCAAAATTGATAGGCACACTCATAGGGTCAAACAATTATAAGACCACCATTTGATGCCTCACATAACCGCCCTTAGGTTATCTATAATCCCCAGTATGGTTACAAGAGCCACTATTGATATCCTGCATAATTACCTTTAACTTACCCATAACCCCCCTAAGCATAATGATGCACTGATAATTGCCAAGCTAAAAGAGGGTCTACCTTCACCACCATAAAAAGGGGATCCCAAGAGGAGGCAAGCATCTCATTTTCACTCACTTTTCACTTACTATTGCAATCTAAACCTCTCATCTCCTAACTTAGGCATCAAAGTGATCTCCTAGAGCATACCCCGGGTCCTCCAAGTTATTTTTATTTGATTCCTTTCAGGTGGTCACGGTCGAAAGACAGTTGAACAAAAATCATACGATTCTTGGCAGCAACAGTATATATGCACAAAACAAGAAAAATCTAAGATAGTGACTAATATTCTTAATGTAATAGTGTAGGACCGTCCAAAATTTTTTATTTTTCACAAGTTGTATTTGTTTAATAAATTAATTCACCAAACATGGTATTCTTGGTGGATGTATGTCTATCCTATTAAAAAAATATATTTCTTTTGTTTTTGCTTTTTTGCAATGGTGGTGAATGCATACCTCAATCAATAAAAATAATAAAGGACAACTCACAGCTACATATCATGGGACAGTAGATTTCCAAGGCCAAAACAATCACTTTCGCCGTGGTCTGCTTTAGATGTGATGAAGTCATATGTATGTGGGGTCAATAATACACCAAGCCTTGTTAAGCCATACTCATCTTCAACTATGCAAATGGTCAAGGATCCATTTAGTGATCAAATATCATGGCATACTAGCCTTTTACCCAACAAATATGGTTGTTGAAGAACCATAACTCGAATAGTAGGAGTATTGAACTCACATTCCATAAGCATTGAGAGTTACTCTGATTTCCACATCACAATCCTCATGTAAATAAACTTGTTGTTAACCACCTATAATACAAAACTAAAGGAAGTGATGCCACATGCAACTCGAGATAGGCACACAAAAGTCCAACATCATTTCCAATCAAGTCTAAGATGATACTACCTAAGAGTAAATCCATGTGCCAGCAGGGTGCTTGCCTCAACCTTTGAAATGAAATCGAAACGTGCCCTCATTCTCCAATGATTCATCCATGGGGCTCCAATCTCATGTGAAAGCTTAAGACACCTTTTGAGGATGTCAAGAGCATATGCTCAAGCACTCCTCGGGTTGTTGACTTAGTGCCTAAAACGATATTGGGGTGTTAGGATGTTCACCTAGTGGTTCACAAAGTTAATATATTTATGTTACATTCTTGTTTGCACATTAGTAACCATTAGTGGGTCAAATTATCATACATTACTAGTCTAAGAATTCCAACTTGATAGTTATTCGGATCTAAAGTATGTACCATAACATTTCTATAATTGAATCCAAGTTTATCATAAATTGTTCCACAACTCATTTGGCATGATCACCATACCCTTCCAAAATTGCCCAGCTAGCCATCTTGCATGTTTCATGGATACAAAAAATGTATGACCTTGACCTCTCTCCCCACTCTATCTTATTAACATCATCGTTGATTAAAATATACATCATTCTTATGCTAAACCTAACAAAAACACAAAAGCCAAAAAAAAAAAAAAAGGAACTTGGAACAACAAGGCTCTTCAAACACATCTGGTCCACATCACACAACCTCAACACTATTTTTGAAGTGTACACAATCTCATTGTAAGATCCTCATGGAAGTCACAAAGTCATATTCAAAATAAGACTCAAATTGACATTCAACTTCTTCTAAGAACAATGCTCTAATTTCCAATTCCTCAATGAAGTTGCAACATCCAAGAATGTTGACTTGACTTATTCGCCATCAACAATCCTTAATACCACAAGTTGCGAAGATAGAAACTACTCATCTAACACATCTCTACCTCATCAAATCCTTAATATGGATCTATACCTTTCATCCTTATACCTCAATGCCTTAAAAATCCCGCACAAGTTAAGTAGAAGATCAATCTTTTGGTCCACCATGCCAACACCTTCCTAATGTCGATCGGAAACCATGAAGTCAATTAAACTTCATTCACAAAATGCCAACCTAGTTGTGATTCCCTTCTCACTATCCACCTTTAACACTCTTACTAAATACCATCATTTGGAGGTTGCTGCTAATTCTTTAAATGTGAAGGGACTTGCGAAATAGCGCTAAGATTCGGTTGTAGTGCATATAGATAACAAAAAAAATAATCAGATCATGCAATCCCTAATTACGTCATTAGGATTATACCTGCGAGATCTGTCTAGTTTGATCCCGAATATGTAAGTATGTAAACGAGCTCTTGAAGATAACCATAAATTTTCTACTGTATTCCTTGAACACGCCTTGCTCCTGAGAGAGTGGGCTCGTAAGTGGCTGCTAGAGTTTTCTTTTCTCACAAAAATGTCTGCCTCTGTGAGAGTTTGCTCGTCTCTTTAAACTGTTGAATGGAGTGCGTGTATATATAGGCTACAATTGGGACCTCTGGGCAAATATGACTAGGGCTTCCCACGTAATTAAGAATTTTTAATTCGACCCGAATTTATCCTTAATTACGTTAATTATAATTAATACCACTAAAGAATTATAATTGCACTCCCTGTCATATTCGAAATTAAATTTTGAGCTCCTATTATTAAATGCTTATTTATCTCCCCACGTAAAGATTACAGATACCCGTCTATTAAATTAAATTACTGACAATTTAATTAATTGACATATTAATTCCTTGAGACCTTCCACTTAATTTATTTGATGTGCCGGATTCAAAATCCACCTGTAGGGTTTGACATAATCAAAACTTTAAAGTTTCCTTAAGGGGGTATCATCAATCTCGATATCGGGACGTGGATTCCATCAATAATTAGTGTTCACCGTACACATAATGTCATCACTCAACTCACTGAGTATTTTGACTTATAAAGAATCTCACTCTTCTATGAATCAAAATAATAAACATTATATGCACGTGTTCAATAGTCATATCAGGATTAAGAGCATAAGCACTCATAATAACCATGAGTTATTAATTGTTTTATATAATCAGTATAAAAACAATTACCCCAAGACGATCGTGTTCAATACACACAAAGTGTACCAACACAAGGAGTTGGAACTATACCATTCCCAATAGTTAAGACAGACCTATTAAAACCTTGTGCTATAGTCCTACCAATGGTATGTCCAATTTTATTTAAGACTGTGAACAATAAACTTATATTCTATAAGAACTGATGATCTAATTTTCTGTGTATAAGTCATACTCTACATACTAGATCGCCTACTATATAGAATGAAAGACACATATGCATAATCATTAAATAAATAATGTCAGGCAAACATTGCTCATAAAGATTCTCATTAAAATGGAATAATTGAAGTTATTAATAAATACTAAAATCGATTACATAAAGCATGTCTTTCAGTATAAATCCCTAACAATGTCCCACTTAGACTTAAAGTCATGCTGCCGTACATCTCACTCCCATTCCCTCTACAAGACTATCAAAAGTCCTAGCTGGTAAGCTCTTTGTAAACAAGTCTGTTAGGTTGCTTGCCAATGCAATCTCGATCACTATTACATCACCTCTCTGCACGATATCTCGTATCAGGTGATACTTGCGCTCAATGTGTTTTGCCCTTTTGTGGCTCTTGGGTTCCTTTGAGTTAGAAACCGCCCCACTATTATCACAGTAAAGTGTAATAGACAATTGTACTGAAGGCACCCCTCCTAGATCCAATAGAAAGTTCCTGAGCCAAACAACTTCCTTGGTTGCCTCAGAGGCTGCCAAATATTTGGCCTCCATAGTGGAATCAACAACACATGATTGCTTGATACTCCTCCAACTAATGGTTCCACCTCCTAGGGTAAACACATTTCCCTATGTTGATTTTCTGGAATTCTTATCTGACTGAGAATTTGAGTCTATGTACCTAATGAGTACTAGACTATTTTCCTAATAAACCAACATATAATCCTGAGTCCTTTTCAGGTACTTGATTATATGTTTTACCGCAGTCCAGTGTTCCCGCCCTGGGTTAGAATGATATCTGCTGACCATGCCTATGAAAAAACAGATGTCAGGTTTAGTGCAAAGCATAGCATACATGAGGCTTCCTATTGTTGATGCATAAGGAACTGCCTTCATGTTCTCTATCTTAATCGATGTTTTAGGACACTGATCCTTGGATAGAGAGATTTCATGTCTGAAAGGGAATAACCCTTTCTTGGAATCTTGCATGCTAAAATGGGCAAGAATCATATTGACATAAGTAGCTTATGATAAGTCCAACATCCTTTGCTTGTGATCTCGCAAAAGCTTGATCCCAAGGATGTGACCGGCTTTTGCCAAGTCCTTCATGTCGAGCTGTCTGGATAACCATACATTAACCAAAGATAATACCCCCACATCGTTTCCGATGAGTAAGATATCATCCACATATGGCATCAAGAATACCACCACGTTTCCATTATATTTTTTTGTATACACATGACTCATCATGGCATTGATCAAAACTATAAGATTTAATGGCTCGATCAAAACGGATGTTCCAAGACCTAGATGTCTGCTTAAGTCCATAAATGGACTTCTTAAGCTTGCACAACATGTGTTGTTGGCCTACTGTTGCAAAACCATCTGGTTGCACCATATAGATGCACTCATCAAGACTTCCATTAAGGAAAATTATCTTGACATCCATTTGCCAAATTTCATAATCAAAATAAGCTGCAATGGATAAGAGAATCTGGATAGACTTTAGCATGACTATTGGCGATAAAGTTTTTTCATAGTTGATTCCCTTTTTTTGAGTAAACCCTTTCGCAACAAGCCTAGCCTTGAAGGTTTCAACCCTCCTGTCGGCTCCTCTCTTCTTCTTATAGATCCATATGCATTCGATGGGTTTTATCCCTTTGGGTGGCTTTACAAGATCACATACTTGGTTAGAGTATATGGACTCCATCTATGATTTCATAGCCTTTTGCCAGAGTTCTGCATCTTTATCTTGAAGTGCTTCACAGTAGTTGCCGAGTTTGGTATCTAGTTCATTAAGGATCCTGTCATAAAACTCTCCCAAAAACATATACCAATCAGGCTGGTGTACAACCCTCCCACTACGACGAGGCACATTTTGCTGTGTTGATCCTGATCCTTGTGCACTATCATTCTGCCCTGATTGTACAATCGACATATTTGTTGGAATTGGTGTATTCCCAAGAGGGGGGTGAATTGGGTATTTAAAACTTTCTATCTAGGTTAAATTCTTAATTAGTATTATACAACCTAGGGTCTTTCTAAGCAAATGCCAATTACCCACTAATATAAAACTGAGCAAATGATCAAGACAAATATAACAAGCTCAGTATTCCCCCAAATAAGTATGTATTCAAATATTTAAATCAATTAAAACATTCACAATAGTTCAAGCATACATGTGCGGAATTGAAAGTGTGGAAATTAAACAGAGAGCTGACACAAAATATGTTATCGGGGTTTGGCCAATACTGCCTACGTCTCTGCCTCAAGCTCACAAGTAAGAGGATTCCACTAGTTGTTGAATTCACAGGTGGAGCAACACCGTTTACAACACCTTACCAGGATGGTGTACCTAGTTCTCCTAACCGGGTCTGAACCAGTGTGGTGCTTTCCGAACCAAGTCAGAGCAATTCGAGACTATTCTTAGGGCTAGTCTCCCTCTTCCAACAACCTGTCGAGAATACAATAGATAATCAATAATTTTTATATACAAACATATGTGCTTCTAAACTAAGTAAATGATGTACAACAATATGCTCAACACACTCACGTACGATGGGATATTAAGCTCACGTGAGATTTGGTTTAATCAGTAAATCAACTCACAACAATATGTGTATCTATATGTATATGTGTGAGTAAGTGAGACCTTTGATCTAAGCAAATATATTCACAATATGAATAGTCAAAAAGCCTCTACAACCCTAAGCAAATATCACAATAGTATTTTTCAAATATCAAGCACAATAGATATTAGAGTTTAAGCTTGCTGAAAATATTTTTATCAAAACACAAAGCAAGCTTATA
Source organism: Malania oleifera (assembly GCF_029873635.1). Taxonomy (NCBI): domain Eukaryota; kingdom Viridiplantae; phylum Streptophyta; class Magnoliopsida; order Santalales; family Ximeniaceae; genus Malania; species Malania oleifera. The sequence continues at coordinate 82,110,051 of NC_080423.1, read as the reverse complement.
ATACTTGTAATAAGGATGCAAGTTCTTAAGAAAATGAAGATTTTTTCCCAATCCAATATTTGTAAGTAAAATACAATGAGAAAAACTTTAAGTTACTCTCCAAAATCAACAATCAACAAATGCAAGTATGAGAGAGAGTATAGTTAGCAAAAAGTATGTGAAGAACAAAAATGATCTCTCTCGAAAATATCTAATTGAATGAGTATGAGAAAGAGATTTTAGCAATATGCTTGTATAAGGTGGGAGTATGAAAGATTTAGCCCAATAAAATTTTCAGAGAAAAATTGGCTAATTGATTTGCTAATCTCTTGTTAATTTTAGCAAATGAGGAGGTATATATAGTTTTTGCAAAAAATATAACCGTTGGGGACATCAAGGGTATTTTGAAAAAAATTTAATTATGTTTAACAAAAATTAACCCTGTTTTACTGAGATAAAAATTTTGCCAACCCGAGAGGTTCAGTCGACCATATTCAAGGTTCAATCGACCATATTGCTAAGTTTGGTCAACCGTAGCAATTTTAAACTACGAAAATGGTTGACCATTTCAAGGTGATTTTGAACCCTTTGTAGGTTCGGTCGACCATGGCTAAGGTTCGGTTGACTGCTCATATGGCTCGATCGACCGTGACCAATTTGAACTGCACAAACGGTTGACCGAATAGTTGGGGATCAAACACATTCTGATTCGGTTGACCATGGATGATACGTTCAATTTATAATGGTTGACTGTGTGAAGTTAACATGTTAACTTTTGACCGGTTCGGTTGACCAAGGCTTTTACACTGCCAAGGATTCGATCGATTGAGACTTAGTCAACTTTTGACTTTTCAGCCATCAAGGCATTCGGTCGACCAAGCTGGTCTTTACCAAAAAGGTTTGGTTGACCGGGGCAACTCAGAGGTACAATTTTTGCCTTCAATTTGACCCTAAAAATCCAACGTTCCGGTCGACCAAAGTTTGGTTTGGTTCCCTACGGTCAGTCTATGGTCAATATTGAGCTTTTTATCCCATCATGCATGCAATGCAATTATTACAGTCCATAATATTATAGACCCAAAATATAAAACAAAATGCATTTACAATATAGAACAAATGTCTTCTCCTTCTTATTTTACTCCTTTGATTTGTCATGGAATACGCTGGATGATATGGTCTTTATGTTCCTCCTAACTTCCATCTCTTCCTTATGTGTGCGCTAAAATATTAAGCCTGCTCAAGCCCTGAATACACACATAAGTAACTTGCAATTTGTCATTATCAAAACTAGGGTTTGGACTCAAAAAGTCAATAGTATTGATGGTAGCTGCACGTGATGGGTTAGACTCAACTTGAGTTACAACATTCCTCCCACTACGACGAGGCAATGAGATGTCAATAACTCTGTCTTGTAGTGGTTCTTCTTGTACTATTGGTATAGCTGGTATATCTTCTCTCAACTCTTTTAGAACAGTCCTACTTCTAGGTTTGTGGTTCATTACATAGTCCTCTTCTAAGAATCAAGCATTAGTGCTAACAATGACCTTCTGATCCTTTAGACAATAAAATAAACCAACTTTCGTTCCTCTAACGTATCCAACAAACAAACAGACATCTGTCCTTAATTCCAACTTATCTGTTTTCCCTTTTAGCACGTGTGCTGGACTGCCCCATATCCAAACATGCCGCAGACTAGGTTTGCATTTAGTCCACAATTCTATGGGTTTAGTAGGTACTGACTTAAATGGGATTAAGTTCAGAATATAGGCTGTTGTTTCTAATGTGCGCCCCAAAACGAATTAGGAAAATTTGAATAACTCATCATAGATTTGACCATGTCCATAAGAGTCTTATTCCCTCTTTATGCTACACCATTTTGTTGTGGCATACCATGTGCATACAACTGGGATTCAATTCCCTCCTCTGATAAGTAATCCACAAATTCTCCTAAAAGGTACTCACCACCACGATCAGATCGTAGTGTCTTGATACATTTATCCTGGTGTTTCTCCGTTTCTGCCTTAAATACCTTGAATTTGTCAAAGCATTCAAACTTACGATGCATCAAATAAATATACCCATACCTTGAGTAATCATCAATGAAAGTAACGAAATACTCAAAGCCACCTCTAGCCTGGATATTCATAGGACCACACAAATCAGAATGAACCAGTTCTAATGCCTCTTTTGCTCTATAGCCCTTGGCCGAAAAGGGCCGCTTGGTCATCTTATCTTCTAAGCAAGATTCACAGACTGGTAGTGCCTCCACTTCTAATGAACCTAATGGTCCATTCTGAACTAGCCTTGAAATTTGTATTAGATTAATATGACCTATGCGTAAGTGCCAAAGATAAGTTTGATTCAATTCAGAAGATTTCTTTCTCTTACATGATAGTTTATTAGTGTTGTTCAATTCATTTAGTTGACTGTATGAGAAACATGATTAATAATATAAAGACCATCTACAAATGTACTAGAACATATAAAATGTTTAGTTAACTTAATAATAATTGAGTTATTAAAATAAATGGAATATCCGTGATCAATCAACTTGGAAACTAAGATCAAATTCCTTTTAATGGAAGGTACATAAAGAAAGTCTTTCAATATTAAAATCTTATCTCTACCAAAAGAAATGTGAATATCTCCTACTGCAACTATTGACACTCTTGTGCCATTTCCCTGAAATACGTAAATCTCCTTATCACTTAGTTGGCAGGTTTGCTAGAACCCCTGCAAAGAATTGCAGAAATGATTAGTGGCTCTTGTATCTACACACCAAGTACTGGTAGATATCACCGCTAAACATGTTTCAACTACTAGTGAATGAGATATACCTTTGTTGTTCTTTTTGGTGAGATAAACTGGACATTGTGATTTCCAGTGCCCTGGCTACTTGTAGTGAAAACACTTGCCCTTAGGCTTTTTCACTCCATCCTGCAGCCCACACACTACTAGAGGAGCTCCCTGTGGTTTTTGAACCTTTTTCTTCTTATTTCGGCCGGCCTAGAAGAAGAACCTTTCTCAAACACAAAAGCAATAGTTGGCTTCCTGATGAGGCCCTCAGCTACTTGAAGCTCTTTAAGTAGTTCTGCCAACGAGTAAGAGAGCTTATTCATGTTGTAATTCAAGCAAAACTGCTTGAAAGAGTTAGGCAGTGACTGGAGAGCGATATCCACCTGGGTTTCCCCATCGATTTCAGCTCCAAGGATCTCTAACTCATTGAGAAGACCAATTATCTTCAGAACATGATCCTTTACTGGGGTCCCTTCTGCCATAGTAGTATTCATAAGTTCCTTCATAGTAGTCTGCCTAGTAGCACGATTTTGATCTCCAAACATTTCTTTGAGGTTCTGCATTATATCATATGTAGAAGGCATGGATTGATGTTGATGTTGCAGAACATTCGATATAGATGCCAAAATGTAACATCGCGCCATCTCATAAGCCTTAATCCACTTTCGGTAAGCTTGAGTTTCCTCATCGGTTGCCCCTTCATCGGATTTCTGTGGACATACTTCTACGAGCACATACTTTTACTCCTCTGCAATCAGTACAATATCCAAGTTCCTTTTCTAGTCAACATAATTAGGTCCAACCAGTTTGTTTTCTTTGAGAATAACAACCAAGAGATTGAAAGTCATTTTAATCTTGAGAATCACCTATTATAACAAAATATGATGAGCAATAATAAACTTTTAATTTAATTAAAAGAATATGGTTCCTTCTACCAATATTCTCTTTTAAAGAATCTGTCAGCAACCTAACACACCGTGAGTAGTATACCTCGATGGGAGGTTGTCTACTATTCAACATTTGTGTAGACAGGTGAGGACCTATTAATTTTACTATCTAGGCAAGTAATTATGTCAAGTAAAATTGAGCTGCTGACTTAGTTTTGGTCCTATAAACTATAGCAGTGACTCAGATGGTGAGGATACTATTATTCATAGCTAAGTGTATACCATCACATAATATTAGATCTATTGTCCCGTAGTGAATTCCCAGATGGAGAGGTAACCAAATACTGACAATTACTAGAGTTTATACTTGGTGAGTCTGTAATTAATTCCATTCGATGGGGAGGAAGATACTAATATCATGACATAAAATTAATTACTTCACCTATAAATTAGTAATGGAGATTATGTGATTTATATGTAATAAATTTTCTCACCCACTTAGTTATTTAATTCATGATGGATATAAACACATGTTCAAATAAATTTAATATTCCAATATCAGTAACTAAATTACATGCAACAAATAAAATTCCAAATTCCCTTAATATAATACAATTTTTTTTTTATAAAAAAAATTATATTATAACTTGGAAATTAATTTTATTCTGTAGTTGCACATGCATAAACTAACATTGAAATTTTAAATTTTACATGTCAATGACATAACGCAAGAACAACACACACGCCAAGAAACATATATAAATAAGAAATATGATATAATAAGTATCTGGCTATTATGGTCAAGCAGTTTGCATTATAACACCGTGAATCTTTATTTGCCATTACGCAGTGCTAGGGTTCGCCGGGGCCCCAAGGGCAGTGCGCCTGGCGAGGTTCAACCTACCCAGTCAGGTCATAGGGGTCCAGGTAAATTTAAATTCAAATTCAAATTCAAAAACAAATTTAAATTTAAATTTAAATTCAAATTCAAATTCAAAAAAGGAACGAAAAACTGCATCGCTATTCTAGGGGTTTTTCCTATTTTTCACCATTGCTATGCACACGCCACAACTGTGCCTCTTTTTCGGATGAAGGTGCATCATATTACAAAATCCTATGCCTCCATAACCAGAGTTCACATGCTACGAATCTTGTAATAAACAATCGTAATCACAAAACATATATTCATGTGACCATAATTGTCGGACAGAACACTACAAAATAAGTGTTAGTGCATACACACGTTCTACCCTAAGCATGCATTGATTCGATTTTCAAAGAACATAGTATTATTCTATATACAGTATCAACTGAGGCTCTGATACCAATTGAAGGGACTTGTGGAATAGTCCTAAGATCTGGTTGTAGTGCATATGGATAACAAAAAAAAAACAAAATTAGATCATGCAATCCCTAATTACGTGATTAGGATTATACCCGCAAGATTTGTTTGGTTTGATCCCGAATCTGCAAGTATGAAAATGAGCTCTTGAAGACGACCAAAAATCTTCTACTGTATTACTTGAACACGCCTTACTCCTGAGAGAGTGGGCTCGTAAGTGGGTTTTCTTCTCTCACGAAAACGTCTGCCTCTGTGAAAGTCTGTTCGTATCTTTAAGCTGCTGAATGGAGCACATGTGTATATAGGTTACAGTAAAGACCTCTGGGCAAATATGACTAGGGCTTCCCACGTAATTAAGAATTTCTAATCCGACCCGAATTCATCCTTAATTACGTTAATTATAATTAATACCACTAAAAAATTATAATTGCATTCCCTGTCAAATTTGAAATTAAATTTCGAACTCCTATTATTAAATGTTTATTTATCTCCCCATATAAAGATTACAGATACCCTTCTATTAAATTAAATTACTGACAATTTAATTAATCGATATATTAATTACCCAAGACCTTCCACTTAACTTATTTGATGTGCCGGATTCAAAATGCACTTATGGGGTTTGACATAATCAAAACTTAAAAGCTTCCTCAAGGGGGTATCATTAATCCCAATACGAGAACGTAGATTCCATCAATAATTAATGTTGACCATACACATACTGTCATCACCTAACTCATTGAGTATTTTGACCCATAAAGAATCTCACTCTTCTATGAATCAAAATAATAAGCACTATATGCACGTGTCCAATAATCATATCAAGATTAAGAGTATAAGCACTCATAATAACCACGAGGTATTAATTGTTTTATATAATTAGTATAAAAATAATTACCGCAAGACGGTCATGTTCAATACACACAAAGTGTACCAGTATAAGGAGTTAGAATTGTACCATTCCCAATAGTCAAGACAGACCTATTAAAACCTTGTGCTACGGTCCCACCAAAGGTGTGTCCAATTTCATTTAAGACTATAAACAATAAACTTATATTCTATAAGAATTGATGGTCTAATCTTCTGTGTATAAGTCGTACTCTACACACTAGATCACTTACTATATAGAATAAAAGACACATGTGCATAATCATTAAATAAATAATGTCAGGCAAACATTACTCACAAAAATTCTCATTAAAATGGAATAACTGAAGTTATTGATAAATATTATAATCGATTACATAAAGCATGTCTTTCAGTATAAATCCTTAACATCATCTACACAAAACCACATTCAGAGTGTCCCTCTTCCCTGAAGGACTCTCATATAGAAGGTCCGTCTATTTTCTTACCACACTTCTTCTTTGGTAAATAGTACTCCCACTCCTGGTATGACATCAAGACGTATTCCAACAACCAATCTTAAAAAAGAGTTCACAATCCCCAATTCCTCACCACATACTTGCTCTGCTTCTAATCACACCTCCAATTCGCACTTTAAACACCAGCATTTGCTATCAAATCATGCATTTAATTGTCCTCTAATGTTCCAGCTCAAAACCCAATCCAGTATGGCTTTATGATTTCATTGCTCCTCTGGCTTTCCAATCTCACACTCATACTGTCCCACAACTTTAAAAGATCCGCTGTCTAGCCAAGTTAGACTGGGAGTTACCTACGCAAAAAAATACAAAAGGTCCTTCCAACCAAGAGGACGAATGTGCCCTCTGGAAAAATGCCCTACGACAAGCAAACCTCATGCCCTTTGGCAAGGGTAAACATAAGGCCCTGAGGTCATAAGCATATGAGTGCTCAACTATTAGTACCAGGTGTTACCGTCACTACTGCATTTCCACCAAAACTTAAGTTATAGGATCCTCTTAGGACTCCAGCAAAGTCTTTCAAGCAACGTTTGTTGTTCCATTGAATTCACACCCGCAGGATTTCCTTCACCACAACGACCACCTATGATCCGCACTCATGTGACTCAAGGAAAACACAAAGGCCTTCACCATTTTTTTCCTATCATTGATCTTAGAATGTCACCTTTGTGTATGGAATACAAATTTTGTATGTTCATTGAAGATGCCTTGGGAAAAACTCCGCTGTTGTCTATTTCCATAGACATAAGAATTTCACACCTAACTATGGAACGAGGGCATGGAAAAAACCTTTGTGGGTCACTATTTGAGCTCCAAGGCCAACCAAAATAGGAAAAATCCCATAATGTGGCCCTTCCTCAAAGACACATTCTCAATCATCTTAGTTCACAAACACTTATTCCCCGTGCCTTGGGTATCGAGTAATCGCAAGCATCTTAATTTACTTATAGTAGTATATCGAAGGCCAACTTAAACCAAATGACCCATAATGTAACACCATTGCACACCCAAGGGTGGATTAACCCTTCCTGGTTCAATGGCATCTTAAGTTTCAACTAGAGACCTAAAGCCAACAATATCAATCCATTTTTTTTAGATAATAAAACAATTCTATTAAAATAACATAATACAATGAAATAATAAAAAATCCTCCAATTAAAAGCACAAAAGAAAAAATAAAGGAAAGAAAAAAAGCTGACAATTACATCAAAGTTGCTTTCCAATCCCTTTGAATATCGGAGAGCAAAAGACTACCCAAAACCCTAAAAGAATGAGCCCAAAAAGAAGAAATAAAAATAATTTTCTCCCAAAGTAGTCTTGGAGAGGCCTTTCAATTTTTTAAAACTCGAGCATTCCTTTCCAACCATAGGGGCCACAAAATTGTAAAAATAGTGCAGTCCAAAATATCTTTCTCTATTCTTCTTCCCAAAGCCCCAAAACTTCACTTTAAAAAAAAACTCTGAATTGTGGCTAGAGCCACCTAAGTCTCACCAAAATATAAAAATTAATTATTCCTTATGCATCTTGCTACCTTGCGATGAATGAAAAAATGACTCATAGTCTCATTAGAATTATAATCAATTCATTTTCAACACTTAATTGGAGACCTACTTTGATACAAGATGCAACATAGGAGGCCGATTTTCAAGGCCGCACAAATTTGCTTCGCCTTAATCTGTGTTAGATGTGACATAATTACGCCTATACGACACCAAGAATATTCCAAGTTCTATCCACCTATATTCATCCTCATCTATGGGAACACTCAAAGATCCATTTAATGGTCAAATATTGTGGCATACTAACCCTTGACCCCAACAAAGATGGTCCCCAAGGAATCATGACTTGAATGATAAAGGTGATGAACATGGATTCCACACGCTCTAAGGGTTACCTTCATCCCTATAGCATGAGCTTCATGTAAGTGAACATGTCACTTGAAAACTAAGATGTAGTCCCAAGAGGGGGGGGGGGTGAATTGGATTTTATAAAATTTCTCTTAATTCATTTTAAGACTTCTTAACCTCTTTTATTTCTTTTAACCAATTCTTGATTTGTTTGTTTAATTTGTCAATTACACATGAACTTAGTTTCTTTTATACAATCAACAACACAACTATTTAAACAATCAAATAACCAATCAATCAACCAAACCAATTATCCAAAGCACAATATTCAAACCAAGATATATAATATACAAGATTTCAGCTCTTGTTTATTTGCAGTCCTGAAAATATAAAAGTTTGATTCAAGCCCTGTGGTTAATTGCAATCCTTTTGATAATGAATTAGCTTTCTCAAAGTGATTTTCAATAAAACATTCACACTCTTTCCAAAATTCAGAATTGAAATAAACTCTTAATAAATTTATCTTTGGGTGTTAACCAAGTAACGTACTCCCTTATGATTTCCGTAAAGTATGGTTTAACCAATGTACTCCCTTTTGGTTTCCGCAACCCAAATCAAAATTAGACTTTAAGTTTACTTGATTTCCAAATATACATAGTATATATGATTAAGAAATTAAATCATCCACGCAATTTATATGTGTTGAAAATGAAGAGTAAGGGAAAGGGAGAGTGAGACCAGGATTTTTATGAGGTTTGGTTTATACCCAGCCTATGTCCTCACCTTTGGTAAACCACCAAAGGATTCACTAAAATCAGTTCCTTTGTCAAGCGGAACAACACCATTTACATACTCCTTTAGTAGGCTAGACTCCGCCTCTCCAAGTGATATCCCCTCACTCGGTCACTCATTCAATTAGGCTAGAGTCCGCCTCTCTAAACGATATCCCCATGCTTAGCCAACAATCCAAATAACCTTGAATCGTCAATATCTATAAGATACAAATCAAAGAGATGTACAAAGAATGCTCTCAAATAGAGCTGATTAGTACAACAATTCAGCACTATAATATACTTCAAAGTAAATAATAATATGGAGTTTAACTTGAATCTCAAGAGAGTATATCACCGATTAATTCTTTCAATTATTGAAAGATTTAGAATTTGTAACACAAGATTGGTGATTGAATGTCAGCAATACTCAGTTGAATTCGTGCACAAGATATGAGCAAGAGAGCCTTTTAATGACGAGAGCAATTGAGAGAGTTTGATAGCTAAATTTGATTCTTGGTAATTAATTCAATGATCTTGAGGCTTGATTATAGACTTGAAAAAGTATGTAACTTGATCCCCAAGTGACTTGGAGTATTCCCCAAGTTTTCACAAAGTTTGAGCCCCAAGCAATCTCATTTAAAAAAATTTTTCATTATAAAAATTTAAAATCTACCACGTGATAGTTGACCGTCACTTTTGGTCAGCCGCCTATCTAGTTATTTTAAAGGGACAATAGGGTGTCAGTCACCTATTGGAACATCGACAGGCGCCTGAGAGTGCAAAGACAAGCTTCTATAAGAACATGGACATGCGGCTGTCAAGCTGTCAACTTCGAGCACCCTTCAAGTTTTTTGTCATAACTTTTTATACATAACTTCAAATTTGACATTCTTGGTGTCAAACGAAAGCTAAGAGAAAATCTCACAACGTTCATGTGGAACATATTTTAAAATAAAGATATTTTGATAGAGAAAAATGTACATCAATGCGGATATAGAAAAAATGACAGCAATTGGAATATTCTCTTTTTGGTGCTTTTCATTCCAAAAATGATTCTAACCTTTTTTAAATAATTTTTAATCTTATAAAATATTTTCCAAGTATGTTAAAAGGTATCTAAATCCAAAAAATTAAACTAAGAGCTTCATGCATCCATATTGTAATTATTTGAAGTACTTACATGAAATTTCCTATAAACTCTTTCGAATTTTCAATTCTTGAATTCCTTGAGGTCTTTATACTTGCTTCATCTTTCTTTGAGCTTTCATCAAGTTCTCTTTAATCCTCATGCTCTCATGATCTTCAAGCTTTATCTTTGAATTCATTTTTGAATCCATGCTTTAAGCTTCATATTGATAATCATTCTTTGAAATATAAGCTTTCATGAATCCTTCTGAACACTTGACCTTGCATTCATCATTGAATCCTGAAATGACATCACTTAACCAAATATGTTAAGTTCCACTTGTTTGTTAGCATCAAAACAAGATGTTAAGCCTTGTAAGGCCAACATCACTAACTATACACATCAGCCGAAGTTAAAGGAAATGACATGATACATTTATCAAGACAAACAAATAAAGGATTGACATCACTCAAGAATTTAATCAAGTATAAGACGATACCGTCCAAGAGTAGGCATGTAGACCAACATGAGTGCACATCTCGACTTATGAGTCAAAAGTGACACAACAATGTAGCACCCCGAACCCGGTGGGGCCCGGAGTGCTATCCTATTTACACGTCCCTGACACCATACTATAGTAACTCGAAATCCTGTAATTGGTACCGGGTATACATGTCCATATCTCAAATAGAACATGCAGCAGAAACATATACATAAACCCCGAATACAATACCAAATTTCTAGAACTATCATATCATATATACACATGTCTCCCCAAAACCAAATAGTACTACAACCCAAGGTAATACAAAACATATCCATTTACTTATACATAATAGTGTCTCACTAGCACTATCTTCAAACCTAACTAACTAATCCTGCCTAGAGCTCTCTAAGCTCAGCTCCCTAGATTTCCTAAAATGTCAAAAGATTATAGGAGTGAGACACCTCTAAGTAAAACGGAATAGATTATTGTCAATGTGTGGCAACATGAGTTCTGATGTAGCATAACTTATAACCTTTAAATAATTAACTTTAACTCATAAATCTTATAAATCTGTACTCATATAGACATATATATATATATATATATATATATATATATTTGGAAACATACATGCTTTTCTACATGAACATATTTTATCATAATAGATTTCTCTGTGTATATAAATCGTCTGATATATCTATACATAAAAGATTTTCCACCTAACTGGATGAACAATCATATAACATCATGTAATAACCTCACATGATCGGGTTAGGCGACCTGTAGGCTAGACTTGGTAATGGCTGGCCTACCACGCTAAGTCAAACATAAAGTTTATAAGTACGATTTCCCACCCAGCCTGGTACAGACCCATCATGCTCTCCGCAACACTTCACGGCTAGCCCTAGGGGGTATCCTATTCGCTGCAACACTTCATAGGCCAATCGACTATCCAACACCAACACTCTATTTAAGAACTATGATTGCACTGACATAACATAACATAATAGTTGTGGTACCAAGCTTCCTGAGCATATCTGGTCCATTGGGGTTCTTATACCATATAATACTATCTATATACATAATAATCTTGATACATGATTTCATTTCATAAAACTCGTTTGAATACTATCATATCATGATTCTGTCTGAATCGACATATAGCCATTTGTACTGAATTCGGCATATAATAGTCTGAACTGTATTTGGCATAAAGCCGTCTATACTGTCATATCATAATTCTGTCATATCATGATCTGTATAATTTTGTCGTATTATGAATTTTGTATAAATTTGTTATATCATGAATTCTGAAAATAAACTTTGTAATTTCGTAAATCATATATAAATCTATCATATCATCCGTCAATCTATCATACCATCATTTCTGTATAAATCTAGTATATCAAAATTTTGAAATAAATCTGTCATAATTTCATTACTCATGCCACACAATTTGAGTAAATATTTCATTATATAATAATCTGCTTGGAAAACTATTTTATTCTGTTGAAAAATTGGTATAATCTTTTCTAGGGTTTATTCTGTAGTAAATCGGATAATTATGAGAATTAAATAGTAAAGAAATGAGAGGAAAAAGGAAATTTTAAAGGGGGACACAGCAGGGCCAACAATCTTCTTGGGCTCGTTGATGTGGACACGTGTCTCATCGACGAGAATTTACCGAGGGGCTATTTTCTGGGCTTGAAACTCGTCGACGAGGGTTAGGTGTTCGTCGACGAACCCCCTTCCTAGACTCGTCGATAAGGTGACGTGGCTTGTAGACGAGGCCACGTGGCCAGCCATCTATATAAGCACAAAAAAAATCAGATTTCGACGAAAATTCAGTCTCTCTCTCTCTAGAAACAGTTTCTCTCACTTCTTTCTAGCTTTCCAGCTTCGTGATTCGATGATCAGAAGCTACCACATTGATCTTGGGGAGATTTTCTACAACTTAATTGGAGCAGAAGTTTGATTTGAGAAGTTTGGGAACCATCCCAAAATCAGGATAAGTAGATTATTTAGGTATTTTCAGTACGACTAGGTGTATTTGAGGCCATATTTTGCATTATATGAGAATATACTGAGGTTTTGTGAAGTAAAATTATGGTGTTATGATTTCAGGGTTAGGGTGTTTTTGGGGACCCTGCAATCATGGGTTGAGGACCCCAGCGAATATTTTTCTAGGAGTTCAGGTAAATTATAGTTTAGAAATTCTAGATATGCGGAGTTGGGGAAAAATATAAATGTGATAATATTTATGATAAATTCAGTTGTGTGATTGGGAATTATATCGGTGTTATTTCAGGGTGTTGAAAATTATTAACGTCGTATGCGTGAGATTATAAAATAATATTTAGAGCTAGATAGTCAGGTAAGGGGAATACATGTTATGCTAGCCTTATTAGAAACTTTACTAGTAAAGTATAGTATTTGATCATGAGTATTAGAATATGATTTTTAAACATATTAGAGCTTGAAAATTATACAGTTTTACAAAGTATGATTATAGAGATTTTATTTAGTTGTGTAGCATGAGTAATAATGAGATATTATAGAATGTTTATACAGAGTTACAAAATTACGTTTATATAGTTTCTACAAAAATATGTTATATAGATTTACAGAAACATGATTATATAGTTTTTATAGAGTTATGAGATACAAATTATACAGTTTTATTTACAAAGCTACAACCATACAGAATATTATAGAGTTATAGTTTATATGATTATACAAAATGATGATATACAGTATTTTACAGAATCATGTTTATACAGTATGTTACATAATCATGATTACACAGTGCATTACAAAATATGATTATATAGTGTTTTTATAATCATGATTATACAGAATTATATAGAACCATGATTATACAAAATTATGTAGAACCATGATTATATAGAATTATGCAGAACCATGATTATATAGAAATATACAGAACCATGATTATACAGAATTTTATAGAACCATGATATATGGCTATACAATTGATACAAAATCATGGTTATTACAGAGATATAGAATCATGGTAAAACACTTAGATTTATATAGAAATATTAATATACAGTATCAGACCTCAATGGAACACTGCAGTTTACAGAGTACAGTACCGTTGCTATACAATATAGACAATGTAACCATACGTCTCAGATAGAGTATGGTACAACCGATTGTGCTCTTAGGTAGAGTTGGGAGCTCCCTAGCGTCTAAACCAAGTGAAGCAGGCCTTTCGTGCTATAGGCATCCAGATATGCATACAGTTAGACTAACATTGGAGGGTCAACCAGTGCTTAGCCTTGCCTACGGGTTGCACAACCCATTCATGAGGGGGTAAGTCATGACATATAGCCATTTAGGGAAAATTTTATAGATTTATGTATATGTATAGTACCCACCAAAAGCAAATATTACTTATTATAGATAGAAGTACTTTTGAATAGATAACTCAGAAATCTTCATATTCTAAATGACATAAGCATGTGTTATTAGACAGATATTTTTCTTGATATATATTGTATAAAATATTAATTAAATGATATGTTGTCAACTAGCTCATATGTCATACACTGGTAATAACATGTTTCTCCTTGTTAAGAGGTGTCTCAACCCAACATTATTAAACATTTCAGGTAATCTAAAGAGGTGAGCAGGGCCGGCTCAGAGGTAGAGGTGGTGTTGAGTTGGCGTAGTTTTTGGGGTGAGTTTTGGGCTGGTCTGTGGAGCCTACGGTATTTTTGTGACTTTTGGGAAGTGTTATGTATATGTGTGTTTGGGTTCACCTAGGTATATAGTACTCTAGTATTGAATTTTGGAATATGATGGATACGTATGTAGTTTTGCTACTTAGGTGTTATATGAAATGCACAGGATACCATGGTCCCACTCCGAGCCGTGATGATGATAGTTATGCTCATTCAAGGTATTAGAAATTATATTAATATAGAGAAAAAAAAAAGATGAAAATTTCAAGTCGTTACATATTCAAATCCATATACTAGGTTTTTCCCCAAAACATACATATAATAATTTCAAAATCTATCATTTCCATATGCCTGAATACCTAGAAAATCATATATACTATTTTTGTAATCAGATACTATAATTTAATCGGTTAACTTAATGAAATTAACTGACATAATCTATTCCCTTTATCTTAACCCTAGAGTGGTGTCTAAGATCCTCAAACCACAAATCCACTTCGATTAAACCGCTCAGGATCGAAGTTGGGATCCTAAAATGGTGTTTATCCTTCAAATTGGCTGAGTTCCAGGAGATAAATTAAGGAGAGAGGGAGTGAGAGTGTATCCCACAGCCCTAGAGAGAGAAAGGAAGAGAGAATGAAGTTTTGCATGAAAAATGAACTCGAAGCCTATTTATAGGTTGCTGGCCCAAAGGAAACCGTCAACGGTTTGGTTTTTTAACCGAACCGTTTTCTATTATTTTACCTTTACTAAGCTTCGGTAATTTAAAATCGTCGACGGCTTTCCTGAGGCTCCTGAAATTGTCAACGGTTTGGTCCTATACCAAACCAAATTCCCTTTTTTCCTTATTATTTTTATTATTCTATTTCCTGGGTCTCTACATCTTCCCCTCCTTATAAAAAATTCGTCCTCAAAATTTGTTAACCTATACTTATATCATCATTTGGAAATCACTGAATCATTTACCTGACTTTAGGAAGAGCCGGCGGCCACCCATATAGCGGTCTCATCCCAAATTTATTAATTACCATCACTTATTACGGAGGAATACCATGGTTACCTAGACAAGCTCTGGGAGATTACAAATAGTCAAAACAGAACTCTCCCAAAGCCACTTAAAACTAAAAACCAAAACAAAAAATTACAATTGAACAAACTAACTACACAACCTACCTTAACCATATATTTTACCTGAACCGTTACTTTCCTTTGACTAGAGTTGGGTCTTGCTGAATAGGTGTGGGTACTTCTAACGCATTTCCTTATGTAATTCCCATGAGGCTTCCTCAACTATGTGGTTATGCCAAAGTACTTTCACCAATGGAATTTTCTTGGTACGTAGTTCCTGCTCTTTCTGGTCTAGGATCTAAACCGACACCTCTTCATAAGATAAAGTGTCCCTAAGCTCCAACGACTCATAATTTATTACATGCGACGGATCTGGAACGTATTTCTTTAGCATGGATACATGAAACACACCATGGATCCTAGCAGTACTGGGGGTAACGCTAACCTATAGGCAACTGGACCTATTCTTTCTAGTATCTCAAATGGTCCAATATACCTAGGGCTTAGCTTATTCTTCTTCCCAAATCTCATCACTTCTTTCATTGGTGCAACTCTCAGGAATACATTATCTCCCACACCAAACTTCAGCTTCTGTCGGCGGGTATCTGCGTAGCTTTTCTTTCGACTCTGAGCTGTTTTAATTCTTTCTTGAATAAGTCTAATTTTCTCATAAGTCTTTTGTACAATTTCTAGCCCAAGAATTTGCCATTCACTAACTTCATCCCAATATAGTGGAGTTCAGCACCTTCGACCATATAATGTTTCATATGGTGTCATCCCTATATTGGCCTGGTAGCTATTATTAAAAGAAAATTCCACTAGTGGCAGATACTGGATTCAACTACCCCCAAAGTCCAGCACACAGGCCCGCAACATATCCTCCAATATCAGGATTGTCCTCTTTCTCTATTCATTAGTTTGGGAGTGAAAATTTGTACTAAATGTCAGCTAGGATACCAAGGCTCTCTGTAAACTTTTCTAGAACTGGGACGTGAACCGTGAGTCCTGGTCTGATACAATGGATACTGACATGCCATGAAGTCTATTTATCTTCTGAATGTACAATTCTACCAACTTGTTTATGGAGTAGTTAACCCTGATTGGAAGGAAGTAGGCAGTCTTTGTCATCCAGTCCACTACTACCCAGATGGCGTTTTGCCCATGCAATGTTGGTGGCAATCCTATGACGAAGTCCATGGAGATATGCTCCTACTTGCATTCGGGAATGTGAAGTGGTTGCAATGGTCCTATCGGTCTCTAATGCTCTGCCTTTACTTGTTGACATGTCAAGCACTGCTCTATATACCAGACAATTTCTATTTTTTTTATATTCCAACTAGAAAGATTCTCGTAAATCCCGATACATTTTAGTGCTTTTTGAATGCACTATATAGAGGGAATGATGTGTCTCTTCCAGAATAGTTCTTTTAAATCACAGCATCATCAGGCACACACGGTCTGGTATGAAATCTCAATGCTCCATCATCAGAAATATTGAAATCTATCCCCAGCCCGCTCTGCACTTTGTCTACAATCTTTACTAGCTCTGTATATTTCATTTGAGCAGTCTTAATCCTCTCCAGTAAAGTGGGTTGAACTACCAGACTTACAATGAATGCTTGAGGACCTCCCCCTTCTAGTTCCACGCCAAGCCTTTTTAGATCCATTTTTATCTGATGTTGGGTTACCATTGCTGATACCGAGGAATTCCCTAACTTCCGGTTCAACACATCGGCTACCATATTAGCTTTCCCTAAGTGGAAACTGATGGTATAATCATAATCTTTTATTAGTTCCAGTTATCTCCTCCGCCTTATAGTCAGTTCCTTCTGTGTGAAAAAGTACTTAAGAATTTTGTGATCTGTGAATATCTTACATCGTTATCCATATAAGTAGTGCCTCCAAATTTTCAATGCAAAAACTACTGCTGCCAACTCCAAATCATGCGTAGGGTATTTCTTCTCTTACTCCTTAAGTAGCCGAGAAGTATAAGCCACAACTTTTCCCTATTGCATCAAAACACACCCTAGCTCTTTCTGTGACACATCACTATAAATCACAAATCCACCATCTCTTGATGGAATAGTCAAAGCTGGGGTAGTGACAAAGCGTTGCTTTAATTCTTGAAAACTCTGCTCACAATTATCAGTCTATTCATTCCTCAAATTCTTTCTCATCAGCCGTGTCAGAGGACCCGATAGTTTAGAAAATCCTTTCACAAACCGGCTATAGTACCCTACTAGACCCAAGAAACTTCTAACCTCCTAAACATTTTTCGGTCTCGCCCATTCCACTACCGCCTTTATTTTACTCGAGTTTATAGAAACTCCATCCCTAGATATCATGTGTCCAAGGAATGCCACTTTTTCCAGCCAAAATTCACATTTTTTAAATTTAGCGTTCAACTTGTTTTCCCTTAGCAACTGAAGTACTAGGCTCAAATGATTTTCGTGCTCCTCGGGACTCCTCGAATAAACCAGAATATCATCTATGAACACCACCACAAATTGATCCAGATATTCATGAAATACTCTGTTCATCAGATCCATAAAGGATGTAGGAGCATTAGTCAATCCAAAAGGCATAACCAAGAACTCATAGTGGCCATACCTGGTTCAGAAAGCAATTTTTGAAACATCCTCCGATCTAATTTTCACCTGATGATACCCTGATCAGAGATCAATCTTAGAATAGGCCTATGTTCCCTAAAGCTGGTCAAATAAATCATCAATGTAGGGAAGCGGGTATTTATTCGTAATTGTCACTTTATTTATCTCATGGTAGTCGATACACATTCTCATCGACCTATCCTTTTTTTTAACAAACAATACCGGTGCTCCCTAGGGTGACACGTTGGGCCTGATAAATCCATTTTCTAATAATTCTTGCAACTCATCTTTTATTTCTTTCAACTCTGCTGAAGCCATTCTGTAGGGAGCCTTAGAAATCGGTGTTGTCGCTGGGAGTAGATCAATAGCAAATTCAATCTCACGGTTGGGAGGCAACCCAGGTAAATCCTCTAGAAACACATCAGAGAATTCTCTTACAACTGGAATATCCTCAAACTTTAACCTTTCCTCGGGTGCTTCCTTTACACAATCTAAATACCCTTGGCATCCCTCCAATATTAGTCTCTTTGCCTACATAGCTAATAAAATCTGTGGGGAAGAACGCTCACTCGACCCAACAAACCTGTATTCCTGATCCCAAGGAGGTCTGAATACTACCTCTTTCTTATAACAATCAATACTGACATAGTTGGTGGCTAGCCAGTCCATATCCAAAATCACATCGATCACATGCATGTCAAATACGACTAGATTGGCTGGTAGCATTCTTCCTTGAATACTCACTGGAAAATCTCTAAGCACTTTTCTACATTTTACCACTATTCCCATCAGGGTAACAACAGATAATTGGCGTCTAACAATTGAGTTCCAACCCCCACACGGTTTGATATACTCCCGAGATATAAATGAGTGCATCGCCCTTGAATCAAACAACACCACAACTTTATTTGAAAACATAAAACTAGTACCTGTCGCCACATCGCCTGCCGCCTCTGCATCTCTTAATGTCAGTGCATAAACCTGTGCCTAAGCGGTATTCCTCTGCTGGCCGCCTCGGGGTGCCTAATTGTTTCCCCGGAATTGTCTAGGAATAGGTGCATTATTCAGCAACGCACGACAATCTTGTGCCAAATAACCAAATCTACCACCCTGATAGCATGCATTCGTCACAACTTGACATTCCCTCACATGCCTTTGTTACATCTAAGGCAGGTAGGGTCTACTTGATTACCCTGGTACACTTGACTTCCTATCTCTTGTCTCTGACTCCCACTGTTTCTATTTCTCCTCCACGAAGCCCGACTGGTACCAGCTTGAAATCCAGGGGGCGTGGGCCTCTTCCTCTGACTCTACACCCCACCACCTCTCTGTAGACTAGTTTCTATCATGGTGGCTTTATCCACAAGCTCTAAAAAATTTTGTACTTGAAAAGCTACTGCCTGCTTGTAGATTCCCTGTTTCAAGCCTCTCTCGAACCTTCTCGCCTCATCGAGCACCATATAAGGGGCAAAATGGGACAACTCCATAAATTTAGCTGCATACTGTTGGACTATGAAGCGCCCCTAGGTCAAGTTCAAAAATTCCTCTGCCTTTGCATCCCTAGTGGTTGTAGGGAAGTATCTATCAAAGAAGATTTCTTTAAAACCTTTCCATGTCAGAGCTGTAGGTTCTGGCCTATGTTCTTCTAATAGTTTCACTGATCTCCACCAACGTTTAGCCTCCTCGTCATCTTAAAGGTGGTAAATAAGACTTTCTGTTTCTCAGTGCAAGGAAAAACTGCTAGTATTTCTTTAATTTCCTCGACTCAATTTTCTGCAACAAATAGGTCGGCCCCTCCTGAGAAAGTAGGGGGATGCATACGAGTAAACTACTCTATGGTGCATCCTTGGCCAGCTGGTGGGCAATCCTACTCCCTAGAGTTTCTCGCAATCTCCGTCATAACTTGTTGGACTACACTACGCAATATTGCATCCGAGTCACTGCCACCCATGCATAAAGGCCCCTCCTTGCTACTACCTCTAACATTTGCATTGTTATTCCCAGGGTCCATCCTAAAAATAGAACAAAATAGTTTCAAAATCCTAATATCATAACACGATCAATGCATTTATCTAACTAAGAAACCATAAAATATCCTTATGCAACCAATTAACTTAACGTCTATGATCCCAATTTAAAATTCAGTCTTGCTGCTCAGAAAAAAAAATCGACGATAGTTTGCCATGGCTTTCCTAAAACCGTCGTTTCCAGGAAAATCACGAAAATGACCACGAAATTCTTCCTCTAGGCTGTGAGGTAAAACCTCAAATTCCTATCTTGTCCTCCAATAATGTCTTACTAGAATCCTGATCTACCCATTCCTACCCTCATCAAGATCCATTCCTATACTTTGGTATTGTTATCCGCTGAAATCTGCAAAACCTAACAACCTAGGCTCAGATCTGAACCCAATGGGGTCTAGAGTGCTATCCTGTCTACACATGTCTCTGATACCATACTATAGTAACCCGAAATCCCGCAATGGGTACCGGGTACATCTGTCCATATCTCAAATAGAACATGCAGTAGAAATACTCGAATACAATACTAGAGTTCTAGAACTATCATATCATATATACACATGTCTCCCTAAAACCAAATAATACTACAGCCCAAGGTAATACAAAACATATCCATTTACTTATACATACTAGTGTCTCACCAACACTATCTTCAAACCCAACTAACTAATCCTACCTGAAGCTCTCTAAGCTCGGCTCCCTAGAAGTCCTAAAATGTTAAAAGATTATAGGAGTGAGACACCTCTCAGTAAGACAGAATAGATTATTGTCAGTGTGTGGCAACATGAGTTCCGGTGTAGCATAAATTATAACCTTTAAATAATTAACTTTAACTGGTAAATCATATAAATCTGTACTCATATATACATATATATTTGGAAACATACATGCTTTTCTACATGAACATACTTTATCATAATAGATTTCTCTATGTACGTAAATCGTATGATATATTTATACATAAAAGATTTTCCCCCTGACTGGATGGACATTTATATAACATCATGTAATAACCCCACATGATCGGGTTGTGCGGCCCATAGGCTGGACTTAACAATGGTTGGCCTACCACGCTAAGTTAAACATAAAGTCTATAAGTACGATTTCCAACCCAGCCTAGTTCGGACCCATCTTGCTATCCGCAACACTTCAAGGGCTGGCCCCAGGGGGTATCCTGCTCTCCGCAACACTCCACGGGCCAATCGACTATCCAACACCAACACTTTATCTAAGAAGTGTGGTTGCACTGACATAACATAACATAATAGCTGCGGTATCGAGCTTCCTGAACATATCTGGTCCATCAGAGTTCTTATACCATATAATACTATCTATAAACATAATAATCCTTATACATGATTTCATTTCATAAAACTTGTCTGAATACTATCATATCATGATTTTTTTTGAATCAGCATATAGCCGTCTATACTCAATTCGACATATAGTCGCCTGAACTGTATTCGACATAAAGCCGTCTATACTGTCATATCATGATTTTTATAATTCTGTCATATCATGAATTCTGAAAATAAACTTCATAATTTTGTAAATCATGTATAAATCTGTCATATCATCTATCAATCTATCATATCTTAATTTCTGTATAAATTTAGCATAATAAAATTCTAAAATAAATCCGTCATAATTTCATTACTCATGCCACCCAATTTGAGTAAATATTTCATTATATAATAATCTACCTGAAAAACTATTTTATTCTATTGAAAATATTAGTATAATCTTTTCTAGGATTTATTCAAATCCAAATACCAGGTTTTTCCCCAAAACATACATATAATAATTTCAAAATCTATCATTTCCATATTCCTGAATACCCAAAAAATCATATATACTATTTTTGTAATCAAATACTATAATTTAATCAGTTAACTTTTTGAAACTAATTGACATATTTAATTCTCTTTACCTTAATCCTGGAGTGGTGCCTAGGATTCTCAAACCTTGAATCCACTCCAATTAAACAGCTCAGGATCGAAGTTGAGATCCTGAAATGGTATATATCCTTCAAATTGGCTAAGTTTTGGGAGAGAAATTGAGAGAGAGAGAGAGAGAGAGAGAGAGAGAGAGAGAGAGAGAGAGAGAGAGAGAGAGTGTGTGTGTGTGTGTGTGTATCCCGCAGTCCTAGAGAGAGAAAGGAAGTGAGAATGAAGTTTTGCATGAAAAATGAACTAGAAGCCTATTTATAGGTTGCTGGCTCAGAGGAAACCGTCGATGGTTTCAGGATGGTTTCCCTGAAACCGTCAATGGTTTGGCTTTTTAACTAAACTGTTTTCTACTATTTTACCTTTACTAAGCCTCGATAATTCAAAATCATTGACAGTTTTCCTGAGGCTCCTGAAACCGTCGACAGTGTGGTCCTGTACCAAACAAAATTCCCTTTTTCCCTTATTATTTTTATTATTCTATTTTTCGGGTCTCTACAACCTTATTCTGCAAGGAGTATCCCTCTAGAGTTAAAATATTTCTATCACACTCTCACTTATGCATGAGTAAATATGCATAGGTTAAGGTATCATACGACATTATCTCAGGAACGCTACCTTGGTAATTGTCAGATCCACCACAATATCATAATGACATTGAGAATACGTAGTATGACATCTTTGTAATCGAATTCAAGTTTACCATAACTCCTTCCACAATCGATTCAACATGATCACAGTGCCCTTAGATAGCTTCCCAAATGAACATCTTACATGCTCAGGATATAAAAAAAAAAAAGAGGACCATGTCACAATTTTTACGAGGAAGTATAATTTAATAAAATTTAGTGTGCCATTCTCAATTTTTTTTAAAAATCATTAGCGGTACATCACAAAATAACTATCATTTTAACATATTGACTATAAACTATTATAACATCATTATAAACATTGATTATTGATTCAACACTTACACCTTTTGTTAACTTGAAAGAAATTTAAAAAATGATCAAAATGCATGCACATTTGTAATAGTAATTATAATTAAAATATAGCAATTCTATTTTTTAAAAATGTTTTTGAAAATTGGCACTCTAATACCAATTGTTGATGCGAATGCGCAGCCAAAGAACCTCGCAAACTTGAATCAAATCGGAACAAGCAATGCAAGCACTTAATAATGTGAATAATATGAAACAAGCAAACACTCGCCAAGAGAATAAACAAAAGAATTTACATGGTTTGGCAATTTGCCTACGTCCATGGGAGCAAGCGGTTGTTTTTTTCACTATCACAATGTGAAGCTTACAAAGCTTATGAAAGAAGGGTTACAAAATATAGTTTAAATACTAACCCTATGCATGCAAAAGACTTATACTATAACTAAAATACTTCTATAGTAATCCCCTGGAGGGAAATCCTCTAAAATCTCCCAATCTTTTGATCTCTTATTCAAATTCCGTGACTTGCGTCGAATGAAACCATCGACGGTTTGATGCTGAGACTATTCTTGCTGCACACTGAAACTGTCAACGATTTCCATGAAACCGTCGACAGTTTGATATCGAGATCAAACTGTCTCTTATACCGTCGACCAATCTGTTGATGGTTTGATCCTGCAACTAGTCTCTTTGTTCTTTGCATCACTATACTTTTCTCCGTGCATGTGTTCCACTCAAATATGAGTCACGTCTCCAACAATGATTGTAAAATTAAAAGATTAAAAAATAAATTGAAATTTGAAGGTTGAACAATTAATTTTTTACTAAATTTAGTTGTTTAACCACTTAGCTTTGTTCCAATTCTTTTCTTTTCTTTTTTTTAAATGCAACATATTGGGAGGTTGAACTTCTAGGTTTGTTCCCTTTTAATCTTCTGTTTTTTTTTTTTAATAAAAAAAAAGTTCCTAAATTTTTTCTTTAAAAAATATTTATACACTCACTTCGATAAAAACTCAAAATTTTCAATAATATTCTCAACATTCTAAAGGCCGCATGCATGACTTTACAATTGTACCCACTCACTTGAAAGGAAAATTATTGTGGGGAAAAACCAAAAAGAGGTAAGGTTGTCATTCAAAGAATACAAGGGTGGCTCACGCATGGCAAAAAGACCCACACATATGTACACCAACCGACATGAGCAATGTGTGTAACATATTTTTATTTATTTTTTGAATAATTTATTTTTTTATTTTTATTTTTATCGGGTTTGTAACTTGGTTAAATTTATGTTTTTTCTCTCTAATATTTATTTTATGTTTAGGAGTTTGAAACTCGGATCTTAAAGTTAGATTAATGTGAATTTAGATGGAAAACGATACAAAATTGTAGTGAATTTCATCCACATTCATAAAAATTTAATTCAAGACTTGAGATCTATAATCTCAAACACAACCTTAATTATTATAATAATATAAATTATTATAAGGTTACTTTTGATTCATAAAATGCTTATTCCTACAAATAGGATCGAGTAGAATAAGAATGTAATGAAAGAAGTCACTAATATAAAAGTTTGTGTTATTTCATTCGACACAAATAGGAGAGAAATATGTTGGGGCGGATCTAAAAGCAACAATCACACACGAGCAAAAATAAATAACAAAAATGGAACACAAGATTTATGTGGTTCAGCCAAATTGACCTTCGTCCACGGAGCACACACCAATTCACTATAACCAAGAGAATCACAAGGAGAAGGAGGAGGCTACTGCCCTCAACTCAACTCTCTCTCTCTCTCTCTCTCTCTCTCACAACACACTCTCTGCCCTACACACACAGCTCTACACCACACTGTAACTCACTCTGCATATATATATATACACACACACACACACACACACACACACACACACAAATGGGGGGTAAAATTCAAAGGAGGTGGCTGCAATTTCAGCATAGTCGGTAGAGGTTGGTGGCCGTCGATCTCCAATGTCAACGAACGTGGTTGGGTTGGTGCAGCTGACAACGACTCCGCACTTGCAATATCAACAATCTCCCACTTGGAGATGAAGGCAGCATCTCAACCAACGTATAGGAAAATGATGTGCTCATGTCTGTCTTCAAGCACGAAGACCAACTGAAGTTGAGCATAACTTTAGCTTCTCTGTAGTCACAACCTTCGTCAACATGTCTGCTAGATTCTTGCTACCTTGAATCTTTTCAAGTGCTAGCACACCATCCTCTAATAGAGATATGATGAAGTGATAACGTAGTCCAATGTGTTTGGTTCTGGAATAAAATACAGAGTTCTTTGTTAAATGTATCATACTTTAACTGTCGTTGTACAAAACATTCCTCTCCTACTTTAATCCAAGCTTTATCAACAGACCTTGAAGCTAAGTCATTTCTTTGCTCGCTTCTGTCACTGCAACGTACTCAGCTTCTGTAGTGGATAAGGCAACAACCTTTTGTATCTGTGACATCCAACTGATAGCTATTGTTCCAACAGTTAATACATATCCGGTG
This sequence comes from Malania oleifera, assembly GCF_029873635.1. Taxonomy (NCBI): domain Eukaryota; kingdom Viridiplantae; phylum Streptophyta; class Magnoliopsida; order Santalales; family Ximeniaceae; genus Malania; species Malania oleifera. The sequence continues at coordinate 82,084,608 of NC_080423.1, read as the reverse complement.
GTGCTTCTGCGGTGATCAACTTCACCAGCAAAATAGGAATCTGCATACCCTTTGACTTTCAAGTCTCTTTTTCCAGAATATAAGCACTTATCAATAGTGCCTCTAAGGTACCTCAAGATCCACTGCACTACTTCCTAATGAGTCTTCCCTGGATTTGACATAAACCTGCTGACTGCTCCCACTACTTAGCCAAGGTCTGGTCTGGTACAAACCATGGTGTACATGAGACTTCCAATGGCTAAGGTCTAAGGTACCTTAGCCATGAAGTCCTTCTCTTCATCTGTCTGGGGAGCCTGATCCTTGGAGAGACGAAAGTGTCCTGCTAATGGTGTATTTACCGCTTTGACACTGCTCATGTTATTTTTCAGTAAAACATGGCTAATGTACTCCGATTGAGATAACTGTAACGTTCCCAATTGCTTATCTCTAGAGATCCGCATTCCAAGTATCTGCTTTGCTGAGCCCAAGTCCTTCATGTCAAACTCCTTTGACAATTGTTGCTTTAATTTCCTGCTATCTTCTATATCTGGTCCTACGATTAGCATGTCATCCACATATAATAACATAATGATGTCGCTAGACTGATACCTCTTGAAGTAGCAATAGTGGTCGGCATTGCACTTTTGAAAATCATTCCTGTGTATAAAGCCGTCAAATTTTCAGTACCATAGTCTAGGAGCTTGTTTGAGACCATACAAGCTCTTCTTCAACCTGCACACCAGATTCTTTTTACCTTTCTTTGAGAATCCTTCTGACTGATGCATGTAAATTTCCTCATCAAGATCACAGTGAAGAAATGTTGTCGTCACATCCAATTTCTCAAGATGTAGGCCCTCTAAGGCAACAATGCTCAAGATTAATCTGATGGTTGTCAGTTTCACAACTGGTGTAAAGATGTCAGTGTAGTCAATTCCTTCCTTTTTCTCAAAGCCTTTGACTATGAACTGAGTCTTGTACCTCCCAGAGCCATCATGCTCCTCTTTGATCCTGTACACCCACTTGTTGTGAATGACCTTCTTACCTTTGGGCAACTCAACTAGTTCTCATGTTTTGTTGGAGGTTCGAGAGATTATCTCGTCCTTCATCGCAAGCTCCCACTTGCTCGTATCTACCACCTGACATGCTTCATCATAGCATTCGGGCTCTCCTTCATCTGTAAGAAGTAAGTAATCCATATACCTTCTGTTAGCTTTGGTGTATTCCCAAAAGGGGGGTGAATTGGAATTTTAAAAGTTCTTTCCTAGGTTAAACTAGTTCAACGACAGTACATTCGCAACCTTAGGTCTATCTACCCAAATGCGCAAATAAGTATAATATGCAGAATTTATATCATGCGCACCATTCACATAATAGCATACACATGCAGTAAATATAAAGTGCGGAAATATAAACAAACACACGATATGTTATCGGAGTTCGGCCAATACTGCCTATGTCCCCGCCTCTAACTCGTAAGCCCGAGGATTCCACTAATGCTCACTTAACGGGTGGAGCGGCACCAATTACAACCAGGTCAATTAGCACAGGGCTGACCTCAACCTTTACAAACTCTCCTTGCAGGACGGAGAAGGCTCTAAGTCAAATTCACAGGGCTGACCCCAACCTTTACACAATCCTTACCGAGTTGGATGATCGCCCCCTTAGGCCACGCCTGAAAATACAATAATATGTTCACTCAAATGGTATAGTGATTATGCTTTCATGCAAAGCATATATGTACCCAATACGCGCAATTACATACACATCAACAATGTAGGTCATGTAAGCTCAGTGATGCAAATAGTTGTACTAATAACACTCAATATGGTATAATCAGTGATATGCTCAAAAGTTTTCAAAACAAGCAATATCTTGGAATCTAAGCAAAGCACAGCTCAGTAGCAAATCAATATTCCTAAGATATAAATATGATAATCAAACTTGTTCAAGAAGATTTTCCTCAATGAAATAAGCACAATATTAGTTTGAAAATATTTTACTTGTTTGAAAAATCTTTGCACAACAAAAAATCAAGCTATTGGACACTTGCAATAAGAATGCAAATATCCTAAGTTTGCTAGTTTATCCTAGCACAAGATTTATAAAATTGAAATCTGTAGGATAAAACTAAGTCAAAATCCCCAAAAATAATATCACAATCAATCAATCAAATGGGAGTATTAGCACTATCTAATAAACACAAGACCTCTCAATAAAGTCTCACAATATCAAGATGTATCAAGAGAATAAATATTTGAGAGTATTTTGGACAAAATGGGATTTTGATATAGAGAGGATTTTTGCTAATTATTTTGGCTAATCTCTTCCTAATCCTCACAAATGAACCCATATTTATAGATAAGGTCAAATATAACCGTTTGGGACCTATTGGGTATAATTAAAAAAGTTTCAAAAAGTTAAAACACCATTAACCCAACTTAACCTGTTTTTACCGTGGTTAATTAATTTTGACCCGCTGAGGTTCGGGTGGCTAAACCATGGTTCAATCGCCCGAACAGACACAGCTTTAAAAGTTATTTAAATGAGTTCGATCACCCGTGTCGGACTTCGGCGGCCTGAATCAAAGTCAGTAGCATTGTTTCGTGACTTCGGATGCCCGGTCCTATGTTCAGTGGTTCAAATCCATGTATTCGGTCACCCGGGGTCCTTTTTTAACGAAAACAGTCGGTCACCCGAGTTGGTGAACTGTCCCTTTCGAGGGGTTCGGGCGCCTGTGGAAGGTATGCACAAAAAGGTTCGGTCGCCTGAGAACTCAAGTCAACTGTTGACTTGTCAATAGTTTGGGCACCCGAGGAGTTTTGAACTCCAGGGGTTCGGTCGCCCGAGCTCTCTCAACATCGTAATATTTGTTCAATTGAAGGCATAATTTCAACACTTCTATATATTATATGATATGTGTATAAGTGTTGGGACCTAGAGTCTTGCTATGGTCTTATTCAGCTTACCATATATCTTATATGCATGATGTGCAGGTAACGTAAATACAGACCACATCCTAAGTTACTATTACATACCCATATTACAATCATTGAATTTACAATTACAAATTAAAGGTCTTTAGGGTCTTCTGGTTGCTTCAAGTGTCATTCCTTGGGATATTCATTAAGCCTGCACAAATATTTGACAATCATCAAATACCAGTATTTGTCATTATCAAAACTGGGTGCGACCTATAAGGTCAACACCTTCTATTTGGTACATAGGGCCGAGAAGATCTCCTAAGCTCTGGAGCTGGAGTAGGAGGCAGTGGTGTGACGATTAGCTCCACTGGTTCCTCTGCCTGAGGATTCTTGGCGTTCTATTGTTGCGTCCCAACACCTTCTAGGATATCATCCATATCTACATAGGTTGACTATCTCTGAACTGGTTTGGTGGATTCTGTTGTGTGCTTGTCTTTGTACATTACCTTTTCATCGAAAATCATGTCTCTGCTTCTAATCAACTTCTTGTTTTCATCATCCCAAATGCGAAACCCATATTCATCTTCAACGAAACCGACAAAGGTGCATTTTCGGGACTTAGGATCAAGCTTATTTCTGACATGATCACTAATATGTACATATGCAACATAACCAAAAATTTTCAAATGTGAAAGTCTCACTCTTTTCCACTCCATACCTCTTCTGGTATACGGTGATCCAATGGTACTAATGGACCCCTGTTAATCAAGTATGTTGCTGTGCCGACTGCTTCTACCCAGAACTGCAATAGTAAGCCTGACTGTATACACATACTTCTGGCTCTTTCAGTCAATGTTCGGTTCATCTGCTCGGCTATGTTGTTGTGTTGAGGCATACCTGGCACAGTTCTTTCCATCCTGATACCATGCTCATGGTAGAATTTTTTGAACCGGGTGTCTTCATACTCACCACTATTGTTTGTTCTCAGCTTCTTGATTCTCAAACCAGTTTCTTTTTCAACCATTGCTTTCCATACCCTGAAAGCATCAAATACTTTTGACTTATACTTTAGAAAGTAAGCACATACCTTCCGAGAATGATCGTCAATGAACGTGACGAAGTAATTCCTTCCGCCCATGGATGAGATGGGCATCGGTCCCCATACATATGAGTGGACTAGTTCTAGTCTCTCCTTCTTTTGGGCATGGGTGTTTGTCTAGAAACCGACCCTCTTCTATTTCCCAAATATGCAATCCTTGCACATGTTAATCTCTACCAACAGTAGACAACTCAATTTTCCCTTTGAGTGCATCACTCTGAGTCCTTCTTGCTCATGTGACCGAGTCATTGGTGCCAGACATTGCTGTCGTCATTTCCTACAGCAATTGAAATAAACATAGAGGCATTGGAGTTAAAATAAAGTGTTTCGCTTTTCTTACCTCACGCAATCGTTAGTACACCCTTTGAAACTTTCCATTCATCGCCAGTGAATGTTGTCACGTATCCTTCATCTGCCAGTTGACCCACTGAGATCAAATTCTTTCTCAGGTTTAGAATATATCTGACATCCTTCAACTTCTATACTGACCCATTTATTTTGATCTTCACAACTCCTTTTCCGGCTATGTCTCAAGGTTGATCGTTACCAAGGTACACCTTACCAAAATTACTTGGTGCCTACTCCTTTAAGCAATCTCTACTGCAAGTGGCATGAAATGAGACTCTAGAGTCTAAGACCCAAGACTCCTACTTGCTCTTCAATCAATGCATCTTTTTCTCTTAAGGAAGAGGCCAAATTTGCTTCTATCTTCGCCTTAGATTCCTTTCTCGGAATTTTGCACTGGTTTCCTAAAATGCGTGGCCTTTCCACAGTTTCAGCACTCAACATTCTTTATGCCTTGGGAACCTTTGGGATTTCTGGATCTAGACCGCCTGGTCCTTGATCTGCCGCGATTATTTGATCGTCCATATCTGCTTCATTTTCCTTGGCTTTCCATGTTCAAGGCTGAACTTGAAGTGAAGGTATTGTTCAACTACATTCTGATCTCTTCCGTCAAAATCATGTTGATGACCTCATCGTACTTCAGTTTCGATTTTCCTGCGGAGCTACTGATCGCAATAACAATACCTTTCCAACTCTCATACAGTTGGCTAAGAATCAATAGGGCACGGATTTCACTGTCAAATGTAATTCCAATTGAGGCAAGTTGATCTGACAACTTGTTGAAATTATTCAGGTGTCTACTAAAACTTTCACCTGCAGACATAATCATGGTAAACAACCTTTTCATTAGATGTACCTTATTCGTGGCTGATGGCTGCTCGTATATATTGGATAACGCATCCATAAGGGACTTGGTGGTTGTCAAGTGCTTGATATTGAAGACCGTAGACTTTTCTAATGTCATTTTGATAGCTCCGAAAGCTTTTTGGTCAAGCTACTTCCACTTGCTCTCCTTCATGGATTTTGGCTTCTCCTTTAATGGTAAATGCAATTCCTTACCAAACAAGTAGCCCTCAATTTGCATTTTTCAGAAATCGAAATTCGTGCTGTCAAACATCTCAATCTGTGAGTTCTTTTTGTTCGACATCTCAATTCACCAATCTAGAGACAAAATTAGCTTAAATGAATAGCACGGTTGGATCTAGAATGACCGAAAACCTTAGAAATGGTTCAAGTTATTCGAAAAACGGACCCGAAATGGCTTCGAAAAGCCTGGTCAAATCTAGTCAAACCTTGGTCAACTTTAAAAGAATATTCCCTTCTGACGGAATATTCTGACGGCGTTAATGATGCTATTAAATGACGTCGTCTGCTGACATGTCATTGTGGGGCCCATTATGGGTCCCAACTACTAACGTGGCAGCAGTTGTGTCGTGGGGCCCGACTGACGTAGACCGCCGACTCAGACGCTGATGTGGCGATGACGCGACCGGTGAGTGGGCAACACGTGGTGCTGCGGGAGCCAACGTGGATGCTGACTCTGCGCTGATATCAACTGTCTTCCACCTTCAGCCTTGTCGGGAGATTACCGACATGTGGGCGCGTGTGAGGACAGTCGCTGAGCGCTCGATGGCGCTTGAGGGCACGTAAGGACACCTTCCGATCACTTGTTGGTGCGTGAGGGCGTGTGTAGGTGCGTTGGAACGTCGGTGGCATGTGTTGGCGCGTGTGGCTTCGTCTGAGCTTTGTTTGAGCTCCGATTATCGTCGTTGGCCTTGTCTCAACAAGAGGAAGATGATGGTGGCCTCAAAACTAAGTTTTGAGCTACTAGACAAAGGCTCCAATCCAGCAATGTTGCTTCGATTTGGTGATTTTGCTCCAACCTCGGTCTAATACCAATTGTTGGGGTGGATCTAGAAGCATCAATCACAGGCAAATATAAATAACAAAAATGGAACACCAGATTTACGTGATTCGGTCGAATCAACCTATGTCCACGGAGCACACACCAATTCGCTATATCCGGGAGAATTATAAGGAGGAGGAGGCTACTGCCTTCAACTCAACTCTCTTTCTCTCTCTCTCTCTCTCTCTCTCTCTCTCTCTCTCTCTCTCTCTCTCTCTCTCTCTCTCTCTCGCACACACACACACACAACACACTCTCTTCTATGCACACACAGCTATACACCACACTGCAACTCACTCCGCACATACATATATATACATAGATCGTGGGGGGGGGGGGGGAGTAAAATTCAAAGGAGGTAGCTGCAATTTTAGCATGGTCAACAAAGGTTGGTGGTCGCAGGTCTTCAACATCAACGAACGTGGCTGGGTTGATGTGGCTGCCGATGAGTCCACACCTGCAATCTCAACAAAATAAACATTTTTAGTATTGGTATGAGCCTAATATGAATGTTGAGCCCGATATAGAAATGATGAACCTAATATGGGTATAAACTCGATATGGGTATAAGTTAGGCATGGTGTGGGCATGGGCCCGATATAGGTATGAGCCTAGAATGGGCATGAGCTTGGTACAAGTACGAAATCGAGTATAAAAAAAGATGAATCGAGTAAGAAATATGAAGCTAGATATGAGACATGACATGCCTAAGTTAAAAAAATCTAGTAAAAAACAATGAACCCAATATCAGCATAAGATCCCATATGAAAAATGATGAGCCTAACTTAGAAAATGCTCAATATGAGCATGAGCTCAATGGACACAAACATAGCATGGGAAATAATGAGCATAGAATGGGTATAAGCTTGACGTGGTTAAGCACTTGAAAGCGCTTAGCAAATTGAAAACACTAAATTATGCTTGGTAACTATTTTGTTATGGTCTAATTTTTGTGGTTGGTAATTACCAAATGTAAATAAAATTTAAAAAACTAGTCATTGGCAAAAAAAAAAAAAAATCTTTAAATATTATAGTTTTTCAACCACAACTTTCAAACCATTATAGCAACGACAACCAACAATCGCAAAGTAACAATAGCAACTATAAATTGAAACAGAAACCATCAATCAAGTCATTGCAATAGCGCAAGCATAATAGAAACTTTGACTTTGAAGACCCCAAGTTCATAGGTTCGATTCCCCCTTGAGGCATTACGCTGGTGAATTATCAAGGGTGCGTCAATGGGCGAGCGACTTTCACCCTCCCAGATGTGGTGCCGCACCATAGTGTCTAATGTGGCGTCATGGTGGTTGGAGTCCTTGGGTTATCAAAAAAAAAAATAGCAATTGTGAACTTCAATAACAAATGTGAACTACACTTGCAACACCATACATGCTTGTAGTATATGTTTAACAATTTGAAGTGTTTTGGAAGCTACAGTCAATATTAATTTTAGCATTTTAAGTGTTTGGTATGTAACTCTTAGTGGTTAATAAACCCCATGTTATGTTATTTTAAGTGTTTGGTAATGGTTTAACTTTTGTTGTTTACAATTAATAAAAGCTAATATAATTTCAAATATCAAATGTTAGCAAAAGTTTCAAGTTTTGGTTTTTTTAACTGCAACCGTAAGTGCAATTACTATCACCTACAGTCAATGGCAACCATTAAGTGCATAACAATCATCTATAATTAATGGGGAAATTATCGAGGGGTCTCCGCCTTTTTATGTCTGTGCCCGTCTTTTAAATGTTAGACATGTGACAAATTGATCATAAATTCATTAATATTATAGGAGGGACTTATTTTCAATAAGTGTATAATTTAGGAAACAGACACACGAATAAGTGAAGGGGGAGGTATCCTGTATAATTTCTCTATTTAATAGCAGCCACCAACTATGACAATGATAAAATTTAGATTTTAACAGTAACAACACATTTTTTTATTAATTGAAAGCACACAGAATAACGAGATAAAGTCCATCTCTCATCTCGTCCCTTTTCATTTCTTTCAGAATTTGAATCTCAAACTTTAAACATGAAAGCTTAAAGCTTTAACCACTTGGTAAGAAGTATGGGCTAGAAATAGTATATTTTTCCTGGTGTAACTTATCTCAATAAAATTAAATCATCAATTTTTCCTTGTGTACTTAATCCCAATAAGATACAATGAATCAAAAAAATTTTAAAATTTAAAAAAAAAGAGACTTTTAGGAAACGATTTCTTCACATAAGACTAAGCTCCAAATTGGAATAGCTTAAAAAAATATATATCTTTTTATTTTGCAAGTGTTTAAATTAAATATTTCTATTAATAAGTAGTATTTGATTTAGACTTAAATACGTATTTATTTCAATAAGTACTTTTCTAAACTGCTTTTTTCTTTTAAGAAATAAGTGTTTTTCTAAAAATGTGTTTTTATGAAAAAGGAAAAAGAAAAAAGAAAAAAGAAAAGAGAAAGGCTTATAAGAAGCGGTTCCTACATGTAAGAATTAGCTTCCAATTGGAAAATCTTGAAAAATAAGTACTTATTATAAAAAAATGCTTAAATTAAGTACTTATGGCCATATGTAATATTTGATTCACACTTAAATAAATACTTAATTCAGAAAGTACTTTTCCAAACTTGTTTATTTTTTAAGAAAATAAGTGTTGTCTAAAAGTAATATTAGATTACTTATTATAAGTACTTTTTTAGATAAATTTTTTTTTTTCCAAAGTACTTTTCATAAGTGATTTCTAAAAGGTGAATCACAAGATACCTCATTAGCATTTGGACATGGGAGTGACCTAATTTGGCTTTTTGTTTCAATAATGAGTTGGATCCCATGAATCACTATTACTATTTGGAAACATACGAGTGAGTGGAGTTAGTTTCCCATGGTGCTTTTTAAAAAGATCTTTTAAAAAGGAGTTGATCAAAAGGAACATTTTGATATTATTTTAAAAATATTTGGTCCACTTATGAAAAATAGTTATTGGAAATAAAAAACTATCTTTAAATCTTCGATAAAAAAGTTATAAAGTGACTAAATTAGTGATTAGGAGTATGGGGGTCAAACCTAAGATTTGAGTTTGAGTGGATTTGGATAAATTTTAATATAATTTTATATTACATCTTTTCCAAATCAAAATTTAAGGACTCCCCAAATATAGGGTAAAACTATTTAAAATAAATAAAATTGATATAATCTAAAAGAGACCCTGAAATTAAACTCGATGCTAACCAATTTAAGACCAAAAATTGAAAAGACATTGAAAGATTAATGGAAAGAAGGCAACATTTGTTAGGGGGTTAGCACACCAATTTTTACTCCCTAAAAACTATCCTAAATGTAACATCTACGATCTATTAATAGGGAAATCAATGGGGCGTGTTCTGAATTTCTATAAAAAAATAAAAAATAAAAAACCCTAATGAAGGTACGACATCTCATCTTATTTCACTCTCATCCATACTTTTACTATTGCAAACATGCAATCCTTCCAAATTTCCTAACTAAGGCATCAGAGTGATTCCTGGAGTATACCCTAAGTGCTCTAAACCATTTTTCTATTTTTCTTGGTAAGTAATCAAAGTCGTGATTAACCTAACTTCTCTAGAACAAATTTTGGTAGCAACAATTGGCGTTGTTTTTGGGAAACATGGAATGATTTCTTTCTAAAATTCAATCATGGTTGCATCACACAATTTTGACTCTGAAGTCGTTGCTAGGGATCAATCGCCCCACTTGGTTCACTCCCCACCACTAAATAATTCACCGCAAATTGTGCTTTTAGAGTAATTTCTAGTCTTCCAAAGGAAGGTGGAAGATATGTTTAGCATAATCTTGTAACAGGAAAAAAAAAATCTTGTAGAGCATGACCCAAGGGTTGTTCAAGCAAAAATGATACCTAAGGGTAAGGTAGTGGTACCACACGAAGCATCCTTGAAAATTTTAGATCCGACAAAGGAAGTAGAAGAGTCAAATAGTGTGGGCATTCATGAGCAATATTCCTAGGAATTTGAAGAAAAACTCAAAATAATTGATCAATTGGAAAGTTGGTAAAAGAAGTTTGCAACCAACCCTTAGTAGGGGAACCCTCAGTTAGATCTTTGATCCCCTCCCCCCTTTACGTACCAAGGAAATACTAGAGATCACTCTGCTCAATAAATTCAAATTCCCAACATAAAAGGATATAATGGGTCATCAGATCCCCTATACCACCTTGACACCTTCAAAATGTTGAGGCAATTGCAAGCTGCTCCTAATGCAACTATGTGTCTGGTATTTGTAACAACCATGAAGGGGAATGCTAAAGCATGGTACCATACATTGAAGCCTAGTTCGATTAGGTCTTTTCTGAGATGGAGTAGCAATTTGTAGAGCGTTCCATCAACACCCAAAAAACGGCAAAGAATTCAACCTACCTTATAAGCCTTGTTCAAGGAGAGAAGGAAATATTATGAGAATTTATGCGTCGTTTTAGTAACGCAACTCTAGAGATCAAAAACTTGGACCGTGAAGTAACAATAGCCGCCTTGACAATAGTCTACAATCTTATGACTTTCTAAATTTCATAGGAAAGAAATCCCCGACTAATATGGGAGAGCTAAAAAACAAAAACAAAGACAAAAACGAAAACAAAAAAAGCAAATCAAATTTGAAGAGAAAATTTATTAGAGATCCTAATGAAATCATTGATGGAGGAGTAAGGAAATATACCTTCAGTAAAGACTTCCCTTCCAAGTACGGAGAATAAGAGAAGCAGACAAGAACTATTTATAGGAGAAAAAGTGGTGGCTCAAATCATCAGTTTGTGAGATGCGAATCATGTTGGGGGAGATCTACTTAGAAAATGAGCATTACTCAGTAAAAAAATTAGCCCATCTGAAAAGCACCGCTCAAAAGACACAAAAAAAAAAAAAAAAAAAATCCATACATTGAAGCCTAGTTCGATTAGGTCTTTTCTGAGATGGAGTAGCAATTTGTAGAGCGTTCCATCAACACCCAAAAAACGGCAAAGAATTCAACCTACCTTATAAGCCTTGTTCAAGGAGAGAAGGAAATATTATGAGAATTTATGCGTCGTTTTAGTAACGCAACTCTAGAGATCAAAAACTTGGACCGTGAAGTAACAATAGCCGCCTTGACAATAGTCTACAATCTTATGACTTTCTAAATTTCATAGGAAAGAAATCCCCGACTAATATGGGAGAGCTAAAAAACAAAAACAAAGACAAAAACGAAAACAAAAAAAGCAAATCAAATTTGAAGAGAAAATTTATTAGAGATCCTAATGAAATCATTGATGGAGGAGTAAGGAAATATACCTTCAGTAAAGACTTCCCTTCCAAGTACGGAGAATAAGAGAAGCAGACAAGAACTATTTATAGGAGAAAAAGTGGTGGCTCAAATCATCAGTTTGTGAGATGCGAATCATGTTGGGGGAGATCTACTTAGAAAATGAGCATTACTCAGTAAAAAAATTAGCCCATCTGAAAAGCACCGCTCAAAAGACACAAAAAAAAAAAAAAAAAAATCCATGTGATGATCACTGCTTATGAGGCAACAAGATATGAGCATTACTTGAAAAAAAAAATTGGTCCATCTGATGAGCCCCGCTCATAAGGCCTGAAAAATGCTCATTTGATAAGTACTGCTCATGAGGCAACAAGAGACGAGCATTGCTCGATAAAGCATTGGCCATCTGATGAGTACTACTCATGAGACCCAAAAATATCAATTTGATGAGCACCCTCATAAGGCAACAAGATACAAGCATTACTTGGCAAAGAATTGGTCCATTTGATGAGCACCGCTCATGAGGCCTAAAAATATCCATTTGATGAGTATTGCTCATAAGGCAACATGAGACGAGCATTGCTCGACAAAAAATTGGTCTATCTAATGAGCACCACTCATGAGACAACAAGAGACAAGCAGTGCTTGGTTATGTACAAACCTACTTGATAAGCATTGCTTATAAGGCAACACGAAACATACACTACTTGATAAAGTATTAGTTCATCTAAAGAGCATCGCTCATGAGATCGAAAAATACTCATTTAATGATTTAATCTGAATCTCGTAATGATAAAATGACTTATAGTAAACACGATATACTCTTAAGCTAAAAAAGTAACTCTAAGGCTCGAGTGTATAGGGCAACTGATATAACCTAAAAGAGACCATGACATTAAACTTGACATAGCTAATAAAAGACCAAAAACTGTAAGGGCATCGAGGGATTAATGAAAGAAGTTAATATTTATTAACTAAAGCAGGGGGTTAGCACACCAATCTTTACTCCCTAGTAACTTATTCGAAGTATAACCCCTACAATCCATTAGTAGGGAAATCAATATGGGGTATCCTGAGTGCCTATAAAAATCCCCCCCCCCCAAAGGAAGGTAATACATCTCATCTTATCTCATTCTCATCCATACTTTTACTGTTACAAATATATAATACTTCCAAATTCTTTAACTTACGTATTGGAGTGATCCCTTAGAATATACCCCAGATCCTCCAAACCGCTTCTCTCTTATTCTTGGCAAGTGATTATAGTTGATTAATTCAAATTCTCACGGATAAATTTTGACAATAACAAAAATAAATTTGCATTTTTAGAAAATAAAATTAATGCATTAATAGTTTTGTAATATTTGAAAAAAATTGAGACAACAATAGAATTTGAATAATTTATTAAAGAAAAAATTGACTTCTAGGTTTTAAAGTTTTAAATTTATAATTTTTGTATGTTTATTAAAAAATTAAACAATAATATATGACTTAATTTGTATTTTTTTAAAAGAAATTAAAAAAAAGACTAAATCCTCCCAAAAAATTCTAAATTATTTTAGTTCATCTTTAAAAAAGACACTCAATTTAAAATTATCTTGAATTTAAATAAAATAATATATAAAATTAATTTAAATTCATTCAAACCTAAACCTAACTTCATTAGACTGCCTCAATCCATCTATCTAGCAATATGGTCTTATGATTGGAATGGATCGTCAAAGTATTTCTTACATCGAACTTCGAAAAATATAAAAAGACGAAGACCTACACGTCGGACGGCACGGATTTCGGTCAACCATCGTTGGACGCGTATTCTTTACAGCTGGGGCCCCACACAAGCTCTTTCGACATTCGGAAGTTGCCCCGTCCCTTCCTTCCCAGCACGGATGCTGACTCATCCGCAGACTCCAGAAAGTCCACATGCACCGACACGTGCACTGCCCCTCGCCTCAGGGCCTTTTGGTAATTGCGGCCAAGAGCGTGGAAATGGTTCGGTTACTGTCTGTCAGCTTTGTCGACAGACGGCCGAAAGCGGGGCGGAAGTAAGATGACCCTCTGCACACGGAGCAGCGGATGATTGGTCAGGAAAAAAAAGCCGTGGCCGCCTTGGTTCATTGGAGACGAACGAGACCAGCGGCTGTTCATAGCGGAAGTAACGGCGTGGGCGTGGGCAGTCACAGGGTCCCATCCTCGAGACTTATCTACGCTTTTTCTGGAAAGAGAAAAAAACGTTGTAAATTTTTTTGAGCTGTCCAGTCTCAGTCTCCATAGTCGTCTTACTTCCCCTGAACCCCCCCATCCCTCCCCTCACTTTCTCTCTCTCTGTTTTTTCTTCTTTGCAGATAGGCATTCTCTGAGGTAAGCTTCTATCCTCTTCTTCCTTATCTGTTTTGCTGGTTACTGTAGTTCTGGAAATGGATTAGGGTTTTCCAAGAGTTCTCGAACCACTTGTTATAGTTGAATCTATGGTTTTACGGTTTTAGCGGACTAGTGCGGTGTGTCTTTAGATTCGAGTCATTTCTCTGCGTCTCTGTTTCTGGAGTGTGTCAAATTCGGGATTTTTTATATTTTTTGCAAATTCTGTATCGGCGATTCTGTTTGGAGTTGTTTTGTGTGGTGTGTGTGTGTGTGTGTGTGTGTGTGTGTGTGTGTAATTTAATACCTTTTTAGAAGATTGTTTCATGAAAGAAGAAGTGGGTCGGGGGGGGGGGGGGGGTGTGGGGAATTGATGTATTTCTTGAAATTTGAGAATCAATAGGTTGAGATTTGAATTGCGGTTTTAGGATTTCATTTCCGTAGATGGTAATGGATCCGCATCTAAGAAGGTTCCCCGGTTTCACCAATGGAATCCAGCTGGGTAATCAGTACCTACCGGTTCTTGCGGATCAGGGTTTAGTTGGCGGACCCAGACCCAGATTTCAAGACGCCTCTGTGGATTGCACTTTCAGGGGAATTCAATTTCTTCCGCCGCCTAATCCACCACCGAGTTGTGCAAGCACAAGCACAGTCCCTAGTGTGAGCCCTGAGGAGGATTCTCAGGAGGATTGCGATTTTTCTGATGCAGTTTTGGGGTACATAAACAAGATTCTCATGGAAGAAGACTTGGATGATAAGACTTGTATGCTGCAGGAGTCTTTGGAGCTTCAAGCTGCCGAGAAATCCTTCTATGAGGTGATTGGGAAAAGATACCCACCTTCGCCTGATCAAAACCACTTCTATGTTGATCAAGGTGGTGAGAGGCCAGATGATAATTTCGTTGGAAATTACACTAGTTATGTCAGTAGTAGCTTTTTAGTCGGTCCCAACTTTCGGGGTGAAGGCGAATTTAATCCGTGCCAAGTACAAAGTCTACAATTTGAAGGCACAAATGGATCCTCTAATTCATCTTTTAGCTCTTTAAATAGCGCCAGTGGTGTTGTAGATGGATTGCTGGAATCTCCAATTAGCACTCTTCAGGTCCCGGATTTGTATAGTGAGAACCAGTTAGCTTTGCAGTTCAGGAAGGGAGTCGAGGAAGCTAGTAAATTCCTCCCAAACAGTGAGGACTTGAGTGTTAATTTGAATGTCAATGGGTTTGTGCATCAGGAACTGAAGGAGTGGATTGAGGTGACTGTGAAGGCTGAGAAAAAGGAGTGGGGGGAGTGCTCACCAAATGGGTCTAAGGGGAGGAAGAATCCTCACAGAGAGGATTTTGGTCTAGAAGATGAGAGGAGTAGCAAACAGCCAGCAGTTTGTACCGATTCCCCCTTGCGGTCTGAGA
The DNA here is from genome assembly GCF_029873635.1 of Malania oleifera. NCBI lineage: Eukaryota > Viridiplantae > Streptophyta > Magnoliopsida > Santalales > Ximeniaceae > Malania > Malania oleifera. The sequence goes on along the minus strand of NC_080423.1, from coordinate 82,069,307 downwards.
TGTTTGATTTGGTGTTGCTTTGCAATGGAGGGAAATCCTTGATGGATCTCAGAGAATCCCTGCAAAATGGAACGAACAAAACAGTGCAGCAGAATATCCCATCAAAGTTATCCAAGTCTGGAAAGGGCAGAGGAAAGAAACCAAGAGACAAGAAGGAAGTGGTGGACCTGAGAACTCTACTGATTCATTGTGCACAAGCGGTTGCAGCAGATGATTGCAAAAGTGCGAATGAACTACTAAAGCAGATTAAGCAACACGCTTCTCCTTTTGGCGATGGGAATCAGAGATTGGCCCATTGCTTTGCCAATGGGCTCGAGGCACGCATAGCTGGTACTGGTAGCCAGATTCATAGAGCCATTGTTAGTAAGAGAACATCTGCTGCAGATATCTTGAAAGCTTATCATTTATATTGTGCTGTTTGCCCATTTCGGAAGCTCTCAAATCTTTTCTCAAGCAGAACGATCATTAATGCAGCAGTGAATTATATGCGAGTACATGTCATAGATTTTGGGATCCACTATGGCTTCCAGTGGCCCACCTTCTTCCAACGTTTGTCAGAAAGACCCGGCGGACCCCCAAAAGTTAGGATAACCGGGATAGATTTTCCCCGGCCTGGCTTCCGACCAGCAGAGCGAATTGAGGAGACAGGGCGTCGCTTAGCAACTTATGCTGAGAGCTTTAATGTGCAATTCGAGTACCATGCCATAGCAAAAAGATGGGATATCATTTCACTTGAGGAGCTCAAAATCAAGAGGGATGAACTGCTCGTTGTCAATTGTTTGTATCGGTTTCAGAACTTGCTTGATGAGTCGGTGACTGCGGAGAGTCCGAGGAACATGGTTCTTAACTTGATAAGGAAGATTAGTCCTGATATTTTCATTCACGGGGTTCTTAATGGTGCCTTCAATGCTCCCTTCTTTGTTACACGGTTTCGCGAGGCTCTTTTTCACTTCTCTGCGCTGTTTGATATGCTTGAAGCTAATGTGCCTCGCGAGGACTGGGAGAGGATACTGATTGAGAGAGAGATTTTTGGGAAGGAAGCCTTGAATGTTATAGCTTGTGAGGGGTGGGAGAGAGTTGAGAGGCCAGAGACCTACAAGCAGTCACAACTCCGTAATCTGAGAGCTGGGTTTGTGCAGCGCCCTCTGGACAGGGAAGTCATGCGAAGAGCAGAAATGAGGTTGAGGTCAATTTACCATAAGGATTTTTCAATTGATGAAGATAGCCAGTGGATGTTGCAGGGATGGAAGGGGCGAATCGTTTATGCCCTTTCGTCTTGGAAACCTGCATAGGAAACCTGAAAAATAAGCATATGTTGTTAGTACTGTTAGAATCGTGGCCCTGCTAGCTTCAGTATTCAGTTGGGATAATTGACAACCCGTGGTTAGGCTGTTCTTTAGCTCTCAATTTACAATTTCCTCTCTCAAGTAAATTACTATCCTGATGGGTAAATGGGGAAGCTGCTTTTACAAGTGACTACTTGACTGCTTACTACACATCCTAGGAGAATAGCCAGTGTGGGAATTGTAAGTATCACGATTACCAATGGACGAGTCTCGCATAGCCTTGACACTATTTCTGCTTAGAAGCTCTGCTCTTTGTACTCTGAACTCATATTCCAATAGATATTTTTGGTTGCTGTAGCAGATGCATTCTCCTCTTTAGAATCTAACATTGTAAAGGAGAAAATTGTGGGACACTTGCTATATGATTAAGAATAGCCTCTTTGGCCATTGATTTTCTGATGAGCTTGTGCAAACCTCTCTCCTCTCTCTCTCTTGCAGAAAAGATTATAATGTCCTGTGTGTCCATTATATTTTATTATGACTGAATGATCTGCATTTCACTTGAAGGGCCTGTTCAGCAGGAAGAGGGAAGGTTCTGTTTGTCCCTTGGCTCGTGTCAAGGAATGTTTGTTGTCTTAAACAGTGAACCATAGTGTATACTGATTTTTGTGCTATCCCTATATAGTCTAGGATGCCTAGTTGCATTTAGCTGTAGGGCGATTCATCGATCCAAATGCCTTAGCATTTTTGGTTTGCGTAATGGAGCGGGATAGGAAAATAATAGAATAAAAATTTGAATGGGAACCAAGGAAATCAAATGAGAAATTTAATTTCATCCCTCTTCATTTCGTTTTATTCTTACCTACAAAACTTGCAATAAATTCAATTCCTCGCAGAACAATATAATATCTCTAATGTTTCCAAGGGTAGGCTCCATTGGCAAAAACCTCCCAACACCTTAACTTTGAGCTTCTGCATAAAACAGTTCTCAGAACAAATTTCCTTCTTTGAATTTTCTAAACAAATTTTGTTGCATTTAAGAACAAAAATTTGGAGCTGTGAATACGAATATGTATAAAATTACATAAAATTTTGCATCAAAATTTACTAAAATTCACACAATCTTAAATTTTACAATTCCAAATTTGTAATTCCAGAAGTAAAGCATTAATTAATTTTATATGTTAACAGTAGCACCCATCACATAATGGTTGTATATATATCAATCATTCTCCTGCATCTGGCAAGTTGAATTTGCGGGCTGCTTTTGTCATCGTTCAGAACAGCACGTCTTGCGATGGAGGGTTGAGTATAGAATTAAAGAGTATTCGAATTTAAATGGAGAAGGACAGAAGATTGGAGAAACTCTCATCATTCTACAGACTAACACCTTAACTTGCTGAGTGCTGGCTGGTTTTCTCTTCATAAAAAATTATTAAATTCATACAAATTCAAACTCAAATCTCGAATTCACACTCTCGATACTATTTAAGCGTATAGTATGCCATTTATAAACTAACTAAATAGAAATTTTGAATTTTTGTAAGACTTTAACCTTCTACATCTCTTCCTAAGTTCTTTTTAGTAGCATACACATGTAAGAAAGTCGGTCTGATAAAAAGTGAATAGGCCACAAAAAGTCGTTATTGTTTTCACTAGTATTTTAACTATTTACAACTTCACCCAATGTTTTGGGTATATCATTTACCTTGTTTAAACATTATAAGAATTAAAAAAAGGAGTATATGAGTAACCAGTTACATATATATTCAATCCCTACAATCATTATCTTACATACATGCAAATAAACTAAAACCACAAATACTTAAACACCTAATATACCTAGACCATATTCAATATTAGCTACTATTATTATGAGAAAATATTAAATATACCGTATTGAAACCAACATAAATTCATTAATTATGCTTATAAAAAAATAATATACATGATGAAATTACGGTGGTTTCAGTATATATACCTAGTGTACATACTATTTTTTATTAATATTATTATGATTTTTGATGCTATACATTTGAATTTTAACAACAATATAAGCACTGTGCTTTCATCAAGTCTTTGGCAATTGTCTGGCCTTGATCCCCTCAATTTTGTTGAAGATTAAACTTGAACAGTGGGACGGTGGCAGCAAAATTTGATGGTGGCAGCTTTACCAACCCCAACCCACTGTTGTTGAATTGCAGTGGAGAGTAGGCCACCAACCTCACCAACTAGCCTACAATTGTTGATTTTAATCTTCACTTGTTATGCTATAAAAAGATGTGTGTGTGTAACGTAATGTGTGGTGTAGAAAGGGTGAATAACCAACGAGAAGAGAGAAATTTGTAACTTGAATTCATCTCTATATTTTTTTTTTAGATTGAAATTAATTGTTTTGTATTTGTATGCAATCCTCACTGAGTTTCAATCACAACTAGTAATTGAGTGAGTTCCCTCCACCCATCAGTGGTATTAGAGCATCCAGGTTCACTAAAATTCGGCAAATGAAGGGAAATTTGATTTTTTTCCCAGATTTGAAGTTGCTTAAAATCCAAAATTGAGCATACCATTGTGAAACTCGCGTCGAGACGATTCCAACGGAGAAAACCGTGCTTCAAATGGAGTCCGGAAGACCTCACATGCGCTCTCACACACCAACAAACAACACAGCGTTATCTAGAAGCACTGCGCGCGCCGGCAAGAGTGCTAACCGGCAAGTTCATGTGCTACACACCCCTTGCACGCGTCTTCTTCGCCCGACTAGTGAGATCCGACCCAAAACCTGATCCGCGACCCGGCCCAACAACCCAGAACCGACTCGCGAACACGACCCAACCCGCATCCAGTCATCGACATGTGGCACACACAGAAGCTGCCACGTGTCTTAAGGGTAATAACTAACGCCCTTATTCTTCATTAAGTCAAACCGTTTTTTTTTTTTTTTTTTTTTTTTAAATGGTTCAAAATTTGTTTGGCCAGTTCAGTGATTTTTAAACTGGTTCTTTGCAACCCAAAATCGGTTCCTAAAGTTTTTCGACCTACTGAACACATTGGTGGCATCAAATTTGCCAAAATCTATCCCCATTACTCTGTTTTTTGATATATTAAATCAAATGGCTAACGGTACTACACAAGCTGTATTTCAAAGTTGACATGGGAGAATTATGACAACTGGTCTATTCAAATAAGAGCATTTCTAGGTGCTCAGGATGTCATGGACATAGTTGAAAATGGATACAGAGAAAGCCCCTCAAAAGAAGCCGAAGCAACTATGTCTGACGCTCAAAGAACCATCTTGCAAGCCAATCGAAAGAAGGATTGCAAGGCGAAGTCCATAATCTATCAAGGCCTTGATGAGGCCACGTTCAAAATCATCGCCTTTGCCAAGACATCCAAAGAAGTTTGGGACTCTCTCCATCAAACACACAAAGGTGCAGACTAAGTGAAGAAGATTCATCTTCAAACATTGCGAGGTGATTTCGAATCTTTAAGAATGAAATCTACTAAATCTATTGCTGATTACTATACACGAGTTATGGTAGTATCAAATCAATTGAGAAGAAATGGAGAGACTCTCAATAACAAGAGAATTTGTGAAAAAATTTGCGATCTTTGGATCCAAAATTTGATTATATAGCTGTGACCATGGAAGAAACAAAAGATTTGGAAACCATGTCCGTGGAAGAACTTGTGGGCTCACTCCAAGCCCATGAGAAGAAAGTCAACAGAAGGAGTGCAGATAAAGCACTAGAGCAAGCCCTCCAAACGAAGTTGCCCCTTACTATAGATAGATACGACAAAGGGGGACGTCACAACAAGGAAAGGGACGAGGCTAAGGATCTCATGGAAGAAATTATGGAAATTTTGAATCCAGAGAAGGTGGCAGAGGCGAAAGAGGTCCCACTAGAGAAGGACGCAATCAACAGAACTATGTCCCATGAGGTAGAGGATAAGGAAGAAGAGGGGGATATAATAATCATCTGAAAGTTGACAAGAGAAACATTCAGTGCTACAACTGCCACAAGTACGAACACTACAGTAATGAGTGCAGAGGTAATACCCAAAATCACAAAGTAAATGAAAATGCTAACTTTACAGAAAAGGAGAAAGCCGAAGGAAAATCATTGATGTTGATGGCACACAATTCAACCCACCAGGACCAAAATGTTTGGTACCTTAACTTTGGAGCCAGGAATCACATGACTGGAAGAAAGAACCTGTTTACTGAACTTGATGAGAAAGTTCAGGGAGAGATATCATTTGGTGATCTCTCTAAAGTCTCAGTTCGAGGAAGAGGAAATGTCCTAATCAAGAAAAAGGATGGAGACCATGCTTTTATCTCCAATGTGTACTATGTGGCAGCCATGAAGACTAATATACTTAGTTTCAGACAGCTTGTGGAGAAAGATTACCAAATTAGCCTCTGAGATAAACATATGGTGATAACAGACACTCGAGGTAAGCTCATTACATGAGTACAAATGGCAAAGAATCGAATGTTTCCGCTCGCCATTCAACATGATACGCCAAGGTGTTTGAGCGCTATCATCAAAGATAAAGATGATATCTTAACTTTGAAAGTTTGAAACAATTAGGGAGCAAAAAGAGAGTGAAAAGCTTACCCAACATCCATAACCCAAATGTGATATGTGAAAGTTGTGTTCTAAGCAAGTAAAACAAAAACAACTTTGGAAAGCAAACCGACTGGAGATCTACCATGTTACTCCAGCTAATACACACAGACATGTGTGGTCCATTGAGGCCATTTTCAAATGGACAGAACCAATACTTCCTCACCTTCATTAACGATTACAGTAGGAAGATTTGGGTCTACTTCCTAAAAAGGAACTCAAAGGTGTTTGACAAGTTCAAAGAGTTCAAAGCTCTTGTGGAGAAATAAAGTGGCTATCGCATCAAGTCACTCCGATCAGACCAATGAGGAGAGTACAAGGATGAAACTTTCTTAGAATTCTTTAGGCAACAAGGGATTAAAAAACAGTTCACACCAACCTATACTTCTTAGTTGAATGGTGTAGTTGAGAGGAAGAACTGCACTATCCTTAACATGGCTAGAAGCATGTTAAAGGATAAGAATGTGCCTAAGAGTTTTTGGGCAGAAGCAGTATCATGTGCAGTTTATCTGCTTAACAGGTGTCCTACGAAGAGTCTTGATACAAAGACGCCACATAAAGCCTAGAGTATTCACAAGCCCAGTGTGAGTCATCTTAGAGTGTTTGGTTCCATAGCCTACGCCAAGATCCCAGATGCAAGAAGGACAAAGTTGGAAGATAAAGGAGACAAATATATCCTTGTTGGATATGGCGACAGCCCCATGCGATATCGAATATACAATCCCATCAACAAGAAAGTTATTCACAATAGGGATGTCATTTTTGAAGAAAATGAATCCTTGAAGTGGGACCAGGATGAATCTTCCAAAGATGCGGAATTAACACTTGAAGGAGAAGAACCCACACAGAAAAGAGAAGTGGCTATCAAGTCACAAGTTCCCGAGTTGCTGACACCTCCACACGGTTCACCACATAGGAATGGAGCTTCATCACCAATTGAGCGTGAAATCTCAGACATGAGGCCTAGAGGAGCTCGTAATCTAGTTGATCTATATAAAACTACAGAATCAATAAAGGAGTATGTTACACTATATTGTCTATTGTTGACCAACGACCTGGTTAGTTTTGAGGAGGCTAACGAAGAAGACAAACGGACAAAAGCGATGGATGAGGAGATTCAATCCATAGAGAAGAATAAGACTTGGGAGCTAACAAATCTCTCGAAGGGCCGCAAAACTATTGGTGTGAAATGAGTCTACAAGACCAAGAAGAACGCTCAAGGAGAAGTTCAGAGATATAAAGCAAGACTTGTCGCCAAGGGCTACAAGCAGAAAGAAGGGATTGATTATGGAGAAATCTTTGCCCCGGTTGCCAGGCTTGAAACTATGAGATTACTAATTTCACTATCAGCACAAAATGGATGGAAGATTTACCAGCTAAATGACTCACTCTAAAAATGAGCAGCTCGGAAGCTATCCTAAGTATAGGAGTTCAGTCGTGTAATATTTAGCTCAAGGGGCCAGATCGTCTCCTCATGGAATGTAATTTAATTCCAAATTTTACGTGATTCCAATCAGAAAAAAAAAAAAGAAAAACAAAAGGGTCACTAAACACAGTTCAGATTCAGGTTTTTGAGATGTTTGAGATTTTCTTTTGTCGAATTGAAGTAACATGCAATTTAAATTATGAATTCTAACACGCACTAAATTTAACACTGAGAAACGGAAATCCTACATTTAATAGCCGAGTAAGAATTGAAATACGCATTTGGACTTCGGCATAAAAACTAAAGATGATAATTTTCCTACTTAATTTAAGCACACAACTAAAGATAAACTCATTCAAACACAAATTCAACAATAACCAAGTTTCTAACGCAATTAAGAACTTAAACCAAAATTAAAACTTTAACAATTAAACAATAAACTAAACACGATAAAAAAAAAAAAAAAAGAACTTTAATTAATTAAACTAAAATTAAATAGAATTCAAAAAAAATTAAATTTTAAAGAAGACAACTAATTTAAAGCCTATTTTTTCCTTTTATCTTTGTTTTTTTTTAAGAAATCAAACTGAACTTTAATTGAATAAAAACTAACTCAAGAAAATATTAAGTCTAATGCTAATATTAATTAAGAGAAGAAAGAAAATAAATTAACTTGAGTAATAATATCCCAACAAAGAATTAAAAGTTAAAACTTTAAATGAAATCCTAATGAACTACCAAATTACTAATATTAAATTACTACTTTAAAGGGAGAATAAGAGCGAGAGAGAGAGAGAGAGAGAGAATAGGATGCTGGTCGTATACACAGCGCCTTTAAGCTGTTGTGTTTCTTTGCTTCTTGTAGTTAGCAATAGCACAACAACAAGGTGGAGGACTTCAGCTAGGGTGCTTCCACGGCAACAAAAAAATAGAGAGCTCCTTGGGTTGGCCTTCCAGTAGTAGCACACAGCAGGCCGTAGGGGACACCAGCAGCCGAAGGATGGCTTTGTGTGGGTAGCAACTACACAGCTACACAACAGCAAGGAGAGCAGCAGGTTCGGCTTCAGAAGGAGCAAGGAGCATAGTGGCTTCGGGTTGTAGCTAGAGGGAAAGAAACGCAAGGAAAAGAAGAGAAGAGAAGAGAAGAGAAGAGAGAAGGGAGAGAAGGAAAGAGAGGGTGTCGGCTGGGGAGAGAGGAGAGTAGAGGAAGAAGAGAGTGATAAGAGAGGAAGAGGGAATGGGAGCCGACTGGGAAAGGGAAAGTGAAAAAAAATTATATAAAGAGGGAGCCCCCAGCCCTACCCAGCGCACCAAACAAAAAGGACCCGGCTGCATGGCCGAGTCAAATCAAGGTAATTTATTTTTTTTCTTTTTTTTTTCTTTTCTTGTTTCTTTTTTTTTTTTTTTCTCAGCACACAAGAACGATTTGGACCATACTAAAGTATGTATCTCTCAAAGCTTAAAACAAAAAAGTTGTAGATAATTTCCTTAACTTTCCACAGCATATTGAATTGTCTCAATCAGAACTCGAAAGATAAAGTTATGCACAGATTACGAAGTAGTATCAATTTTAGCTTCCAATAATTGTCCTGTAATAAAAAATACTAAAAATTTATAAATTACTCAATAAAACTCAAAAATTATAAAAAGAGCACAATGTATATTGAGAGTAATTAGGTATTTAATTAAAAATATATGCCTCAATGCATGAATTAAAACACATAATTACACAATTTAAGCGCGTAATCACACCCCCCCCCCCAAAACTAACGTTTTGCTAGTCTCTAGCAAATAACGTGAATGAATTTTAGGGCGGTACCCACAAATACTAACTCCAAAAAACATGAAACGACTGCACATGCGACACATTCATACCAATTCACATACATGAATATAACCAAATTTCATACAAGCTCATCATATACAATGCACACAACTTTAAAGTAAGTCATTCATGCAAGTTTCATCGTTATATAGCCATTAAGAACAGTATGCTCACATGAAGTTAACCAGTGGTACAATTCAGAGTTAATGTAGTCATATAAATTTGAGTATAAACAAGCGAAATCTCGAGGTATGTGTAATGTGTATGACTCGTTACAGCCAGTATACCAGTGGATACCTACAAAACGGTCATTTTGACTCAGCCTAACTAATATACCCTCAAAAATACTCAAAAAGGATAGGTTCACTCATCATATGTGAGGAGGAGTGTCGCGATCAAACATCTCACATATTGTAAGGAACAAATGCTAAATATATGGAGTGAACTAGTCTGAAAAGGATCTAACCTATTTGTGAGGTGTCGAATCTTTCACCCTAAAATATTCTCACCTACTCGCCATATCCAACCAAAACCACCCTAACTCAACTTATTCATAAACCAGGCGTAAATATATCTGAGGCATTAAGCGATTGAAGAGTCTTCATATGTGGAGAACATGTGCCGTGTCCCTGACATTTTGTGATATTTGTGTGGAGTAGGTATTAACCTTTCATTTCATGTGCATTTCTATTTTTCTTATTCTTTCTTCTGCTTATTCTTCAATTCTTTTTCTTCATGGTCAATTAGGACAATCCTTACACTTCTTTGTTGTCTTCATACCACTCATATGAATTAAGCTCGAGCAGTAGTACATGAACAAAGTCTATCTCCAGGGGTGGTTCAGCCTTTACATCTTGAGTAGGTTACAAGACCTAGGTTTCTATCTCCCCACTAGATGCCACCTTTAGGCTAGCAAGTCAAAAAAAAACAAAACTAGTGTACAAAGAATCATTTAGAAGAAAAGAAAATTGAGTTTCATGAACTCTGATTTGATGTTAACACTCAAAAGGACGATAAATAGCTCAAGGATACCTTACAAGGTGTCATAGTCGTCATGGGTGTTCTCTCAGTGCTGACAAGGAACCCTAAGTGCAATGAATCACGTGAATGTGTCTATTCAGCCTCATGAGATACCATGTAAATACAAGAATTTATATAGTCAAATTAACACGAATGAACTACTAATCAACCTTCATTGAGTTACAAAGTCATATAAAGAGAAAATACCCATAAATGACTCGAGTGTGTAATTCTTAGGTTATATGCAAGTATGTGAAGTGTATAAGTCAGTGTTAATCATGGCATAATCATCTATCTTCAATACTCTTTCTTTCTTTCTTTCTTTCTTTTTAATTAATTAATACAAAACTCAGCAAGTGGACATACACAGTGTCACATGTAAATTCTCACCCCCCAACTAAAGTGGAACATTGTCCTCAATATGAAAACGTAGGGGAAATAGAAAAACTGTGCACGGATGAACAAACTACTAGAAATAAAAAATAAAAAAAATCACTACCAGCTAATGCAATATAAAAAAAAAATGCAAATAAAGAAAACAAATAAAATAAAAAGAAAAAGAAAAGTAATGAGAGAGAAGTCAGAAAACTCCCCTGGGGTCTTGTAGAAGCAAGACCTCTTTATTTGAGTGGAAGGGAATCATGAAAGGTTTGAGTCGTTGTCTATTGACTGTGAAACTATTGTCATTCTTTAGATCCAAAATCTCCACTGCTCCGTGAGGATGAACATGTTTAAAGATGTATGGGCCACCCCATCGGGACTTCAGTTTCCTAGGAAATAGATGTAACCGGGAGTCGTAGAGGAGAACTTGCTGATTCGGGAAAAGGTGCTTGTCCTTGATTTTCCTATCATGCAACAGCTTCATGCGTTCCTTCGCTAAGCGAGCATTGTCATAGGCTTTCCTGGATTCTTCAAGCTCACATACCTGCAACTTTCTCAAACCTTTAGCATCATCAAGGGAAAAGTTAATTTGTTTAATAGCCCATAATACACGATGTTGAATTTCAACAGGTAAATGACATGTCTTACCATAAATTAACCTGTAGGGAAACATCCCTAAATTCATCTTGAATGCAGTTCAGTAGGCCCAGAGTGCGTCAACCAGCTTTTCTGACCAGTATTTTTTATCAGGGCAAACCATTTTCTTAAGTATGATCTTGATTTCTTTGTTGGCTAGCTTAGCCTGACCATTAGTTTGAGGATGATATGGAGTAAAGACCTTACGGGTAACTCCATATTTTTGCATTAATTTTTCAAATGGTTTGTTACAAAAGTGCATCCCACTATCACTAATTATCGCCTTGGGCATGCCAAAACATGCGAATAATTCCTTGAGAAATCGGATGATAACCCTGTGGTCATTTGTCCTACAAGGTATAACTTCCACCCATTTTGAAACATGATCCACAACAACTAGAATATAAGAATTTCCAAAAGAGTTTGGAAAGGTCCTATAAAGTCAATTCCCCAATAGTCAAAGATTTCAAGAGTCAAAATAGGAGACATAGGCATTTCATTTTTTGCTGTAATTTTCCCTAGTTTCTGACATACCTTACAAGTTTTACAAAAATTCTCAACATCTTTGAACATAGTAGGCCAGTAAAGTCCACTCTGCAAAATTTTTTAAACAATTTACTTTGCAGCAAAGTGACCTCCACATGCTCAACTATTACAAAAATGCATCACGGAAGTGAATTCATCATCAGACACACATCTACGAACCAATTGATCAGAGCAGTATTTAAACAGGTATGGATTGTCAAAATAGTAATGTCGTACCTCCGCAAGGAACTTACGCTTATCCTGAGTTAACTAATGTTCTGGCATTCGGTCGGTGACAAGGTAGTTCATAATATCGGCAAACCATGGAGTGTGTGACGCTGGAAAAAGATGCTCATCAAGAAAATCATCATTTAAGGGAGAAGGAGATACATGCACATCAGGTAGCTATAAACGAGAGAGATGGTAAGCTACAACATTTTCCACGCCCTTTTTATCTCGAATGGTGATGTCAAATTCCTGAAGAAGTAGAATCCATCTGATCAACATGGGTTTAGCATCCTTTTTTGCTAACAAATATTTCAAAGCAGAGTGATCAGTAAAAATAATGATAGGTGATCCAATGACACAAGAACGAAATTTTTTTAAGGAAAATACAACAGCTAACAATTCCTTTTCAATGGTGGTATAATTTTTCTGAGCATCATTCAAAGTTCAACTCACATAATAAATGACAGATAGCTTGTTATCAATTTTTTGACCCAGAACGGCACCAAGGGCGTAGTCACTAGCATCAGTCATGATTTCAAATGGCAAGTCCCATCGAGGATGTTGCATGATAGGTGCAATAGTCAAATGTTTCTTTAACATTTCAAAAGTCTATTGGCATTCATCAGTCCACATGAATTCAGTATCATTCTTCAATAAAGTATACAATGGTTTAGCAATACTACTAAAGCCCGTAATGGAACGCCTATAGAAGCCAGCATGACCAAGGAAAGAACGGATATCCCTAACTGTCTTAGGGACAGATAATTGGGAAATCAGCTCTATCTTGGCCCTATCAACCTCTATACCACGCTCGAAAACCAAATGACCAAGTATTAAACCACTACTTACCATGAATTGACATTTTTCCCAATTCAAAAGTAAATTCTTTTCCTCACATATTTTCAAAATAGCAATCAAATTTTTCAAACAAATACCAAAAGACTTACCAAACACAGAAAAATCATCCATGAAAATTTCACACATATCATCTAGCATATCAAAAAAAATACTCATCATGCAGCGGTGGAAAGTAGCAGGTGCTTTGCATAGACCAAATGGCATTCTACGAAAGACGAAAGTATTGAAAGGACAAGTGAAGTTAGTCTTCTCTTGATCCTCAGGTGCTACAGCAATTTGATAATAACCAGAGAATCCATCCAAGAAATAGTAAAAGGAATTACTAGCTATTTTTTTGAGTATCTGATCTTGAAAGGGTAACAGGAAATGATCTTTTCGGCTAACAGAATTCAATTTACGATAATCAATGCACATTCTCCAACCCGTTACTTTCCTAGATGGGATCAACTCTCCATTAGCATTTTCAATGATAGTCAAACCAGATTTCTTTAGAACTACCTGTGTCAAGCTTACCCATTTGCCATCGAAGATTAGATAGATGATGTCAGCAGCTAATAATTTCAGCACTTCGTTCTTTACCACCTCCTTCATGGTTGAATTCAGCCTTCGTTGTGCATCATGAACTAGTTTAGCGTCTCCTTCCAAGAAGATGTTATGAGTATAAATCAAAGGGTCGATACCCTTGATGTCTGCAATGGTCCATCCTATCGCTCCTCAATGCTTCCTTAGTACCTGCAATAACTCAGTTTCTTATTTAAAAGTAAGGTGAGAAGAAATTACCATAGGGAATGTGCCTTCTGTTGGACCTAGGAAAACAAACTTCAGCTCTTCAGGCAATGATTTTAGCTCTGGTGTCAGAATTTCTTCGTCTAATGACTTCATAATTTCGAGTAGGTCAATAGCTTCAAATGTTGGCTTACGCCAACTACTCATGTAACTTGCATCCAACAAGTGAGAGGAACCATCTATCTCTAGAAACTGCCCCTCTAATTATGGCAATTTTTTCATAACATACCTCAAGCTGTTCAGAAGAGTCACTTTCAAACGCGCCATCAATATCAAGTACTAACAATAGCTCTGAAATATCCAAATCATTTATTACATCAACTGCATGTGTTTCTACGTCATCGCACCCACTTGACATCTTGTAAGCATTGAACACGTTCATTTCTAATGTCATATTTCCGAACATGAGCTTAATTACTCCGCTTCAACAATTAATCAAGGCATTAGAAATAGCAAGGAATGGTCGCCCAAGAATAACAGGGGCCTAATATATGGTGGAGACAGGCTGCTGCATGTCCAGAACAACAAAGTCCATAGGGTAGTAAAATTAGTCAACTTGAACCAATACATCCTCAATAATTCTCGTGGAGCTTTACGGATCTGTCTGCCAGCTGTAGCATCATAGAAGTTTTCTTTAACTCACCTAAACCCAACTGCTCATATATCGAATATGGGAGCAAGTTCACACTACTCCCCAAATCAAGTAAAGCTCTCCCGATATGAGATTCACCAATCATGATAGAAATAGTGGGGGAACTAGGGTCTTTGAGTTCCTGAGAAGTCTAACTCAATACCAACGCACTAACTTGCTCGGTCAAGAAAGCCTTCTTCTTCATGTTCAGTTTCCTTTTTACTATGCATAGGTCTTTCAAAAAGTTTGCATATGCAGGGACATGTTGTATAGCATCCAAAAGTAGAATTTTGATCTTCACCTATTTGAAAATTTATTAAATCTCAGTGTGATACTTATTCTTTTGAACAAATGTCAACCTCTGAGGATAGGGTACCACAGGTTGATATCCCTTAATAGTCTCATCCTCCTTACTATCTAACTTCTTTGAATTTGAGCTCACTTCATCGGATTTTTCTTTTCCCTCATCTGTCTCAGTTGCCACTTTAGGTGTTGGAGCAACTGTTTGTTAATCAACGGGCGTTTTGGGTGGGGAAACTTCTTTTCCGCTCCTTAAAGTAATGACGGCCTTAGCTGACTCAAAAGCATCCCCTGAAACATTATGCACCGGTTGCTGTTGTTGTCGATATACTTGGGGATTAGGCTGAGGTTGTGCTGGAAATTTTCCTTTTTCTAAAGCATTCACCTATATACTCAACTTATTAATTGTGCCTCATAGCTCATTCACGGTCTGATTGTTGTTCTACATGAATTGCTGAAGAGTGTTCGCTATCTATGTCATGCCATCATCAAAAGGTTTCTTTGATAGAATAGGAGCTAAAGTTGCAGGAATCTTGGTGGTGCGTAGCTCTGAGATATTTGTTGCCACTGATACTGCAACTGCTTTGGAGGGGCTACAACTAGATGATATAGCATCTGCGGAGGTGGTGCATAAGATTGAGGAACTTGATGATACTGTGAGGATGATGGACTGGACTGATCATTCCTTTATAAGAGGTTCGGGTGATTTCTCCATCCAGGATTATAAGTGTTTGAGAATGACTGATTTTGAGATTTGTTGACCCAATTCGCAGATTGCACCCGATCAGATCTACTCTCCTGCCATACTGGTAGCAAAGGACAATCCTGAAATCTATGGTCTAAGGTCTCACAGATAGAGCATTCCTCCACTGATTTCGCAACTTTCACTTTCTCTAATTCTATAACCTCTAGCTTCTTAGACAACACAACAACAAGAGCCTGCAGACTAGTTTTTTCTTTGACCTCGTATCTACCTCCACCACTGAGCACTCTGAAGGGTTGCGCTACCACTGGTGCCCGGTCATATCGTGTGTTCCATTGTTGGGCACTTTTAGCTAAATAATCAAAGAATAATAAAGCCTCATCTGGTTTCTTGTTGAAGAACTCCTTATTGCACATAGTCTGGACAAGCTGTTTACATTCAGGGGTAAGTGTAGTATAAAAATAATTCATTAACCTCCAAGATTCAAATCCATGATGTGGACATATGTTCATCAGGTCCTTGAATCTCTCCTAGAAAGCTTGGAACGTCTCGTCACCTCTCTGCATGAACTGACTGATTTGCTTCATCAGGTACTGAGTTCTCTAAAAAGGGAAGAACTTATGTAAGAACTAATGCTGCATTTCAGCCCAGCTAGTAATAGAGTTAGGTCGCAGAGAATTAAACCAGATTTTTGCCTTATTTTTCAAAACAAAAGGAAACGGACGAAGTTTGACATACTCATCAGTTCCGACCCTATTAATGAAAGTGGTGCAAACCAACTCAAAATATGTCAAGTGTTGGTATGGACTCTCAGAATCCATCTCGTGAAACTGGGGTATCACAGATAATATGTCATGCTTAATTGTGAAGTTCAGTGCATCTTCTGGTAACACAATATAAGAAGGTGTAGATGTGCATATAGGCTGTAGAAAATCCTGAAGTGTACACGGTGCAGGTGTAGCCATAACTTCATCAAAGAATTCTTCAAACAGATTACGCAACTCAATTTTTGAATCACTCATAAAAATAACAGGAGAACAATCAGATTTTGTGCTCAGTGTGTCACTACTGGTGCTAAGTGAAATTTTAGACAGTTTATTCGAAATATCTAAGACCCAAGGCATCAAATATCAATTCAAACAGCAGTAATTCATCAACACAGCAGCAAACAAGCATGATCAATTTTTTTTATTTTTTATTTTTTAATTTATTTTTTATTTTTCAATTAAAAATCAAAAATAATTAGAAAAATACAAATTTTGAAATTAAAGCTGGCACTCCCCAGCAATGGTGCAAAAAACTTGAATTATGTCTGTGGAAATTTGATGTGATGATTATATATGTTTTCCCAAATATAATACAGACAATTTTATCAAGTATGTTTGAGTATTGTTATATGTATAACACGAAAATACTCATGTTGTCACACACCGATATTAGCTTATTTCCCTTACTGAGAGGTGTCTCACCCCAAATTATATAACATTTCATGAGCCCCAGATAGAAGAGTGGATAAAGCTCCGCAACGCTAAAGTTCGATAGTCCTACCTTACCTAAAGGGCAAGTCATTTTGCTAGGGTCAGATGGATTTTGGGTGGTGACCCTAGGACCCTTTTTGGGATATTTCGAGATGTGTATAATCATATGATGGTTGTAGTAGACTCTGATATTGTGTTGATTGATAGTTTGGTATGTATATGATTTTACGTTTTCTGCTACTTAGGCTTCCATGTTGTATTTCTGGTATTTCCGTGGTACTCATGGATCCAGGTTGATTATGGTTTACCGAGATTATTATGTTGGATATTATTATTATTATGGAAAAAAAATGGTAAAATTAAGTAGGTTGTTACAGTTTGGTATCAGAGCCTAGATTGTTAAATTTTGTAGACTTTAAAGTGCAACGAAAATAATACCAGAGTATAGGAAAATGATTTAAAGTTTTGTTTTACAATCTAGAGGCAGGACTTCCATGATGGTTTCTGTGTTTTTCCTAGGGTGACGATTTCAAGAAAACTATAGTAAACTATTGTTGGGTTGTGTTCCTAGAATGTGGGATTAGATCTAGAAATAAGATGGGGATGCTAAGATAGGGGATTATGCTAGGCGAGTAATTATAAGGATATGGTCTCTAAGTCATGTTTATTATTTTTCAGGATGGACACAAAGGAGGTTGTACCCATGTGAGCGGCAGTAATGGAGCAGGGCCCTCGAGTGTAGGCGGGACTAATTCTGATGCGGTACTACGCAGTGTGGCTCAGCAGGTTATGACTGAGATCACTAGAAGCTCTAGAGAGTAGGGAGGCCCGTCTGCAGGTCATGGGTGCACAATAGATAAGTTTACCAAAATGAATCCTCTGGCATTTTCAGAAGGAGTTGATCCTGTAGCCGCTGAGAATTGGATACAGGAGATCGAGAAAGTCTTGGCTGTATTACAATGTATGGAGGAACAAATGGTCCTTTCGCCACCTATAAACTGACAGGGAAGGCTAAGAGGTGGTGGACTGCTATGAGACTTCTGGAGCAGTAGAGGACAACGTCGACAACTATGACATGGGACCGATTTAAGGAATTATTCTTTGACAAATATTTCTCAGCCACTGTCAGGGAATCTAAAATGGTAAGAGTTTCTGAATCTGAGACAGGGACAGCTGTTGGTCTAGCAGTATACGGCGCAGTTTATAGAGCTTTCTCACTTCTCTTCATATATTGTTCCTGATGAGGTGAAAAAGGCAAGATAGTTTGAAAGAGGATTAAGGCGAGGCTTATATAAGCAGGTGGTAGTGCTGAAGATACAAGACTTTACTGAGCTAGTCGACAGAGCAGCTTTGGCTAAGATTAGTGAGCATATGGACGCAGAGGAGCAAGGACAGAAGAAGAGATATGCGTCTTCAGGCTTTTAGTAGGGGCCTAGGCAGGGTCAGTGGAGGAGAGGAAACTATGGCAAAGGACAGAGGGAGGAGACTGGGGGTCGTGAGGTTCAGGCAGTGTAGAACCCTTCTGTCTATCAGACTTGTGGAAGGAGACACTAGGGAGATTGTTGAGTAGGGAGAGTTGTCTGCTATCGCCACAGTAGACAGGGACATCTGGTGCGAGATTGCCCTACACCACCAAATATTTCTCCTACTCCCAGACCATACTAGGGAGGCTATCAAGAGCCATGTGGAGGCCAGCAAAGGAATATGGCTCCAACCAGAGTTTTCTCTTTGACGTCGGGTGATGCTGAGATAGTTGGCAACATGGTGACAGGTATGGTTAGCATGTTTTCCTTTAAAATTATTGTATTATTTAATTCAGGAACCACACATTCCTTTGTGTCTATGGAGTGCACTAGACTATGTAGGGAAGAAACACGGTTGTTAGACACTGAACTGTTAGTAACTACACCGACTAGGTCTGTAGTGAGGTGTAGTAGGGTGCTCTAAGGTTGTCCAATTGATATCCAGGGAAAATTTTTCTTGCTGATTTGATAGTGCTAAACATGCACGGGTTCAATGTAATATTCGACATAGACTGGTTGGCA
Organism: Malania oleifera; assembly: GCF_029873635.1. Classification (NCBI taxonomy): domain Eukaryota; kingdom Viridiplantae; phylum Streptophyta; class Magnoliopsida; order Santalales; family Ximeniaceae; genus Malania; species Malania oleifera. The sequence goes on along the minus strand of NC_080423.1, from coordinate 82,050,548 downwards.
GCCAATTATGCCTGCATAGACTGTCAATTGAAAGAAGTAATATTCAGACCTCCAGGAAGACTAGAATTCAGGTTTATAGGGTCGCGAGTGCAATCTTCGCCTTAGTTAGTTTCAGCTATTTAGGAAAGGAAACTACTCCTGAGTGGTTGTCAGGGATTCATGGCATTTGTGAATGAAATGATAGGGAATGAATTGAAGCTCACTAGTACGCTAGTAATAAAAGAGTTTAGAGATGTTTTTCCAGATAAGCTACCAGGCTTGCTACCTAATCGTGAGGTAGATTTTCCTATTGATCTGCTTCCAGGTACAGCACCAATCTCTAAAGCACCTTACCGAATGGCACCAGCATAATTGGCAGAATTAAAGAATCAGTTGCAAGATTTGCTTGACAAGGATTTTATACGGCCTAGTGTATCTCTATGGGGAGCTCCAGTGTTATTTGTGAAGAAGAAAGACGGGACTATGAGGATATGTATAGATTATAGGAAAATTAATAAGGTGACAATCAAGAACAAGTATCCTCTATCCCATATAGATGATTATTTGACCAGCTCTGGGGTACACGAGTGTATTCCAAGACTGACCTCAAATCAGGCTATTATTAGGTGAAAGTGAAAGCAGAAGACGTCTCGAAGACAGTTTTCAGGACAAGATATGGACATTATGAATTTCTTGTTATGCCTTTTGGTTTTACGAATGCTCCTGCAATATTCATGAATTTAATGAATAGAATCTTCCACCAATTTTTAGACCAGTTTATTGTTGTTTTTATTGATGATTACTGTTCTATTCGAGGAACTAAGAGGAGCATGAGACGCATTTGAGGCAGGTTTTATAGATGCTTAGAGAAAAGAAGTTGTATGTCAAGTTCAGAAAATATGAATTCTAGCTCGAGAAGGTTGTGTTTTTGGGGCATGTCATCTCAGGGAATGGAATTTCTATGGATCCTAGTAAAATTGATGCAATAGTGAATTGGGCTAGATCGAGGAACGTCTAAGAAATCATTAGTTTCTTGGGGCTAACTGGTTATTACCGTTGTTTTGTTGAGGGATTCTTAGCATTATCAGGGCCTTTGACACGACTGACGAGGAAGAATACCATATTTGAATGGGATGACAGTTATGAGTAGAGTTTTCAGGAATTGAAGCAAAGGCTTGTCACGACACTAGTGTTGATCATCCCGTCAGGGGGTGAGGGTTATGTTATCTACAGTGATGCATCCTTGAAAGGATTAGGTTGTGTATTGATGCAACATGGTAGGATGGTAACATATGCTTCTAGGCAGTTGAAAGAATATGAAAAGAACTACCCTACCCATGATCTTGAATTGGCTACAGTAGTACATGCATTGAAGATTTGGAGGCATTATTTGTATGGCGAATGGTGCGAAATCTTCTCCAACCATAAGATTTTAAAGTATTTCTTTACTCAGAAGGAACTAAATATGAGACAAAGAATGTGGTTGGAGCTAATTAAAGATTTTGATTGTATTATCAGTCACCACCTAGGAAAAGCAAATGTGGTAGCTGATGCACTGAGCAGGAAGTCTGTAGGACTAGCGCTGGCAACTATGGAGATTCAATATCCGATCATGATGGATCTGGAGAGACTCGGTGTAGATTTGGTCGAGAGTGGTCCTTAGGCATGTATTGTCGTTTTAGTGGTGCAACCTACTCTACAGAAATGATTAAAGCTGCTCAGAAAGATGATCCAAAATTAGCAAAGGTAATGGTCAGAGTATAGAGTGGTTAGGGAGAGGAGTTTAGTATCATAGATGACGGGGCTTTGCGGTTCCATTCGAGATTATGTGTTCGTACTAATGCTGATATTAGAAAGACCATCTTAATAGAGGCTCATAGATTTTATACACAGTTCATCCCGACAGCATGAAAATGTATAGGGATCTACGAAAGTCTTATTGGTGGAGTGGTATGAAGAAAGAGATTACTGAATATGTAGCATAGTGTTTGATGTGCTAGCAAGTAAAAGCTGAGCACCAGAGGCCGGAAGATCAGTTGCAACCACTTTTTTTTCAGAGTGGAAGTGGGATCATATATCCATGGATTTTGTTTCAGGGCTGCCGTTAGCATTGCATGGTTAGAATGCAATCTGGGTGATTGTAGATCATTTGACTAAGACCATTTATTTCCTTCCTATCAAGATCAGCTACTCCCTAAATCGACTAGTAGATATTTATATTCAGGAGATAGTCCGTTCTCACAGTGTTCCTATGTTTATAGTGTCATATCGGGACCCGCGTTTCACGTCACGATTTTGGAAGAGCTTGCAAGAAGCTCTAGGGTCTCAGATATCTTTTAGCACGACATTCCATCCTCATTCATACGGACAGACTGAGAGGACGATACATATATTAGAAGATATGCTTCGAGCATGCGTACTGGACTTTGGGGGTAGTTGGACACAGTTCATGCTGCTAGTGGAGTTTGCGTACAATAACAGTTACCAGGCCAGCATTGGCATGGCACCATTTGAGGCACTTTACGGTAAAAGATGTCGTTCTCCTTTATATTGGGACGAGATGGGTGAACAGCGAGTTGTGGGACCTGAATTAGTGCAGCAAGCATATGATAAGGTTTAGCTCATCAGAGATAGAATCAGTGCAGCTCAGAGCCGACCGAAGAGTTATGTCGATAACCACTGTAGGAAATTGGAATTTGACACTGGCGCTCATGTGTTTTTGAAAATAACTCCATTAAAAGGGGTTATGAGATTTGGAATGAAAGGTAAGCTTAACCTTAGGTTCATTGGCCTGTTTGAGATTTTAGAGAAAGTGGGGTCGGTTGCCTACAGGTTAGCTTTACCACCTGTGTTGTCCAGGATACACGACGTATTCCACATTTCCATGTTTAGAAAATACGTCCCAGACTCTTCTCAGTGATCAATTATGCTGAATTAGAGCTCAGTGATTCACTAGTTTATGAGAAGGTACTAGTACAGATTCTGGATAGAAAAGAACAAGAATTATGTAATAAGAAGATTCTCTAGTAAAGGTTTTATGGAGAAATCATGCAATAGAAGAAGCTTCTTGGGAGCTCAAGGAACAAATAAGACAAAAATACCCGCAACTGTTCCACGGGGTGTAAATATAATCAGGTAAAGTGTAAGTAATTGTGAAATGTTTCTTTTGCAAGTTAGTTAGTATATGTAGTAGTTTAGTTAGTAAGTAGTCTTTCGGTTTTGGGAGAATTTTTATTTTGTATATATGATCTCCCAGAACTTTGAATGTAACCATGGTATTCCTCCGCCATAAGTGAGGGTAAGTAATAAAATAAGTAGACTGTTTTCTTTAAGGGACGATGAATCGTATGGACAGCAAATTTCAAGGACGAAATTTTTATACGGAGGGGCGAATGTAGTGACCTGAAGAATTATGGTATTTAAATAATTAGAGAAGGAGAGAAAGGGAGTTATATCTGGAATTTTAAATAGGGGTCTCGTCGACGAACACAGCACGTTCATCAATGAACATGCTTGAGGGGATCGTCGACGGGGACACATGTCTCGTCGATGAGAAGATACCGAGAGGCTATATTCAGTTTTGAATTTTGTCGACGAGAAACAGATGTTTGTTGACGAACTTCCTTCATGGCCTTGTCGACAAAGTGACGTGTCTTGTCGACGAAGGTCAATGTATAAATAGCCCTAAACTTGGATTTTAGCGCAGATTATTTAAGAAAATCATATCTTCTCTCTCCTCTTTGGTTTCCCTCCCTTCTCTCTAAGATTGTGGATCCATTCTTCTCTGGATCAATGATCCGAAGCTGCCATGACACTCCTAGGGAAATTCTCTTCAAGTCTGCTGGAGTGGATCATTGGTGGGGCTAGTTTGGACTCCATCCCAAATTCAAGGTAAAACTTTTTATTCAATGTTTGGATTTCCTACAGTTATAAGAAATGTAGTACTCGAAGAAATACTGAAGTTTTGTTCTGGGCGATATTGTTTACAAGGTGTTGAACGGGGAACCCTGCGGGTGCAGGACTGGTTATTTTATGGGCTTTTCAGAAGTAAGGTAAGGGAATAAACTAAGTTGGGATTTTTATGGATATATATATATATATATATATATATATAATTTTATAACATTTAATTTCAAATAAATATGTAAATTATAAAATTTTGTTGGGGATAATGTTGTTGATCAAAAATATGTTTAATATTTAAATTTGTGTGGCATGAGTAAATTTACCATGAAAACTTTATAATGATACATAATTTTATATGATATATCGGCGTACGGGTCGAGGGTTTTTATATGATATATTAGCATACAGGTTGAAGTTTTTATATGATATGTCAGTGTACGAGTCGAGAGTTAAAATGAAATACCGGCGTACGGGCTGAAGGTTTTATGCAGTACCGGCGTACAGGCCGTGATCTATAAAATACGAAATGTCGGCGTAAGGACCGTAGATTTTACGATATGTTATGCAAAATTATATGATGATATTAACTTGACAGTTATTATTATGAATAGCCATGTATCACTATTTGGAAATATGTTATATGTTATCAGATCCTAGTTGGCTTGGTTTAGGCTTTCACGAGCACGGTATCGTTGCTATGTAATCACGATCGTGATATGTTAGTGCTACCACTTGTCGTACGGGGCAGTGGGAGATTGGCAGTCGATTTGGTTTATAGTAGTGTTGACGCCCCTGATGTATGGACCAGGAGAGGCAGACTCATCGTACTTATAGACTTTTGCTTTTGATTCGGCAGTGGTCGTTCAGCCATTGTCGGGTCCTGCCTTCGGGCCGCACAACCCAGTCATGTGGGGGTAAGACATGACACCATCCAGCTAACCATCGAGGATGTTTTCTATGTATTATTATATAAGATGAATTATGTTTATGGAAATTTGATATGCTATATCATGTGATGATTATATATGTTTTCCCAAATATGATACAGACAGTTTTATCAAGTATGTTTATGTATTGTTATATGTATAACACGAAAATACTCATGTTGCCACACACTGATATTAGCTTATTTCCCTTATTAAGAGGTGTCTCGCCCCAAATTATATAACATTTAGGAGCCCCAAATAGAAGAGCGGATAAAGTTCCGCAGCGCTAGAGTTCGATAGTCCTACCTTACCTGAAGGGTAAGTCATTTTGCTAGGGTCGGATGAATTTTGGGTGGTGACCCTAGGACCCTTTTTGGGATATTTCAGGATGTGTATAATCATATGATGGTTGTAGTAGACTCTGTTATTGTGTTGATTGATAGTTTGGTATGTATATGATTTTACGTTTCCTACTGCTTAGGCTTCCGTGTTTTATTTCTGGTATTTCCGTGGTACTCATGGGTCTAGGTTGATTATGGTTTACCAAAATTATTATGTTGAATATTATTATGGAAAAAAAATGATAAAATTAAGTAGGTCGTTACATGCTGTTTGTATACGTTGGGGTTGCTTAGTTTGAAGTTCTAGGGCTATATAGAAGCAAATAAAAAGGCAATTTGGTCCTTTCTTTTTGAAAGGTTTTAGGGATGAAAGCAGCAGCGATGAGTTGCTTTTCTTTGGGGCTAGTGGCAGCTAGTTTTAAGGGGAGACGCTTGGGGCAGTGGCTAAAGTTTTCTAATGAAAACCTAATCATAATTGAAGCTAAATAAAAACCTTGGGCCACCCACACAACTTATGGTAAGCTAAATCCTCTTTCCCTTTCTTCTTTGTTTCCTTTTTTATTCTTATTTCCATATGTTACCCCAATGGTTGTTGAGTTCTTTGAAATGTCTTATTGTTTATGAAATTCCTTATTGTTTAATATCCATTGCATATTAGATGTTTGAAAATCAAACGTGGTTATCTTGATATGGCTTTTTACCAAAATAAATAAATAATAGAATCTTTGAAAAATCCTAGAAGTTTTGGAAAAATGTTAAAAATGTTTAAAAAATTCTACAAAGATTTTTAAAAAAATTTGGGAATGTTTTAAAAAGATATTTTTTTGATGATTTTCTTGATTTTTGTGTGGGTGTGTCCTTGTGATTTTAAAAAGGGCAATGGGATATTTTTAAACCCTACCTGTATCGGCTCTAAGGGGGGTTTTCCAACAAGATTCCCTCTTTTGAAGGTCTTATTAGACATTCCTAAGTCACACACAATTTTTCTTATATCCTATTAATTTTATACCTTTATTCACTTATTTTAAAAGGAGCAAATTAAAAGGTTATTAAATTTAATTTAGGGATAATTCTTAATTAATTAGGTACCATTCACAGAACGGGTGTGTAAGGAGTATGAATACCTTCCCCTCGCATAACTAAACTCTCGATCTCAATCCTAGTATACGTAGACCGAGACTACTAGTTCCTTGACTTAGGTTTAGTCTAGTGACCAACTAAATGAGTAGTAATTAGGTATTCTAACCGCACTAAGGAAAGATAAGTTAGTGGCGACTTCAAATTCAAAATTTTTAAAAATCACATATTTTATTCCCTCACCTCCCGTTCTTCACTCCCAGGACGTCGCGATAATAAGATCATGCCAAATATGTCTTCCACCTTCCTTTAAAAGATTAGAAATTGGTTTAAAGGCACAATTTGCGATAAATTATCTAGTGGAGAGTGAACCAATAAGGAGTTCGAACTCGAAATTACATGATGCGGTCGTGATTGAGTTTTGAAAGAAATCCTTCTCAGTTTCCCACAAAAGGTGTCAACTATTGCAGTCAAAATTTGTTTAAGAGAATTTGGATCAATTATGACTTCAATAACCTGCTAAGAATGGAAAAAAAAAAAAAAAATCTTGGAGTACCTAGGGTGTACTCTAAGGGATGCTTCGATGCCTAAGTCAAGGGATTTGGAAAAATTATACAATTGCAACAGTAAAGGAGTGAGAAAATGAGATAAGATGAGATATTTTACCTTTCTTATTGATTTCCTTACTAATGTATCCCAGGAGTTACACTTTAGCAATGGATATGTTACTAGGAAGTAAAGAATGGTGTGTTAACCCCTTACTTTAATTAATAGACGTTACCTCCTTTCCATTGATCCCTTAATGTCTTTTCATTCTTGATCTTACATAAATTAATGTCAAATTTTAATGTCAAACCTCTTTTAGGTAATATCACTATTGAAACTATTATTTCATAAGACCTCACCTATATTTTCTTCGGTTCATCCCAATCATAAATTCTCACCTGATAGTAGCCTGACCTCAAGTCAAGTTTAGTGAAGTACTTGGCAAGACTCAGCTAATCAAACAAATTAGCAACTAACGGAATATGATTCTTGTTGTCTCACTTGCCAACAAGACAAGGTGGAGTGGAAAAAGATTGCAAGGCAGCTGGAATCCTTACCAATACCATCTAAACCGTGGAAAAGTGTCTCACTAGACTTCATCACCAACTTGATCAGAGTGGGAGATGCAAGGTCTATACTTGTGGTTATAGATAATTTTTCAAAGTACGGTGCGCTTATATCAAAGTACTGTTCAACAAGAAGACGACATAAGTATTCTTTAAGAATATTATAAAGTATTGGGGTGTTCCCCAAGATATCATCAGTGACCAAGACTTAAGATTCACAGGCAACTTCTGGACAAAACTTTTCAAAATCCTTGATTACAGCTTTACATCTCTTTGAGCTACCATCCACAGATAGACAAACAAACAGAGAGATTCAATGGGTTACTAGAATTGTACTTCTGTCATTTCGTCAACGCCAACTAGAAGATTTGGGTGTAACTACTTGAAGTAACTTAGTTCTATTTCAATGCCCAAAAGAGCTCAACAACCAACAAGAGTCCTTTTGAACTTGTTACATACCAACAACAGCTATTACCTCACACAAACGAGTTGTATAGAGGAAAAATTCAATACATCTTCACCAAAGAATGGAGACAGAATGCAGAGATTGCTCGAGCCTACCTATAGAAAGCTTCTAAGTGGATGAAGAAGTGGGCAGATCAAGATAGAATACCACAACACTTCATCATAGGTGACTTGGTGCTTGTTAAACTCAATTCTAAACAAATCAGGTCACTACGAGGATGAGATAAGAGACTACTTCATAAATATGAAAAATGAGTCCCCATATTGGCCAAAATCGAGAAGGTCTCTTACAGAATTAACCCTCCAACTTGGATGAAAGTGCATCCCGTATTTCATATCAGCTGCCTCAAGTTGTCCAATGCCAACATCAAAGATCCAAGCAAAAGTCAGTTAACCAGAGCAGAATTGAAGTGGTGCAACCCGACAGACGAGAAGTTGAAGATATCCTTGCAAACAGAGAATTCACATCCTCAAGGAAGAAGCGGTGGGGGTTCTTAGTGAAATAAAAAGGCCTTTGTGATGAAGAAATCAGCTGGGTGTCTGTAGAAGACATGCTACCATTTGTGGACAAAGTTGGAGTATGTGTAGTGTCAAAGTCTACGAGAAGGTCGACCGCATAAGTGGGAGAGACTCACAAGCTAAATTTGTTCAAGGCACTGTGCTTGATTGTGACCCCTTGCCTTGTGCATTTGAGATGGGTTTCCATCATGTAAATAATAGTGTAATGTTATTTTCAAAGGTAGTTTTTCCCTAGGCTAAAAAGGGGAGTATGACTCCTTAGTCATATTTATGTTTCCTAATGTCAGAGTGAAAATAATATAGAAAGCTCTTTAGGGGAGGGTGAGTGTTCATTAACCTGTAAAACTCACTAGTTATTATAAACGTGTTTAGCCTACTTTTCTTCCTCACTAGACACACGTTGTTAACAAAGGTGTTGATAATGAATTACAATGCTTCAATGTTTAATACTTGTGTTCCATTACTTTCATAAGTTGCTTATTGTTTCCGCTTATATTTTCTTGAATGACAATGAAAGTTTTTTACTCGTGAATTGTGGCAAACACTAGGCTGACTAATTAAACAAGAGTGTTTTAGCTAGTGCCACATGATCCTTTCACAAAGGTGTGAAATATTCTACTCGTGACACTTGGTATTAGAGCTCGATTATTTGCTACATGAATTTAGTTGCATTTGTTATGGGATTGGTAAATTTTTGGCAATGGACAATACTGACCAACATCTAAAGAATTGATGTGCTAGAAGTACAGGCTGAGACAGTAGCTAATAATGTGGTCATAGAGATGGTCCGACCAACAGAACATGTTGATGAATTGGAAAGATCACAAAGGCATCAACAAGGTTTGATGGTGGAAATGTTATAGGATTTTCAACACACTATGGAGACCTTGTGAGCTCAAATAGCTTATTTGGCTGCAAAGATGAATGTGATGGTTCTTGTTATGGGAAACTTTTAACACCCCAAGGATTTAGCAATGTACTAGAACCTAGGACGTATGGGGCTACCCTTGATGCCAAGGAGTTTGAGAACTGGTTTGATATGGAATAGTACTTTCGCACTTTGAGGGCGAACTCAGAACAGGTGAATGTTGCGAATATGTACTTGGTTGGTGATGCCAAACTGTGGTGGCATACAAAGTACCGATGAGATTGATCATGGACGTTGTGTGATTGATTGTTGGGAAAAATTAAAGAGAAAGATCAACGCCCAATTCTTTCTGTTGACCTTATAGGTCATATCCCGTTTTGATTATGACAAATACTCTGGCATTTAAGGGTTGATGAGTTTTTGTGCAAGACCAATCGGAAGTATCATATGGTGCACGCACATGGGCTTAAAGAAGACAAAGACCCAGAATGTTTATTCATTATAATTTAATTAAGTTGTATTCAGGTATGTAATAATTAAAGTTCAATGGTCTGTAATAATTAATGCATTACATGCATGATATGATAGATAAGCTCAAATGACCATAGGGAAACCAAATGACCGTAGGGCACCAGGTCGACTGACGCCAAATTTTTTCGGTCAACTCTCAAAGACCTTAGATTAGTCATAGGACACTATTATGCAATGAAAATGTTCCATATTGACTTAAAATTAATCATCATATGTATAGGGAAAATTTTATAAGAGAAAAAAGATCGAAATGCCCAAGGATGGCATGTTTGGTCGACCAAACTCAGTTACACTGAGTTCCTTGGTCGACCGAACCCCAACCGAGTCAACTAGTTGATCTATCGGTCGATTGACCAGAAGTATATAGGAATAACCTGGTCGACCAAACATCCCCGGGTCAACAAGTTGACCACTCAATCGACCGACCAGAAATATATGGGCTACGCCCTAGTCGACCAAACCCCCACGTGGGAGATTCCAACCGCCAGGTCGACCGAACCTCGCGTATTTAAAAAAATTGCCTTTAAAACCCTTAGTCTAGTCGACCGAACTCTCAGCTCATTTTTTGCACAGTCGACCGAACTCAATCACTCGATCAACCAAACCTTAAGTTCGGTCAACCAAAGCTCTCGAGTTGGCGAATTTTACCGAGGTTAAAAATATTTTAATTTTTACTAACCTCGATTAAACTTTTCCTAAAATAACTAATATGTCTTGAACGATTATAATTTTGGGGAATTCTATATATACCCCCTCATTTGCAAAAATTAGTCAAGAGATTAGTAATCTTAATTAGCAAAAATCCTCTGAAATTTTTTTAAAAAAAAAATCCTACTTCCATTTTTAAGCCTCCTACACTCATTCTTATACATTTTTATTGCTCAAATCTTTTTGTAAGTGTGATTGAGTGTTCTTCTCATAAGGCTTACACTCTCACTTGTTTGGTGATTGATTGAAATTTCTCTATCTTGAGAGTAAGTCCTAAGTGTTTCTAGGAGACTTTGTTAATAAGTCTTCCCTAGGAATACTCCATTGAGCTTTTGAATTTTGTATTATCATTGCAATACTCAAGGTATTCACATTGGATTTTGATTGTTAAAAATATTTTACAAATCATTTTAAGAAATATCTCGTGTGCTTATCTTTGAGAAATATATTTTGAGATATTTGCTTGAGTGCTAAAAATCGTTGTTGTTATACCTTTTGATTGAGATTATCATTTTAATACAAAGATCAAATAAGTTTTTACAAATCATTTTTGAATATCTCTTGTAGTTTATTTTTTAGAAAAACATATGTTGAGATATTTGAAACATACTTATGATCTTTGTTGCTGCACTGTGATTGAGAATATTATTTTGACACGAAGATCCTATCACTTACACTCTCACGTACTGATTACATTATTGGCATTATTTTTTAGAGTAGATACTAAGACTACATTGAGCTTATCTTATCATATCATTTGATAGTGTATTGATTACATTGGTACATAAACTGCTTAGTTGAGAAGCACATTTGTTGTACGCAAATTTTATTGAGAAATTTGTTGTATTCCAAGCGTGGCCTGAGGGGGCAGTAATTTAGTCCGGTAAGGATTGGTTGTTAAAGGTTGAAGTCAGTCCTGTGCTAATTTGACCTAATTGTAAAGGTTGAGATCAGTTATATGCTGATTGACCTGGTTGTTTAGGTGCCGCTCCACCCGTTAAGTGAGCTTATAGTGGTAATTCTTGTGATTGTTAGCTAAGAGGGGGATGTAGGCAATATTGACCAAACCCCGATAACATTTTTGGTGTTGTCTCTGTTTACTGCTTTCCTACGCATGTCAAAAAAGGACAAGTTGTATGATTCACCAATTTTTAAAATTATAATTAACATATGATTTAAAATCTCTTATGTTACAATTGGGAGCATAAATTTTAAGATTTAGATTTGGATTTGAATGGATTTGGATAACTTTCAATATAAATTTATATCACATTAAACCTAAATTTTCACAATTTCAAATCCAAATTCTCTCCCAAACATAGGATTAGAATCCCCTCATTAAAAGCATAGGCAAAGCATTAACTTGTTATATTTTTTTTGTTCTTTTTGGGCAAGAAAGAAAATTCTAAGCACACTAATTTATATTTTTCTTCTTATCATAAAAATCAAACTCCCAACTAGTGGCATATCAAACCAACATATTTTCCTGTCTAAAATATGAATATTTTTTTTTTCTTTCCTATGGTAATTCATAGCACCATTTAGATCAAAATTTTGTTTGAGAAAAAAAAAATAAAAAGGAAATGCATTTTCTATTATATTTTCTCTACATCAAATTATATTAATAATTTGAGCAATATACAATTACAAAGTAGGGTGGTGGCCCGGGTGGGCATGCAACCAATTTCCTCATAATATGTTAGCAAAGAGTGTAATTTATGAAATTGCATACTTGAAAACAATAATCAACTTCGAAAGTAACCACTATATATATATATATATATATATTACCACTGACTTGACTATTCATCTCATAAATTGCTAATTGAATTTAGATCCATATAACATTATACGAAATTCAATCTATAATCAAACTTGTATAAGAAGTACATACGGTAACAAAAAATTCAATAGAACAAAACCTGACAAAACCCAAAAAATAAGAAAGCCACTGCTTATCATATTTACAATGGTTTATCATGTTAATGCTGACAGAATATAATAAGATGGAATCCAAAGGAGAAATAATTATACAAGCAAACATACATAAAGAAAAGAAACCTCATTCTGCATCTATGTTTCCATACTGCCAGGGGTTGAACTCTGTGGATTGAATGCCAACCTCTTCAATGCAGTCTGAGGTGTCAATGGCGTCCCGATGCTTGGAATACTTGCCATTGTAGTGGTACACTTCCAAGTCACCCCAAGGGGTAGCTGCAATTTCATCAGATTGGTCAAACCATCTTGGAGTGAATTGATGGTCCTTGGCTTCCCTCGTTCTCTTTTCACCTCTCTGTCTCTCCTCCAGACTGCAATAACAAGGCAGATGCATTAGAGGCCTATTTCTTCTAGGAAGGGTGAAATAGAGTAAGTAGAAGAGTTCATAGTCTCCAACTTCTTCTTTTTTTTGATAACTCATTTGGAACTTGAAAAGTAAAAAAGAAAATAAAAAATATATCATGAATAAAATTTTGATTTTATACGTCTTTAACATTTGGTTTTTCTTAATTTTAAATTATATTAGAACAATTTTCCATTTTAAATTGTATTTCACATTGAAAGAAAATATAATCAAAAATGAATTTCCTTCTTATTTTTCTTTTCTTCCTTTTTCTTTCCCCAAGCAAACTCCTTGATTCAAACTAACCCATTAAGAAAAACTCTCAACTACAAAACAATGTTCCGGCTATGGGAACAAACTTACTTGAGGCTCCATTGTGATCAAGATTTTGTTCCAAGGAAGGATAAGAAAATAAGAAGGAAATTCATTTTTCATCTTTTCTTTTTATACGAAATACAATTAAAATGAAAATTTAATCTAATATGATTAAAAAAATTAAGAAAAATCAAATGCTAATGATCTATAAAATCAATTTCTTGTTGCTTACAGTATATTTAATTTTCTCTTTCACTTTCCTCGATGTCAAACATGAAAAAATTGATTCCTTCTTCATTTCCTTTCATTTCTTTAATGTTTTCCAAGTTGCAAGGCCTGAATCCATATACATCTGACTTGCTTCACAGGAAATTTTCTTCAACATTTTGTGGAGACCAAGTGAAGCCTTGGTTGTTTCTAAACTACTGTAGACTGGCATCAACACTGAAGTGCACAGATCTCCAGTACCGTCTAACATTTCAATTGGTACCTCTTATTCATAAGTAATGAATTTGAAAAAAGGAAAAAAAATTGCTAAAACATGCTACGATGAAAGAGAGAGAGAGAGAGAGAGATACCTGCTCTTTTCAGAACTTGCTTTGGATAGGTCGCCCTTCTCAAGTGCATATCTATCGGGTCGTAAACGAGAATCAGAAGCCAATAGCTTCCTGGGAGCAGTCTCAAAACTTTTTATCTTATGTGCAAAATAAGTGTACTGGAATTTGTCATTTTTGGGAACATCAGCAACTCTCCATACCTACAGAATAAATTGCTTATAAGCTTAGTTTCATAAACAGAGTTTACCAATTTAGCTACTGCCATTTGAAATAGCAGATTAGGTTCGTTTGTTGAAGTGGAATCTTTCTTGCAAAAGGAGTACCACATTTTCCAGCAAGAAAAAATGTCCGCCCTTTAAAAAGGAACAAATGGAAACATTCTAAATCAGATGCGAACATTTTTGTATTTGGAAAAAATCAGATGTGAACGCAAGATTCCAAATTTTTCCTTCCCCTTCGAATATTTTTCTGGAAAACAGCCAATTCTCCACAACTGAACACCTCCTTATATTTTCATCTGGTACCCATACAAAACACTTGAACATCTTTTTCGAAAAAATATCCATCCCACAACATGAGCTTAAATATTGTGTAATTAACAAGTATTACATAATCAAAATAAGCATGTTAGAATAAAAACACTAACTGCTTGAAACTACATGACACCATCTGAATGTAGGATTGAGCATGTGAACTCCACAAAGGCAAGGGTTCAAGGGCAGCCAAGACTCACCAGGAAGTATCAACTCAACAAACATATAAGTGCTTCTCTGAAGCTATTATTTCGTCCCAACAATAATGAAAACCTATTATTTGATAACTCATGCATATGCATAGCCATAGGCAGAAAAACAAGCAGTTCTTGCCAGTTTCTTTGTCAGAAAAAAATGTGCAAATCAAACTGAAAAAATGGTATTGGCCCAAGTAAACTCAACTGAAAACTTCCATAATCAGACTTGATGGAAAATGCTTGGAACAAGCATTATTCCAAAAAATAACAGCACAACCAACCCTGAGATGGCACAGAAAAATATAACAATGCCTTAATTTGCCGTGTCTTGGTCATAGAAAAAATAAATTTTTTTTAAAAAAAAAAATCTTAAAACTAATCCATGTTGTATGAATTGTCATCCACAATTTTTGATTAATCTAAAGGATACTGCTTATATGTACGAAAAAAGAAATCAAACTCACATGTTGATTATGGAACTGTTGATTTGATGTATTCATTTTCCTCACATTCATGATCCTTCCATGTCAACATGACTTTAAAAATGTCATATGATATATAAAGTAAATAATATAGAATTTTAAATTGCTTTTTAACGAAAAAGGGTGATGGGGGGTGATGCTGGACCAACCAGCGTCTGTGTTTCCCACACTTCTAAGTTTTAACTAAAACCACTGAAAAGTCCACACTTGACTGCAAGAAATAAGAGGGCTTCAAAAGTAAAGAATATAGTCATTGACTCTTTGCGCCCTATCTTCGAAGCAAATAGAGTGAACTGATCAAAACCAGGACGGTGTCTGCATCAGCAACCAAAAACAAGGGCAATGACCAATGAGAGATAAAGGAAACCAACCTCTTTTGGTCCAGTGCCTGGCAGGGGTTCCCCTTCCATGTCACAAGATTGATAACTCATTGACTCATTCCATTTCCCTGTCATCAATATTTTGGGTTCTTCAGCAGCATTATATACATATCCATCAACTTCATAGCGACCAGCTCTGCAACCATAAACAAATGCATGTAAGAAAAAACAAAAAAATAAAAAAAATAAAGTAAGCACATAGAGATTAATGAACCTTAGATAACACTTGCAATTGAAGCATAGAAAAATATATAAATGAGCACAATGCTACCACAAAATGGTCTCCATCAGCAGCACCAAGCAAATATTTTCTTTGCATACACAAGAAAGAGTGACAATAAAAACAGTAAAAGAGAGAGATTAATACCCAAGCCAGCCGCATGGTTGAAAATACAAAACAGCCTTGTCCCCTGTTGTCAGGTTTGTCAAGATCATGTCACCCAGTGAATCAACCCATGTTCTTCCAAATATTAAGTTGTTGGCTTTTGTAAGAGGGGGGATCAAATCTAGGACTACACCATATTTCTTGAGTGTCACACGTGTCCTGAAAATTTATCAAACAAAACAAGCAAATTTTCCAAAATTGTTTAATATGTGCTAAAAACCTAAAAAGAATAAACTATTAATCTAAGAAGATGCTTAATCAAATCACTGAATTTCTGAGATACAAGCAATAGAAAATGCTGCTCATTGCAGAAGTGTGGGGATAAAATTGGAACATCTTAAAAGATAGGCCTGATAGATATTATTTCAGTTCCAAACCACATTTTAAGAAAAGTATGAATTTCACATTATCTAAGATATACTTGAACTTCAAGGAACTTCAGTTGGAAAACCACTTTAAAAAGATGAATTTAACTCGAAGTGCAAATGAAAAAAAAAAAAAAACGTGTACAAGCAAACTTGAAATTTAAATTTTGACTTTCATTTACTTAAGCAAATTCATTCCACTTCTATGAGCAAACTCACTCAAAGTGGACAGTTAAAAACCTGAAAGCTAAAGTCTTTTTTTTTGTTTTATGGCGCACGGACACAAAATAATGAGAGGAAAATTACTGTCATAAATTTAATTAAATTGCATTATGAGACCTACATTACTAAAGAAGTTTTAATGAAGTGATACTCTTCCTTCAGCCCAACCTACTTGTAAGGAAAAAATGTCATATCTCTCTTATTTTAAAATTATGAAACATAGGAAGCACACTCTTGTTTGTGGTATCCAAGTTACACAACAAATTCAGGAACTAAGAGGTGTTGAGTTTAATGTGTTTTAGAAGATATCATATTTAACAAACAGTAGTGTAGCCCATCAATACAGCCAGTGATATACAGTCTACCTTCCAACCGGATAGATATCAAGTGAGTTTCCTAAGAATTTGGTCTTCAACTTTGATGTCACATCATACGTGAAATGCTCATTCTCAGCATGTCCAGCACTCATTGGGGGATGATGACTAACCTGAAAGTTTAAAAAACAAAAAAAAGAGTCAAGAAGCATGCAATTGGGTGCTACACTTTCCAGGCACAAGGGAAAACATGCAAAAGAGAAGATGAAAAAGTGTTGTACAGATAATATCCGGGGGGGGGGGGGCGCTAAAAAAAAAGGTAAAAAAAGAATTAACAAGAAAATCATTGTTCTTGAAGAATTCACCTGTTCAGCTATAAATGTAATGCCACCATGATTGACCATTTCGTAAGTCTCACCAAGAATTGGATTAAAAGGTTTCCAGGTTCGTTGGTAGGGAAAGTAGACAGATATAGCCCATGATGCTGCAAACAACAAAATTGAATTCTACATCAAACAATGCATTGCCCTATGAGATAGAAAGAAACTGGGAGTTAGGGGAAGAGGGATAGAGGTTAAATACTGAAGAGTGCTTACAAGCATAGACCAATTGCATGTAGGGATCTTCACAATTATCTGCCAGGTCTAACAGGTGGGAGTATTCCATCAACTGTGATGAAAGTTGGACAATATCATATTCTGTTGGGCAGAATGGCATAAATTTTTTTTGCAATCAATTCCAAAACAAATAACGCAAACCTCCGCCATTTTCTGCAGCATTGTCATAGGCTCAAAAATAAGAACTGGAAGTGTTACTATTGATGTGACATCTGATCCTATATACTTTTGCATTGTCTTCCAATAACTGTCCCGATCCTGAAAAAAACAACAACAAACTCAAACAATCGCCATTCAAATCATGCAGAGGATATAGCTTCCTGCATTTCCATCATATAACATTCTTTCCAATCCTCAATGCAAAATAGAGGAGACATGTAAATGGTACAAAATGGTGCACCTCCTGTTTCCATCTTCCTCTCTGTGCTTCCTGTTCAGCATCTTCCGTGCCTCCTTCAGGATTTATAACTTCCAAACCTTCAAAACCTAGCAAACTGGAAGAACAGAACACCTAAGGTTGATAATACACCAAAATCCTCACCACAGAGAATCATGACATTCAGGAGAAGAAGGAGCATAGAATAATCACAACAGAAACAATAAATTGAACAAACATGAATATAGTCAAAAGGATATGTTGAATCAAATGCAAATACAATAAGCAACCATTAAAACTAAATATCGTTAGAAAACCATTATCCAAAAAACAATGAATGCAAAACTAAACTACATATAACTACAACTGCAACTTGGGCCGGGTCAGTTCCAAAATTCATAAAATAGTAGATTATATATACTAAAAACACCAGATAGACAAGGTTCCCATGCCATATTTAGGATTTAGGGGCAAGACGAGGTATGTAGCCTCACATATTTGCCTATGAGGAGCCATTGTTTCATGACTTGAATCTCAGGTTTTGGCATAATTAAAAGGAAGTATGCAATTTTTTATAAATTAAATCAGATTTAATTCAGAACAAGATCAAATCTCACATGTTCAACAATTTTCCACAAGCAGAGTTGCAACCTACCTCGCATAGCAGCCCAAGTGTTCAACCTCCTACTTGATTCACGCATCTCTTTGACAACAATCATCTAATACAACTTCACAAACTAGAGGGATGGCAACCCTCCCTTTGATAGTTCGCTCTGGGGTTTTCTTTCTTTCTTTCTAATGTAAAAGAAGACTAATTCTAGAAGAACTGTATTTTGGAGTTTATGCATAGGACCTTACACAGATCCTAGTTCTACATAAGTAGTGGTATGACATATGTTACCCCCCAAGTGAAGCACCCATCTCGTGACTAGGAACAATAAGGCTGATGAGGAGATGGAAAAATTTTGTCTCATGAGTCATACGTAGTAATTCTCCAATCATAACTAGATTCTTCCTATAAGTTAACCTCAATAGACACTATTTATATGAAGTACCCGTAAGACATGCACATGAATAAAAGCAATTTGATAATTGAATTCTAAATTCATAATAAATGAACAAATAAAACGATATTGGTTTTCAAGGGTACGCATTTCTGACAGTGACACCCTTACTATCAAGACAAGACTCACCCTCTACAATATATACCCTAACCTGATGCAAAAATAATGTATGCTTCCAAAGCCACATACAGTGTACATAAACAGCACAATTTCAAAGTTCCCAGCTTGCTACCAGCCCTTCAGAAAGATTTATCAGCATATTTTAAAGGTAAAATGGCAAATATATATAGTAAAAAACTGTATTTTTATCTCAAACACCACACTCTCGAGCTACACTATTAATTTACAAAATATGCGTGTACATTGGCAATTTTTAGATACACCTGTGAAACCAAAAACAAAAATGCCCTTGATTAAACAACGTTGAATGCCCCCTAATGGCAGTTGAATCGAACATAGACATAACTAGTCAAGCTATTCACTGCCCTTATTAGTAAAATCGCAACCAATAGTTTTAAGCTTTTCTCATGACGACCCTGCTCATGCAATATCACAAATTACAATTCTAGTATAAATAAGTTCTGATTCTTACAAAAAGTAACAGAATACGAAACTACAGCGAACCGGCAGTTTAATTGCATTCAATAACAGGATCTTAACAGAGTTACTTTCTTCTAAGGGTAGTCTTGGCAGCATTACAACAATAATTCATGCTTAAAATCACCCGAGAGGCAAGAGAATTGCTCTAAAAATCAAATTAAAAGCAAAAATCGTGCATCACAGTAGTAGCATATATCGCAGTAGTTCATTTAGGGCTGAGTTCAGAATTAAAAAAAAAAAAAAAGCATTTCCAATTGCAAGCAATAGGTGAAAAATCAAACTGAAGGGATCTTTCGTACCCGTTGACTGAATTGTGCATCGCGCTGCTGAAATCGGACAAGCTGGAGGCTATAGACGCGAAAAACCCCCCACCCTGCTTCTGATCCTTGTTCGGCACTGGAGCCATCTTAAACCCTCTTCAGAAATTTTCTTCAGATCAGAGAGAGAGAGAGAGAGAGAGGTTGAATCTGAAGTTTGAAGGAATTGAGAGGGGAAGCAGAACAATATCGAAATTTTATAAAGCGAGGGTGATTAGAAGAGAAGGAAGCTAGGAAAAAAAAGGAAACGCTCGCTGGCGGTATTTTGGTTTGAACTTTCAAGTCAAAATTGGAGAACTAGATGTTTGCGCGTGACGTGGCCCACGCGCTCCTCAAGAGCGTGTCTCAGAGTGCCAAGTGCAGGCGGCTGACGAGTCATTGCTAAAGCCGGAGCGTGGAACGCACGAATTTAGGTTGAAGAGCAGCGAGTAAATACGTCGCACAGGGTTTGAAAGGCAAAGGAAAAACATTTATGAAGAAGGTTCTCTCTACCTCTCTTTTTTTTTTTATATACTTTACTTACTTCAAACATGCAAGTATTCAAACATTCAATGATATATGTTACAAATGTGAGGGGTAGGGATACCTTTTTATAGGGTATTATGGATAACATTACATTTATCGAGGTGAAAATAAAAGTGGTGGAAGATGGGGTGACATCCACTTTTCCCATAATCCTATTTTTCCATAACACTCCCTCTTAGATATCATCCATATATTAACTACTTTTGTTAAGATCTTTAAGGTATCTCATTTCAATGAGATGAACTAATTTCTTGAATGTTGTAGTAGGTAAAGTTTTGATAAACAAATCTGTTAGATTATCACTTGATCGGATCCGTTGGACATCTATATTACCATTCTTTTGGAGTTCATGTGTATAAAAGAATTTTGAAGAAATATGTTTTGTTCTGTTACCTTTTATATATCTTCCTCTTAGTTTAACTATACATGCAGCATTGCCTTCATATAAAACTATTGGAATATTCTTGATTAATTAAAGACCACAATTTCTTTGGATATGAAAAATCATTTATCTAAGTCACACACATTCTCTTCTAATTTCATGGATAGTTAGCATTTCAGAATAATTGGAGGATGTTGTTGTAATTGTCTACTTTACTAGTGACGCCCCGATTTTTATACCATTTTTTTTTAAATTAAATAATAAATATTAATCAATAATCGGCCACGTCAAAACTCTTATACCATTTAAACTAACCAAGTCAAATTCTCTGGTAAAAGCAATTAGATCTAATCCAATAATGAAATGAGAGATCCACGTTGGTGCCTTCAACGCCTAGAGTGATCTACGCTAGCGCTTTAAACCTCCGGAGTGATCCACACCCCCGCGTCATAATGACAGATCACCCCAAGGATCAAACCTCACAACTATAAAGAAAGGTAATGCAAATAAGTCAAGGTAACTAACTTTTAACCCAATCTTACTGTTACATTCGACCTCTTGGAAGCATTCCCTTACTTAGGCATCGGAGTAACTCCCCGAAGTACATCCCGGGTCCTCCAAGACTACTTTATTTTCATCCTTTTCAGGTCATCGGGAGTCGGAGAGCAACGTTGCAGGTCATCACCATTTTATCCTGCAATAGTTGGCGTCGTATGTGGGAATTTGCTTTTGAGAGGTTCTCATCTTACTCTCGACCTCCAATATTCAAATAATGTTAACCACTCATGGCTCTAGCTCTGGCTCTGCTGCTGGAAAAGAATCACCTCGATCCATCCACTCCACACCCACAGAACATTCAAGAGTCACTAGGGAGGAATTTCTTACCTTCCAAAAGAAGATGGAGAATATGTTCAACCTACTTTTGCAGCAAAAGAGTTAGGAAGAGCATGTGCCCCACCAACAACAGGTTAGCCCTAACCCACCTAAGAAAGCATAGGAACTAAAGGATAGTGAGGAAAAAACTAACTTCACTAAGAAGGTGGAAGACGCAAATAGCATAGGAGTCAACGAACAAAGATCGACCGAGTTGGAGGAAAGGATTAAAAAGATAGAGCAAATTGAGAAGATGGTGAAAGAAGTTTGGACCAACCCCTTCTACGGGGAAGCATCTCTAAGATCCTCGGAACCACTATTCACTAAAGCAGTGATGGAGGTCTCGTTGTCCAACAAATTCAAAAAGCCAACCTTTGAAAGGTACGAGGGTTTGTCTGACCCGATCGATCATCTAGACACCTTCAAGGTGTTGATGCAATTGCAGGGCGCACTTGATGCCATCATGTGTCGGGCATTTGCTACAACCCTTAAAGGTAGTCCCAAAGATTGGTACCGAACCCTACGGCCTGGATCAATCGGCTTTTTCTCAGAGATGGAGCACCTGTTCACCATCCATTTCCTCAGTAATCGGAGAATCGTCAAAACGTCGACTCATCTGATGAGCATGGTTCAGGGAGAAAGGGAGACACTAAAAAAGTTCATGCACCGCTTCGTCTCCGCAACAATGGAGATCCGCAACCTGGACATTGGAGTAGTGTTGGCAACCCTGACCACGACCCTTCAGCCAGGAAACTTCCTATCTTCTCTAGGAAAGAGACCCCCAGCTGACATGGGGGAGCTGATGGCAAGAGCGCAGAAATATATTAATCTGGAAGAGGTAATGGACACAAGAAGAGAACAACTTATCTGAAGAGAAAGAGTTCGAAGGATATGGGGGAGGCCTCTAAAATAGGGAAGGGGTAAGAGAGTAACAAGTTGCATAGCAGCCCTAAGGTGTTAGGATATACAAGTAAGTTTCAGTCTTACACTCCCCTAGATGTCATTGCATCTCTATTAGTCATGTACTCGAACATTTTGTGTGCCTTTATTAAATTATCAAATTTTGCATACATACCTATAACTGCATTCTCTCTCACGCTATTCGATTTCAACCCAAAAATGAGCACAGCTCATTAGGCAAAGAAGAATCAGCCCAATTGACAAGCAAACCTCGTGAGGCCAGAAGAATGCCCAACAAATGAGCATTGCTGATTAGGCGAAATCAGCCCAATTGACGAGCAACGCTCGTGAGACCAAAAGACTACCCAAAAAATGAGCACAGCTCATTACGTGAGATCAGCCCAACTAATGAGCAAACATCACTAGGCCAGAAGATTGCCCAAAAAATAAGCATAGCTCATTAGGCAAAATCAGCCCCACTGATAAGCAAAGCCCATGAGGCCAGAAGAATGCCCAACAAACAAGCACAACTCATTAGGCAAAGAAGGTCCAACTGACAAGTGCAGCTCATGAGGCCATATAACTGTCAACAAGTGAGCACGGCTCACTAAACAAAAAAAGATCCAACGACGAGCAACTCGGCAAAAAATTTGCCTTGAAGGGTAGCTCGACAAAAAATGCCCACGAAGAGTTGTTCAGCGAAAATAGCTCGGTGAGAATTGCCTTGAAGAGCACCTAGGCAAAAGTTGCCCACGAAGAGCAGCTCAACAAAAAATGTCGTGAAGAGCAGCTCGGCAAGAAATGATATGACGAACAACTCAGTAAGAAATGTCATAACGAGTAGCTTGGTAGAAAATGCCCACGAAGAGTAGCTCGGCAAGAATTGCCTTGAAGAGCAGCTTGGCAGAAGTTGCCCACGAAGAGTAGCTCAACAAAACAGCTCAGCAAGAATTGCCTTGAAGAGCAACTCGGCAGAAGTTACCCATGAAGAGCAACTCGACAAAAACAGCTCGGCAAGAATTGCCTTGAAGAGCAGCTCGGTAGAAGTTGTTCATGAAGAGCATCTTGGCAAAAACAGTTCGGCAAGAGGTGCCTTGAAGAGCAGCTCGGCGGAAGATGCCCATGAAGAGCAGCTCGGTAAAAATAGTTCAGCAAGAATTGCCTTGAAGAGTGGCTCGATAGAAGTTGCCCACAAAAGGCAGTTTAGCAAGAAGTGCCTTGAAGAGTGGCTTGAAAGAAGTTGCCCACAAAGAGCGGCTCGGCAGGAAGTGCCTTGAAGAGTAGCTCGGCAAAAAAGTTACCCACAAAAGGCAGCTCGGCAAGAATTGCCTTGAAGAGCGGCTCAGCAGAAGTTGCCCACGAGAAACAGCTAGACAAAAACAACTTTGCAAAAGCAGCTCGGCACAAATACTCAAAGAAAATCCAGCTCGGCAAAGTCGTGTTCGCCTCCACCTCGGCTCAGACTAGTTGATGCCCCCTCGAGTTTGGCTTAGCAAAGCCAGGAGCACAACAAGATCAGCCCGGGTAAGCCAAGCACACCCCAAATCTAGCTCCGCAAGCTGTAGATAAAGAAGTAGCTGAAGAGGGTGTTAAAAATATTTTTGCGAGGGCGAACCCCCAGGAGGCTCGTCCATAAGCATTACTATCATGCTGCAAACCCAAAAATGGGACCCAGGGGTGAAAATGTAATCTAACATATCCCTGTATCAAACAAATCATCTAGAGATACAGTACAAAGGATGAGAGTCCAACCCTGTGGGGTTCCCAGACACCTTTAACACATCCAAACACAACAGATCATACGTAGCAGAAAAAGGTCTTACTATATACAAATATGCAGTACCATACCAAAGTCTATACAAGAGCAGAAACAGGCTCTAATACACAACGTACAACTAGGTGCCCAACACATCCCAAAATGGCAACCCATCAAAACACAATCCTAGCACTTACCCAAGTGCTAACCGCAATACACCGGCCACTACGCTCCCTACACCAGGACGCTAGTTCTGGTTACTCGAAGGACTTGTAAAAATGTACGTATAATAGGGGCGAGACACCTCTCAGTAAGGAAGAATACAGGTTATATCGGTGTGTAGCATTTGAGTATTATCATGATACAACATACACGCAGTTAAATGCAATCCAGTACTAATTTTACATAGTGCATACACACACACAATACACATGATCAGCAATCCTGGTGTCGTCACACCCTTCGACTAGAAGCCGGCCCACGACATAAGGCGTTGGCCTGCAGCCAACCCACGTAACACGGTGCCATCGGCACATGGTAAGTCCCCGACTCCCATGGCATTGTACCGACGCTAACTGATGGATCCACACCCTTCGGCTTGATCTGTCGGAATAGGCTCACTCCCTCGAATATAGAGCCGGACCTCTTCCAATCTATGGCCAGCTATTTCATATGCCCTCGGATATAAAACCGAACACTCTCAGTACCTGGAACAATTTCGGAACCGCGTTCCTACTAGCATTTCAACATATCACACACACATGCATGCTCATATAACCAAACAAACCACACCCATTTGGTAATCTAAAATTATGGTTTTCCAAACATATACAGTTTAAAACAAGTCAAGGCATGACCATCCCTATAACACAGTATAAATAAACATATACGCACGGTTTCCAACAAAACCAAGGATGCAGCCCGTCACCCCCTTTTTCCAAAACTATAATCATTAAAAACTCATAGTTTTTCCCATTAGATCCCCCCAAATGAGTAGCCAAAACACACACAGAACCGTGAACCACAGTTCTACCGAGTTTGATTTCAAAAATAACCGATATAAATACAATTCCTCTTACCTTTCCCCAAATAGCAGTTTCTTAACTTTAAGGCTCCTAAACTGCGAACTGAGTTCCAAAACCTACAAATCACAAGACCAAATATACTCACAACATTGTTCCCTACAAAACTATCGGATCATAATTGAAAATCGAGCCTTACCTCGATTTTACGCCAAAACCCAAAAATCTCCAAAACAGGATTCTGATCCGTAGAACTTGTAGAGAATCTTTCCACAATCCTCGTGGTAACTTCAGATTCACAATTCAAGTGACAAATAGCGAAGAAATCTAGAGAGATAGAGAGTAGGGAGAGTTCTAAAGAGAGAGAGAGATTTGAGTTTTCTTAGTTGAGAAGTAAAGAGAATTCTATTTATAGCCCCTTTGACTCCGGTGTCTTCGTCGACAAGATGGTGTACTCGTCGACGAGGTCATATAGATAACTCGTCGACGAGATGGTGGATTCGTCAACGAATCCTGATATCCCTAGTTCCCGAAACTCCTTGACTTCTCCTCGTTAAAAAGCCTCTAAACTTCGTTGACAAGACTTATATGGACCTCGTCGACAAACTCTGGCTTCGTCAACGAATTTTGCTAAATCCCCAATTTGCCCCTCTCTTTATCTATTTAAATTCATATATCACGGTTCAGGTTCTTACAATCTCCCCTCCTTACAAAAAATTTCATCCTTGAAATTTGTCATCTCTCGTTCTTAACTCATTCATACAATCAAACATATATACACAACTCTAGAAAGAAACTGGCGACTACTACAACGTAGCCCCATCATACAAATATATACACACCCTCACTTATGACGAAGGAATACCGTGGTTACATATACAACTGTCTCAGGAGTTCACAATACACACACTCCCGACAACTAACCACCTATCCCAACCCAAAGTAGGATCACATACAAGTGCTCAAAACAATTGCGGATACTTCCGGCATATTTCCGTTTCCAATTCCCAAGAAGCTTCCTTTCGTGGTTCCACCACAATACCTTCACCAACGATATCTCCTTAGTACGAAGCTTCTGAACTTTACGGTCCAAAACTTGAACAAGTATCTCTTCATACGCTAAAGTATCCCCAATTTTCAGCCCATCATAACTGATAACATGTGAAGGATCCAACACGTACCTCCTCAACATGGATAAGTGAAACACATCGTGGATCCTCGAGAGTGTTGGGGGTAGTGCAATCCTGTAAGCTACCGGACCCACTCGCTCAAGTAACTCAAATGGTCCGATATACCTCGGGCTCAGCTTGCCCTTTCTTCCAAATCTCATCACCCCTTTTATAGGAGCGATACGCAGAAATACCTTACCCCCCACCTCGAACTCCAAATCACGGCGGCAAACATCGGCATAACTCTTTTGCTGACTTTAAGCTGATCTAATCCTCTCCCGGATCAAACCCACCTTCTCAGATGCCTGCTGCACAAGTTCATGTCCTAATACCTGAGGTTCACCAACCTCATCCCAACACAAGGGAGATCGACACCTCCGACTATACAAAGCCTCAAACGGTGCCATCTCGATACTAACCTAGAAGCTGTTGTTATACGCGAACTCTACTAGTGGCATAAATTGTGTCCAACTACCACCAAAGTCTAAATCACAAGCTCACAAGATATCTTCCAAGATCTGTATCATCCTCTCCGACTGTCCATCAATCTGGGGGTGGAACGTTGTACTGAAAGTAAGCTTCTTCCCCAATGCCTCATGCAAACTCGTCCAGAATCTAGAAGTAAACCTCGGATCTTGATCTGACACAATGGACACCGGTATTTCGTGCATTCTCACAATCTCATGCACGTATATATCTGACAACCTGCTGAGAGAATAGCCAAGCTTCATCAGTATGAAATGAGCAAATTTTGTCAATCTATCCATGATCACCCAAATAGCATTCTGTTCGTGAAGTGTTGACGGCAATTCGATCACAAAATCCATGGAAATATGCTCCCATTTCCACACTGGAATAGGCAAAGGCTGCAACGACCCTGCTGGCCTCTGATGTTCAGCTTTCACCTACTGACAAGTCAGACACTGTTCCACGAACTAAGCAATCTACCTCTTTAAACCAAGCCACCAAAAGGTCTCGTGCACGTCCCGATACATCTTCGTACTATCAGGATGTACCGTATACAAAGAACGATGCGCTTCCTCCAGAATTGTCCTTTTGATCTCATCGTCATTTGGAACACACAGCCTGGTCCCAAACCTCAACACACCTCCATCAGAGATGTTAAAATCAGCAGCCAAACCCTGCTGCACTTTCTCCACAATCTCAACTAACTCCGCATCATTAGCCTGCGCGGCTTTAATACGCTCAAACAAGGTCGACTGAATCACCAAGCCAGCAATGAAAGCCCGATGACCACCAGACACCAACTCCACACCAAGGCTTTCCAAATCCTATCTGACATGATGCTAAGCTACAATTGCAGATACTGCTGCATATTCTGACTTCCGACTCAACGCATCAGCCACCACGTTAGCCTTCCCCGGGTGATAACTGATCGTGCAATCGTAGTCCTTAATCAACTCAAGCCACCGTCTCTGCCTCATATTCAACTCCTTTTGCGTGAAGAAATACCTAAGACTTTTGTGGTCAGTAAAGATCTCGCATTGCACACTATACAAATAGTGTCGCCAGATCTTCAGTGCATATACAACAGTAGCCAACTCTAGATTATGCGTAGGGTAATTATTCTCATACTCTTTCGGTTGCCGAGAAGCATACCCTACTACCTTACCCTGCTGCATAAGCACACATCACAAACCTTTTAGAGACGCGTCGCTATAAATCACAAACCCACCATCCCCCGAAGGAATGGTCAAAACCGGAGCAGTAACCAGTCGATGCTTCAACTCCTAAAAGCACAGCTCGCAATCATTGGTCCACTCAAATTTCACTCCCTTCCTTGTCAATCGAGTCAGAGGCCCAAATAGTTTAGAGAACCCCTCCCCGAACTGACGATAACAACCCGTTAGTCCTAGAAAACTCCAAACCTCGTGCACATTCTTCGGCCTCACCCAGTTAACCACAACTTCAATCTTGCAAGGATCAACTAATATACCATCACCAGTCACCATATGGCCTAAGAATGCAACCTGACTCAACCAGAATTCACACTTCTTCAGCTTAGCATACAGCTTCTTCTCCCGCAAAGTCTGTAATACTAACCTCAAATGGTCCTCATGCTCTTCCGAACTCCTCGAGTATACCAAAATGTCGTCAATGAACACCACCACGAACCGGTCCAGGTACTCATGGAAAACTCTGTTCATCAAATCCATAAACACCGCCGGAGCATTCGTCAACCCAAAAGGCATGACCAAAAACTCGTAGTGGCCATATCTGGTTCGGAAAGCTGTCTTCGCTACATCCTCAACTCTAACCCTCACTTGATGATATCCTGACCACAAGTCGATCTTCGAAAAGACCCGCGTTCCCTGCAACTGGTCAAAAAGATCATCGATATGAGGTAAAGGATAGCGATTCTTCACGATTACCTTGTTAACCTCACGGTAATCAATGCACATCCGCATCGACCCGTCCTTTTTCTTCACAAACAGAACTAGAGCTCCCTAGGGCGAACTAGGTCGAATGAATCCCCTATCCAGTAATTCCTGCAACTGCTCCTTCAACTCTCAAAGTTCAGCTAGAGCCATCCGGTACGGAGCTTTAGAGATCGGTGCCTTACTAGGCAACAACTCTATAGCAAACTCCACCTCACGATCCAGAGGTAAACCAGGTAAATCATCTGGAAATACATTTGGGAACTCACTGACTACCCGAATATCCTCGAGCCTCAACTCATCCCGCGACGGTTCCTTCAGACAAGTTAGGTACCCCTGACACTCGTCCAAGAGTAACCTTCTCGCCTGTAATGCCGACAGAATCTGTGGCACTGGACGCATACACGATCCCACAAATTCAAACTCCTGCTCCCTAGGAGGTCTGAAAATTACTACCTTCCTACGAAAGTCGATCACAGCGTAATTGGAGAATAACTAATCCATCCCCAGAATAACATCGAACCCCGACATGTCGTATACAACAAGATTCACTGGTAACAGTTTCTCCTGAATTACCACTTGGCAATCTACTTATATCTTCCTACAGAAAGATACACTCCCAGATGGCGTAGTAACAAATAATACCTCATTCATGACTTGGGTCTCAACCCCACCTCGTCCAACAAAATTCACAGATATAAAAGAATGGGTTGCACCCGGATCAAGCAAAACATAAGCTTTATTTGAAAGCAATAATAAGGTACCTATCACCACATTCCATGCATACTCAGCGTCTACTAGAGTAAGAGAGTATACTCTGGCCAGAACTGTATTCATCTGAACAGTTCCCCGAGGTATCTGATCGCTCCCTCGGTTCACACTAGATACAGGCACATCTCGCTTCGGCGCACGACAATCACGAAACATGTGACCTGGCTGGCCACAATTGTAGCATTTACCCCCAAATGACTGACACTCACCCTCGTACTATCTGTGACATCTGATACAACAATCCCTAGTTTGGCTCCCCTGAGAACCCTGGCGCTCGGTATTCTGATGGTAACCTGAGCCCTTACTCCTCTTCTTCCATGATCCCTGACGAGATCCTGACTGAGAACCAGAAGGTGTTGTCCTCTTCCTCGATTCTTGATCCACCTCATCCTCTCGGATACCGATCTCAATCACCGTGGCTTTATCCACCAACACCGAAAACTCGAGGATTTGAAGCATACCCATCAATCTACGGATATCCTTCCTCGGGCCCTTCTCAAATCTCCGAGTCTTCTTATACTCGTTTGATATCAAACACGGCGCAAACCAGGGCAGCTCTATGTATTGAGCCGCATATCCCTGCACCGTCATACTCACCTAAGTTAGAGCAAAAAACTCATTCGCCTTCGCATCGCGTACTGAAGCCGGGAAGCATCTATCGAAGAAGATCTCCTTGAAACAGCTCCATGTCATCTCCTCAAGACCGGCTCTCTGCTTCTCCAGTAGACTCACCACACTCCACCATTGACCCGCCTCCCCAAATAGCTAGAAGGTGGAATAAAGGACTCGCTGCCTATTTGTGCAGTGCAGAACCTCCGAGATCCTCTCATTCTTCTTCACCTAATCCTTTGCTATCGTCGAGTCAGGTCCTTTAGAGAACATCAGACAGTGCATGCGTGTGAACCTCTCAATGGTGCACCTCATAACATTAGGAGAGCACTCGCATCTCCTCACACTCTGCCCGATCTCCTGTAACACCTGCCTTGTCAAACCTCGAGGCATAGAGGGAGACTCATCACTCGCAGTCTCCTCGGAGTCACTTCCCAAGTCATTATCCTTAGGCTCCATTCTACAGCATAATAGGAATCTATCAATATCCTTATAACACATACAGTTAACACAATGATCTACACTAATTGTGTTAACTACTCTTTACCAGGTCCAGGTTTGTCCTATCACACCGACACGAAAGTCATCAATGATCTGCCCTGGTTTTACTAGAATCGTCATCCTAGGAAAAACACAAAATATCGTCGACAAATCCCGGTCTAGCAACTGAACAATCAACTCTACCCATATCCAACATCCTATACTCTAGTATGTACTCACAGCTACGCCTAACCAAGTCTACAAGACCTAACAACCAGGTTAGCTCTGATACCAAGTTGTCACACCCCAAACCTGAAAATGGGATCCAGGGGTGAAAATGTAATCTAACTTGTCCTTGTATCAAACAAATCATCTAGAGATACAGTACAAAGGATGAGGGTCCGACCCCGTGGGGTTCCCAGGCACCCTTAACACATCCAAACACAACAAATCATACGCAGCGGAAAAGGTCTTACTATATACAAATATGCATTACCATACCAGAGTCTATACAAGAGCAGAAATAGGCTCTAACATACAACGTACAACGGGGTGCCCAACACATCCCAAAATGGCAACCCATCAAAACACAGTCCCAGCACTTACCCAAGCACTAATCGCAGTACACCAGCCACTACGTTGCCTACACCAGGATGCTAGTTCTAGTTACTTGAAGGACCTGTAAAAATGTACGTACAATAGGGGTGAGACACCTCTCAGTAAGGAAGAACACAGGTTATATCGGTGTGTGGCATTTGAGTGTTATCATGATACAACATACACGCAGTTAAATGCAGTCTAGTACTAATTTTATACAGTGCATACATGCACACAACACACGTGATTAGCAATCCCGGTGTCATTACACCCTTCGACCAAAAGCTAGCCTGCGACAGATGGCGTTAGCCAGTAGCCAACCCGTATAACACGGCGCCACCGGCACATGGTAAGTCCCCAACTCCCATGGCATCGTACCGGCGCTAACTAGTGGATCCACACCCTTCAGCTTGATCTGTCGGAGTAGGCTCGCGCCCTCAGATATAGAGGCGGGCCTCTGCCAATCTATGGCTAGTGATTTCATACGCCCTCAGATATAGAGTCGGACACTCTCAATACCTGGAACAATTTCGGAATCGCATTCCTATTAGCATTTCAACATATCACACGCACATGCATGCTCATATAACCAAACAAATCACACCCATTTGATAATCTTAAATCATGGTTTTCCAAACATATATAGTTTAAAACAAGTCAAGGCACAACCATCCCTATAACACAGTATAAATCAACATATACACACGGTTTCCAATAAAACCAAGGATGCAGCCTGTTGCCCCCTTTTCCCAAAACTGTAATAATGAAAAATCCATAATTTTCCCCGTTAGATCCCCCCAAAAGAGTAGCCAAAACACACACAGGACCGTGAACCACAGTTCTACCGAGTCCGATTTCAAAAATAACCGATATAAACACAGTTCCCCTTACATTTCCTCGAATAGCAATTTCCAAACTCTAAGGCTCCTAAACAGTGAACTGAGTTCCAAAACCTACAAATCACAACATCGAATATAATCACGACACTATTCTCTACAAAACTATTAGACCAGAATTGAAAACCGAGCCTTGCCTTGATTTTACGCCAAAACTCGAAAATCTCTGAAACGGGATTCCGATCCATAGAACTTGTAGAGAATCCTTCCACGATCCTTGTGGTAACTTCAGATTCATGATTCGAGCGACGAACAACAAAAAAATATAGAGAGTAGGGAGAGCTCTAGAGAGAGAGAGAGAGAGAGATATTTGAGTTTTCTTAGTTGAGAAGTAAAGAGAATTCTATTTATAGCCCCTTTAACTCGGGCGTCTTCGTCGATGAGATGATGTACTCGTCGACGAGGTCATATAGATAACTCGTCGACGAGATGGTTGATTCGTTGACGAATCCTGATATCCCCGGTTTCCCGAAACTCCTCAGCTTCTCCTCATTGACGAGCCTCTAAACTTCGTCGACTAGACTTACATGGACTTCGTCGACGAACTCTGGCTTCGTCGATGAATCCTTCTAAATCCCTAATTTGCCCCTCTCTTCATCTATTTAAACCCATATATCACGGTTCGGGTTCTTACAATTACAATCAGCCCAAGCCTTGGCTTCATGGACTAAGGCCAAGTAAGAAATCTTCCATTAAGAAACCATGCATTATTACCTTGTATTGGGTCTTCACGTAGATCAAACACAACTAGGCTCCACAAAAGCCTAACAAGAACAACTTTCGAACTTTGGGAACATGGTTCAAAACTTCGAAACTAAGGGGGGACAACTGATATGCCCTAAATATATCAACTTATAAAAGGAAGTCAAAACCCAACAATCACTACCCAAGTTAAATCCTCTGGTAAGAGCAACTAGCTCTAATCCAATAATGAAGGGAGAGATCCACGCTAGCGCTTTAAACCTCTTGAGTGATCCACGCCCCCGCGTCAAAATGACGGATTACCCCAAGGGTCAAATCTCGCCACTATAAAGAAGGGTGATACAAACAAAGCAAGGTAACTAACTCTTAACCCAATCTTACTATTACATTCGACCTCTTGGAAGCATTCCCTTACTTAGGCATCGGAGTGACCCCCAGAGTACACCCCGGGTCCTCCAAGCCTACTTTTGTTTTCATCATTTTCAGGTCATTGGGAGTTGGAGAGTAACGTCGCAGGTCATCACCATTTTATTCCGCAACATTAAGAAATGCAATCAAACGATGTTCTTAGTATAATAATTAGGGCCATTAAAAAATATTTAAAAATCAATATGATTCGAGCCAAATTGACATTTCAATTAATTGACTAGTTTATTTCAATTTTGGTTTTTTTTTCTATGATTTTTGGTTGTCGATTGGGTTTTTTTTTTTTTTTTACTATTTTCGATTTTGATTTTTATACTCACGAATCAATAGTTACCTAAACAGAACTGACATATGTATTTATTTACAATATGTATTATTTATATTATTTATTTATTATATAATAATATATAATATATCTCAAAGTTATAAAATAGTATGCATAAATATTTTTTAGATGATTAATTTATATAAATAAAGTGTAAATGCATACACTCAATCAAAACCCAAGTAAATTGTCTCATTTTTTTAAAAAAAATTTAATAAAGTTCCGATTAATTAAAGGATTCATATTGATTTTGGTTCATAAAAACATTGAACTAAAACTTTCCATTCAGTTCAAATAATCGAACTATGAACACCTCTAATAATAAAAAAACTATTTATTTATGAGTTGCGTGAATATAAAAGAGGCTAGCCATATTTGATATTGTGCGTGCATATAAAAGAGGCTAGCCAGACTGTACTTATTTTATAAGTACTTAAAATCAACATTTATTTTCAGGCATAATTAGACAATATTTATGACCTTAAGTAAAATAAGTATTTTTTTCAATTAGTTCATTATAAATACTTTTTTCTTCAAACAATACTTATTTTTTCCAAAAATATAATTTTCATGAGAGATTTCAAATGTCTTCTTAAATTTATAACTTTTTGGGTGGAGCTTGAAATCAACATATTCGATTCAATATTTCACTTATCATAGCAAATGTGTTGTGTATTAAATATTTTAGAGCCAATAAATTATAAGGTAGTTTCTAGGTTTTAGCTTGAAAACCTAGAACTTGAATTTCAGCACCTGACCTATGCCTGTTCGTATTGAAAATAATATTCTTTAGAGAGAAAATTACAAAAATACCTATTGTAGTTTAACCAAAAACAATGAGTTATGTGTGTAGGTGGGAACAATAAGTTATGTGTGTAGGCGGGGTTTGGTGCCACACCAGGCGGTCCAATTGGGCTCATCGGTGGTAGGGAGTCCCTTGTTACCAAAAAAAAAAAAAAAAGCTATGTTGTCACCCTTTTTTTTTTTTGTGTTTTTATTACAATTGTTAAATCACCTTCTAATTTTCAAAAGAATAAAAGTATGTGATATAGCCAAAATCAGTACGCCTATATTCCTTTCAGGTGATCACAGTCGAAGGGTGAATCACAAAAGTCGTTCGATTTTTGGCAGCAACAGTATGCAAAATTATAAATTCATTAGCATTTTTATTTTATTTTATGAAAACTAATATATTAGATGGATATGTCATCCTTTTAGATAGAAAATGTTCTTAAATTATATCACTTGTTTTCATTAGATCTCTACGAACCAAGTGCAATTTTTCTCTTTAAGAAAAAAGATATTCTTAAGATCACCATGTTTGAAAAAAAGTTAAGCCTTGTTTATTTGTGAAAGAATAACTTTCGTTTCTTTTTTTTTTTTTTATAAAATAAAAAATAAAAAATTTGTAGTTTGTAATATTTGTATTAAGAAATTTTTTAAAAAATTTGACACTACTCACGATAAAATGGTTTTATTTTCCTTTTTCAATAATTTCAAAAAAAATGCCACATCATTTTCTGATTTTCTAATTTTATTTCAAAAAGTTAGAAAATATCATTTTATTGGTTTCTAAATTTTTGATTTCTCGTAAAATTTTATGAAAATTGAAAACTAAGATGCTATTTTGGTTATTATTTAGAATTGAAACATAAGAATTACTTTTCACAACTGAATAAATCATTTTTATTTATTTTTTTTACATTTTGAGACAAATCTTGAAAGGTCAAGAATAAGTTGACATCTTTATAGTTCTTTGAAAAATTAATAATGAAAAACAAAAATTACTTTCCACACTACTAATTGAATCCTAAGGTGCCCAGCCATATCAAGCTCCCTTTAATCAAACAATACTAAGTAAATTTGTTTAGTTAAGGTCCTCCTAATTATTTACAATAACTTTTAGAACACAAGTTACTGATATCTCTCAAGGTTTGACGAAAAGATAATAATATTTCCTAAAATTTTGAAAATTTTAGAGACATAACCTGGAGGAAGGTATGTGATATTTTTGAAACCTAAAATAAGGTTTGTGACATTTTTAAAATTTTAGGAGAGGTGAATATTTTTTATCCTAACTTTTATTATTAATCAAGAGCTTGTGTGATTGTACTTGTACCATTATTTAATTAATTATATATAGGGTATTTTTGTCATTCACATATTTTAGTTAACAGAGAATATCGATAGCAACAATTTTGTATTATTTTAAAACAAAGTTGATCATAATAAAATCCAAAATCCTAAGGCGTTGTTTGGTATCATTGTCAAAATGTAGAGAAATGAAAATCAAAAATGAAAACTAGAAAGCAGAAACAAAAATTAAAAATTAGAAACCAATAACTTGTTTGGTTAACATTAAAAATAAAACTAACACAAATTAAAAACTTAATTAAAAAATGCTCATTTTCATCTTTAAATCATAATATTATAAAAATATAATTAAAATAATAAAATTACAAATAATACACATTAAAAAATAATTATAATAAAAATAAAATTTATTATAATTATTTTACTTAATTATTCTACTTTCAAAATTTACTTTACAATAAAAATTTTTATTAGACTTGACGCTTGAAAAATAGTAAAATTATTTTGTAATTTGCTTTATTATTATTTTTAAAAATTTATTTATATTTTTATTTCAATTATATTTAAATTTATATGATAATTTAATTTTAATTTAAAATATATAAAATAAATAATTTAATCTAAACAGAATATTAAAATTTTTAGCAATAAGTTATCAAAATAATTAAAAATTAAAAAAAATTAATTTTCAATTTTTTCATAAACAGTTGAAAATCAGCAATATAAACAAACGTGTTTTTATTATCTATTTTTTAATCATACATAAATACAAACAAAAAGTAAGAAACAATAACAATATCAAACAACACCTAATAAAGTTATTTGTTTTCTTTGAATTTATTTTATTTTTAAAAAATTATTTATAATGCAAATTAATTAAATAATTGGTAGGAGGTCATCGGTGGAACCTAAAACAGTTTATGGCAGTTTGGGCCTTGGGGGTGGAGTGAAGAACAATTCATTTGATGGCCGGTGGGTGGCCGCCGCTCGCAGTCATTGTTTCACTCAGCCGAACCGCCGAGTTGGTGAATTGTTGACCCGGCCTCACCCACTCGGCCACTCGCTTCCTCTTTCCCTTCCCGCAAGCGATCCCACCAATAATGCGCTCTGTTCTTCAACGCTAATCCCTTTGGCTGAGCTTCTTTCCCACCAGTGACTCGATTTGACGCTTATTCGTCCGACATGGCGAGAGACCCTTCGCCGGAAATCCCACTAAGGGTCAACTCAAGGCGAGGCAGCAACGTGATCCACCCGGTGGAGATCGAAACGGCGCCTGCCTCGTCCGCCGGTACTGTATTTTTCGGAGAGGTCAAGCATCTCCGGAAGTGGTTTCCATGGCTGATTCCTTCATTTGTTATTGCTAACGTGGCCTTGTTCGTCATCACCATGTTCGTCAATAATTGTCCCAAGAACTCGGTTTCTTGCATTGCTCGGTTTTTGGGGCGCTTCTCCTTTCAACCCTTAAAGGAGAACCCTCTTCTTGGGCCCTCATCATATACGTAAGTTCCTCCAAGTTGTTCTTCCTTTTGATGTGAATGGTTGATTTTTGAAACCCAGCTCTTTGGTTTGTGTTCTTTTTTTTTTTTTTTTAGGGAGTTTTTTTGAATGTGCAGTTGTGTATTAAGTATTAAATTGTTCAATTCAATTGTGGACACCAAATAAAATTACAAATTTTGTTTAAAATATCTTAGTTCTTTGCAGTGTTTTGCTTAATGGATGGCTTTTTATTTCTTGTATACATCTTTGTTTTAAATAAATTATTTTGGGTGCCTGGGTGCTATATGTGAATTAGTTCATCAATGAATTGCACGGTTGATCTGAGAAAAGCTTTGGCAGTTAAATGGTGTTTCAATTCTTAGGAAGTTAAAATTGTTGAGATGTATGAGGACTGAGTATGATAGATGACCAATTTAAACTCTATGATCGATTGTGTATTTTTATAATCCAATCTAGTTGTTTGGATCATAACCAGTGAATTGAGAGAAGGAGAAGAAGAAGAGAAGGTATGAAATAGAGAGAAAATGAATCCTGATTCAATTGCTACTTCAACCGCCTCTCCTACCTTCCCTATTTATAAGCGCAAGACTACAAACTGAGTAACAACTAACTTCATTTGTTACAAAAAGAGAAATACTTTACTCCATTACAATCTCAATTAACTGCAGCCACTAGCGGAAGCAAATTCATCCTAGGGAAATGGGTCTTTATTAGTCATGAATCCTTCATACCCAGTGTCTGTTCTTCCTTCCAAATAAAGGGCAGCCGCTTCTACTTCACAATTTTCAGGAACCTAACTTATCAGCAAATACTTTTGACACTTCCTCACCCAGCTTCTGAAATTTTTCACTTCAGAAATAGGGAATTTGACTCTCTAAGGGGCTGTTTGGCATCACTGTCAAAATTTTATGAAAATAGAAACCAAAAATAGAAACTAAAACCCGAAAACAAGCAACTTATTTGGTTAATATTTATAAAACTAGAACAAATTAAAAAAATTTTGATTAAACAAATACTCTTTTTTGTCCTTGAATCAATTACAATTTAAAACTGTGATTAAAATAATAAAAATAAAAAATAATACAAATTAAAAATGCTTTAATAAAAATAAAAATTATTATAATAATTTGACCAAATTATTGTATTTCAAGATTCACTTTACAAGGATAATCTTATTGTAAATGACAATTGAAAAGTAGTAAAAAGATTTTGTAAATGGTTTTTATTATTTGTTTTAAATTTTTCTTGTTATTTTATGGATATTTTTTATTTTAATTATATTTTAAAATGATATGATCATATTATTTTAGTTTTAATTAAAAAGTATGTATAATATGAATTATTTAATTAAAAAAAGTTAATTTTGGATGCTGAAGTATTCTAGCAATAGGTTGTCAAAACAACTAAAAACCATAAAATCTAGTTTTCAGTTTTTTCCACAAACAATTGAAAATGGACAACAGAAACAGAAAATTGACAATGTAAACAAACGCTCTTTTATAATCAATTTCTTCACTGTGTAGAAACAAAAACAAAAAACAACAACAATACCAAACAGGCCTTAAGAAATCCTCCTATCTTGAGTTTTTATTTTGGTGGTGGGCCACTTCTATTTCAACATCTATAGCGACAATCCCCTTTCAAAGTTCAGAGCAGTCTCTTTTGTTACCAATTTGTTTCTGTGAGATTGGAAAACATCCAATTTGAGACTACCTTTTTTAACATCATATAACTGCCAAATTCATGTGTCTCACCCCCTTTGAGATTTATTGAAGTGATGAAACTCTGCTAGGATTTCCATTTTCAGATCTGATTGCTCTTGGAAATGGTGCTTTTTGAGTTGCTGCTCAAGTGCCTTGAATATCCTTCCTTTGGCCATTAACGCACTGGATCTCAACCATTCCGATAACAATTGTTATGATCCAAGCTAATTGATCAGATCATAAGCAGTGAATAGAGAGAATTAGGAGAACAAAAAAGAAATAGCTAGACAACAATTCCTGATTCAGTTGTTATGTCAAACCCAAAGAAGAAGGTGAAAAAATGGCAGGACATCAAATCTTGATTCAGTTGTTGCCTCAACGGCTCAACCCCACAAATCATTTCTTGCTTTTCCCTATTTATAAGTGCAAGATATAAATTGATTAACAACAAACACCATAATAACCTCAATCAACTACAACTACTAACTGAACCACAAACTGAACCAATTTTCTTAAATACAGAAACTGACAGAATACAAGTGGTACAGGGTGGCATCATTACTAGTCTCTACCGTAACATCAAACACCCTCATTTGATCTATCTTTAGTTCATAACGCCTCTGAAACCGTAGTTTGTTTCTCATGATCTAGTTCACTTTTAATCAACTCCGTAACTGCCAGTTGGAGCTCAAGGGAGGGACTGCATTTTCTTCCATGTTATGACAAAACTTTGCAAATAGATAAAAAGCTACTTTCGTGTTCTTTGTACATGTGCTAAAACCTGCAGAATTGAGATTTTTTGAAGGTTATGATCGTATCTTCAACACCTTCCTTCATGCTCCAAGGAGACACAAACATTCTGTACAAAGCATTCTTTGTCAATGGCTACAACTATCTTTCTTAAGTTCCTTTACTTGTAATCTCCTTGACTATAATCTCATGAATGAGGCTCAGGAGCACTCCCAAAGGGAAGGAGCTCTTTGCCCTCGTGATTTCTTGTAACTCTTCCACAACCTCCTCTTTTCTCTCCATCTCTCTGTGATAAGTAAATGCAGCCCCATCAGAGTTAAGAAGAAGAAGCTGGAAAAATATTTTACAGCTTGTTGGTATCATTTTTCTTTTTTCTTTTTTGATTTCAGAGTAGTGAAGAAACTGGTGGCATTTATTTATGTTGCAGTTTTTAGCTTTTATTGTTTTTTCACTTGTTGCAGCACTAGTGCTTTAATATCTAAAATTCGATTTTTTATTAAATCATTGTGCACACAATTTTTAGAAAAAAAATAAAAATATAATTAAAATAATCCTAAATTTAATTTTTTAAAGATAGGAATCACCCTGAAATTTTTTTCACCAATTTTAAACCTTTATATAATAATTTTTTTTTGGAGTCCTAAAGTGGGTTTGAAAATTTAGTCAAGTAATTCTGTTTCATTATAATTATATAAGATATTTAATTAACTTTATTTTGCATTTTTTATTATTCTAATCATATTTTAATTAATTCTAACGTCCAATTTTTCTAACGGATTTTTTAAGGCTTAAGAATGGTACCACTAAATTGCTTAATACTTGATGATGAATTATTTTATGGTGATTGAAGGATGATGTAATAATTAATTATTACTTGACCCTGGGACAAAAATGAACTTAAATTTAATTGGTTTTTTAGTTTGTTTAGTTTTGAGAACATAACCAAACAGGATGCCACTTTTGTGACTTTAGTTTCGGTTTCTGTTTTTTAGTTTTTGTTTCTATTTGTTGCCAGCCTCTTAGTTGTTCCAAAGGCCTTGTTTGTGTTGGAATCCTCAATTTCCACTTGCTGGAGTTGAATTTTATTTTATTTTTTCTGAATATGCCCTGCTGAGAGTGCATCACATCTGTAACACTTGTTTTTGGCTCCTCCCACAATGCTACTTAAAACAGTTGTCGAGGAAAGCTTGCCCTGTGTTCTCCACGAAGTCCCTTTTTACTCTCTCATAATCATTGAAATTAGTGATTGGTGATTATGATGCATATGGATAATATTTGCTCCTCTTGCCACTCTTTGTTTTTCCAAGAAATCACACTTTGACCTTCAAAGGGGTTGGAGGCCAGCATTATTGTAATGTTATAGTCTTCTTTTTCATGAGCATACTGTATATCATATTCAGATGTACGCAGTAATGACATGTATCATGTGGTTGAGGTAATAATGTTTCAGTTTATCCATGAAGAGGGTGCCCCACATGAATGTTTTTGTATTTGAATGTTGAAAAGCATTTTGGCATTGTTGTTTGTTATAACATAATATGATGGATCTGCCTTTTAATTTAACAGACTTAGCCATGATGTGTGAGTTTCCTTCCATAAATATGGTATAGCTTGATGAAGAATGGTTTAGTATCTAAGTAGCTGTTACATGTTTATTTATTTAGGCTTCAGAAGATGGGGGCTCTAGAAGTGAGTAAAGTGGTCAACGGACACCAGGGCTGGCGGCTTATCACTTGCATGTGGTTACATGCTGGGGTTTTCCATATACTGGCCAATATGTTAAGTCTTTTAGTGATTGGTATCCGGCTTGAGCAAGAATTCGGATTTGGTATGAACTTAAAGAACTAAGACCCATATTATTATTATTTTCAGTTTTACTTAAATAAATTAGTTCAAAATTCTGAAATCGTCGTAAGTTTTGAGAAGATCCAATAATTTTCGTCAAGGTTAATTATGGTGCTGGATTATGCATCTTTTTATAAATTCAAAGCTGTATACCAGGAGGTTTTCGATTCTAGTCTTGTTACCTGCATTGATTGTGTGGTATTTAAAAAATTATTGTATTCCGTGTAATAGGTATTATTATTGTGTGTTTATCTCCCAGCATGCTATTGGTTGCACATGTGGGGAGTGTTAAAGCTTGATCTACATTGTTGGCCGACAACCTAACAGCTTAAGCTTTAGGTAAATTGGTAATTTAACAAAAGTATATTAAGAGAAAAAGAAAGAGTAATGAGTATAAGTCATCCTCTTATAGAAGATGCAGAATGTAAATTGGGAATAAAAATAAGAGAAAGCAAAAAGTACGGCAAAAACTCACGCTAACAAAGCTAGCTAATCCTGTTGAAAATATGAGAAACCAGTCCCACTAAAACCTCCAGATCAAAAGACCTGTAGCAAAGCATGGAAGACAATCAAGTCCTGAAGCAAATGTAGATGAACAGATGGACCACTAGAAACACAAGCATTCCTCTCCAACAAAATGCGCCAAAACATTTCAAGGATCACCTATGGTCACAATGTTCTAGCATCCTTACATGTCACAGGCTGAGCACCTCACACCTTGTTAACCGCCGTGCAACACTAGTTATAGCACTCTTGCTTAAC
Source organism: Malania oleifera (assembly GCF_029873635.1). Classification (NCBI taxonomy): domain Eukaryota; kingdom Viridiplantae; phylum Streptophyta; class Magnoliopsida; order Santalales; family Ximeniaceae; genus Malania; species Malania oleifera. The sequence goes on along the minus strand of NC_080423.1, from coordinate 82,008,568 downwards.
TAGTCAGCCGACTTGCTTAACTAGTCAGCCAAAAGTATGCCACAGTTTGACCACATGAACAAATTCTTAGCCATTAAATACACTGTTAGGGAAAAACAGTGAACAAGTAAGCAAGTAGACAACGGTTGCATGGTAAACAGTAAAGCAATGTAATTCATTCTTAACACCTTCATAGGCAAAGTGTGTTTAGCAAGGGAAGCAAGTAAACTAAACACATTTACATATGCTAGTGAGTTTTACAATGTGTGATGAACACTCACCCTCCCTTAAAGAGCTTTCTATGCGATTCTAGCTCTAGCACTAGGAAATGTAAAACTAACCGTGGAGTTATGCTCCCATTTTATTCCAAGGCATTACAACACTCAATGAATAAAACCTATACAACTATTTACATTATGGCTACCCATCCCATGCACACAAGACAAATAGTCACACACAAGCATAATGCCTAGAACAAGCATTATGCCAGACAATCCAAATAACTTTCTCTACAAAGTGCAAGCTGCTCAACAATGTATGAGTAAATAAGTATGAGACTAATCCCTACTATGATGGGGCTTTATACAACCTCATCTCTTACAACAGATTGTTGCTCTTTACTCTATTAATGGTGGCTAACCCACCAAAAAAAAAAATACAACTTGACCTTTGATGCTATTTTGGCTTTCCCAATAGGATAATCAAGAGGGCAAGTGGTAGGGGAATGAATCAAATGTGAATAAAGGGATTTGCAAGAAAACACCCTAAAAGTACCCGAAGCCCATATCCTATAATCCCTTCTAGAAGAAGATTGAAAGGAAGCCTACAAGTTCAGTAATAAGGGAAATTCCTTGGCCTCCTGATTATTGAGGGGCCAAACTGTTTGATTTAAATAAAAAATAAAAAAAAATTCTATTTTCTGTTTTTGTTGCATTGCAATAAAAAAACAGGTGGTGACAACATTGTTGTCCAAATTGCTAGTTTTATGGTGGCAATTTTCTGGTTTTTAGTTATGTAAGTAATATTTTATCTAGAATTATTATTGTTGGTTTAATTATTTCAAAAATTTTAATTTTAATGAACAAGGTTAATTAAATATTGAAATCTATAAAAGGCTAAAGAAATAATAAAAATCATCTTCAATATATTTTCTCAATTTTCAACATTCATATACAATAGGATTGTTCTTAGAGTACTAAAACGTGTGCCTAAAAATATAATAATTATAATTAATTTTTTTAATTATAATATCTTTTAAATTTTATTCTTTTGCATTTTTATTATTCTAATTATATTTATTAATCAATTCTTTTACATTTTTATTATTCTAATAATTGTATTTATTATGTTATTTAATCCAAGGACAAAAATGAACACGTGTGCAATTAGATTTTTCGTTGACTCAATTTTGGGGATTTTAACCAAATTAGTTTTCAGTTTTTAGTTGTTAGTTATAGTTTTGAATTTGTTCCTTTTTCTTTTTTTGTTTTCATAATTTTTTATGATGATATCAATTGACCCCAAAGCTTTTCCAAAATAATAGTTCCAAGAAACACAATTCACATCACGAATTAAAAATTGAGGAAATAGATGCATTATGAATAGGGTAAGGTGAAAAAGAGAAGGTAAAGTAGCACAAGAAGGTTGCTCCCCTACCTAAATATCCTCCCAGAAACTAATTCAATAACCATCCAATGTGTATGTAATAAATGCAAAGAAAAGTTGAATTTATTGAATGAAGAATGACAATCCCTAATGAAAACCTGGAGAGAAAAAAGGTGTCTTCCAACCATTCTGGTGCTTACAAACTCTACCAACCTCAGATACAGACTGAGGATTATCACCCTATGGAACACCTTGATAAGTTTAAGCTATTCCAGAACCTGAAAACCTGCCAGAGAAGTTAAATCAGGAGCAACATTCTCAAGGACTCAAATTAATGGCACCTTAACAACTTTTACCCATATTAATTCTTCTTGGAACACTCTAACTGATCTTTAGAAGGGCAAAGACATTTTTAAAAGTTAAAGACATGGTCAGAATGGAAGAAAATGGTATCATCAACAAATTGCCAGTGAGAAACAACCGCAGTACCATTACTCACTGAAAGACCCTTTGTAAAACCTGTCTACAACCTGCTCAATCATTCTACTTAAAACAGCCACTACCAAAATATAAAGTAGTGGGCATGTAGGGATCCCCTAGATACACTCCTTAGATGCTGAAACTGAGTCTTGGGTGCTCCATTGATAATTACAGAAAAGGTAGTTGAGGTAAGAAAACCCCTAATTCAACATATCCATTTCAATCTAAAGCACTTCCTATCCAAAACCATGCCTAAAAAGGTTCAAAATCACTCTGTCACAGGCTTTCTCAAAGTCTCACCATAAAACTAACCCCCTCCTGTTTCTCTTCCAAACATCCTCAACTACCTTGTTTGCCACTAAGCAGCATGTTGAATCTGCCTGTCACCCACAAAAGCAGCTTGTGAACTAGCAGCCATGGATTCTAAAACCTCACTTAACCTATCAGTAAGAATCTTAACAACGATCTTATAAAACTAATGGTTATGCTGATAGGTCTAAAATCTTTCACTGTGATTGATCGTTCTTATGCATTAAGGAATGAAAGTAGAAATCATACTTTTACCAATCACCTTATTTAAATAAAATTCCTGAAAGACCTTCCAAAGGTCTGTCTTGACCAAGCTTAGCTTCCCTATCTCCTCCTCCTCGAAACTCCTCCCCAACCAGGAATTCGTATAACATGAAATCAGACGCAAGTGTAACTGCTCATAGGCCTAAACAAAATCTATTTGGAAGGGTTTTTGGTTATCTCCTCCACAGTCAGGGTAGGGTCACTACAACTACTCCATCACTGTCTCCTCTTCAATCAGATTCTTCATTCTCCTAGCACTAGCAACCCCATGAAAAAACCTGGAGCTATAATCCCCTTCATTCATCCACTACCCTAACCTTCTGTGGCCAACTCTTATCCTCCAAAAGCAAATCCTCTAACTCATTAGAGAGAAGTTCTTCTCACGGCCGTACCCTCAGGAACATCATCCACACCCTCCAATGGCAGACTTTAAAAAAAAAAATTATAGAAAATTCTAGACTTCATTTCCTGCAAAATATCAGCCTTGTAACTCCCATATAACAAAAAACCTCAACATTCCTTTTCTTCAAAGCCTCCTTGAGAAATTTCAATTGTTTCATAAACCTACCTCTCAGCGTAGCAATCTCTCATGAAAAGAATTGAGTAGTAAGCCACATGTTCTTGAAATGGATCGGAGACTCACTTTACTAGATTCCAAAATATTAGGAAAATGATCACAGACTGGTCATATAGTTATGGAAACCCATCCTATTCAAAAAATTGGATATAGAACAGCTCTCCTCCCTCTACCGACCAAGAGAATATGGCAGTTACCACAGGAAAGTCCCTCAACCATACAACTAACAAAATCATCAAAATGCATCAAAATCATCAAAATAATCAAATGCTTCAGTTAGATGTAAACTTGGAGCTGCCTTGCTTCTCATTTGGTTATCTAATATTATTAAAAGTCCCTCTAGTGTCTAGTCCCCTACTAACCAATATGGAGCACAATCCCAAACACATACAAGCACTCATTCCAAAAAAGAGATCTAGGAGCAGGCCAAGAGGGTCCATAAACAAAAGAGAACAACCATTGACCCATTGATCCTTTCCCTGAATTTCCAGCAAACCTGATAGAGAAAATGACCTGGGAAGAGTGTCCACCATAGAAGCATTCCTGCCTGTGACCACCTCACCTGGCCATGCATGTGTGATGGTGAATACAAAGAAGGAAGACACTAACAATCTTTAAAAAGGAGATTCCCAAATACTTCTAACCAACAGTCCATCCACCGACTCTAAGTTTCTTGCAGCATTGGCATCATCAAGAGAGGCTGTCAAAATAACCAAATATTATAAATTTTATGAAATTTCATAGACTTTCGGGATATCTGCAGTATAATCATGTCATACATTTCGCTGTATTGACCTACGATTGTGTATATTTTAACCAATGTTGCCTATTCTCTGTATGTTGAGCAGTTTCATTGACACCAAACATGTTGCATTTGGTTGCTAGGAGAAGAGAAGCAGCAACGTCTCTTCATTTTTGCTAAATAAAAAATGTCACTAAATTGTTCTATGCTTTTATCTTCTGCACCTTTTTTTCATGGATATGGCCTTTAGGAACAGTTGCATTAACCAACCAATCAGACGATTACTAGTTAATTTTTTAGGTTTTAGTCTACAATAATTACCTGAGATGAAAATATCAAGCCACATATGTAAGGATCACCATCCTGTGATTGCTTGGTTCTTGATATGGTCTCAGTTATATACTGTTTAATTTCCCCTCAGTTCATGAGCACATCAATGTAATATTAGCTGATTCAGCATTGTGCTGCGTACATGACATATCCTGTGGCCATATTGTCTCTCTAAGTGCCTGCATGGTGGATGAGCAAAATTTCATAGGAGGTTTAATTGCTTGATTTTTTTCTTTTTTGTTATTTTTTTGGTCCATTGGAGGCCCATTAGGGGGGGCTGCACAACGGGAGGTAAGCAAGATATTTGGTGGTTACACTCAAGCTAGAAAATCACAATTTCACAGAAACAGCCTTTCCAATTGTGGAGGTAACACTGTGTACATCATGCCCCTCCTAGACCCCTGATGTGGTGTGTGAGCTTTGTGCACTGAGTGTTGTGTTTAATATATCTGGTGGTTAGCAGCAAGCAAATCTATGCTTGTTTTAAAGTAAACAGGAGAAGTTTACTCACTTATTACATGTCAAATTTAATGTGGCTATGTGGTTCCACCAGATAATTTACACTGGGAACTTTGTAAGTCCAGTTGCCCTTTTCATTTTTTGTGCTTAATTTAATCCGGAAGTCCCTAGTATGGTTAGCATTAAGCATTTGCTCTGTAATTTTTTTGCGTTGCACTTTCTGGCTTTGTGATGACAGTTTCCTCTAATTTTTAGCTATGGAATGTTATTTATGCATGCCGATACATTTTTTTAGCTAAAGTCCTTCCCAATTTTTGTGTGTGCTTTTTTGTAGTGCGGATTGGGTTGCTGTATTTGATCTCTGGGTTTGGGGGAAGTTTACTGTCTGCTCTTTTTGTTCAGTCAAATATATCTGTTGGTGCTTCGGGTGCGCTTTTTGGATTGCTGGGAGGCATGCTTTCTGAGTTAATCACAAATTGGACAATATATGCTAATAAGGTGGTTATTAGGTCACTTTTAATAGAGCACTGACATTCCATAAGAAATTTATATCTGGTTGTTTAAATTGCTTGGCCTAATTATCTCACAATTCATATGCACGTGTTCAGGTGGCAGGATTGTTGACCCTCCTGGTCATTATTGTAATCAATTTAGCAGTGGGAATTCTCCCTCATGTGGACAACTTTGCACACATTGGGGGATTTTTTTCAGGTTTTCTTCTTGGTTTTGTGTTTCTGATCCGCCCTCAGTTTGGCTGGGTTAGTCAAAGATATTCTCCGCCTGGATCTTCAACATCTGCTAAACCTAAATTCAAGATATATCAGTGCATCTTGTGGTTCATTTCTCTGATCCTTTTACTTGTTGGGTAAGTCCGAAATTTGTTTTGTTTTTTCAATCTAATCCCATTTCTTTGTCTTGATAGCACTTAAAAACAAAAAAAATTCATGGTGTTATAATCTCTAATTTGTTCTGGTCTTTGCAAATTTAATCTTACAGTCGTAGATTCCTGGCCAAAATTTGACCCTAACTTGGGCTGGCTGGAATTTTAGTACCTCTGTTGTTGATGTCAAAGACATCAAGTAAACTCCGAAATGCAAAACATGTGTGAACTTTGAGACTTGAACATTTTTCCTATTAGCAGGAGATAAATGGTAGATGCCAGAGAAGTGGACATGGTTCTGCTCATGACACTTCGGCAACTTTGCATATGACTACTAATAATCTCTTCCACCAACCCAACCCAGTGGGATCTGCATTCTGTTTGGCCTGCGCAGAAATCTTGATATTTTGACATGCTAATTTTGACAGGTTAACCATTGGCCTGATTTTGCTGCTTCGAGGAGTTGATGGAAATGACCACTGTTCTTGGTGTCATTACTTGACTTGTATCCCTACTTCAAGGTGGAGCTGCAACAAAGAGCCTGATTACTGCATGGTAACTAACACAGCACCTCCTTTTCCTTATTTACCAACCAGGGTCCTTGATTAGTTCCTTGTATGCTGAATCATAGATTGATTCTTAAAATTGGCCCACTTTGCTGTGGTGAAGCGGCTTTATGCACAAAATAGTTTTGCCATCCAAGCCAATTGAACTGTAAGATTTTTCACTGCATTGATAAAAGGAAAAGCTAATGAGAAAATCTGATACACATGCAGCCTTTTGAAAGAAAGGATCACAAATTTGTTAGGGGAAAAGCTAATTTTAGCCAATACACGTGAACTGGATTTGTGATCTATGATTCAGTTTCCACGAGTTCCACTATATGTCATGCTAGAATTGGCCAAAACCAAGGTTCAATTTTTCTTTTTCAGTGGTCTGGGGCATACTTTGGCTGGAAAATGCTCATTTGGCATCTGTAGGTCTCAAATTCGGAAAACACATTTACTTACCATTATTTATATTGGTTAATGTGCAATACTCTTCCCGTTTTGCAGTCAACACAAATAGGCAACCAGCTCAACATAACATGCTCAAGCAGTGGAAAAACTGGTATATACTCATTGTCCGATGCAACCAGTTCCCAAATCCAGGGGCTATGTACTCAGCTGTGCAACTAGGGTTTATACAAATTGATGGCCTGGAGACTGGCATGTGCAGCTGCCTCCTTGTATGTGAAATTCATCTGTGCAAATGTGTTGCAGTGCTACTATGATGGTCTTCCTCTTGTCACATGGCTTTTGTTCACTGTTATATATATATATATATTTTATAACTTTGTAAATTGACCTTTACAATGGAAATAATAGCTTGTTTACTTGATTTCTTTTACGACTTTCACAAAAAAAAAACAGGCAATGTGGTAGTGTAGATGCAGTAAAACGAAGACATGGTAGATTGATATTTTGACAATATAAGCAGGAAACATGGTAATGGTAGTTTTGCTTAAAGGTTCCAATCTTGGAGGGAAGGGGAGGGTTGCCCCTTTTATAGGACCTTTGGTGACCCAAATAAGATTATTATTATTGATCTTTACTCCTCAGCAAGGAAATAAAATAACTTGACATTAACCTTATCACAAGGGTGATTAGGGTCTGTTAGATTAAGGTCTGATACCACTTATGAAGAAACAAATTATGACAATGTATTGTTTATGTTATTAGTTTATTATTATTATTATTATTTTTTATTGTTGATTTTTATTTTTAAGAAAAAGTTCAGTCAGATTTTATGGATTTTAATTATTTTGGCACCACCTAAGTACTTTAATATCTAAAAGTAAATTTGTAGATTAAGTCATTCATTAAATTATAATTCTTAATTAAAATTAAAATTAGATGACCATGTGACTTTAAAATGCAATTGAAAAAATATATCCATAAAATTTCTAAAATTCTAGAAGAAATGCTAGTCATTTAATTTTTGTTAACTATTTTTTTGAGTTGTCATGTACCATAAGATTTTTCTTGACTTCTTGTAACATTAAGAAGTGAATTTTGAAATGGTATAAATAAGTAAAATAATTATAATAATTTTTAATTTATATTCTTTGTATTTTAATAATTTTTCAAAAATTATTATTTTATTAAATAATAAAAATGAGCATTTGTTTAATCAAGTTTTTAGTTTATTTTAGTTTTACAAATATTAATCAAATAGGTTTCTAATTTTGATTTTTAATTTTTTGTTTTGATTTTTAGTTTTTATTTTTTAAATTATGTTTCTATAATTTTTCATAATAATACCAATTTACTTTTGGACTCATAACATTAATCTCGCAAGTGAGAAAACTCAACTTTGATAAGTTAAAATTTAGAGTCACATCATAAAGTGGCGTCTCCGTCAAAGTAATTTTTAATAAGCAATTTATGAATCTTATTTTATTTTATTTCCTTTGACTTTGGGGTAGAGAGGCATGTTTTTAGGTACATAGATATTTTTTTTTATCAATTAATAGATATATTTTTTTTATCAATTAAATGACTAGTTTAATAAAGCACAAAGTAAGGGTAAAATGACCCACGTGTTTAAAATCAAATAGTAGAATGGAATTGAACGAAACTAAGTTGAGTGGGATGGAATTGGATTGATTGGTTCAATTTTTACACATTTCATTTAAATTTTTATTGCATTTCTACTCCATTCCATTTTTCCGCAAATCGATCATAAGTTTTTTAAATTTTTAATAGAGTTCGACTTTAATCCGAACTCCAATTGTATTTGAATATACTTAAATTATTCATTACAAAAATAAACTAGTTGACAAGACCCAACTGAACTAAATTATCAATATGCTTATGAATAGACTCTATATTGTGAGAGACAAGAGGCTATTATGATTTTGTTAGGTAAAAAGCACAAAAGTGCTCAAAATAGGGTTTTTTTGCTCCTACTAATCCAACCTATTGGCTTTGGGTATTATTCCTTTCACTAAGTTTAGGTTGTAGAGTTTGAGCTAAATAAGCTTAATCCTACTTTAAACCCATTTAAGTATATTGAGGTTTATGCAACCTTATTAAATAGGGCCATAAACAAACTTAATCCAAGTCTAAAAAACAAGTCCAATTTGTTAGGAAAAATATATGAGTGATTCCCACAAGTAAATCAATGGTGTAATATAAATAAATAAATAAAGTGAGACACAAGAAATTTAGCGTGGTTCCCTTTGATATTGAGGTATGTCCACGAGACACAATGATCCAAATGTACTATCACCAAGGTTCGTATGAAGTGGGTACAAAAGGCACAAGCCTTACGAATACACAAAAGTGTATAACAAATGTAACAAGAAGAAAGACCTCATCAAATGTTGAGAACAAACCTCCAAGAGCCAACCAAAGTAGAGCACAAATGTAAGCACAACTAAAAGCCCAATATGCTGAAAATAATCCCTTTTTGCTTGCTGGAATAAGACTAAAAAAACTAGAGGCTATCAAGAGTACTTGTAGAAATGCAGTGAGTGAAGAACCAAAATAAAGGGACCACAACTTGCTTCGAAGAAGACAATTGGAGAGCTGCTACAGGTGTGAGGTCCTAGTGCAAATGGCGAAGGAAGTGGAGAGGTCAATCTATGGGGAGAAGTTGGGCATGCGCAGGGGGCAGAATTGATTGTGATAGAAATGCAATAAAACACTCTCCAACAAGCTTCTTGAGAAGCCAACAAAATAATAAAAAAAGAGGGGTACCTTTCCAAGACATAGGCCCCACAAGGAGGGACGCCTAAGAAATCTCTCCCTCCCGACTTATGGGGATGACTCCACCAATCCAGCCAAAATTCAACACTTTACATGCTTGTCTTTAGACAATGCTTTTGTCATCATATCCGAACCATTATCATCGGTGTGAATTTTGTCAAGTTACAATAATTTCTTATCCAACACATCCTGAATCAAATGATATCTAACATCAATATGTTTTGACTTTGAATGGAAGATAGAATTTTTACTCAAATGAATTGCACTTTGGCTATCACAATAAAGAACATACCTTTCTTATTCCATGTACAACTATTTCAAGAATCTCTTCAACCAAAGCAACTCTTTGCAAGTTTCAGTAATGAGAATAAATTCGGTTTCCTTAGTAGATAAAGCAACACATTTGTTTAATTTTGATTGTCATGCTACAGCTTCCCCTGCAAAAGCCATCAAATAACCTGAAGTTGATTTTTTGGAATCAACATCACCGGCCATGTCGGCATCCGTGAATCCATGGAGCATAGATTTACCATTCCCAAAGTACAAACACAAATTTGATGTGCCTTTAAGGTATTGGAGAATCCATTTTACCGCTAACCAATGCTCCTTTCCTGGATTAAAGAGAAACTGACTAACAACTCCAACGACATGAGCTAAATCCAGTCTTGTGCCAACCATTGCATACATTAAAAACCAAAGGCCGAAGCATAAGGTATTTTCTTCATCTCTTCCTTGTCTTTCTCACTTGTAGGATTTTATTTTGTACTAAGCTTGAAGTGACTAGCAAGAGGGCAACCAACAAGTTTTGTTTTACCCATATTGAACCTCTCAAGCACTTTTTCAATGTACCTTTCTTGAGACAATCAAATTTGCCCATTTTTTACAATCACGAATAATTCTCATGCCAAGAATTTGCTTTGCCGGTTCCAAGTCTTTTATAACAAAAGACATGCTCAACTTGAACTTCAGCTTGTCAATCTTGGAGAAGTCTTGTCCTATAATGAGCATATCATCAACATAGAGTAAGAGAATAATATAACTACCATTTGGAAATTTTTTCACAAACATACAATCATTTGAAGAGATTTTTAAGTAACCACGATCAATTATGAAATAATCAAATTTCTTGTACCATCTACGTGGTGCTTTCTTCAACCTATACAATCTTTTCTTTAACTTGCACACTAAATTCTCTTTTCCTTTTTGTTTGAAGTCTTCCCGTTGGTTCATGTAAATCTCCTTTTCCAAGTCACCATGTAAGAAAGCAGTTTTTACAGCTAGTTGCTCAACTTCTAAATTCAAGTTTGTTATCATACCAAGAACAACACGAATAGATGACATATTCACAACCGGTGAGAATATTTCATCAAAATCAATTCCTTTTTTCTGACCAAAGCCTTTTATCACGAGCTTAGCCTTTTACCACGAGCCTAACCTTGTATCGAAAATTCTTTCCATCATTTTTCAACCTAAACATCTATTTATTTTTCAAAACTTTATTTCTATGAGGAAGTTTAACCAAATCATAAGTATAATTGTTAATTATAAACTTCATTTTCTCTTGCATAGCCTCCATCCATTCAACTTTATTTTCATGTTTCATGGCTTCTTGATAGCTTTTGATTCGTTAGAATAACATAATCACTTGATGGATATTTAGTTGAAGGTCTTGACTCTCTTGAAGATCTTCTCAATGGAGCTTGCTTTTGAACTTGTTGCTCCCCCCTCATTTTCATCTTCAACATTACTAGGAATTTCATCATTTCCAACATCTTCAAGAGGTGGATTAACATCTTCCATACTTTCATCATGTGCCAAGGGTGGATAAGGTGACTCTAAGTCAACAAAATCATTCCCATTAGATTGTAGTTGCTTAACCATGCCAAAATTTTCAATTGTTTGATCTTCAAAAAATACAATATTCCGACTTCTAAAAACTTTCTTATCAATCGGATCCCACAATCTATATTCAAATTCATCATGCCTATAGTCAAGAAAAATACATTGCCTTGTCTTATCATCAAGTTTGGATCTTTCATCTTTTGGAAATGTGAACAAATGTCCGATAACCAAACACTTTCAAGTGATCATAAGTGACATCTTTACCTTTCCAAATTTTTTCGGGAACATCACCAAGTAAAGGAGTTGAAGGAGACAAATTAATCAACTCCACTACCGTCCTCATTGCTTCATCCCAAAATGATTTTGGCAACTTCGCATGAGAGAACATACATTTCATTCTCTCCACTATGGTGCGGTTCATCCTTTCGACAATTCCACTTTGTTGAGGGGTTTTCTTGATGGTCTTTTGATGTCTAATGCCTTGGCTATAAAAATATGCATCAAATGGGCCAATGTACTCTCCACCATTATCCAAACGCACACATTTCACCTTCTTTCCAGTCTCCCTTTTAACTTTGACCTGAAAATGCTTAAACACATCTAAAACTTGATCTTTAGTTTTCAAAATATAAGCCAAACTTTTCTTGAACAATCATCAACAAAAGTAACAAAATAAAGTGCACCACCATGAGACTTAACTTTCAAAGGACCACATACATCGGAATGTATCAAATCTAGAACATTAGATTTTTTAGTAGCAAACATTGTATGAAAAAGCAGCTCTATGTTACTTACTGGCGAAACAATGAGCACAAGCTTTAAGATGGGTACCTTTCATTCCGGGTAGAAGCTTCTTTTTGAACAAAAGTTGCATTCCTTTTTCACTCATGAGCCCAAGCCGCTTAGGCCACAAATTGGTGGGAAAGTGACTCTCAATTGCATTCACAACACCATTACCAATTTTACCTTATATCATGTAAAGTGTACTAGTCTTCTTGCCTTTAGGCACCACCAAATTACCCTTTGTGAGCTTCTATTTTCCATCACCAAAATGGTTGTCAAACCCTTCATCATCAAACTTTCCGGTAGATATCAAATTTGGCCGAATGTTGGGTATATGTCTCACATCTTTGAGCACCAACTTGCATCCAAGATTTGTTTATAAACAAACATTTCCCATGCCAACAATTTTTGATAAACCTTCATTTCCCATCTGAACAACTCCATAACTTCCTTTGGAATAGGAAGCAAAGAAATCTTCCTGAAAAGTGACATGGAATGACGCACCGGAATCAATAACCCAATTAGTCTATTGACTTGTCAAATTAATGCAACTTTCATCACAAACAACCATAAGATTACCATCCAATGCAACTGTCTTCATGGTTTTTCCAAAAATTTTCTCTTTGTTTTGCTCCTTGAATTTTAATTTTTTACACTCCCGCTTCATATGTCCTTTCTTATGACAATAGTGACACTCAATATCCTTTTTTGAAACTGAGTTAGACCGGTCTTTTGATTTATCATTACGGTGAGGAGATCTATTCTTGGTTCTACTTCTCCCCCGATTTTCTGTCACAAGTGCCTCTGAATGAGAAGAACCAACTGATTTTCTTTTTATTTATTCATTTAACAAGTTGCTAGTTACTTGGTTCATACTAACAATTCTATTGGGAGCCGAATTACTAACTGTTACAACCAAAGTCTCCCAACTTTTAGGCAAAGAGTTAAGAAACATTAGGACATGCAATTCATCATCAAAAACTATTTTCATAGTAGCAAGTTGATTGAAAATATTTTTCATTTCATTCAAATGCTTGGTAATAAGACCACCATGTTTATATTTCAAGTTCACCAATTTTCGAAAAAAAAAAGTTTTATTTGTAGTCGACTTTCTATCATAAAGAACCTCCAATTTTTCCCACAATTCATACGCCGAAGTTTTGATAGAAACATGATGAAAAGCACCATCATCAATCCATTGACGAATGACTCCAACGACTTTTCTATTAAGCCTATTCCACTCATCATTACTCATGTTTTGAGGCTTTTGACTATCACCCTCAATAGGTCCATCTAAATCTTTACAAAATAAAAGATCTAACATTTTTGTCTTCCAAGTTACCCAATTGCTTCCATTGAAGCTAATCATACGACCAACATTACCATCCATGATTTATACAATCCTAATGAGTCCAAAGAACATGACTCTAATATGACTTGTTGGGAAAAATATATGAGTGATTCCCACAAGTAAATCAATGGTGTAATGCAAACAAATAAATAAAGTGAGACACAAGAAATTTAACATGGTTCCTATGATATTTAGGTGCGTCCACGGGACACGATGGTCCAAATCCGCTATCACCAAGGTTCGCACGAAGTGGGTACAAAAGGTACAAACCTTACGAATACACAAAAGTGTATAACAAATGTAACAAGATGAAAGACCTCACCAAATGTTGAGAACAAAGCCCCTAGAGCCAACCAAAATAGAGCACAAATGTAAGCACAATGGAAAGCCTAATATGCTGAAAATAATCCCTTTTTGCTTGCTGGAACAAGACTAAAAAAACCAGGGGTTGCCAAAAGTACTTGTAGAAATGCAATTAAGTGGAGAACTAGAATGGAGGGGCCGCAACTTGCTTGCGGAGAAGACAACCGGAGAGCTGCTGTAGGCGTAAGGTCCTGGTGCAAATGGCGAAGGAAATGGAGAGGTCAATTTGTAGGGAGAAGATGGGCATGCGCAGGGGGCGAAATTGATGGTTAGAGAAATGCAATAAAACACTCTCCAAACATGCTTCTTGAGAAGCCAACAAAATAATAAAAAAGGGGCACCTTTCCAAGACATAGGCCCCACAAGGAGGGACACCCAACGCAATCAAGCTAGTAACTAAACAACTTACAAGTTGAAATAAGTCGAGCCCCAACACGATCTAATTAAAAAAATTCAGCTAATTGAGCTTGTCGGGCAAACCTTCTCATAATAACAGGATCACTATAACTGATTTCATTGAGTTCACTACTATAGAACTCAATAATACACTTACATATGTTAGTTTCAAATTTGGATATAAGAATCACTCATTTATATAAATGACGAGTCCTTACTAAGTTAAACTTTCGAACAACTCATCAGCAATTTGGTTGATTTGCAGTCTAATGCTTACCTAGAGCAATTTGAGAAATCTAGTTTAGAAGAGAATAATTAAGTTCTAAAATAACTTGATTTTGCAAAGAATGAAGTCTTGACAAGTTAATTATAGTGAAGTTAAAATAAAAATAAAATTAAATAAGAACTTTGAATGAATGGTCTAATAATTTCTTAAAATTTGACTAAATTTCACTCTTCAACTTTTAACTATTATGAGATTTCTAAACAAATACTTGAATTAAGGAATAATGAATTAAATTAAACATTAATTAATGTCTTCGTAATATAAGATTTCAAGAATTAAATTGACCTAATTTGAACTTTAAAAAGAAAAGTTTCTAGACTTTTTGACATAATTCATCTAAAATAATTAAATTTAAATTTAGTAAAATAAAGTTTTTTGAACGGTGTAATTGCACTTGAAAGTATGAATCAAGACAGGTTCTCACCAATTGAGCAACAATCTCAAAGAAATAAGATGTACATCATACATATTCTTATGATTTCATTCAAATTGTTTCGATTTATAATCGTTATGTTGTATATAAGAGGCACATGAGTGATATATTGATATCCACATGAATATACACTTTACTGAAAGGAACATCGATTACTAGTAAAGTAATCCTTTTGTTATTGCCAAATTGATTGATAATCAATCTTTCAATGATTTTTTTTTTTACTAGACTTTATACTTACAGATCCTGATATGAACCTAGATCGTTCATTAGTAAGGAACATAAAATATAAAATATAAATAAATAGTAGGGATATAGCAGAAAATTGGATTAAATTTAAATTTAGATGGATTTAAATAACATTAATATAATTTTATATTACATTTTACTTAAAATATTCATAAAAAAATAACTTACCTTTCTTAAAATTTTAAAATAAAAAACGGCAATATTTTGGAAGACCCGCCAACCCGACCCAGTCAATATCGAATCTTGGGGCGGTCCCTTTTCTCTATCCTCGGCGTCCTGGCTTTATCGACTCCAAGAAGCGAACAGACCACTACGACTGGTAATCAAATCCTCACTGCATGTCTCTTCTCGTTCTCAACTAGAGCTACTCCATGAACTCTGTAATGCTACTAATTCTCAATCACTAGGTGTCGTTGACGACGATGGCGGTTCGTGCTGTCCACAGCTATTCCCTCCTTCGCTCTGCTTCGTCTCCTCCGCCCTCGGCGCTACGATATCGTTTACGTCATTTCATTGCCTTTCAGTCTCGGCGAAGCCTCAAATTATCGATTCCTGTTCAGATTTCCGGGTCCGAGCGGCGGCACCTCGTCGGCTGTGGCGGTCTTCGAAGCTGTTCTGTTCACAGTCTCGTAGAAAGCGTCATGGAAGAGCTTGAAGCTTCCCGCAAAAGGAAAAGAGTTTGTGCTGGCGCCAAGTAGGTTTACGCATTCTCAACCATCGTTGAATAGGATGCTTCTGAGGTGTTGTTTTTGTGATTTTTATGGAATTTATGTTGAAAGGCTATTCATTTTCTTCCTTGTGCGGAGTTTTCCGGAATTATTGGAGAAGGTAGGAGTGACAACCGAATTGAAATAAGAAAATTAGGGACCGGGTTGAGTTGTGAATGCCATGCGATTATCACTGTCAACAGTAATTGATTTGTGATCGCTGGACTGGTTTTGGGGCCTTTGGTTAGAGCAATTTTGGAGTGTAAGTGTTTCAATTAGGTTCGGTTCAAATAATAAATTGAAACCTAACCAAACTACTTCGACTTCACAAAATTGGGATCAGAGCCTATTCAAATCATTCTTTACCAAAATTTGTATTGTCCGGAATTATAGGCCTAACAAATAGTCCAATAATAAAATCAGCAATATAGGCCTTTGAGCATGGAAAACAATTAATTTAGTATACAAATCATGGATTGCAAACTCAAGACTCCTCGTTTTCAATTACAAGTTACAACAACAAAAGGGATGCATGCCGAGTAAGATGAATTGAATGTGCTTTATTATTCATCAGCTGCTAGCCTGCTACAAATGCTTTGCTATTCCAGCTAAACTGAACAAAGTTAAATATTTAAAATTTCAATTTCTAAATCAAAAATTAAGTTTTCAAAGTTGCAAATAAAAAATATTCTATTTTCAAAAATAGTTAAACAATAGCGTGAAAATACAATAATCCCACTAAATTTGATTGAAAACAAGTAAATATCAACAATAACAATTACACCAAACCAAACCTTAAGTCCCACTAGTTGGGATCGGCTACATGAATCATTTCTTGCTAATCTGCACGATCATGGGCTATTTTTCCTACCCCTTATAGTAACTATCTCAATATTCTTTATTGGCGCACTATTTGGCATATTTCATAGGCGTACAAATCATCTAAGCTGTCCCTCCAGTATCTTATCTTTTACAAGAGTTATGCCTAACTTTTTGCGAATATGTTCATTTCTTAGTTTATCTTTTAACGTTATACCACTCATCAATCTTAAGATTCTCATCTCAACAACTTTTACTTTTTAGATATGTTATTTTTTGTCGCCGAACAATCTCGTTCATGTAGCATAGCTGGTCTTACAGCCGTCCTATAGAGCTCCCTTTTAATTTTAAGGGTATTCTATGGTCACACAGCATGCTCGAAACACTTCTTCATTTTACCAAACCCGCTTTAACTTTACGTGTTACATATTATTCAATTTCTTGTTTAGCTTGCATGGTAGATCTAAGGTATCAAAATCTACTAGTGTTATTGATTTATTGACCATTGAGTTTAACCTTTTTGCCAATATTCCTCCTACTGAAATTGAACTTACATTTCATGTGTATTGTTTTATTTCAATTTATCCTAAAACTTATAGATTCTAAAGTTTCTTTCCCTAATTCTAACATAGATTCAACTCCGCCATTAGTTTCATTAATCAAGATAATATCATCTGCAAACAACATACACCTAGGACCTCATTTTGGATACTCCTAGGAAGTTCATTCATCATTAGAGCAAAAAGCTAAGGACCCAAGCAGATCTTTGATGTGCACCTATTGTGATTGGAAATTTCCTAGTGTCTCTACCTGTAGTTCTAGTAGTGGTTATTTCTCCATCATACATATCCTTAATGACATCAATTTACCTATTAAACACATCATTTTTTTCCCCTAAAACTCATTATAGATCTTCCCTAGGTATCTTATCATATGCTTTTTCTAGTTAATAAAAACCATATGCAAGTCCCTTTTCTTTTCCCGAAACTTTTCCAGTAATTTTCTTAAAAGATATATAGCTTTTGTAGTAGATCTCTAGGCATAAAATCAAATTGATTTTCTGCGACCTTCGCTTATAACCTTAATCTTTGTTCAACTACCCTTTCCTGTAGTTTCATTGTGTGACTCATAAGCTTAATTCTTGGATAGTTATTAACTTATTACGATTTTGAATATCTCCTTTATTTTTGTATATACGTATTAAATTGCTTTTCCTTCATTTGTTTGTCATTCTCTTAGCTTTTATAATTGTGTTAAATGAATTAGTTATCCATATAATTCCATTAACACCTAGGCATTCCAAACTTCAATTGGGATGTCATCCGGTCCTATAGCTTTTCCATTTTTCATCTTTTTTAATGCAAACTTAGCTTTGTTAACTCTAATTATGGGAATAAATCTCATATTTTACTAAAAACAAGTTGAAAAGAACCCAAATTCATTAATCTAGGTTCCAAAATAAGTAGCCTATTCTCTGAGGAGGATAAAGGTAGGGCTATGATTGAGGGGCTTGATTGCCCTATTTCCACGAAATCTTTTCTCTCAATATTGAAATCCTTGAATTCTTCTTCGTTTCCCTTGAATAATTTTATTTGGAAGGCTAAGGTTACTTTCAAGATTGGGGCTTTCATGTGGACTGTCTCTTAATAGGTTTAATAATATTGATTTGTTGTAGGTGAGAGGCCCTATAAGGATATTGGTTAAAGGCAAGTGAAACTAGTGAACATAGGTTTATTCATTGTAGGTGGCAAAGCAGCTTTGGGCCTATGTTTTCAGTTTATGGTGAGGGAATGGTGATGCCACAAACTGTTGATGCCATTTTGGTGGTTTCATTTATGGGTTTTGGGAGGACTAAGGAAGGGATGATCTTGTGAAGTTGTGCTTTTTAAAACTGTATTGTAGATTTTGTGGTTTGAAACGAACATGGAGATTTTTAAGAGCAAAAAACAACTCGCTCACATGTATTATGGGATAAAGTTGTCTTCCTTGCTTCCTTTTGAGCTCAATATTTGCGGTTGGAGAGTGTTGTCTAATCTTTAGAGAGATTGGAGAGGGGGGGGGGGGGGGGGGCTTTATTGTAACTGTTTTTCCATTTTGTTTTTTAAGAGGACATCTTGTCCTCCATTTTATTGTGGCCCAAGCAAGTGCTGAATTGGAGTATGGGGTCATTGCACACACTATATGTGAACTGATTTGGGCCATTTGGCTAAAGAATGTTTTAGAAGAACTTGCTTTTCTACATTTTCAGCCTATGGAGTTGATGTGCAATAATTTATTCATATTGCCTCAAGCCTAGTTTTTCTTGAGCGCAGAAACGCATGGTAGTTGATTGTCACTTTGTTTCAGAGAAGCTTATGCAAAATCTCATGACAAACACTCATGTGAAGTCTGGATTCCAACTTGCTGATTGATTCACTAAAGCTCTTATGGGTGTTTGGCTTAAATCTGTTTGTAACAAACTAGGAGCATGTGATATCTATGCTCCAGCTTGCGGGCGGATGTGACTGGATAGTGGTTATGTACTCTCAATTATTTAGTATTGCTGTTATGTTTTAGTAAGCATGAGTTAATAACTGTATGATGGTCATTGTAATGTTCATGACGCATTATTAATGGAGGGGGAGACCCATCCTGTGATTAGATTTTCCAATTTACTAGTCATTTTCAACATTTTTTTTGTTTGTGATTGTCAATGATGAACCTATGTCTTGGTTTTTGACCCCTATAGGGAAGGGTATCCTTTATCCCCTCCACTTTTTATTTTGGTTGCTAATGTTTTGTACAAGATGATTGATAGAACTGTTGATAGATGGTTTATTTTTGGGTCTTTCGATCGGGAGGGATGATGTAGTTTTGCTTTTGTAATATGCAGATGTTACTATTTATTACCAGGCCCTCTTTTTGTCATATTCTTTTTATTTTATTTTTATTTTTATATTTTTCAGTTATTGTAGGGCTTAAAAGATTAATCTGGTAGGTGTAGCTTAGGTGCTATTAGTGTAGGTTCAGATGTGACTTCTTCTTTGGCTATTCTTGTGGGTTGTGGGGTTTAGTGGTGGCCTTTGTCTTATTTAAGAGTCTCATTAAGTGGTAATCCTTAGTCTCTTTGTTTGTTGGATCTAACGTTTGCTATGGGTCTCTTTGTTTGTTGGATCTAACGTTTGCTATGGGCTTTTAAGCATTTGTGGTTCGAAGAGGGCTCTCTTAACTTCTGGGGTTTGCATTACTTTTGATTCAGCCGTGTCTTTCTTCAGTCTATTGTATTTTTTTTTTTTTTTTTAATATTTGGTCCTTTTTTTAAGGTTTTGGTTGGGGTAGCAGCTAGGTTAGAGAGATTTGTCAGAGATTATCTTTGACCAGGCAAAGCTGACCGGAGGGATCATCTTGTAAGTTGCGAGGGTAGCAATCTTAGTATTTTTTTTTTCCTTTTTTTGGGGAGGGGTTATGCCTCAGAAATTTAGTGTCTAAAAACATTCCCTTCTTGTGAGTAAATAGTTATGGCTTTTTTATTTAGAAATTTATTCTCTTTGGCATAAAATAATCAAAGAGTAATTTTGACTTACAAGAGAATGGGTGGATGCTAGTGTCGGAATTCGATTTTTACAAAAAAGTCTGTGGGAATTCATTTTGCAGATTGCATCCTTAATCTTGCCTTGTCTTGAGCATAAAGTGGGGAATGATTATCCCAGTTATTTGTTTTTAGAGGATCTTTGGGGTTAAGGTAGAATTATATGTCACCTTTCCCTCACTTTTTTGTTTTTCTACATGTCTTAATGTGCTTATTTTATCTTTTTCGATTTTTGAGAATGGATACTGTTTGCGAGATTTTCACTTCTGCGGGAATATTAATGATAGGGAGGCCAAGGAGCTTTGTTTGCTTTTTAGTTTGTTGTGTTCTTTTCAGTTTTCTTGTAGATGAGATGTAGGATTTTAACTTTAGATGGTTTGAGTGTGTTTTCTTGTGGAATCTTTTCGTTATCATTTGATTGTCTTCTCCAGTTTTTATCCTCTTGCTAATTGTTTGTAGAAAGTTAAGGTTCCCTGAGGTTAAGGCTTTTGCATGACTGGCCATCCTTAATAGAGTTTGCATAGGTTAGAAGATGACCTTATAAGGCTTGTTCTCTTGCCATTATGTGGATGTGTAATGCAAATGATGGATCTCATGCTGACTTGTTTCTTTGTTGCTCTATGGCTTGGAATTTAGGAAATAAGCTCTTTGGATTGTTTGAACATGGGATGCGTCCTAGTTGCATGGAGGCATTCTTGTTGACTATTGAGATTTTGGTCATTTGGTGGTTGTAAGGATGCAAGAAGGTTATGGTGCTGTGTAGTTTTTGCTGTTTTATGGGTTGTATAATTGAACAGGAGTGTTCACATTTTTCATGATTGCTCTATGCCTATTCATTTGATCTGGCAAAGGGACGTTTTTTTGCACCATTGTGGGTGTTTTCTTCTAGTTGTCTAGAGTTTCTTGCTTTTCTGATTTTCGCATGATTGGATGGCTTTGTTAAAACCTTCCAAAATTCCAAAACAGCAACCACCTTCAATGTGAAAAGAAAAATCTCAGGTCTGTTAATTGCATTCACCACCTAAAAAAGGGTATTAGATTATTATCATTTTTTTGGATAGAAAAAGAACCTGTATTAAGAGAAGAAACAATATGCAAGGTGGATAAGAAATCCTCCTAAACAAAACAGATAAAAAAAAGGGAAAAATGAATCAAATGCAAACAACAAATAAAAAACAAATCAAGCTAACAGAGCCGATGAATCTCGTCATATATAAGGAAAATTGAGACCCCAAAGCAATCTGAAGAAAAGATTCTTGTGTGGTTTGTGGAGTGAAAGGATGCTTTTGCTAAATATCTTATAGGATATGCTTGTTAGGCTGGTCCTCTGCCAATTTTATTTATTTATTTATTCTTATTTTGGATTCTTATAAGGTAGGTGGGTCTTATTCTGGTTTGGTTTGAAAATATGTGGCTGATCATCCTGCTTTCCTTCTTTCTGTTGAGGAGATTTGGAGGAATTATTGTTTGAGGTTGGGAGGGTTTTAGGTTTATGAGGAGGTTGAAATTTCTTGAGTTATCTTTGAAGAAAAGGAATATGGGGATTTTTGGTGATGTGAGGATTAACCCGTAAAAACATAATTAATGTTCAGAACTTCTATAGAATCCGAATATAAGTATTTGTCAACAGATATCAAATGTATAATGATTTATAAGAAAAATAAAAAGAATGTTCAGTTTTATGTTAGCAAAGTAATGAGTTCAGTTTTATGTTAGCAAAGTAATGATTAAAGAATTGGACATGCCATATTTGTGCAAAACTAGGTCTTTGAAAAAAAAACTTAAGAGGATGTCTTGTTCTCCAAGAATTTGTAATTCTTTTTTATTTTCATTGATGATTTTTTTTTCTAAAAAAAGAAAACATCAATTATTTTTGACGAATACCAATATATTGCTTTCTAGGAAAAAAAGCAAGACATTCAGATTAATATTGGCAGAAGGAGGCTTGGTGGTCAAAGAATGAAAAACTGGCAGGCACCAACAGATTAGGATTTTTATTTATTGATTTTTAAATATACAAATAAACTGAAGAAAAATGGAAAAATGGGGCTCCTGCCATGAGAAGAAACAAGCAGGGGCAGGGGCAGGGGAGGCGCTTGTGTTAGGAATATACGAACAAATTCCCGAAACCTGTGAGAAACAAATTGAGAAAGAATGACACCAAAGAAAAAATTCAATCACACGCACAAGACAATATTTACGTGGTTCGGCAATTTTGCCTACGTCCACGGAGTTGCAGGGATTTCAATATTATCAGGAAGGAAGCACAGAGAGTGCGGCGATACAATTCTCTCGCTCTCGCTCTCTTTCAAGAATACAACCACACAAACCCTAATCACCCGAAAGCACCCTTTTATATGTTGCGCCTAGGGTTCCGTTCCGAATGGGCTCCAAAAATTTTCCTCATTATGGAAACAGGTATCAGGTGAACTCATCAGGTTGAAGGGGAATCTTTTGATCTGAGATTGGTGAAAGGGGGGAAGGTGGCTTTTATTTCTATCAAATGGAATCTGGTTTGAAATCTCTGAGTAAGTCTATCCTTGGCAGCAGTAAAATGAGTTTTTGATGGGTCATATTTGGTTTTTGGTTGGTTGGGGGGAATTGTTTTTACAGAATACGAATTGGGAATTCATTGTTGGATGGGTATTAGGTCTGTGGGAACAGAGGGAATTTTTGGAGTTAGGATTGTGTTGGAATGGGAAAAGATATTTGTTGTCATTCTAGGAGAGTTCAGAAGTGATGGCTGGAGAAGCTTCATGTGAGAACTTTGGTTGTTGGTAATGGTGGAATCTATTGAAAAGGGAGGTGGTGTGCTCCTGAATGCCAATGGTCCTAGGTTGTAGTGGGAAGTTTGTTTTTGAAAGGAGTTAGTGAAGGAAGGCCAGAGCAGTCTGTCTGAGGTGCTGTGGAGTGGCAGAGTGAATTCTGGCAGAGGCTGCAGAGCAGAAGAACTGCCTGTTGGTCTTTTCAGTGGGGTTGGTGGCATGGGGTGGGAGAGCGGCAGATATTAGAGGTGGCCATGGTTTCCTTGGGACTTGATCTGGTGATAACAATGCAGTGGGGCAAAGTCGCTGATAATTGTGTTGAATATAGAATAGCTATTGAGTATTATGAATGTATGCTCAAATTTCGCTTGGTTAGCAGATGTTAAATAACTAGGAGGCCCAAAGTCTCAGTCAATACGGTGTAAGGCCCAGTTTTAATGCTTTATAGAGCAGGTCAGTGAACTATCCAAGAACTTTTGAGGCTTACAGTAGAATATTAACTTGGGTGGCCAAGCCCAGCCTACTTAAGCAACTGCTGACCAACCGGGAAATTAAAATGATGGTTGGCTATTGTTCAGCTGCTAACATTTGCAGCCTAGTACCAGTTCAAGCTGTGAAAGCTGGGGGTAAACAATGGATTGCCAAGAATGTCTGGATGGATTGGCTTGCAGGGATACTGCTGAATTTTCAACAAGGGAAGGGCATTCCAAGGTCTGATAAGAGAACCGAGAAGGGAATAATTTGCGGACAGTTTTGGCTCTAGTCATTGTGGTGCTGGACGGCGAGAAAGGCCCATCCATGGAAGCAAAGACTAATCAGATCAGGGAGGGAAATGATCAGCAGATGCATGTATTGAACCAGATCATCCTAACGGCACACATATTATGCAGTAAGGGGCTTTATTGACTCTTTTAACCAGAAAGAAGTCTGCAAATTTATCATTGAGAAATAAAGTAAATATGATTGGCCTGAACGAAACAAAAATCAAGCCAAAGAACTTCAATAAAGCTATAATAGCTATTCAGAAGGACTGCGTTTATATTCATGAGCTGGATGAACTAGCTAGTAGAGTATGGGTGGGTTATAACCCTTGTATATGCCATATTATTGTCAGGAAAATATTAACAAATTGAGGGAAAGTATACTTGGGCTACTTTTTTTGCATGCTTCAAGTGAGGTGCAGGAAAGAAGGAAACTGTGGGCTGTTTTACAGGATCTGGCAAAAACAATTGCAGAATCTCCATGGATAGTTCTTGGTAACTGTAATACAGTTAAGGTTATTTCTGATAGTAGCAATATTGTTCTACAGGAGGATTGGCTGGGATTCAAGATTTAAAGGAATTCTGATGATCTATTGGGCTAGATGATTACCCTTACATAGGGCCTGTATTCACATGGACCAATGGGAGGATGAAGGAATTTATTGCTGTTGAATAATTGGGCAAAAAGGGAATACCTTACCTCAATGATAGGTCTCTTCCTCTATTTGTAATATATCTCAAGTACACAGCAATGACCATAATATCCTTACTAACTCACACTTACTAATATAACTCTAGCACATACTAATAATGCTAAAAGACCAAAATGACCATTTACACTCGCCCTCAAGCTGGAGCATGTATATCACATGCTCCTAGCTTATTACTAATGAATTTATATCTCCCAAGTCTTTAGTGAATGAATCAAGAGGCCGCAAGTTAGATTTCGCATGAGAGGTTGTAATGAGCTTCTACATAAGTTTCTCCCAAACAAAGTCGCAATCAATGTCAATGTGCTTTGTCTGCTCATGAAAGATTGGGTTGAAGGCAACATAAATAGCAGTTTGATTATCACACATCAACTCCATATACTAAGAATGTGGGAAACCTAGTTCTTCCAACACTTCAACCAAACAAGTTCGCATGTAGTGTGAGCTATGACCCTATACTCTAAATTAGCATTTGACTTGGTTACCACAATATGTTTCTTACTTTTTGAAAAAACCAAGTTACCACTGACAAAGATACAATAGCGAATTGTGGATCTTGTGTTAGAAGGTATATCATTGATTATGAGTGTGACCTTGATCTTGATATAAGAGAGCTCTCCTTGGTACACCTTTAAGATATCTTAAGATTTGAATTACTGCCCAGTGGCTTGTTCTTGAAGAATTGAGAAATTGACTCTCAACACTTGTTTCGAAGGATATGTCCGGTCGAGTGATTGTGAGATAATTCATCTTTTTAACAAGTTTCTGGTACTGTCTTGGATTAGGAGACAAATCACCCATATCTTTGCACTAACTTATTTTTGGAATCCATTTGTGTATCAACAATTTTGGATCCCAACAGCTAGTATCATCCAAAAGATCAACAACATACTTACTTTCTGACAAGTGGTTCCCACACTAGATCTCGATACTTCTATACCCAAGAAGTACTTCAATGGTCCCAAGTCCTTGGTCTGAAACTTATTCTGTAGGAAAAGCTTTAGGTCGTGGATGCCTTGATCATCATCGCCAGTGATCACAATATCATCCACATACAAAATA
This sequence comes from Malania oleifera, assembly GCF_029873635.1. Classification (NCBI taxonomy): domain Eukaryota; kingdom Viridiplantae; phylum Streptophyta; class Magnoliopsida; order Santalales; family Ximeniaceae; genus Malania; species Malania oleifera. The sequence goes on along the minus strand of NC_080423.1, from coordinate 81,983,096 downwards.
AGAAAAATCCTGCCGAATGGAGTATGATGATAAATTACAGAGTGATCTATTGCACACAGTCAAAGGTCAAACTCAACTACTACAACACTGAATCGACCAAACCACGCTTTAGGAGACTGTTTCAATCCATATAATGATTTCTTAAGCCGACACACTAAGCTGGACTCCCCTTAGCAACAAACATGATGGTTGATCCGTTTGGACCTCCTAAAGATCACCATGTAGGAAAGCATTCTTCACATCTAACTGATGTATTGGCCAATTACAAGTAGTGGCTAAGGAGATGAAAAAACATACCGAGGCAAGTTTAGTGACTAGAGAGAATGCGTTTGAATAATCCAAACCGTACACCTAAGTATATCCCTTAGCAACGAGACAGACCTTCATTATTTGGCTTCTCTTTGGTGTGTGGGTATCGGAAACTTCAAGGGGATGTGCTTTTTGGATATTTAGTGCGATTGACATTCTTTGTTGACTTATTAGGGCATGATGATGTTCTTGTATCATTTTTTATGCCTTTTGGTTTTTATTTTTTGTTTTCTCTGGGGTTTCCCAGAGTTTTATAAGAAGGCGTCTCTTCTCTTGATTGTACATTCCTAATTTATCAATGAATTTCTTTTTCTATTAAAAAAAAAGCCATAGAACCATTAAGGTTAACTTTCACATTGCACAACTAGGGACAACCAACAATAGACTTATTAGGAGGAAGAGATATTGAATCCCAAGTATCATTATCATGTAGTGCATGCATCTCTTCAACCATTGTAGTCCTCTACCCAGAATGGGATTGGGCTCCAGAAATAAATTTTGGAAGAGCAACAAAAGTCGAAGTATTAACAAAATAGTGATATGAAGGTGAACAGAAATCATAACAAACAAAATTAGAGATTGGATGTTGGTTACAAGTGCATTACTTTTTCGAACAACTAAAGGAGCATCATCATCACGGGAAATAGGATTATATGATGAGGGAACTAGAGGCACAAAAGTAGAAGTTGGAGGAGGCTCTCCTCCCTTGAGTTGGTGTGTACACTTACAAAAATTGGGATGATCCAAGCGATGGGAAGGACTCAAATTGGATGAAGATGTAGGAGGATTGGGCATAGATAATAGGTTATGACCTAAAAGGCAAGGTAGAGGAAAGGACTCATCAAGGTCAATTGCACTCAAGGAATCAGGGTAGTATGGTGTAGATAAAAAAAGGGTGACATTGGTAGAGACAAAGTGCTATGACAGAACAATTGGAAAAATTTCAATTTTTAAACAAAATACAAGATGAACAACTTGATATTATGATGTATGGAGGTATTTAAACCATTCTAAGGGTGGCTATGTGGTTATATTTGCAATATATGAAGTGTTTCTTAGAATTTTTGGAAAGGACAGTGGTGTCCAGGATTTTTCTGGCGGCTACAGTATTTTTCGGCAGCTCCTAGACTTTGCTTTTAGTCTTTGGTGGTGTGGATTATACTTCTATAGCAGTAGGTTTGAGGTTTAGGGTTTGGTTTTGGTTGGAGGTTTAGAATTTGGTTTTAGTATGAACGTAGGGTTTAGGTCGGATCTTGCTTTGATATTATATTGAATAATTGGGTAAGATGGAAGACTTGACCTCAATGATAGGTCTCTCCCTCTATTTATAATATACTCAAGTACATGCCAATGACCATAATACCCTTACTAACACACACTTACATAACTATAGCATATACTAATAATGCTAAAAGCATGGTTTTAAATTGCAGTAGAGGGTAGCACAATGTAATAGTAACCGGTGTAACGGGAAGCAGGAGCAGTGGATGTTACATAACGGGAAGCGGGTGTAATGGCTGTGAATTTTTTTTCAAGCGTGTACAGCCTTGTGCATATTAGTGTATTTGCATGTTTTAAGCTTTTAACCCTTCTTAGAAAGAGTTTTAGTGTATTTTGGATCCTTTAGTTCAACTAACTAAGTTATTTGGTAAGGGCAAGAAATTTACGTTTGTTTTTAATTGCCATTAAAAAAAAATTATTTGTGTGTATTTATACTTTCTCATTGTTCTTATGCATGATAAATTCTTATGTGTGATAAATTAATTAATAAAAAAAAATTATACACTGCATTAATCTATTAGACACATAAGACATACAATTATATAAATAATACAAATATACAATAACTGAAAGGAAAAGAAGGTTGAAGTTGGAAAATATCAAATTGCTAATTTTGTCAAAATAAATTTTTTTCCTAACAAGTTAGTATTTTCAAATCATTAATTAATGCATCTCTTGTGAGTATTTAAAAAAATTATAAATTTTGTATAATTATCATCCTCATTGTAATCTATTTTCCCACTTGCCATGTAGTATATTGAGAATGATTATGAAAGGAGGGAAAAACAAAAGTAAGAAGGAAAAGTAAAAATAAAACAAAAAAGTTTTGGCATAACAGTCTTGTAGCGGTTACGTAATGGCCAGAGCTGCCTTTACGTAATGGTTGCCGTCCATAACGGCAGCTATGTAATGGTATGGGGAACCCAAAAAAAAATTATGTAACGACGTTACATAACGGTTGTGGCCGTTATTTAAAACCATGGCTAAAAGGTCAAGATAACCATTAACAATTGCTAGAGAGCGTGACAGGTTTTTAACTGCACAATGATGTCACAGTTCTTTTGGTAATTTGAGGGTTGAATTTTGCCCCTTGGAATATCAAACCCTTGTCCTGCTTTGGTTGCTTTAATATTGGGGAAAAAAATCATGAGGTGCTGATGCAGGACAAGAAGCAGGTATTTGGATGGATCGTCATGACCCAATTTGGAGGCCTATCTTGAAGAATAGGGTCAATGGGTTATTAGGGCCAATTTGAAGGCCTTCTGTACCAGTACTTTTAGGGCTTTTGGCAAAGGAAAGGATAGGCGAAAGCTCCAAGGCGATGCATTGTTATGGGTATTATTTGGTGTGTTTGGTTGGAAAGGAATGCTAGAATATTCAAAGGTGTGGCTACTGCTAACAATTTGCTTAGGACTAGAGTAGTTTATCTTGCATTGTTTTGGGAATTTACACATCTTGGAATCTACTTTTGTTCTCCTTCTTCAAGCGAAGATATCTTCCTGGGTCGTTTTCTATAATCTTGAGGCTAACTCTATTTCCTGTTATTTTATTTTATTTTATTTTATTTTTTAATTTTTTAATTTTTTAATTTTTTTTAAGGTTAGCCCTCTTCAAACTCCATCAATCCTATTTCTGACCTCACAAAGTACCCTGTCAGCCGTAGAGTCCGCACGAGCTCCTCTTTCTCCACCATTAGCTTCCTTGCAAATTTAGTGATATGGTAAGTTGAGGAATCCAGTTGGCTTACAGAGACCACCTTTCTTTCAATTATCAATGTTGCATGGCCTCCCATCCCTTCTTCGAGAATGAGAGGTGTGGCTAGACAATCATCTTGGGTTGCTTCAATGAATTCATTGGTGGGGGGAAAAGACTAATTGATTCAAAATAGGTTGTCACTGGTCATTGAACAAACTTTGGCATCCAAAAATGGGGTAGCAAAGGGATACACGACTTTCTGAAGCTGAGCGTTTTATGAATAGCGAAAGGTGCTTGACGAGAAGGCTTTTCCGGTGTTAGGAGAGAAGAAGGGGTTCAGTTTCTTTGATTACTAGGCTTCGATTTCTTGGTTGGGGTATTGTGGGGAAGGGGTTGTAGGCAATGGGGTTTCAGAAGGAGGGGAGGGCGAGGCTGGCCATGCTCACAATCTCAGAGGAGGGAGATGCCGGATGGAGAGCATGATAACCAGCACCGACAAGTGCAGATGTTCATGTAAGTAAGAATTACAATAGAACAAAAGTTAAGGAAGAAGAAAACTGAAGGGATTCCCATATCTGAGATTGAGAAATATATTAAAAAAGCAAAGAATCGTCTGATCGAAGAGATGTCGACTGGGTCTAAAGGAGATGTTATATTGCTCATGACCATCTCTCTAGAGAAGGAAGTTAGAGAAAAATTTACTGAAGCCCTAGATCAATAGGAAAAGATGGAACTATGGTTGTTGGATCCAAGAGGATTGTGGAAGGAGCAAGATGAACAAGTGACAATGAGAGTTTGCTAAGTTAAAGTGTTCTATAAACTGTGATGGGAATGAATTGAAACCAGGCTCTTGGATATAGTTTTGTGATGCTTTTCTCCTTTTCTTCTTTGGTTTTATTATTGGTGGACTTCTTGCCTTCTCAAATTGTATATCTTTTCTTCCTTAATGAACTTCTTTTGTTATGTATAAAAGTACTATTGTAAAAAATGGAAACACTAAGGTATTCCTTGCCCTATTGGAACAGAAGTATAAGTTTCCATGGTGCTTAAATTGTTATGTATATTTGATAGTGACCTCACTGCGTAAAATAATATCTGGATTTAGAATAAGAAGTAGCAATCAGTTCCAAAGTCTTCTAAGTTGTAAGAGGATCCATGTCTTTGCTCCCTGCACTAGCCTTAACTCAAACCATACCAAACCAAACCTTCATTTTGGTTGGCATCAGTCTAGCGTGCAGGGGTTTAATCTTCCACCTGAGAACATTGTGATTTACTATACTAATTGGATTTCAGATTGTTTCTTTCTTTTTTTGGTGGGTTTGCATTAGTATAATATTTTCACTTTGCAGAATGGGTTTAACAAGTAGTGGCGAGCTTCTTGAAGATGAGCTTGGAAAGCAAGCACTGCAGAAAGGGTTCCTGCTGGAGTTTAGGAAAGATTCTGAAAGGGTATTGTTAGCAGTTGCTCAGAAACCTGATGGCAAGAAGAACTGGATGGTGTCAGATCAGGTTCTATTAGAAACAACTCATGCGGCTGTTGAATAGGTTGCTAGGGTTTGGAACTTAGTAATCTTTTATCCATTGCTGAAGAATGATCAGTTTTTTTTGCCTGTTTGATTGTTCTCCTGGTTTTTATGATGCAGAATGGCATCACATCCTCCATTAAGCCACAACAAATTACGTTTATTGTTCCAGGTCTTGAAAATTTTGACCATAAAGAAATTCCAGAATTTATTAAGAAAGCTCAGGATAACTTGGTTGGTTCTTCATGCTGAAGCAAATGTGTCATTTTTCTTTCTGTTGGTTTGTACTGTATTATATATATATATATATATATATATTTCATGTTTTGGCAGGACCCTACACTGCTTGAATTTGCTTGGATTGAGCTCCTTGAAAACAAAAAGTCAGTGACAGCTGAGGGATTAGCAGAGGTACTATATTCTTCTTACATGTCATGGTCTAGTCTAATTGCTATTGTAATTAAATTAGCTCATTCTACAGATGATATTTGGCAGCAAGGAGCCTCTGGAGAGTTATTGTGCCCATATTTTGCTTTCAAAAGATGAAGTTTATTTCACTGTGCTAGAGAATAAAGGTTCTCGATCTGTTTATGGTCCTCGGCGTACTGAGCAGGTATATTTTAGAACTTTTTTGGGGTCTTCTGGGTGTTAAATATTGATTAATAAGAGGGGCATTTTTAGTGGAATTGTTATTTAGCTTCAGTTGTGTTATATGTGAAATAATTGTGTATTCTGTACAGATGATATTTGTTTATATATATATATATATATATTTAAAGATCTCAAATGGATTTGAGGGCGTGTTAATGTTGATGGTGTAATTTATTTTGTCTTAGGCATTGATGGTGCTATTTTAGCTTGGAATTTAGGTGATTAGATCCCTTAGGTTCCCTTATTACTTTTTAGTAAATTGGTCCAGAGATGCAGGAAGCTTCCATGAAGAAAGATCCTGCTGGGTGTTTTTTCTATGGCTCCCAGAACATGGGATTAGTTAAACAAGTTGCTGCTGAGGCAGACTGGATTAGGATTTTATGCATGATGTTGTTGCTCTCAGGTATGCCGCATTGAGTTCAATGCCTGCAACCAGAACTTCTTCAAAAAGTTGTCTGAAGAATCCCATGCTTAAAACTTTTTTTTTTTTTCAAAAAGGAACGTCACTTTGGGTTAGTAGGAGTAATGTTTGGTTATGAGGATGGCAAAGCTAAGTTAGTAGCCTAGTGTAGCCAAACTATCTTTATCTTTTGCGAGTAATCTAGCTTCATTGATCCCTATTTTTTCGTCTCCTTATTCATCTTCTTCTTTTCGAAGTTGCTGATGCTTTCCAAATTTCAATAGACCTCATTAATTGATATTTCAATTTTGTAATGCTAATCTGCCATTACATGATCATACAAAGTTGATTGGTTAAGTTAGTTATGTATATTTTCTGAAGATTGCTTGCTTCTTTCTTAATGGTCTTAAAGAGGAAATCCGGATGTTTGAAAAACTAGGTAGAAGAACTTCTACGTAGGAAGCTTGCCAAGGAGGTTGCTGACAAGGAATTTGAGGAGTTTATACAGTTGCTAAAATCTGCTAAGGCAAGGCCTTTGGATGCAAAACCCCCAAAGTCTATGTGGAAGGATGACGAGAAAATTAGAGACAGAATTGAGTCTCTTCAGGCATATGCTGTTGATGCATGCAAAACTGATGACGAAAGGAAAACGGCTGGGATGGTAACAATTCTCTTGAACTTGAGTGTTTATTGTTGTCCAGCATTTATCAAGAAAAATTAGTCGCTAATTGGTTTAAAAGGCTTTTAGCCTAATATCTTTGGCAGATGTTACCATGGGTGAAGTTACATTTGCTGACTATTTTTTTGTTAAAAACATTATTAATATTGCTAAAATATTAAAAAAATTCATTTTAACTTTAATTGGAGTTTGACCCTCTTTATCTTTTATTTTGTATCATATTGTTCCCTTCTTTAAAATTCTTAATTTCGTCTTTGTGATGTATATGAACTTCACTAATAATTTTTCACTTTATGTCATATCTATTTTCCTTCCTGTCAGATCCTTAAAGGAATGGGACTGGCAAGAACTGCATCCTCGGCAGTAAATCTTCTCATAGACATTGGGTATTTTCCTGTACATGTCAATCTTGATATGTTAAAGTTCAACATCCATGCTGATTATTCAGATGAGATAATATCAGCTGCAGAAGGTCTTATGCGCGAGTCATCTGACCCAGATAAGGTGAGCATGTTTGCTGTTCTAAAAATCTATAAAAATTCTCAGAAGCTTAGGCGAGGTATCAAAGGGCAGCTCGGTGCACAAAGCTCCCGCACATGCAGGGTCTGGGGAAGGGGCAGACTACAATGTGTCTATGAAGGCATTCAATAATTTTTTGAAGGAAATTGCAATCTAACTGGGGTTTAAGCTCTTTGAGTTCAAATTCCTATCTTGATATGCTTTCGTAAGTTGCATCTGGGATGGCACAGAGAGAGGTTTCATGTGTTATCTCCATATGCTGAGCTCTAAACAGAGCCTCTGCAACATGGCAAAAATAGCACTTTTAATGCTTAGTTTTGGTTTCTAGATTAGTGTTTGATTTGTGTAGTTTTCAACTAAATGTGATCCAGAAAACTTACAGAAAAGGCAAAAAGGAAAAAATGATATTGTTGACCCTGCAGTATGTTATAACAGTGTTTAGTTAATAATTAGGTTAATGCTGCTTTAGGATTTGGCTGGAGATTGGGGGCTCCAGGGATCAAATGTCACCAACCAAAAAAAAGAGAACAAAACTAACGTGAGCTAATAATTGTAGTTTATGGTGTAAATTTATTGAACTGTACCTCAAATCCATCTATTGCATTCATATAATATCAAAATAGTAATAGCATATTATTTATTTATTTGTTTAGCTAATAATTTTAGTTTATGATGTAAATTTATTGAACTGTACTTCAAATCCATCTATTGCATTCATATAATATCAAAATAGTAATAACAAATTTATTTATTATTTATTTATTTTTATTATGATAAATATTCAAGCTCCTTTATTCCAGTCAAAGGGGAATAGAACTTGGACGGAGGCAGTGCTAACTGATGACAACCATGATTTCTAAGAATTTAATTATGTGGCTCTACATAGGTCTAAATTATGAACAAGGATTCATCTGGCTCTCTGGAAGTAGTTGGGCTGGGGCACGAGGCTATTTGAGTTAATGTTTCCGAATTTTCAACCATTCCCCCGAAACATAACATTGTCAAGCACAAAACTTATTCAACTGAGTCATACTGGATATTATCAGTCAATGAGCCTCAAATTCAGTGGACTTATTCTGTCATTATAAACATGATGAGGCCCCAAATTATGTGGATTTATTCTGTCACCATAAACATCAATATATTTATCATTTATGTCCACTTGATGTATTTGATGGATACAACTTTTGTTCAGAAGTATTGGGCTGTACTTAACTGATGCTTGCCTTCCATCAATAATCAAAGCCATGTGATTGATAAATAGGTTCTACAAAGTCAAGGCTTCATGATTATATCCCATCACGTGTGCATGGATGTATTTTTGATTTTCTGGGTATGGGAGCAGGTTTGAGGCTGGGGGTATGATGTATCAGTATGCCTGTGAATGTAATATGTGTGACATGATGTAGTTTTATCAGGACAATCATTACTAAAGAATGAGAACCTTCAATTTTAAATCTGGTGCATAAACATGAGGTGAAATTTTGTGCAGCTGAAGAGTAAAACTTTTGAGATCAAACTGGATGCCCTAGAGGATGGGGTTTTGATTGCTGAAAGAGGAAGGCGGAAGATTGAACTGCATTAAGATCTCTCCAGGAGAGAAGCAAGGTGGATGGCTTCAATCTGTTAGGTCAGATCTGGTGAAGAATCACGGAAATGGGAGATGCACAGAGAGCTTCATTGACCTTCAGAATGCTGCATGTGGTGTGTTTGTGGATCAGCAGCAGATATTGAGGGCTGGAAATTTTTGACTTTGGTCTGCCGAGTGGTTGATGAAGGGAAAGAATATGAGAGAGCAGGTGGTACAAATTTGAAATCCTTCAGGACTGCGGCTGCAGGAGTGAAGTGGCTGCTGGGTAAGGCATCTACATCCAATTGTTGTCGTATGGTAGCTCAGTTTTGGTGGAAATGGAGCTACCAACATGATTATATTGACAAGTTAAACAAGGTGCTGATGGTAGCTATGCAGGGAAGGGGGTTTAGCCTGGGGGAGGAGAGATGCAGCAATGAGTGGATGAGAGTTGGTGTTCTAAGGCAGGTGCAAAGCTTCTCAAGATGAACTAAGCATTGTTTCCATTGTGTTCAGACGAGGAAGGTGACCGAGGTGGTGTTAAATAGAAGATGGTAATCTGAATGGACTGAAATGGTTCTTGATTTGTGGCATCCAGTAGGCTTTTACAGGAAGGCATTCAAGTTGAAGGAGATTTGGGTATGGCTGCTAGATTTGCTTGTACATCTTTGGGAGGAAGTGGTTTTGAGTAAGGTGGGGGACCTCTGTGGATGTTTCTCTGAAATGGATGAAGCTACCCAGCGTGTACTGATTTATGATGGGTTCATGATGTTACTTGTTAGATACAGGGATGGGCTTTTACCAGCAGAGGTTGAAGTAACATAAGGTGGAGAGGCTGGAAGTATTTGATTCCTTGCTGACCAGAAACAGTGCCAGTATTGATTTGGTTTGTCGCAGGGAGGGTAAAAGGGACTCAAGGGAGTGTGTGAACTCAAACATTGAGATGGGTGGCACACAATGGAGAGAGGAACTTGGGGTTGAGGTAGATGGGGGAGGTAGAAGGTCAGGATAGAACTGGGATGTTGCTCGGAACCCAGTTAGAATGGCGGTGAAGGTCTGCTTACAGATAATTTTAGACAATCATATTCTTTTTGAGGATTCAATAATTAGGGTTTTGTTTTAAATTCGTAAATCTATATATTTTAGAAATTTTTGTTAATCAGAGTTATTTTGAATATTTTAGGTACTTTGGGATTGTTTTGTAATTATTTGTTTTAGGAACAATGTTGGGTGCATAAGAACTTTGCGTAATGTATGAAGAAAGTTATCAGATTTGAATTCAGAGCTATCTCTCTTCCCTTTCTCTCTATGTGCAGCCTCTCCTCTTTTCTTCTTCTTCTTCTTCATTCCTTCTCCCCTTCTCTTCTCTTCTCTCTCTCTCTCTCTCTCTCTCTCTCTCTCTCTCTCATTTCCTGTAACTTCCTTTACAGGGTTCTCTGGGACTTATGGGAAGGAAAAGATTAGCCCATTTTGGACTTTTATTGTGGTAGAATTTAGACTTGGTGGGGGCATGGATGGGTTCTCTAGTGTCTAGAAAGGGATTTCAGCTTAGTGCTTTATCCCTAGAGAGAGTAGTGGGGAGTTGTTTGGAAGCTTGCAAGGCATTTGCAGGGTTCATTCATGCACATATTTTTATTGGTTTACTCTAGAGGAGGAGAATTTATGAGGGACCTATTTTAGAGAAAGATCTTCCTTTTGTGTCTGGGCAGGTTCCTCATTTCTTCTTCTTGGGATGAGGATTTCCCAAATTCCCTCAAAAAAAGTTGCTTCCTCATCTTGTCTGATGACCACCCAATTTGATTAGATTTTGAAGGTATTTGGCAATGTAAAGCTCTTTTTAAAGTTTGAAAACATGTGTCTGAAGGTCGAAGGATTTGAAAACATGTGGCTGAAGGTTGAGGGGCAACAGTCTGTTTGTTTAGCTGGAAGTGTTGAAGGAGAAGCTAAGGACGTGGAACTAGGAAGATCTAGGAGCCTAGGAGGCATTTTTTCAAGAAGCTGGAGCTTGTGACGGAAATTAGTAGATCAGACAAAGAAGGAGGGAGGTTGGCTTTTGAAGGGGATGGGGAGGAGGGTGCAGCAAAACGGGAGGCTGGCTTGCATTGTGGAGACAAGATGTCTTGCAGGCAAAAGTATGGAGTTCTGTAGCTGGGATAGAGGAGTGCCTTAGCCTCTTGAAGTTACTTCAGGGGTGGGGTTGGGGGATAGGGGGGAGGATTATATGGCGTCATCTACATTCTGCTTCATAGCTGCCCAACCACATCTCCGGTCTCCCATCTGAAGCAAAATCCCCTTTAATCCAGAGTTCAAGCCACCAGAAAAAAAGTTTTGTTGCTGTGACAAGGCAGCTTGCTGCCAGTCTGTCTGAAACCCAAATAAAGTTCCAGCAACTAAGAAAAAGAGGGGGAAAAAAGTAAGAGTGCTGCTGCTGCTGATGCTTCAAAGTTCTTGCCAGAAAAGAAGGTTCACCACTAGAATAAGTTCTCCATCGCAAGAATTTCAAGAATTCCTTCTTGTGAGAATGAAGACTCATGGAGAGCCACCATCAAATCTCTCATATCCAACTCCTCTGCTGTCGCTTCAAGCCATCTGATTATCCCAATCCCTTTCTCTTGTTGTTGTTCTAGTACCGTAACCGTCAACCTGTAGCAACACCCAGTCCTGTAGGCCCATTGTCACATCCCTAGGCTTTCAATTTCAGGTCTGTTTGTGAGAAAATAGTTCTCTGCTTGAGAGACCTCAATCTGCGTAACAGTAACCCAAGAAACGATGTTTTAACTATAGAGAAGAGAAATTGACTGAGACTACTGGAATCCTCTGTTCCTTGAATGGGGAGTGTTGTAAGGATTCTTCTGGTTTTCTTCCACATACTCTTCTTTCTCATATGTTGAAAATATGATCTCTTCTTCTTGAACCACTTTATTTGGGAGGCCAAGGTTCCTCTTAAGATAAGTGATTTTATGTGGACTGTGGCTCTTACAGGTGAGGAGGCCTTACAAGGCTATCAGTTGGGTATTTGTATTATGTGTTTGGTGATGAGTAAGGCCTGTGAATTTGGAGCAACGTGGGAAAAGCTCGACATTTTATACGTTGCTAATTTGGAGAGATGTGTTTCCCCTGGTCCACTTGGTGCACAGGGGGGTGGACGGATATAAGCCAGCAGCCCTCCACACGTACTCTCTCTCTCTCTCTATATATATATATATGATGGCGGGCCTTGATCTATCTGGTGGCGGCCTTGACCCAATGGCAGCAGTGTTGCAGTCAAACCTGAACATCATAGGTTCAAGTCTTGGAAATAGTCTCTCCAAATGTGGATGTAAGGCTGTGCATATCATGCCCTCCCCCGACTCTAACTGGGTGTGGCATTTTATATTTGTGTGTGGATGCATGTGTATAATATGCATAAATGCAAGTATGTATATATGTACTACAGATAAAGCTCATATAGCCATTTGCTTATTTTGTGCTGCTTGTTCCATAGATTGACAGAAAGGATCTTACTCACTTGAAGGTGTATGCCATTGATGTTGATGAAGCTGATGAGGTAAGATGCTTGTTACTTTGTTGAAATGTTGGTGAATATGCTGGCTAAAATCATTTAATGACTTTGATTGGTCCATATTTTTGGAAAGGGTGTTGCTTAATTTGCTACAATAAAAAATTGTGCAGCTTGATGATGCCCTGAGTGCAGCACAATTGCAAGATGGCCGAATTAAAGTTTGGATACATGTTGCAGATCCAACTAGCTTAGTCCAGCCTGGGAGCATGATAGACAGGTGTTTTCTGAGATTCCATTGGACATACATGTACAGAAATTATGTTATGCCAGATTCTTTTGAAATAGTTAATTTGCTGTAGGGAGGCAATGAGAAGAGGAACTTCAATTTTCTTGCCCACTGCTACTTATCCTATGTTTCCCGAGAAACTTGCAATGGAGGGAATGAGCTTGAAGCAAGGAAAACTTTGCAATGCTGTTACAGTATCTGTTGTGCTGCATCCAGATGGCTGGTAAAGTGAAAGCACGTTAGTGTTTTTCTGTCGAGACTCAAGTTCAAGGCATGCAAATGCTGTTTGGTTTCATTCATTGAATTTTAGGGTTGTAGACAACATATTAGGATTTCTGGGCTGTCAAATTATATATATAAATATTCAGGTCTACTATGGTCCAATTGGGCATTTGAGTGTCTTTTTTACTAAAATAACACTTGTTTAGACACTTAAAGGGTTGCATTATTTTCTAATTGGTGTTTATAGTAATCTCCATACTCCATGACCGACTTGTGTTTGGATGCCTTGTAGTACACGATGAACTGGTTAAGTTCTTGTGAGAGTTCATTAGATTTTTTGACAGATATGGAACCATAAAAGGTTATCAAGAATTGGCTATGATCATGTAAAGAGCTTATCTAATTATTTTAAATTGCATTGTAGCATACTAGCTAATTTTCCTGGTGCCACAGTGTGCAGACTCCGGTTTATTACAGTATTTCCAATATATAAGGAATTGCTTTTCTCTTTAGTGATTAACTATGGTTTACACGAGTACTGCTGTTTTCCCCTCCGGATTGAAACATGCATGTCTATATTTGTGTATGTTGTTTGGGTGTGCATGTGCTGGTTTGGGGTGTTTGTGTGAAAATATAATCTTATGTCACTATTTGGGTTCTGTAGCATTGCAGAATACATGATAGATAACTCATTAATTAGACCAACCTATATGCTGACATATGAAAGTGCATCCGAGCTTCTTCATTTGAACTTGGAAGAGGAGGTTGAACTGAAAATTCTGTCCAAGGCTGCAGCGCTCAGATTGAAATGGCGTTGCCGACAGGTTAGGTTTAACTTGATCAAATCATATCAAAACTTGCATGTTCAGATGTTCTTTTGGGTCAAGTTCTAAAAGTTATTGTTCACTATCCTTTATCTTCTTTGAATCTTAATGAAGAACCTTAATCAGTGATTGGTACCTTACATTGATGTTCTTTCTCATGGTTTGAAGTATTGGAATTGGACATTGATAATACGTGCTATTTGGTCACAACTTAGTTTTGACTAAGATGTAGTTATATAAGTGTTAGAGGTTATTTTTGTCTTTTAGTATTATTATTATTATTAAAGTGTGTTAGTATGTTAATTAGTGAGAGTTAGTAAAGGTATTATTGTCATTGGAATGTATTTAATTTGTATTATAAATAGAGGGAGAGACCTATCTTCAAGTTAGGTCTTTCATTTTCATAAAATATTAACATGGTATCAGAGCGTGATCCAACCTAACCCTATTCTCCTCAGCTGTTGTTATAAAATACCATTCTTGCGGTTGTCCTTCCTAGATAAGCTGTGAGGCCTGTTTTTTTGCTAAAAAAATTCAACCTTTTTTGACAATGCACTTGTGGTATTTTGTTAATCTCTGTTTAGGGTTTGTGAAGGCTTCTTTGTGAGTTTTTTGGAGCAGTGGCAGCGTTTGTATGTTCAGTTGTGAGGCTGTGGCAGTGCTATATCTGTTGGTGAGTCGTTCACGTCGTTTGTGGTTGTGTTGGTGCTTCACATAGTTTGTGCATGTCCTGATTAGTTTTGACTGTTCTTCTGGCTTGACATTGGCGTGGTTGCTGATTTGTGAGTGTTGGGATGGAATCTATGAATCCTAAAAGTTTGTTTCCTACATCGCTGCCACAAATAATGACTCAAAAGTTGGATGGAAGGAATTATGTTGAATGGTCTGAAGGTGTTTGGGTTTCTTTAGCAGGATTAGGAAATCTGATCACTTGCTCCAATCTGATCCTTCTGATGAGAAGAGAAAATATATGTGGGTTCAAGAAGATGCATTGATTGTTTCCCTCTTATGGAATTCGATGGAACCACAGATTGCACCGATGTGTATGCATCTAGATACGTGCAAGGAGATTTGGGATTTTGTCAAACTTATATACTCTAGTAATATTACATGTATGTATGATTTATCTCAGGATTACTTTCAGTTACAACAAGTAGATAGGAGTGTTGCAGATTATTTTGTAAAGATAAAGCTTATTCATGAGGACCTTAACATTGTGCAACTTATAACTGCCGACGTTCGTGAGATGCAGAAGCAGAGGGAGCAGATGATAGTTCTTTGTGTTCTAGCAAGCTTGAGACCTGAGTTTGAGGTAGTCTGGTCCTAGATACTTAAGTAGTGCCGAGCTGCCATCATTTTCCGATGTTCATTCTCGTGTCCTTCGTGCTTCTTTTAGCACGCATTCTCATATTATTGCATTTGGCTCTCAGAGGACGACCTTTGCTGCATAGGTTGATTCTAGTTCTCTACCAAACAATTGCAAAAGTTAATTGAGTAGGTTTGAGTGGTCATAGTGGTAGAGATGGACGAGGTTGAGGTACTCCTCGCAAGTGCACTTATTGTGGATGGAGTAATCATACTATTGAGCAGTGTTGGGATCTTCAGGGTAGATATTCACATGTTGCCGATGCAGCTACTACTGACTCCACACCTTTGGGGGAAGCCAATGCAGCCACCACCGACTTCTCACCTTTTGGAATGGGAGTGGGGGGTAACGTACTGTATCCATATTAGAGTAAGAGTATTCCAAGTTCCAATAGTATCAACCGTCACAACAAGTTTCTCTTCCCATTACATCTCTTTCCCAAATAGGTAATCCCACAGTATGCCTATCATCCAGTACTTCTCGTCCTAGTCCTTGGGTCATAGACTCTGCTGCTAATGATTATATCATAGGTATACCTAGCTTCTTCTCGACTCTTCACTATCTTGCAAATTTACAATGTGTTACTCTTGCTGATGGATCCACCACTGCAGTTAAGGGATTTGGGGACTGTAAATCCCACTTCTTTTATTTCTCTTCCTTCTGTTTTATATTCCCAAATTTCCTTTCAATCTTATGTTCGTTAGAAAAATTACTGAATTCATGAATTGTTCAGTGACGTTATTCCCTGACTCTGTGGTTATTCAGGATTTGAAGACGAGGAAGACATTTGGTGGAGGGTGTGAAGCTGGTGGACCCTATCACTTTGAGCTGCTATCTCCTTTTACTGCCTGCACTGCTGCTGCCACACCTTTCCAAATTCATTGCTGCCATGGTCATCCTTCATTGGAAAAGTTAAAATGTCCCGTTCCTAGTTTGAGTTTTATGTCTAGTTTTGATTGTGAGTCTTATCAATTGGGAAAGCACCATCATGTTCCTTTCGTTTTTCGAGTCAATAAACGGGATGCATGCCGTTCTATTTCATTATGATGTTTGGGGTCCTAGTAGGGTTGTGTCCAAGTTGGGTTTCCGGTACTTTGTGGATGATTTTTCAAGAATGACTTGGTTATATTTAATAAAAGATCGTTCTAAGTTATTTCATGTATTTTGTGCCGTTTGTTATGAAATAAAGACTCACTTTGGTTTGCTAGTTTGAATACTTCGAAGTGATAATGCTAAAGAGTATTTCAGTGCACAATTCACTACTTCTATGACTTAGTTTGGTATTGGTCATCAATCATCTTGTGCCCATGCTCCTCAACAGATGAGGTTGCAGAGAGAAAAAATAGACATCTTGAAATCACTCGCACCTTATTTTATCAAATACATGTACCTAAAGTGTTTTGGAGTGACCTTTACTTATTGCTTGTTATCTAGATTAACAGAATGCCATCCTCTGTCCTTAGTGGTAAAATTTCCTACTCCATTCTCTTTCCTAATTCCCCTTTATTTTTTCTCCCTTGTATATTTAGGTGTATGTCCTTTGTTCATCAACTAAATCCTAGGGTGGATAAGTTGGATCCTTGTGTTATAAAGTGTGTCTTTCTCGGCTACTTATGTACTCAAAAGGGATATCGTTGTTATAGTCTTGTGCTGCATCACTTCTTTGTTTCTTGCTGATGTTACCTTTTTTGAGTCTACACCTTACTACACCCAGCACTGAGTGCTTATGAGTAGACATAGTTTAGATGTCATAGTGCCTATTACGTGTTTAGTACATGTTTCAATTATCCATATCATTGTCATGTCAAATATTTCACTTTCTCTACATTTCAACTAAAACAAACTTGCCCTACAACATGAGTCCACCAATACCAATTACTAGTATACAAAACCATGAGATAAATAGTAGATTGTCAACTGAAAAAACCAATCAAAATCATCTAGCTAGAATTTGCACATAATAATGCTTTTCTTCATAATGTGATGATCTAATCATCCATTTCTTTGTCATCTAATATTTTCCATTTTTGTAATAAATTTTTATTTTATATTTTTAAATCCAGCATATCTTTTTTTCTTCTTGTTAATGTTCGATTAAAATGAATGACCTAACTTGAAGATAGGTCTCTCCCACTATTTATTATACAAAGTTAAATACATTCTAATGACAAAATACCCTTACTAACTCTCACTAATTAATATACTAACAAAAATAATAATAATAATACTAAAAGACATAAGTAACCTCTAACACTCCCCCTCAAGTTGGAGCATAAATGTCATATGTTCCTAGCTTATTACGAATGAATTTAACACGAGCACCCTCCAATGCTTTGGTAAAAAAATCAGCAAGCTGCATATCTGATTTCACATAAGCAGTAGTAACGAGCTTCTGCACAAGTTTCTCATGAACAAAGTGGCAATCAACTTCAATATGCTTCGTTCGCTCATGAAAGACTGGGTTGGAGGCAATATGAAGAGCAGCTTGATTGTCACACATCAACTTCACAGACTGAGAATGAGAAATACTCAATTCTTCCAACATGTTCTTCAATCACACAAGTTCCCAAGCAGTGTGAGCCATATCTCCATATTCTGATTCAGCACTTGACATTTTTCAGAGAAATAAGGGTTAAAATGAGGGTGAATTTGCAGGAATTGGAAGATTGGATAGGTTGGAATTGAGTGTTTGGTTGGTAGGCAGCTTTTGGTGAGTTTGATAAGATTATTTTAAGGGAGGAGATTACTTGGAGGCAAGAATCTAGGTTAAAGTGGGTGAAAGAAGGGGATTGTGGGTAATGGGTTCTTTCACAGCAGTAGTAATGTTAGGAGAACGAGTTTTATTAAAAACTAAGTAGCATGGGGGGCGTTGGGGCAAGTAGGTTAAGAATTATAACCTTGTAGATTCTTTTTTTGTGGGTAAGTTTTTCAGGGGAGGGGGGTAGGATGGCTGATTTTGATAGGACTTTTTACTTGGTGTCGGTTCTAGACGAACCTATGAATGAACTAGCAGATTTCTGGGCTCAAAGTACATTTGTGGGGAGTAGGCAGAATGTGGAAGCTATTTGGTTGCTAATGAGGTAGTGGAGGACATCCAGAGAAGAAAGGAGAAGGGGATTGTTTTTAAATTGAATTTGGAAAAAGCTTACAATATATTCAGTTGGAATCTCTTGGATGAAGTATTTTATTAGAAAAGGTTCTGGGGAGAGGTGACTTTGTGGATGGGAGGATGCATGTCCAATGTTTTCTTCTGTTATGGTGAATAGGAACCAAAATCTTGGTTTAAGAACTTTGAGGGGTGTTATAGACAAGGTGATTTGCTCTCCCCTTTTTTGTTTGTGCTAGTGGTCGATGTTTTCAGTAGACCGGTTGATAGGGCAGTGGAGAAAGGGGTTGTGAATGGTTTGAAAGTAAAGAGGGAGGGGGTGCTTGTCTTCAGTTTGCTGGTGGTACTATGTTCTTTCTATAGCGAGAGGGAAAAAAGGCTAAAGATAACAAGATTTGACATTGTTTTGCTAGATCACATTTTCTTTTTCCTTTTTGGAGTTGGTGCAAATCCATAATTTAAATCAAAATTTGGATGTATTTTCTGAAATTCTTAAACGTTGTCTCGATATTCTTCTTATTTCAACCAAAACACTGTTTGGAACATAAGTTGCTCTGGTGTCCCAGAGGGAAAGAAAAATGAAAAACCATGAACATGTCTACCACATATTGTAATATAATTCTTTAGAATTTTTTTTTTTTTTTTAAAATTTCCTTCTTCTACTTACATTTGTGTACTGAAGTTAAGTGAACGTCTTTTAATGACTTTATTTTAGCTTCTGTCCTGTTAAAGAGTGATTTTTTTTTTCTTCTAATGTTAACCTAATTCTGATAACTTTCTTGTGGTATCTGATTTTTCCATTAGTCTCTCTTCATGTCTTTATATCGTTTAACATTTCTGCATTCCTCAGGGTGCAATTGACACAGCTACCATAGATACACGCATCAAAGTAGCTAATCCAGATGATCCTTCTCCATTGATCAATCTTTATGTTGAAAACCAGGCAGACCCTGCAATGCGGCTTGTCTCTGAGATGATGATACTCTGTGGGGAGGTTATAGCCACATATGGTTCTTCCAACAACATTCCATTACCCTACAGAGGACAGCCCCAGTCGAATATTGATGTGTCTGCATTTGCCCATCTTCCAGAAGGGCCTGTTAGGAGCTCTGCTTTGGTTAAAGTAATGCGTGCAGCTGAAATGGATTTCAGGAAGCCTATACGCCATGGGATCTTAGGACTTCCTGGCTATGTGCAGTTTACGTCTCCCATTCGTAGATATACAGACCTTCTTGCTCATTACCAGGTCAGATTTTTACAGTCATGAATGATGCGATGTCTATAAATAGACAAGTGAAAATTCCTTTGAATGTTCTTTTAGAATTTTATGATCTGGAAGATCATATCTGGGAAGTCTTATGTTGTGCTTTTGTCTGTCTGTTTCTTCCATGGGTATTAGTGCCTCCTTTTTGTGTTTGATTATTTCTCATGATTGTTGAAATTTGAGATCCTGTTGCAGCAGTTTGAATTTGTGCGCTTAACATGTCTGCCTCTTGCAATTAGACATGAACCATGTATGGTTAATGCACACAGAGTTCCAAATAACTGCAGGAGGTAGCATATAATGGTAAGAGGTGTAGGACTGGGTTACATAATGCGACGTTGTTGTAACGATCATGAATTTTTGTTCAAGCAAGCATGCACAACCTTATCTATATTGTTATATTTTCAAGTTTTAAGACTTCAATCTTTCTTTAAAAAATTTTTAATATAATTTGGATGCTCTAGTTCAGCTTACTGATGCCTTTTAGTAAGGTTAATAAATTTTACATTGGTTTTAAAATGAAATTGAAAAAAGAAGAAGTTATCTTTGTATTTTTTCAGTTTCTATTTGTAATAATTAAATTAATGAAACAAAATACATTAGCTTGTAATATGATATATTCTGTTAATCTATGATGCAAATAAATGTACAATAAATTAGCCAGTTCTATTTTTTTGCTATTTAATGTAATAAAAATCTAATAAATTTAGACCAATAAATTAGCTTTAAATATAACATTATAGTCATGAAATTTAGCATTAAAATATAAATTAACTTGGACAAGACACAAACTAGAAAAATAGAAGGTTGAAGTTGAATATTATAGAAAAGAAATATCAAAATTACTAATATTATCAGATAATATTTTTTTTAACAAAATATTGTTTATGTATAATTTTTAATTAATGCATTTTTATAGGTATTACAAAAATAAATAATTGTCATTATCATCCTTGTTATAATCTTCTCCTCCCCTCTTCACTTGTGGATTTACGGAAGGAAAAAACGAGAGAAAATGAGAAAAAGTATAATGAAACACCTAGTGGCCAGTGCGCTAGGCTCCCATGCCATTGGGGTTTGGGGAGTGTAAGTAATGTTTGCTGCTGCTATTTAAGATCATAATGCATGCAGGCTGACTTGGCGATATCCTGGGTTCTAGGAGTCTTCTTAGCTAAAAGAGAAATGAGGGAATGATGAGGATTTGATGTTATGCAATGGTTGAACTAACAATGTTTTCTTTTCTTAATTACTATCTTATGAGCTGCTGATGGAGAATATGTGCTGTTTGACCTATTATTGTTCTTTTGTAAAAAATTTTAACATTTAAAATGCATTTGTGCATATGTAGGTGAAGGCATTTCTTAGAGGTGAATCTCCTCCTTTCTCAGCTGGTCAGCTGGAAGGGATATCATCGATATTAACCATGCATGCTAGAATAGCAAAGCGACTCTGCAGCAGCAGTCTTCGGTATTGGACATTAGAATTCCTAAGAAGGCAACCAAAAGAGAAAAAGTTTCATGCATTGGTCCTTGGATTCATCAAAGATCGGATTGCATCATTGTTGTTAATGGAGGTAAGCATTTAGGAGGGAACTTAGCTGCTGCACATAACATATTGGATCACATAACAAACTGGATATGTTCCAACCCAAGCATATATATTAGCCTTTTGCAGAAACTGGTTCCTCACATTTCATCGTTTTGTAGAATGCTAGGTTGAGCATGGAGGCGGAAGAATAATGTTTAAAAACTCTTTTGTAATGTATGCTGGAGAGGTTAGCTGGCTGGTTTGGCAAGTGGACAAGGGATTTGGTGATGGCATGGTGTGCTAATTGTCTAATGAATAGCTTTATCGTGTATTCTGTTCCGCTGCTAGGATAAAACATCTCCCTACTTAATTCTGGTCTCCAGTTAAACAGTAACCCAGAAAGTTAATCAGAGCTAAGGGCTTGTTTCTGTTGCTTAAAACAGTTTCATTCTCAATTTTCAGTTTTCCAAAGAATTATAAAATTGTTCCATTTTTTTTTAGTTTTCGAACATTTATATAGAGAACCTGGAAATCATAAAAAGATGGTTTTCAAGTTTTCTGTACAAATGTTGAGAAAACTAGAAAATGAGGTGGCATTTTTGTAATTCTTTGAAATGCTGAAAATGGAAAATGAAAACTGTTTTTCACTACTGAACAAGCCCTAAACTACAGACCAATTTCAATTGTTAAATGAGCAAGGAACTCTGGTGTTGTCTTTCACACAACTGGTGCCAAGCCTGTAGAAAACGAGAAAGGGATCCCATAGGTTGACTGCTAGCATAAACTTTTTGGTTGCATACTAGGCTGACCTGAGAACTTGGGGGTTAAGGCTTAGTTTTTATGCTCAGTACAGAAGCCAAGAAAAGCCAGCAACCCTCTAAAAAGTGAGGAACTCGTCTCTTACTCTTACTGCATTAGTTGCCTTAGTGCCTGAATGTTCTCTCCTGATAGTCCATGTGTAGGACCATTTACGTTGCATGTTTCTAAAGCTCTTTTCTTTTTAATGTGTCATTTAAAATTTTTTTATCTTGAAAATTCATTATTTTTAAAATGAATAGTTGGTGTTTTATATTACAACAATTGAAATGACTAATGAACTTCAAATTCTGTAGGTTGGGCTTCAAGCTTCTGCCTGGATGTCTTTGGGAATACAAATTGGGGCCGAAGTAAAAGTTCAGGTAGAAGAAGCTCATCCACGTGATGATGTTCTCTCTCTCAAGGAGGTTGTTTAAGGTATAGCAAGATGCTTCCTACAGGAACTTATCATAGCCCTCTTCCTCAGTGCTGCCGTGATCTATTAAATGGGTAAGGAAAAAATGTTCCACTTCCAACTCAATTAACTTGAATTAATCTTCTTGGCTGTTGTCAAAAATCTAATTGTTTACTGTCAATGCGCCACTAGACCATGAAAGAATGATTAAATCATTAATGCATTATCTCTTTTGCAACTTTTTGAACTTCTTAAGAATGTGTCCCAGATTTGATGTAATTGCTCTGTGGAACTTCTTCGACAAACCTTTTTTTTTTTCTGAAATTAATAGTGAGATGAGATTTTATTAGGAAAAATTATTAGCAATTTGTCTAGGAGTTTCCCTCAGAGCAATTACATCATATGATCGGCAAACTCTTGAGAAGTTTAGGCTCTGTTTAAATGTAGAAAATAATTTTCATTTTCCATTTTTAGTTTTTCAAAAATTATGAAATTTCTGCTTATTTTCCAATTTTGTGACATTTATATAAAACACTACAGGACAATAAAAAGTTTGGCACTATTTAGTTATGGAAAATAATTTTATTTTTTATTTTGAATTTTTCAAATAATTATAAAACGTCACCATGTTTTCCATTTTTCTAAATTTGTATAGGGAAGTTGGAGGACTCTTTATTGTTTTTTAGATTTATATTTTCTTGTATAATTTTTGAAAAATTGGAAAACAAGGTGTGATTTTGTAATATATTGAAAATCTATAAATAAAAAATGAAAAGTGTTTTCTGCAACTCAACCAATCCTTTATTTTAGAATTTCTCAATACTAGTCTTGGAAAACTAAAAACCAAACTTTCATTTTAATATTTTTTTTAAAAAATAAAATGGAATCTGAAAATAGTTTTCCACTACAAAGAAGGCAGTTAAATTTGTCATGAGGGACAATGCTTTAATATGGAGTCAATGCATAACAAGCCTACACATTGGCTGGAAATTAGCATATTTTGATGTAATGACCAGAGTTCCAATGTGTAACAAGATTACAAGTCGATCAGAATTTTCTATAAATTGAAAATGTGAAGGCCAGGAAATAATTTGAGGGCATTATATACTTGTCCTGAAGGTTTTAAATATTGGCTTCGACTAAAATTTCATGGCTTCAATAGCAAGTGTGTGGTGTATAAGTTGCAATAACTTTAAAAAGAATAAATATTAAACATCTTCAATTAATGAATGAAATTCACAGGTCAGATATTAGTTCTCATCCAAATACAACTAATTTAGATATGAAGATCAAATAAAATGCCGTGGTATCTGTATTCAATTTCTTTTTAACTGTATTAAAGCTGACATTCCAATCATCCTTGTAAATCTTTAATTTTGGTAATAGATTATAATTTTTATTTTGATAGAAAAGTCGATTTGAATGGTCTTGAAAATTTGAGATTTATTTATTATTCGTTGAAGCCGAGATTTTGTTGAAGGTGATTCATGGAAATTTCAATTGAGATTTTTGTGAGGCGGAAATTGATTTGCTGTTTTGATTTCAAGGAGTGGTGAAGAGTGTAAATTTTGATGGGAATCTCGAGCCCATTTAGTGGTGGAAAACAGATTTCTTTTTTGATTTTTAATTTTTCAAATAATTAAAAAAATTATCTAAATTTTCAGTTTTATAAATCTTGTATTAAAAAAGAAAACCAGTAAAAAAAAATGTGCACTATTTTGCTTATGGAAATAATTTAATTTTCCTTTTCTAATTTCTCAATGATTGCAAAAATACTGCCTTGTTTTCCAATTTTCTAAATTTATATAGAGAAGTTGGAAAACATATTATGTTCTAGATTTCTGATTTCTTATTCTATGTTTGAGAGCATGGAATTCGGATTATATTTCCATCTGCATGGGTTATGACAAAATATGCTATAAAATTTTATTTTCTTCCAAATCTACAAATTTAAATCCAAGCCCCAAAATCAATTATCCAAACACTAATATAATTTTTGGACAAGTGGAAACAAGGTATCTTTTTTTTGTAATTATTTTGAAATCTAGAAATAAGAAATGAAAAATTGTTTTGCAGAACTAAACAAACTCTCTATTTTCTAATTTTTTAATATGAATTTTGGAAAACTAAAAAATAAGCTGGAATCTGTTTACAGTTCTATGGAAAACTAAAAATAGAAAATTGAAAATGTTTTTTCATAATTAAACAGGCCTTTGACAATTTTGTTGAACATTTAGGAGTAGTTGATAGTGTTGATACTTCAATGTTCAGAGGTTATAGTCAGTAATTTGGGTTCTTCATTGTTTGAGGCCAGCCTTTTTATGTGGTCAATTTTTTGTTCTCTTCTGTTTCTTCTTCTTCTTCTTTTAGAGTGAACAGTGTAAGTGCGTAAGGGTGTTTCCACAAGTATTACTACTAGAAAATACCAATGTACCATTCAATATCTCATGTATTTTGCTTCTGGTAGATCCATTTTCATGAATTTTGTAATTTAGTTATACCCATGTATCTGATTATTTTTTCAAATACAAATCAACATATATCTAAGATCATTATAGACTTCTTCCTTTATGCTCTTTGTAACTTATTGGTGACATTATTTTAATATATGAAGCATGGAAATATTTTAATGATGATAGAATGATCCATAGCTTTATGATTGAAGGTTTTTAAATCAGTGGTTCAAAGGCATTGTATATCTGTAATTGTGTTGTACTGTTGATAGAACTTGGAGTGGGATTTTGAGGACTTAAGGAAATGGTGAAATGGAAATTCATGTGGTGTACCCTATGTAATTTTTTGATAGAAGTCTACTCCAAGTGATTGAAGTTTAGTTTTTGCCATTTGGCGCATCTTGATGTTTAACCAGAAAGCAGCTTGCTCTTTTGGGGTAGTGGATCTTCAAAAGCTTCGAAAATCCAATAATACAATTCTATTCTGGAACTTTAGTTTAAATTTTTAGTTCAAGGGTCAAGAATAAGTTTTATTATTGATTTATCTTGTACATTTTCCATGAGGTTTTTAATATTTTTGTTTACAACAGTTGAGGTTAAAAATTTTATTAGGTTTCATGATTGCATTATTGATAATAATGAAAAATCTATAAGACCTTTGAATGAATCACTATTCACAGTAGGTATGTATGTATGTGGGGCAGATACATATATTTGTGTATATATTTTCATTGAGAGTGACTTTAATTTGTTTCAAAATTTGTGTTCTAGAATTCTAGAATAATGGTTTGAGTAACAGTTTTTTCTTTTCTTTGATAAAGTTTATTCATACTTGATAATTAATTAAAAAAATCATGTATTTATAGGTGAAATACTTTGGTCTCAAAATTTTTATTGAATTGCTTTACTCCATTAGCAACTGATCTGGTTTTAAAAAGGGTAGGTATAGGTAGAGGACAATGATATGTATAAAGCCCACGCTGAACCAGCCTTGCAAGAGTAGAATAAGTATATAAAATATGGTCTCTAATATTTTCATAGTGTGCATGATTATATTTTAAAATTGTTTTACTTATTTTTAAATACAAATGTGCAAGGCTTGGTGTAACGGTCTTGGGCCCAACTTTGGTGATGTATTAACCACTTTGGTCCATTGGCCTCGTGGGTTTGTCCTATAAAAGGTGCCTCGGACAAGCATGTATATGTCTGGTACAAGTGTTGCTCTATTCATACTGAGTATCGAGTTCAACCTGCCTCATTTTTGTCTATTTTTTCTGTGATCGAAAGATTATCTTGTTAAATAATATTGTCCTACATAATGTTATTTTAGTAATAGTGAACTAATAAGGTGGGTGACTGGAAAGGATACTGAATTTGGTGGGAATATTTTGCATTTTTAAACTGAAATGAGTGCCAATGTTATAAATGTCCCTTCTATTATCTGACAGAAAATATCTTGTGGGTAATTTCAGGCTTTGACCCCCTGGGCTTGATTGTTGAGAGCTCTTGGAACTGCAGTGAAACCAAGCTACAGAGCATAGGGCAAATCAAAAGGGCTTCTCTGTGGAATGCAGATAAATGAAATGAGTCTATGAAAGCAGATTAATAATGAAGAAAGAAGGAAACTATAGAAATGTTTGAAAATATAGACATGTTTGTGGTGGTTAGAACTAAAAGATAGTGTAAGTAGACTGCAAATCACAAAAGCATGGTGTGATTACTTGATCATGCGTGATCAAGTGTGAAAAAATGGTTGGATTAGTGAAATATTCCGGGAGTGAGAGGAGATAGTAAAACAAAAAAAAAAATGCAATAATAAGTACTCATTCCACAACCTGTGGGAGATCTAGAGGTCTATACGTTCTACACAGTGCTACTACTACAAATGGAGAGGCTCCTTTTGCAACTATCTCTTTCCAGCCTGCGGACTGGGTGTGACATATTTTGTGATACTATGGACTGAAATAGTGAGATAAGAAGTCTATTGATTGATGATTTATAGTTTTAATTCTTTGCATTATTCTTAGGATCCAGTTGGAAACAATGTAGGGGCTCTGGTGAGAGGGCCAGTTCCTGAGCACTCTGTGTAAAATTATTGCAGTGATATCATATTATCGTTTTCATTTCATGGGATGCAATATTGTCGCGTGGGTTGTGAAATTTCAACTCTCTCCAGCTGAATGGATATGTTGTAGAACAGGTTACTGTAGTTCATGCATATCGTGAGCTGATTTCCAGAGTAGTGAGATTTGAATTTCACATTGCCACAACTCTGTGACTATGGAGGGTTTATGGGGCTCATAATATATGCTTAGAAATTTTCAAATGAGTTTTAAGCCTTGGCTACCTTATTTTACAACACTTGATCTTGGGACAGTCTCAGCAGTTCGATCTATCTTTTTTATTTATTTTATATTTTTGTCAACTTTCATGTTATTGGGATGTCAAAATTTTATGGTATTTTAAGAAGTATCCTATTTTGTGATGACTTCCTGAGCCCACTAGAAAGGCGTTTATCTGTTTATTTATTTTTTAAGATGTTTGAAGTGTAGATAACAATTCAATTTCTTGGATACTCAATGTTCTCCCCCCAATTAAAAGAAAGAAAAAAAAAAGAAGGTGTACGGACGGTTTTAGTAATGCCGCCGTTTGGAATTTTGAATTTAAATTTAAATAAATTTTAATATATCTTTATACTATATTTTATTCAGTCTCCTCGGTAAAGAAATTTTACTACAATCACAGGGGAATACGTAATTCTCAATTTGTGGGTGGGCTTGGGGTGCGAATGAGGTTGACTTCTCCATTCCAAATCCAGAGACAGTGGGCAGGTATAAGCTCGTTCCAAATTCAATCTACAGTCCATATTTATTTATCCATAGCATAAAATGTGTGTCAGAATAATTAAACAATCAGTGATAAACAATAATATAGTATTATTATTGGTAGAGACGTGGGTGTGCAGCCGGGAGGATCCAAGTAAGTTTCATTCATATATATGTATATATATCTTATAGTACAAAGTACATACATTTAAGGTCAAACTTGTAGGCTTTCAGTTCATATTATACTGAGACAATTGAGAACCTACGTCCGGCATATTTCATTTCCATTCAATAAATAAATCCTGCGCGCAAGACCCACATGATTAAGAGTTTGCATTTGAAGGGCAGAGGGAGGTGGATCGGAGCGTACGTCTGTACGTCTTTGTCATGCGTAAGGCACGTGCAAATTAATTTCTCAACATCCAGTAAATGGAGTCCCAGGCAGAGTCCTCGAGAAAGCACCTCCTTCCATTATTAGTGTGTTCTTGAGGCATGAGAACTCATCACAAATTTCTTAATTCACTTTTGGAGAGGCCACAATGATCTGCAATGACTATCAAATTTAAGCAATATATACTTGAACTTGTTATTGAAAAATGACTTTCTCGTGTTGTTATATCCGTAGGGTTTCCTTCTATAATAACTTTATTAATAATCCAATCACCTAATCCCAAACATAATCACATCTAACATTAATATGATTATTCTATTAATCGATTTGATAATGCATGGAGTCCACTAGCACTGCCTTGTAAGAGAAGTCATGTAGCCGATCCCATCTAGTGGAACTTGAGACTTAATAGCCCTGAATTTATTGAAAGAAATTGTTCATAATCGTATAAATTGACGGAAAAAGATTCATGTAGCCGATCCCATCTAGTGAAACTTGAGACTTGATTTTGTTATTGTTGTTGTTGTTATTGTTATTATTGTAATTAGACAATCTAATTACAGTTAAGATAAAAAAAATTTAGTGCAAATTTGATTAAATTTGAAGAAAAGATCCATTTTTCTCCTCAACATAGATTGAACTCCTGGATTTGCATGTTGCAATAGCTACTGACCAAGCGAAGGACTTTAGAGAGTAGAGTTAAAATAAATTATGATTATCATGAACTTGATTAATAGTCCTCTCATAATTACTATTCGCCAGTCTTTCGTGTTGGTTGTTTATCTATTTGATGTTTTGTATGCTTGGGTGTGTGGACACTTGTTTATTTATAAAATGTTAAATTGGACTGTACAAGTTTCACTGCACAAGCTAAGTCATTTACTTGAGTTAGATTTATCCTTAAAATTGGGTTGGGGCCAAAATGTTGTTTCTCTCGTGAAGAGGTATACACACACACACACACTCTCTCTCTCTAAAAGAATTATCTAACCTCTTATAATTGAATCAATATGTGAAAGCCATATTATTGTTTGATGATTGATGTGATCCAACCAACTCAAGTGGTAAGGGCGACTTGTGACTTTGGTGACCTCGAGGTCACAACTTCGATTCCCCCTTGAGGCATTACGCTGGTGAATTACCAGGAATGCATCAATGGGCGGACAACTTTCACCCTCGGGTTTGGTGCCGCATCATAGTGTCCAAAGTAGTGGGATGATGGCTAGAGTCTCTGCATTATTAAAAAAAAAAAAAAAAAAAAATCTCTTTGTGTCATTCAATAAACCAAGATCTTTACTGGCAAGCAAAATATCATCAACTTATAGAATTAGAAAAATAAACTTGCTCCCATTTACCTTTAGATATATATATATATATATATATATATATATATATATATATATATCAATCAATAGTATTTTCCTTAAATCCAAAGGTCGTGATGATATCATGGAACTTAAAATACCATTGTTTGGAAACTTGTTTAAGTCCATATATTGACGTCTTCAATTTACAAACCATATGCTCCTTTCCTTCAATCATTAAACCTCCACGAAGATCCACATACACCTCTTCGTCTAAATTCCCATTTAGAAAAGCAGTTTTCACATCCATTTGGTGTAACTCTAAATCAAATGAGCCACCAAAGCCATTATGATCCTAAGAGAGTCCTTTTTAGATACAGGAGAGAACGTCTCTTTGTAATCAACACCTTCCTTTTGAGTGAAACCCTTTGCTACTAGTCTATCTTTATATCGTTCAATATTGCCATTATAGTCGTGTTTGGTTTTAAAGACCCACTTACACCCAACTGTTTTAAAACTTTCAGGAAAATCAATGATGTCCCATACTTTATTATGTTCCATGGATTTCAACTCATCATTTATGGCATTGATCTACTTTTCAAAATCATTACTTTCGATGGCCTGTGAAAATGAAATCGGATCTTTACTTGTCCCTAAATCATAATCAGATTCTTGCAGATATATCAAATAATCATCTAAAATAGCTCATCTCCTTTCTCTTTGAGATCTCCTTAATGCTATTCCTTGTGATTGTTATGTAACTGGTTCATTGGTGACATTCTCATAATGGAGTGATTGATCACTAGATTGTTGTTCAATGTTGTCATACTGTTCAATAACTGGAGACACAACAATTTCTATTGAAGTTCTGGGCATCAAGATAGGCACCCAGACTTCTTCAATGATCACATTATGTGATATATCACTCCCATTATTTTCACCATTCTCAAGGAATCTGACAATTCTAGTTTCAACAATTCTCGTATTATGGTTAGGACAGTAAAACCTATACCTTTTGAAATTCTTTGGGCAACCAATAAAGTACCCGTTTACAGTTCTAGAGTCAAATTTCTTTTCATGTGGATTATAGATCCTAGCTTCTGCTGAATAACCCCAAATAGGAAAGTCTCTTAAACTTGGTTTCCTTCCCGTCCACAATTCAAAAGAAGTCTTTTTAACTGCCTTACTAGGAACCTGGTTAAGCAAATAAACGGTTGTCTTAAGAGCCTCCATCCACAATGAAATGTGTGTGTACTGAGGAGTTACTTAACATACTCCAAACCATTTCCAAAAGAGTTCGATTATGCCTTTCAACCACACCATTCTATTGAGGCGTACCAGACATTGTGTATTATGCACAAATACCATGCTATTCTAAGAATTTAGCAAATGGTCTTGGACATTGTCTAATTCCATCATACCTACCATAATACTCACCATCTCTATCAAATTGAATGATTTTCACCTTTCTATCCAATTGTCGCTCAACTTCAGCAATATATGTTTCCAAAGCATCTATTGCTTGAGACTTTTCATGCAACAAATAGATATAATCATAACGTGAAAAATCATCAATAAAGGGGATAAAATAATTTTCTCCACTAAAATATGGTGAGTTAAAAGGTCCACATATATCAGTATGAACAATCTCTAGAAGATTTCCACTCCTCGTGGCCTCTTTCTTTGTATGTTTGATTTGCTTTCTTTTAATGCAATCAACACATACATTGAAATCAATAAAATCAAGGTTTGTAAGAATCCCATATTTTAGTAATCTTTCCATTCTCTCTCTGGATATATTACCCAGCCTTTTATGCCACAAGAAAGAGAAGTTTTCATTAACTCTACTAAGTTTAGTTCCAACATTATGATGCAGGGCGAGTGTTTCAGAATTTTTTTTATTAAGATTAAATTTATATAACCCCTAAGATAAAACACCAGAACCAACACATAAGCCTTTTTTCAACAAACGGAAACCTTTATGTTCAAAATACAAATCATAACTATCATTATCTAGTCTTGACATGGAAAATAAATTCCTAGAAATAGTTGGAACATAAAAAATATCAAACAAGTCTAAACAATGACCTGATTCTAAAAACAAATGAAAGGTTCCAACACCAACCACTGGTACTTGATTTCCATTTCCTAAGACTATAAAATGCTTATTTTCCTTTATGTTCTGGATTGAAAGGTATTCCTGTATCGAATTTGAAACATGAATAGTAGAACCAGAGTCAATCCACTATGCATTAGAAGGAACTAGTGTCATATTTGATTTGAAACATACATAAGCTAATAGCTTACCTTTCATTTTGAACCAAGCTCCCCGTTTTGAGCAATTTTTCTTTAAATGCCCATAGTAATGATAGAAATAACATTTCGGTCCATTATGTTCCTTCTTGCGAGCCTCATTGCCATGAGAAGGTCTTGCAACCTTTAATGGATCTTTCTTGAAACTATTTTTCAGTTTCTTTTCTTTACTTCCAACTACATGACTCATGACATTAATTGAATGTTGTCCTTGTTGCTTAAGCCTTGCCTCTTCTTGAGTTAACATAGTTGCCAGTTCATTCACACTTTACTTTTCTTTAATAATATTATAGTGAATCTAAAATGGCCCATACTGAGGAGGCAAAGAATTCAGAATAAACTGAACAAGGAAGCTCTCATCAACATTCATTCCCAGTGAGTTCAACCTCACAGCTAGATTAGTCATATCAAGGACATGTTCGTTCATTCCTCGGCCATCAAACTTCATGGTGGTAAGTTCAGACATTAACCTCCTTGCAAGGGAATTGTCTACTGAACGGAACCGATCTTCCACAACCTTAATTTATTCCTTTGCATTTTCTAGTTAAGGAAGTGTTGATTTAATATTGTTTGCTACACACATTCGCATGAACATAATACTTAATCTGTTCGACTTTTCCCATGACCTAAACAAAGCTCGTTGCTCCGAACTACTTGTTTCAGTAATAGCAGCTAGTTTATTTATTTGCAGAGCTAAGTCCAAATCCATAACACCAAGGTGAAACTAAATTTGTTCACTCCAGTCAGAAAAATTTGTCTCACTAAAGATCAGAATAGAAGAAGCTAGTGAATGTAGTGAAACAGGAATAGACACTGCAATAAAATGATTACAACATTAGTGCTTTGAGTAAAACACTTTCATCAGTAAATCGTTCAATCTTTGGATTAACTTATGCAATATACTAACATTTACATTTACTGGTGATTTTCACCCACCCAACCATGATTGATAACCCTTTAAAGTTCGGTTGGTCTGTCACCTTTGGGCATCCACCCCAATCTCACTACCATTCTTTCAATTATCCTGGCTAATTCAATGATTACATGAAATTTGGTGCACCTTTGAGTCAACCGTAATAATCAAATAATCATTCTGTAATAATATTTAGAAAAAAAACATAATTCAATTCCATGTTTATAACCTTTCTCAGTAAGATCACTTTGGCGACAACATGTTGATTATAATATAACCATTGATGAATAAATATCCAAGCAAAAATCTGTCTATACTAAAATCAAACAATAAAGCATGCATAACGAAAAATTCCCAAACTATTATGACGCCTTTTCTGAGGTGGTGTTGATGACGTGGCAGTAGAGCCTAGTGATGATTGTGCTAAATTATACCAGGTCAATTCCCAGGTAAGTGGGGAGTCACAATGGACCGCTTTAGTCCTACTTTCTTAAACAAAATTTTCCTTAGATACGTAATTAGCACAATCTACCACAGAATTGGTTATAATGTAAACTAGTTTTTAAAAGCAGATAATTAACCATACTGTTAGCTTTGGTGCAATCCCAAGAGGGGGGTGAATTGGTATTTAAAAATTTTATCCGCTAGGTCAATCCACTAACAACAGTATTATACAAGCCTAAGGTCAATTTAGTGCATATAAAATAAATCAATATAAATATACAGTGGAATTTAAACTGTAATAGAAATTTAAACAAACATGCACAATTAAGCAGTAAAGGAGACGACACCAAAAATGTTATTGAGGTTCGCCAAATTGCCTATGTCCCTGCCTTGGCTAACAAGCACAAGGATTACCACTATAAGGCTCACTTAATGGGTGGAGCGGCACCTAAACAACTAGGTCAATTAGCACAGAGCTGACCTCAACCTTTATAACCAGGTCAATTAACACAGGGTTGACCTCACCCTTTACAACCAATCCTTACTAGACTAGATTACCGCCCCCTCAGGCCACGCCTAGAATATAATAGATTTCTTAATATAACATGTTACACTGATTATGCTTCTCAGTCAAGTAGATATGTACCAAATGTAATCAATCAAATGCACATCAATTATATAGGTAAATGTAAGCTCAGTGATGTAATTTTGTGCAAGCAACACTCAACAAGGTATTATCACTAATATGCTCAAGAGTGTTCTAATCAAGCTATTTCTTTGAAACGATAAATATCAAATCTTAATAATAAATTAGGGTTTCAAAGATGCTAATAAGATAATCAAACTATCTCAAAAGATTTCCTTCAATGAAATGAGCACAAGAGTAGTTTGAAAATATTGTAACTTGTAAAAAATATTTTGCACAACAAAATCAAGCTATAGGAATCTTGCAATGACAATGCAAAGATCCTAAAGCCTATGAGTTTATCCCAACGCAAGATTTACAATATTCAAATCTGTGGGATAAACTTTGCTAAACTTCCCAAAATAATATCAAACAATAAAGCCAAGCAAATGGGAGTATGAGCAATCTATACTAGTCAATAACCCAATATAGAACTCACAAAGCTAAGATATATAAAGGGAATGAAGATTTGAGAGTGTTTTGAAGTAAAATGGGCAATATGAATTTTTGGAAATAGAGAGGAATTTTGCTAATGATTTTTGCTAATCTCTGTCTAATCCTCACAAATGAGCTCATATATATAGACCAAGACCTAATTATGACCGTTTAGGACATGTAGGGTATTATTAGGAAAGTTTTAAACCACATTAAAATTTTTAACCTAGTTTAACCCTTTTAACCTCGGTAAATAATTAACTCGAGAGGATTCAGGTGGCTGAACTTTAGTTCGGTCACCCGAATAGATACAGCCCTGAAAAACCATTTTAAAAGGTTCTGGTGCGCAAGAAT
Source organism: Malania oleifera (assembly GCF_029873635.1). Lineage (NCBI taxonomy): Eukaryota > Viridiplantae > Streptophyta > Magnoliopsida > Santalales > Ximeniaceae > Malania > Malania oleifera. Next base: position 81,949,045 of record NC_080423.1, on the reverse strand, counting down.
AAATTCAGTTGGTTAAACAAAAGTCAGAAACATTATGTGCGTGGTTTGGGAGCCCAAAAATACATTCTATTAATCGAACAGAGGAACTTGGTTGCTCGGGGCCTATTTTGAACTAAAAAGTTCAGTAGCCCGAGTTGGTGAAAAGTAACCTTCTAAGGGCTCGATCGACCGAGGGCGATAGGGTCATTTTAGGTTCAGTCGCCCGAAGCCTGGTCAAACTGCTGACTTTCTAGCACTTTGGGTGCCCGTCCTCTCTCATTTTATGCCTATTACATTCAATCCATTTCAATTTGATCCCCTGAATGGCAAGATATTATAGGGACTTATTAGTGTATATGTGTAGGGACCTAAGGTCTTTTCTAAGGCCATTTGAGGACACCAAAAAAATCCGGCATCAGTCGACCTTCGGTCAACCAAAGGGTGCCCTTAGGTCATTCGGTCTCTATGGTCAATCTACAGTCATGTTGAGCTTACAATTACCTACATGCATGACATGTAGAGATTATTATAGACTGATATAAATTATTATAGACCAATATAGAAATGAATGCAAATACAATAGAAAATAAGTCTTCATTCTTTCGATTCTTCATACACCATAAATGAAGCTTGATCTTCATAGTTCGTATGACTTGCTTGAGTTCCTATCAACAGTGTATGCTAAGGATAAACCTGTTCAAGAAGTTCAGTGCACAGGTGAGAAACATTAGTTTTGTCATAATCAAAATGGGATCAAACTCATAGAGTCAACACATACACGCTTAAATACAATTATTCACCCAACTATAAGAATTTAACTTGCTTACTTTTATGTAAAATTCGACAATTCATGCACCCATAAATACAATTGATCACCCAATATAACTAGGTCCATAACATTGTCCATATTGTCTACATTGTCAACTTACTATTATAAAACATATGAGAGTTCTATACTTAATCAAATAATAAAATTGTTTGCATGCATTTTCATTTAACAGTTCACTTTAGTATCACTATACAGGGGAAAGCCATCAACGGTTTCAAGATGTTAGCAAGTTCACGATTTCAGAACTAAGATATTTCAGACCAACGAAACCCAATAAAACGAGCAAATATCATATAAATTTTTCGGTATTATACAAAATATTAAAGAGATCGTAAGGGGTTAACGGAAGCGATCTTTATCATAAAAGGAAGATCACAATAATTTCAACATTACTCTGATACCACATGTAAATAATTATATGCTATTATTTACTACAAACACAGGATCTTTAAATCATCATGATCTTCACATATATGTTACCTTTATGAGGAAAAATAAGAAAGCCATAAAGTCACATATACCAGAATCGTTCATGGTGTATGTCAACCGAGAAGAACGCTCGTAGAAACCATAGAAATCGTTTCTCTTGCTTCACCCCGATCTCTTTCCGTACTCTACCAGATTTATGGGAATATAGCTGATGAACAGAGAGTTAAGGCAAAAAGAGGACAATTCCTATATGCTTTACTTTTAATCTATTCTATTACTTTGCAGAATATCTTAACAATCATGCTACTCCCCATAACAATAGCTATATATAGATTCATAGGAAACTCTTCAACTTCTAGCCATTATATCTCACATTAGTTAATCCATAGATAAGACTTTTCATTTTAGATAAGACCTTTCATTTCTCTTATCATAAGTCATTTCATTTCCCTTATCATATGGTGCACTTATCTTTCATGTGGGACATAGACATACTCTTACATCTTGATCATAGTTGATGGAATATTTAGGTTTCAATGTTATAAGTTACTTTTTATATTTAGGGTAAACTATGAGATTTCATGAGTTGAAACAAACAAGTAATACTTCACTTGATTTGTGTTGAGATTGTTACACCATGTGCCAAAGCATAAAATAAATTTTCTTAAGGTTTTCATTGACTAGAGGCATGATTTGCGAGAGGCTATTCTTTAATTGAGATAAATGTTAACATTCAACAGTGAGAGAAATTTGTTATCTCTACTGAATTAGTAATGGAATACCTAGCTATTACAAGTCATATATGCACTCCAACATCTAATAAAGATCATGAAACTCATTTCAAGCTACCAATCTGGCCATCCAAACAGAGGCAAAATGACAACGTGATGCATGATGTTGTCCACTTGTGTTTCCACCCCACCTACAGTTTTATTAAATCTTAATTAATAAGGCTGGCAAGCTCTGCTATGAATCGATGGAATCAGGGTTTTGGAAGCATGCATCAATAATAATTAACTATAATGGTTAATTGGCTTGCTTAACCAACCCATTGATGATGGGGGTTGTAGCCTCTAACCCGACCAATTGAGGAACCCACTTCTTGTCCCTAAGCCAATTAAGGGCACAAAAGCCAAAAAACAATAATAATAATTACCAAGTTAAAGGAAGCCCTTAGCATTAAGGGGTACCCTACATGTATGGGGCATGCCGTTCACCCAATAGGGCCAATAATCTTTTAGGGCTCCCGCCGAGGCTTGGTGCTAGCTAGCTACTGATGACAGCATTGAAAGCCTGCTTTAGCAGGCAAATACTAGAAGAGGAGAAAAGCTCGAATTGAGTGAGGCATTATTACATGATTTCCCATTTTCCCAAGAAAGTCTTTGCACCATCATTATCGATGACACTAATTTTGATTGATGAGTACTCACTTAAAGTCACCGCACAATGCCAACCTAGCTAGCTTCTCAGAGTGGCATATATTATGTTAGGCTACTAATTAATTGGTCAAACTTAATTGATTTTGTTTATTATGGGGAGCAATTGAATATGCAGATTAATGACCCCTTGAAACTCAAGCTTGGGGATTTCAGAGTCAAAATATTTTAGGAGATAGATTCAGAAATTTTGCAATGGGAAATAGGAAATTATAAAATTTTTACGTTATATTGAGAGCATGAATTCAAATTTTGAATTGTAATTATATAGATTTGGACAAAACGTAATATAAAATAACATTAAACTTCTTCCAATTCTTGCACAAATCTGTTCAAATTTCAAAATCTATACTCTCAAATATTTGAAAATTAACTTGGATTTTATAATTTTGATTCAAATAAAATTCAGCCTACGTTTATATTGTACTTTATCTAAAGTTAGACAAATTTAATTTTATGGACTTATGATCTCTCAAGCATTAGGTTATAAATTTTATCCATTTTGATATATCTAGTTAGGCCTCCTATTGGAATATTTTAATAGTTGGAACATTTAACTTCCTTGTTAGAGGTTTTAAATTTAATGTTTGAAATGCGTACTAGAAGGAATGGGAGATACATGATAGGACAACCTTTTATTGTATAATTCAAGTACAAGGTAAAAGATTGATGACCACTGAATATACTATAACCAGATGTGAAAGTTTCACGTAGGGGATTCAAATAATTTTTGCAACTTATATGAACTTATATTGGTTACATGCAATATTGCATATATTTGCATGAGTGAGTATTTTAACATTCGGTTTAAATTAAGAATTTTTTTTTGAAAAAAATAAGAAAAAATAATTAAGAAGGAAATGCAATTTTCGCTCTACATCAAATAGTTCCAAAAATAAAAATTTTTTCTAATGCAATTAAAAATATTTAGTTTTAAAAAGTTAAATGTTAAATATATAAAATCAAAATTTTATTTGATATGCATTTTATTTTCCTTCTTACTTTTCCTTATAACCAAGTATATATGAATATTTTTCTTTTCTTTTTCTCATATTTGAGGAAATAAACCTAAATCTAATTGGACAAAATAAGGAGAGGCATGCATGCATGAGGTATATTGATGGTTGGTTGGTTGCAGGGATTTAAAGCTTCACAGATGAGTCATGTGATTTTTTTTTTTATGATAACCCTGGAACTGCAGCCACCATCACGCCACTTTGTACACTATGGTGCGACACTAAATCCAGATGGTGAAAATTGCCCGTCCATTGACACATCCCTAGTAATTCACTAGGGTAAACTCTCAAGGGAGAATTGAACCCGTGACATTGGGGTTACCAAAGTTACAAGTTGCCCTTATCACTTGAACCAACCCGACTGGGCGAGTTTCCTGTCCTTGTACCCTCCTTAGGGTTTCCCCTCACAATGCTTGCTTTGACCCATCCTCTCTCTCTCTCTCTCTCTCTCTCTCTCTCTCTCTCTAAGGGGTCCAGTCTCTTGAAGCTAGCTTTGAAGACAAGTTTCAGCCCATGTTAATTATTTGATTTGGAAGAGTAAAATTTTGGCCCATTTCAACATTCAGTGGAGTGAGATTTTACGAAATAGCTGCTGCATGCATGCATGCTTGCAGCAGAAATGCTAGCTATATGGTAATTTAGAAGCAAGACAAGAAAGATGACAGAAGGGTCCGGGCAGAGCATGCAGGCAGCCAAACACGTGATAACATTTCAGAGTTTGCTTGAAACTTCAACTTTTGCATGCATGCCTGTAGCAATCATAAGAGATAGATCGATTACGTGTTCTTCAAGTTTTGTATATAGATTTCTATTTATGCTTCTTGTATTTTAATCCATCTATACACACACACGCACGCACATTTTTTCTTAACCCGTTTGAGGAGTGACATGGTATATAATGGTCCACGGACGTGCAGGAAAAGCGTCAAGCATGGCCTCAATCGTCATCATCAAAAAAAAGGAAAAAAGAAAAAAATAAAGAGGAGAGTGAGGCAAGTGTGACGTGCGTGGAAAATTGTTTCAGAGAGAGAGAGAGAGAGAGAGAGAGATTTTTTTATCGATCATAATTTGTATTTGAATGTACCTCTTAATTCTCTGGGAAAAAAAAAAAAAATGACTACTTACAGAAAAGAGGATGGACTTTGGCTTCGAGGTGTGTTCTCTGCAAAAACAATTCAGAATCGATGAATCATATTTTTTATTTACTGCGACTTCTGCTGAATCATCTTTCGTTTGCAGTGGGTGATGCCAAAATCTTGGGGGATTTCCCTTAAAAACTGGTTTTATTCCAGACCAAGGGAAGCAGCAAAACGTTAAGATTATCAATTCCAGCTGCTGCAAGTACTAGTGTGTCATCGGGAATATGGAAAGAAAGAAATTTCAGAATTTTTCTGGATATGATGTGCTCAGCTCTTATGGTGTCTAGGAAAGCTTGGAAAAAATTATTTTTATGGAGTTGGGTATGCATTTATTTTCCCTCTCTTAACTGGCATGGACTGATTTTATGCAATTGTGTAAAACTTTTCAACTGCAAAAAGGAAAAAAAATTAAAAAAAACACGATATACCTCTTCATTGAAGAAGTATTTGAAATTTTGACAAGATCAAGTCACATGGGAATCTATATGGGTTCCTACTTTTGCAAAAATATACCTTGATACATAGTTTTATTTTTAAAAATTTGGAATAATTTAGACTTAAAATTAAATTTGTATGAATTTAGACAAGATGCACAACAAAATTATATTCAATTGTATTTTCAACTCATAAACTTAAAATTCAAACTCTTAAATCTAGCGTCATACTAAAATTTGGAGTTGTTGTAAGAAGAGATAAGAAAAGCAAAGCAAGGATTTAGAAATAGCATTATCTAAATATGATGGTGTTGTGTTTTTGTGACTCATATACTTGATGGAGTGCATAAATAAAGAAGAAAATATAGTTGAAAGTCACCTGTACTGAAGAGCAGCAGCAAACCATCGACTGTTTGCGCAAAATAGTCGATTGATATCAAATTTTGAATGTGAATGTTAATATGGTTGGGTGTTTGGAGGGAAACTTCTGAAGTTTTTATAAATATGCCATTATGGGTATATTTAGAGTGAGGAAGATCATTGTATTGTATTGTATTGTGTTCTTTGTCATTCTCATAGTGAAAACCTTTGCCGATTACTCTCGTGGATGTAGGTATTGCCAAACCACATAAATTTTCGTGTTGTTATTCTTGCTTTCAGATATACTGCGTGTGTGTGTTCTTTACTCATTCTTCATTATTATTGCATTTAAATTCCACTGTGCAATTCCGAGTTCATTTACAACAATTGGTATCAGAGCGCTGTTGTTATGACATCGGACACTTCATCTACGAAATTTGATGTTGTCAAATTTGATGGAACCAAAAACTTCAGTTTGTGGTAGAGGAAAGTAAAAGATTTGCTTGTGCAGCAAGGGATGGTGAAGGCCTTGTGTGGTGCTTAACTAGAAGGTATGGATGAGGATAATTGGAAAGAATTAGAGGCAAAAACTGTTTCTACAATACGATTATGTGTGGGCGACGAAGTACTCTATTATGTCATGGAGGAAGATTCTCCTATGGCTGTTTGGTAAAAGCTTGAAATCAAGTACATGTCCAAATCCCTTACTAACAAATTATTTCTTAAGTAGCATCTTTATTGGCTTAAGATGGTGGATGGTTCAAATTTGAATCAACACATTAACGCATTTAATCAAATTATAAGTGATTTAATGCGTGTTGATGTGAAATTTGAAGAGGATGATAAGACATTGATGCTACTGAATTCCTTACCAGCGGCTCACATATATCAGAATCTAGTTACCACTTTTACATAAGGGAAAGATACCCTAAACTTGGTAAAGGTGACAAGTGCTTTGTTGGGGTTTCATCAAAGGATGAAAGTCTGTGATGAAAATTCACATGGAGAAGAACTTGTGGTGAAAGGTAACCATGATCGTGGAAGAGGAAAATTAAGAAATGGATCGAGTCAAACATCACAAACTCAATCCAAGAAGAAAAATGATATCCGATGTTATAAGTGCAGTAAAAAGGAGCACATTAAACCGAAAAACTATACGGATTGGAAGAAAGGAAATTCTAAAAAGCATGAAGGGACTTCAAGATCAGTAAATGTAGTTTCTTCAAAGAAAATTCAGTTTTCTGTGATGGTGATGTACTTTTCGTTTCATAGGGGTTGGATTGCCTTATGAACTCATGGATCCTAGACTCGGTATGTTCTTACCATATGACTTCAAATAAGGAGTGATTCAACACTTACATGTTGGTAAATTCAGGTTTAGTTCTTATGACTGATGTCTTTTGTAAAATCATTGGCATAGGAAGCATTAAAATTAAAATGTTTAATGGTACTGTAAGAACCTTGAGCAATATAAGACACGTATCGGACCTACGGAAGAGTCTCATTTCCTTGACACTTTGGATTGTAATGGATTCAATTACAAGTATGAAAGTGGGATTATGAAAGTGTGCTAAGGTAATCTGATGGTAATGAAAGGCAAAAGTTAGATGGAAATATTTATACACTGTAACGCCCTGGTCCCAACTTACAGCTCGGGTGTTACTGTAGTGACGTCTATGTACCTGATATACTTTTCAACAGATATATACGCAGCAGAAAACATAATCATCTATCAAACTATTACCAGAGTTCTAATTGCCTAATAGATACATACAACTATTCTAACATCCATATACAATACTGTATGATACTCGATGCATCCTCGAGTCTTACATCATTTTACAAGTTCTGAAAACCTATAATATAACCTACAAAATCGAGCTCGTGGAGATGCTCACTCAAAAATAGATCGCACTCCTGCCCCAGTCCTTGCTAATCTCAATCTCGATAAGGACCTGAAAAGACAGTTTGTATGGTAGGGTGAGACACCTCTCAGTAAGGGACGATTAAGCTAATAGTAGTGTATGCCCGGCATGCTTTAAGTGTTTAACAAAAACATAAACATATATAATCATTGTTTCCATAATTGTAAAATACGTAGCCCATTTTCATCATATGAACAACCACATAGTATATAACAAAAATTACATAAATGTATAGATATGCAGGATATGACACGCCTTTAAACTCTATACCATGTATAAATCTCCACAATCGGGGTTGACCGCCCTTACTGTCTTAATACAGCTTAGGTACACGATTAAGAGGCAAACTCACACTAAGACCACCCTTACTGTCTCAATACAGCATGGGTTCATATAGATCAAAAGTATGGTGCCCTCACTGGCAACGGATCCGTGCCTACACTATCAGTCCCCAGGGTTCCTAAAGCATATCGTACAATTTAAGAAATTTAAACACTCTTTTGAAATCATTTCACAAAACACATCATTATGTGAAATCCGACCTGTAGCCATCAAAGAAACTTCTTGCATTTTCGCAATAGTTCTAGTATTTCACAACATCAACACCTACGACATAGTTTTCCACATTCAAAAAACAACTCGAAAGTAAATATAAACAATTAATATCATAGTACGAGTTTTAAACAATGAAAACAACATTTCCAACTAGTGAAAAGGTCCAGAATGACAATTACAATATTCTAAAAAATATAACATTTGAATTTGACCGGTTGGTTTTGAAAATAAAGCCGATTTACCGAACCAAGGCCTGGAAACCCTAAAACCACCATAACTCGATATCTAAGAGTTAGTTCAACATTTCAATCGATTTATATTGTATAAATCACTGTATTAACATAACCCCCTTGTGTGTGAATCAGAGTCCGAAATGACCCGAAACTCAAGCCCTAACTTTCCGAACCCCGAACCTAAACGGTTCAAAACAACGACATGAAAACCTTGAAACCTAATACTTGAAGAACAACGCTTCAGTATAATCTCGTATACTATAGACTATTGGACCAAAAACAAAAATTAACCCTTACCTCGATTTTTGGAAAAAACTCGAAAATCTCCGAAATGAAATTTTGATCCATAAAACCTGTAGAGATTCCTTCCCTGATCCACGTAGCAACATCGGATCGTCGATTCCGGCAACACATGACCCGAAAATCTTCAAGAGAGAGAGAGAGAGAGTGAAGTTCGTGTCTAGAGAGAGAGAGAGAGAGAGAGAGAGAGAGAGAATGAGAGTTTATAAAGAAAAAACCTAAATTAGCTTTTAAGTATTCAAAATAAATATCTCCTCCAAGATATATATATATATATATATATCTCAAAATATCTCCTTTAAAAATATCTCCTCCAAAATATCTCTTTATTTATTTATTTATTTACTATACATATTTTTTTAATCGGGTTTTTACATACACTGCAAGGGACTACTGTTGTATGTGGAGCTGCAGCCGTAGATGTTATGAAAGAACTTCACAAGAGGAAACTCTTGGAAGGTACGAAAACATGTAAATTGAATTTTTGCAAGTTTTGTGTCCTTGGGAAACAAAATAGGGAAAAATTAAAATCAACAATTCACAAGACGGAAGGTATTCTTCCTTATATACATTCTGATGTTTGGGGGCCAGCTAGAGTAACATCAAGAGGAGGACATGTTTACTTTGTGAGTTTTGTTGACGACTACTCATAGAAAGTCTGGGTATACTTCCTACAACACAAGTTTGATACGTTTGCCATGTTTAAGTTGTGAAAAGTTGAAGTGAAAAATCAGACAGGAAGGAGAATCAAATGCCTCAGGTCAGACAATGGAGCCGAGTACGTGGATTCTAGGTTCATGGAGTTTTGTGAGTAGCAGGGCATTAAGAGGCATTTTATTATTCGCAGGGCACCTCAACAAAATGGTGTGACTGAAAGGATGAACCAAACTCTAGCTAAAAGAGCTTAGTATCTCAGGCTTAATGCAGGGCTACCGAAGAACTTTTGGACCGAGGCAGTTAGTATGTATTATTTCTTGGTAAATCGATCACCAAAGGCATCATTAAAGGGGAAAATGGCAAAAGAGGTACGTACGAGATATGCAATATACTATTCTGGATTGAAAGTATTTGATTGTCTATCCCATGTTCACGTGTCTAGTGGGGAAAGGTCGAAGTTTGATGCAAAGACTAGACGCTACATCTTTTTGGGTTATTAAAAGGGTATGAAGGGGTTCAAACTATGGGATCCAATGACAAACAAGGTGGTGATAAGTAGGGATGTAGTTTTTGATGAGAAAGCTATGGTGAAACGTACTCAAGTTGATAATGAATAGAAATAGGAGCCAAAAAACTGAAGCATAAATGAACATGTTGTGTAGGTGAAGTTAGAAACTCATGGCAATGATAATGATCTTGGTTCCTTATTGAAAGGGGTTCTAACTTGGAAAATATCCAAGTCAACAATATTCCTATATGGAGATCCAGACGCACTATCAGACCACCACCAAGGTATGGGTTCGAAGAGTTAGTATCTTATGCTTTTATTACTATTTGCAATTGTAGGAACCTGAACCAAGAAAATAAAAAGGAAAAAGAAAAAGAAAAGAGAAAGGGAGAGAATTAAGGAAATCGGTTTGACACAGGACCAAACCATCAATGGTTTGAGGAAAATCTTAGGAAACTGCCAATGGTTAAAACTACTGAGAGGTTTTCAAGGAAGAATTGAAATCGTCGACGGTTTCATATGGGCTAGCTTGGCTATATATATATGTAAGCTCATTTTTCTTTAGAAAATAAAAATCTCTCTCTCTTTCTCTCTCTCTCTCTCTCTCTCTCTCTCTCTCTCTCTCTCTCTCTCCTAGGGTTTTAGTTTTCTCTCTCCTAAGCCTCCCAGATCACTCTTACGTGCTCCTCGATCCTCTCTCCCTCCTCCTGGCTCATAGGCTGTCGATCCTCGATAGGTTTAAGTGGCTAGGGTTTCGAGTTTTTGAAGGTTTTAGGCAGATTTTCCAGGAAGAGGTAAGGAGATTAGATTATATCAGCTCTTTTTGAAATATGAACTGATTAAACTGTTGTATATGATTTTAGAAATGGTATATGTGATTTTATGAATGAATTAGACTTATAAAAATGATAGTTTTGAGTATTATACGTATTTGGGGAAAACTAAAGTGAATGGGTTGATCATCTCCCTTTTTCCTGTAAAATATATAGTTTGAGTTAAATTAAACCCTAGTGTTAACTTTTTGAGTCTGTCTCCTATTTTGATTATGACAAACCATAGTATCTCATCTATGTGCTAAGTGTATGAACATGTTTACTTTTCTAAGCATGGTTAACAGATGAAAAATGGAGGCCGAAAAGCCCTTGAACAAGCACATTTTTTGGTGTAATCCATGGAATTGCCAAGGATCAGAGCATGAAGCCTTTGTGTATTTTAAGTTGTATTTTTATATTTCATTTTATCTTTTGGGTCTATAATAATAAAGCAAGGTCTGTAATAATTAATGCATTTGCATGCATTGTAAGAACCCGAACCGTGATATATGAAATAAATTAATAAAGAGAAGGGTAGAATTGTAAATTGGTTAGGCTTCGTCAATGAAGTCAAAGTTCGTCGATGAAGGCCTTGTGAGGTTTGACAACAAATTTAAGAGGCTTGTTGACGAGGAGAAGCCGAGAGGTTTCGGGAAACTGGAAATCTCAGGCTCGTCGATGAGGCCACCGTCTCATCGACGAACTGTCTTTAGTGCCTCGTCGATGAGGACGCCATATTATTGACGAAGTTGGCCGAGTCAAAGGGCTATAAATATCCATTTGGGTACTAAGAAATCAAATATTATCTCTCTCTCTAAGAACTCAAAAGACACACTCTCTCTAGATTTTTTCGCTGAACGTTGCCTGAATCGACGATCCGACGTTACCGCGAGGATCAGGGAAGGATTCTCTACAAGATTTATAGAGCAGATCTTCGTTTCAAGCATTTTTGGGTTTTAGCTCAATAAACAAGGTAAGACTCGATTTTTAATTCTAATCCAGTAGTTATGTAAAGAATAGAATTGTGAGTATGTTTTATACCGTGGTTATAGGTTTTGAGAACTTGGTTCACTGTTTAGGAGCCATAGAGTTCGGGATTGGATTTTTGGGGAAAGGTAAGGGGATTCTATTTATGTTAGTTATTTTCAAAATCATACTCGGTAGAACTATGGTTCACGGTCCTGTGTTTGATTTGGTTACTCATTTGGGGAAATTTAACAGGTAAAACTATGGGTTTTTCATGTTATAGTTTTGGGAAAAAAGGGGCATTGGGTTTCATCTCTAGTTTTGTTGGAAAATTGTAAATATATTATGATATATATTGTGTTATAGGGATGACCTTATCTTGACTTGTTTAAACTTTATATGCTTGGAAAATTATGATTTTAGATTACCAAATAGGTGTGGTTTGTTTGGTTATATAAGCATGCATGGTTGTGTTTTTGTTGAAATGCAATAGGAATGAGATTCTGAATTGTTCCAGGTACTGAAAGAGTGTCCGACTCTATATCCGAGAGTGTGAAATATCACTTGTCATGTTTGGTAAGAGTGTCCGACTCTATATTTGAGGGCGTGAGCCTTATCGGCTGATCACCGAAGGGTGTGAATTTACCAGTTGTACCGGTACGATGCCATGGAAGCCTGGGGCTACGCCATGTGCCGGGGACGCTATGTAATGTAGCCGACTTTGGGCTGAAGGGTGTGACGACACTGGGTTACTTGATCATGTGTGTGTGCGTGAATGCACTGTACTGGAACTGTTTTTTGAAAATACTGGAATTGCGTTGAATTGTGTATGTTTTATGTCATGATAACACTCAAATGCCACATACCGATATAACTTGGATTTGCCTTACTGCGAAGTGTCTCACCCCTATCGTACGTACAGATTTGTTCAGGTCCTTCGAGTAACCGGAACTAGTGTCCTTGTGTTGGGAGCGTAGTGGTTGGTGTACTGTGGGAAGTACTTGGGTAAGTACTAGGACTGTATCGGGTTGTCTTTTGTGGTTTTTGCTGACACCCGGGTTTATGTTTTGTATTATGGGACCTGGATTCCTTTTGTATAGACTCTGATATGGTACAAATATGTATAGAAAGACCTTTTTTTCGCTGTGTATCTCTAATGTATATGAATGTGTATAGGGTGTACGGGAATTCCACGGGGTCGGACCCTCATTCATTGTGCTGTGTCATTGTTGATTTGTATGATACAGGGATAGATAAGTTTACTTATTCACCCTTGGGTCCCATTATTGGGTTCGTGGTGTGACATGCATGGTAGGACTCTAAGCTCAGTAATGCCGTAGACAGACCGTAGGTCAATCAAAAGACCTTAGACAAGACTTCAGTCGACCGACGCCAGGTTTGTAGGCGTACTTGAAAAGGCCTTAGAATGACCCTTAGGTTCCTACACACTTAGTGCACAAAACCCCACTAAGTTCACATGTCATCAGGGGTAAATTTAAATTAAAGTATGGACCTTAGGCTTAAAATCATAAGGGCTTCAAGCGATTGAACCAGGCAAGTCAAATTGCCGCGGTAAACCGAACTGTTGACTGCTCAAATAGTTGACCTAACTTCGGGTGACCGAACTCAAATGACTTAAGTGTTCATAGTCGACTGAACTTGTATCTTGTCCTTTTCCAACAACTCAGCCGCTATATGTATAAAATTGTTTTAAAAAATCATAAAAAATCATTTTTAAAAACATTCACAGATTTTAAAATCCTTGTAAAATTTTCCTAGAACTTTTCAAATATTTTTCTAAAATTTTTTTGGATTTTTAAAGAATTTTCTTTGTTTTTTTAGTATTTTATTTTTTATTTTTTATTCTGAGTCAAAATAACTCAAAATATATTTCCTGAATTCGAAAACTATTTTTTTCAAAAACTTTCACCATTTTCCTGATTTTTTGTAATTTTTGGCTATTTTTATCTAATTTCTAAAATTTAAAACTAATTAAAAATATTAAATAAAATATATATACAATAAAATAAATAAATACAATGGTGAATCAGGTCAACCGGTTCATTTAAAATGAACTGGGTTAAACCAGTGGGTGCCACGTGTCCACTTACAAAGGTGACACGTGACATTTTTTTATTCTTATATATATATTAGAAGTAGGGTGACATTAGCACTACGTCACCTTGATACGTATTACCATGACACGTGTCACTCACCGGGGCCTTCATTTTATTTTTAAAAATTTATTCTAAAAAATATAAGACTTTAAAAGATTTTTTCTTACCTGAAACTGCTGTTGCAATAGGCTCGTTGTCTGAGTAAGAAAACTGAAGTTATAAAACTCCAAATAACAAGTTGACCAATCAGAATTAGGAAGGATGAATCATGAACAATCTGCAAAAAATTCAACTCAATCGGAAAAGGAATCGCTATTCGATCGTCTAGATCAAGTTTATTGCGCAAACCTCCAATCTTGTAGCAGCTGCTGCAATGGGACTGCTGTCCGAACCACAAAATAAAGTTTCAAAACTCTAAATAACAATCTAATCGGTAAAAATTAAGAGGGATTAGTCATGCACAACCTATAAAAATTGCAGTTTAATTGGAGGAGAAATCACTATCCGATTGTCTGAATCAAGTTGATTGCACAGGTACCTTTAGTCCTAAAAGTGTTGTTGCCATAAGGCTAATATCCAAGGCACAAAACCATAGTTTAAAAATTTTAAATAAAAATCTAACCAAGGTAAAGAATTTGGCTAGATCGGATTAGAAATCTTCACTCGATCGTATGGATCAAGTTGACTGCGTAGGCTCCCTTGCTGCTGCAATGAAGCTGCTGTTTGATTCAGAAAACCGAAGTTTTCCAACCTCTAAACAAAAATTGAACCGTCTAAAGTGAAGAAGGATGAGTCAGACACCAACTGGTAAAATATCTGCTGAATCGGATGAGAAATCACTTTTTGATGGTCTAGGGAAAACTGACCGCGCAGAAACTCCTAATCCTAAATTTTCAGGAAAGGCACAATTCTCTCTCTCTCTCTCTCTCTCTCTCTCTCTCTCTCTCTCTCTCTCTCTCTCTTTTTTTCTTAACTCGAAATTATTTTTTTTTCTCCACTCTTCTTCTATTCTTTTTCCTCTCTCCCCTATTCTTTTTCCACTCTTCCCTTCTTCCATGTCCTAGGCTCCTATTTATAGGACTCAAGGAGTAATTTAATTAGCTAATCTAATTCAAATCAACAAATCAAAATTAAATCTAATTTTCTAACTTAAATTTGATTAATCAAATTTAAATTTATTTAATCAAAATTAAGTAGCTAAATTAGTTTTAAATCATGATAATTTTTTCTAATTTAAATTTAAATTTTGTGTTTGTGTGTGTGTGCAAGTGCCAACATTAAAAACTTCAATTGTCCTTTTTTATTGTATTTGTCGACACCCCAATTTTAACCAGGCTACCTCGAGAAGACCCAACACGTAAAGTTGACCTCATGCCTCGGAAATTGGAGGACCCTTCTGAGAGACCTAATCGAGTCTAGGTTTGTTTTCAATGAGTCTAGCTATTTTTGCCGAATCCCAGTTTGTTTCCAATGAGTCTCGTTGTGTCTGTCGGGTCTCGGCTTTGTCCTCCATGAGCCTCGGAGTTTCAATTGAGTCCCGGTGTGTCTACCAAGTCCTGATTTGTCTTCCATGAGTCTCGAAGTTTCATTTGAATCTCGGTATGTTTACTGGGTCTTGTGTTGTCTTCTTAGAATCTCGAAGTTTCAATCGAGTCTCGGTATATTTACCGAAGTTCTGGTTTGTTTCAATGGGTCCCGGTGTTTCAACTGAGTTTTGGTATGTTTTCAATGAGTTTCGATATTTCTACCAAGTCTCAGTTTAGAGTTTCGATTGAGTTCCGATGTCTTCATCGAGTCCTGTTTTGTCTTCAACGAGTCCCGATAAGTTTTTGTCGAATCTCGCTGTCGTTACTGAGTCCCGGTTCATTTTCACTGAGTTTAGTTGTTTAAATCGAGTCTCAGTGCCTGTAACGAGTTTCAGTTCGTTTTCAGTGAGTCCCAATGTCTTTGCCGGGTCCCGGTGCATTTTCACCAAGTTTCGGGTGTTTTTGGAAAAAATGGAGTCCGAATCCTTCAATTTTCGAGAAATCAAGTCTCAATTTCCGGCCGAGTCTCTCTTTTCAGAGGATAGGGTCCATGATAAAAATAAAAAAATAATAATACAAAAGGAAAAAAAATACAAAAAAAGGGCTCATGACTATTAGTTTATTTTTTTACTATTATTATAATTATT
Source organism: Malania oleifera (assembly GCF_029873635.1). NCBI lineage: Eukaryota > Viridiplantae > Streptophyta > Magnoliopsida > Santalales > Ximeniaceae > Malania > Malania oleifera. The sequence goes on along the minus strand of NC_080423.1, from coordinate 81,933,177 downwards.
ATTAGTATTATTATAATTATTATAAGTATACTATTATCATTATTATTACTACTCTTATTATTATTACTATTAGTTCTAGGTTTATTAGTATTATTATTGTTTTCATTATTAAAACAAAAACACAAAAAAAGAAAAAAAGAAAAAGAAAGAGTAAAAAATATGTGTATAAGTTCATATATGTGTATGTTGTCTAGGGGAAAAGAAGAAAAAGAGAAATTTTGTCACCCAAGACTACTCGCGGGTACATACCATGCCCATTCACATACCATGCACACATGCAGGCATGTGCATCCTCGTTCCCATCCATGCACACGTACACTTAGGCATTTCGATACCACTTATGTCATCATTTAGTGTCATTGTTCATTCGTACATGCATACATGCATACATATGCATGTCCGTTCACACACCAAGCACACACATGCCCTTTCATGCATTGCATCATTATTCATCATGGTTCATTCATACATACATACATGCACTCACATGCATACGCATATTCATGCGTCGGTGTCATTGTTTATTCATGCATTAAGGCACATGTACATGCTCATTCTTGCACGTACTCATTCATACACATGCACATCATTTTTGCACGTACACACTCATACACATGCGCATCATGCATGCTTGTATATGCATGCCCATGCGTGCACCCATCCATCATATATCATGCACACATGCATGACCATTCATGCCTCACATGCATACGCATATTCATGCGTCGGTGTCATTGTTTATTCATGCATTAAGGCACGTGTACATGCTCATTCTTGCACGTACTCATTCATACACGTGCACATCATTTTTGCACGTACACACTCATACACATGCGCATCATGCATGCTTGTATATGCATGCCCATGCGTGCACCCATCCATCATATATCATGCACACATGCATGACCATTCATGCCTCACACGCATACGCATATTCATGCGTCGGTGTCATTGTTCATGCATGCATGTAGGCACGTGCACATGCCCGTTTGTACACATTCATGCACGTGCAAATCCATGCATGCACACACATTCATACACGCGCACATCCATGCACGCACATACATCTATGCACGTGCTCATCCATGCATACACATGGTCATGCATTCGTGATCACACATGCATTATGCATCATTCATGCACGCTAGCATACACCTGAACACATAGCCCATGCGTTTGGCAATGAGTGTTGACTCATGGTCTCGACCAAGACCTTAAACTGGTTCTCCATCAGACTAGTCAACGTTTGACTGGCTCACCATTCTCGGAACCGGTTCAAGCCGGTTTTCTCCATTTCATTTGATTATTATTTAGATATCAAGAAAATTCACAAAAAATCACAAAATTCTCAAAAATATCAAAAATATTTTCATACTTTGATTTCCATTGATTTTATTTGGTTATTTTGAAGTTCGAGAAAAATATTGAAAAATCACAAAACATGTTTTCACACTTAGAAAACTCACAAAAATATTTTTAGGCCAAGGAAGTCATTTTCATCCCGAACAAAAGTCCAAAAACCTCCCGGAATAGTATCTTCCTACTTGGAAAAACCTATAGCTTTCAAAATCCTCGGAAGCGTATTTTGTATCCTATTTTTGATATCCCATCCTGATGATTACAACCAAGGGCATGCACTCTTCCGAGTATTGGATTGCCCTGGTTATGAGGGAATACCTATATAGTATTTTCATTCTTTGGTTTTTGGAAGGGAGTAATCCTTAAGGTTTATTAGATTTATTTTGGGATAGTTTTTGATTAATTTGATGCCGTTTGTAGGAAGGGGCGTGTAGTGGGTGCTAATACCTTCCCCTTGCGTAACCGTACTCTTGAGCCCGACTCTGGTGACGTAGGCCAATTTTACCCATAACGGGGTAGTAATCAAGTGTTCTAAAAGCACTCCAAAAGGTTAGTGGCGACTCCATCACACATTGTTTTTCCACGAAAATCTTTTTTCAAAATCACACATCCATTTTTCCGAGTTCGCAGCCGTACCCATTTTGCCAGAGAGTGGTCTCTAGGCAAGGTTCGAGACGTCGCGACAGTATTTTTTTTTGATTTTATGTATTTGTATTTTTTAAAATATTTTTTATTATATAAAATAAAATTTTTCTTTATTTTTGTAATATAAGACCCCTTGACAAATTGGGGTGTCTACACTTAACATGAGTGCATTAATTTAAGACTCATCCACATTTGAAGGCTTGGTAATTTTCAGTACTTGTTGGAGGTAAGATCCCAAATGTTTCTCTAATGTCATCCTTACAATATAAAGTCTAAAATAATTATAGTAAGGTATCGTTGGAGCATGAATTGAGAAGTTTAATCCAAATTTATATTAAATTTTCTCTAATTTTTCATAATTTTGAATCCAAGGTCTAAATTTTAAGTCTTGAACAAAGAGTAAAAGTAGTCCAATAGAATTTAATATTATAAATAGGATGATTGAACTCCTCGTAGATGTACAGATTAGAAACTTAAAATTGTTTTATTTTCATATCTTATATGACCTCAAGGTTTACGTGAGTAGGCAAATCATATTTGTGTGTGTGGAAATATATATATATATATATATATATATATATATATATATATAAAGGATAAAATATTCATTTCCTTTAAAAAATTAACTTGATTGCTCGATCATAAATTAATAAAGAATATAAATATTTTAAAAATAAAATAATATGAGAAATACATGAGACTTTTGAAACATTAGAAACCGTATGTCTTATTATTATTATTATTATTAATTAATTAATTAATTTTTTAAGGTTTCAAGGAAGGTTGCTATCTTTGTTCTTGTATGAATGCGTGTGCTTGTGTGTATACTATTAATTGTAATTTTAATTTGTATTTTTTCACTGTTCCTCAAATGTCATGTTTTTTTTTTGCAAATTAAAAAATAAAATAAAATTCTTATTATAATTTGGAGATATTAATATCATTTCTTTAAAATCTATCCCTGGGTCCATATCATTTCACTATCTACATAGTTGTTCTTCTTCTTTTATTTTTTTAAATTGTGGAGGGCACATCTAATGTGAAAACGCAGCTAGAGTCGGCGTCCATGCGTAGCTTTTAATTTTCCACAATAAAGAAATAAGGTCCCTTGTCGTCTTGTTTAAAACTCTACTAATTAGGGCTAAAAGGTCCTAAAGAAGGGAATCATAACTCTTCGAGGAAAACTATAATAAATTAACATTTGACTATTAACTAAGTAGGTGGCCGTGGCATGCAATTTCGTGTCCTATGGCTAATAGATTAGTTTTTGACATTTCTCTTGTTTTTGGTGCACACTGAAGTCTCCTACTATAGTGGTAAACTCAAACTCACTTCCCCTTAGCTTTGGTAATCTACTCTAAATTAGCCCATCAGATTGGTTTAAGTAGTAAGGGTGACTTGTAACTTTAGTAACTTCAAGGTCAAGGATTCGATTCTCCATTGAGAGTTTACCCTAGTGAATTACTAGGAGTGTATCAATGGATGAATTCACTCCCCTGAATTTGGAGCCGCACTATAATGTCTAAAGTGGCACGACGGTCGTTGGAATGCTTGGGTTATAAAAGAAAAGCCATTAGTTTATGTTTGAGAGTATATATATTTGAACTTAAATTTGAATTTATATGTCTAAATAAACCTACTTAATGCACATTTTTTTTTTAATTTATTGTAATGCTAAATAATTGTTAAGCTGAAATGGAAACAGAGAAAATGGAAACGGATTAAATGGAGATGGAAAATTAAATGGCTTTGAAGAGGATGAGTTGTAGATCAAAATGAGCTGCGGAGGAGCCAGCTTTGATGTGCTGGAATGATAATGCCTGTGTGCTAAAATAACCCATTAAATATCTCAATTACTCCCTTCCTTTCCTATCCATTCAATATAATTATATAATAAAGCAGTTGTATGTGAATGTGAAGATAGTGAAGTGAGTGAGCCAGTGTGAGAGTGCTGAAGGTGAGAGAGAGAAAAGTGTGAGAAGAGTTGAGTTAAGTGTGTGTCTCCTCCTCTTGTTTTTCTCAAAGGTTATAGTATATTCGGTGTGTTCTGTGGACGTAGGTTAGATTAGACCGAACCACGTAAATCCGGTGTTCTTATTTTGTGTGTTTATTTTGCTTGTGTGTGATTATTGTTCCTAGATCTCTAACAATAATATGACCTCGTAAAGTCTAAATTTTTTCTTTTGTAATATATGTTATTTAAATTTTAAAATTTAAATCCAAAGTAAGAGTTTTAAATTCCCAAACACAAGAATAAATCATTCCATAGTCTACCATTTACTTAATTCAGTTATTCCTCATCTCCTCGTAATCATTTGTTCATTTATGTTCTTTGAAAGTAATTAACATAATACATTTTTAGGTAGCGTTTGAGAGCATGAATTTCAGATTTTGGATTTAGATTTAAGTGGATTTAGATAAATTTCAATCCAATTTTATGCTACATCTTATCCAAATATAATAAAACTCCAAAAATTAAAATCTCTCCAAACATAGAGTTAAGGTATTTAGAGACTATTGCTTACCATGCTTTTTGTTTTTTCTGCATTTTTACAAAACTTGGTGTGATTGATGCTACAAGTTGATAAATATCTTTTAACAAGATTTAAGTGTAAGATTATGAAATATGTTTCATGTTTGGAAGTATGGATTGTAATTTTTGGATTAGGATTTCAATTTATGCGAATTTATATAAAAATTCATATAATTTTGTATTGTATTTTATTTAAATTCATACAAATTCAAATTTAAAATTTGAAATCTAAACTTTTCAATCCTAACTTGCTATATATGGGAGCATGGATTCCGGGTCTTGGACTTGAATTCAGGTGAATTTTGGTAAAATTCAATACGAGCTTGAATTTAGGAGCATAAATTTTAAATGTTAAGCCTATGTTCGGGGAGATCTTAGATTTGAAATTATATTGAATTTAGATAAAATGTAATATAAAATTATATTAAAATTTATTTAAATTCATTTAAATTATAATTTAAAATTCGAAATTCAAGCTCTCAAAAATAGTATAAAAGTAAATTGGGGAAGGGGGTAAAAAGACGAGGGAGTCCCTTTTAACTTGTCTGTACATTCATCTTTATATGAATTGGTAAACCCTATTCCCAATGGGTTTCTCAAGAATGGGAGTAGGTGCCTACGATGGGTTGGAAAATGGAAACTAGGCATTGGTAAGTTGGTAAGCCCACTAGCAACTAGCTTTTCTAGATCATTAATATTTCAAATAAGGAATTAATAAACTTTTGGTGAGGGTAAGAATGCTCATAATTTTCAACCTAGATTTTGAATTCAAGCATTAAAAAAAATGAATTTTTATCTTGAAACCCTTTTTACAGTCTCCTATGAATATTTTAATATAATATTTTGATGCCACGTAGCATTTAATAATTAGAGAAGAGATCATTTTTTAGGATTATTAAGATTTAAAATCATATTACCTGCCTAGATCTAAGCTCCAAATTGAGTCCATAGTTAATTCAGTGAGTGTAATAATAGAATGTCACGTGAGTTTGAAATTTGGATTGGAAGGAGTTAGATTTATGCTCTACACAAATAAGTCAAACCTTCACAATGAAAATATCTAACTATTTTGTTTTTTTTGTTTCAAACTATTAGTTCTCAAAGTGAAAATTTAGGAATTTTTTGAGTTTTGCGGTAAAAGTGGACTTGTTATGTTAGTTTGGTTAGAAGTGTAAGGATATAAATAATGAGAGAATTGTGGAAGTCATAAAAATCATGGAAGGAGAGAGAAAAGGAGGTGAAAAAACTCATATTAGAAGAGAGTGAAATATATAGAAAGGAGAGAGAGAGAGAGAGAGAGAGAGAGAGAGAGAGAGAGAGAGAGAGAGAGAGAGAGAGAGAGAGAGAGAGAGAAGCACTTGCTATTGTATTGACTTGTTGAATTTGGTTGAGTTGAAGTTTGTACCCTCCTCAAGTTAAATTTAGAATTACAATTGATCCCAAATTGTGCCCAAATAGCTACTATAAATTCTACAGTTGCAAATCATTAAAGGGGAAAGCGTTAATTAAGACCATTTCTAAATATTAAAGATCCAATAATTATAGTTGACTTTCATGTGTCATGTCCAATGATTACTTGTCTTGTTGCTTGGTGACTAGGCGACGTTCATTCTAAGTGATTGTGTGGCCTTCTGTGACTAGGAGATCTTTATTACTTGGATGACCACTTGTAACTAGCTCCTTCGGGCTTGGCGCCTCTAAATTTGGTTGAGTTGAAGTTTCCATTATGATTGAAACTAAACAAATATTTATACCTTCCTTAGGTCAAATTTAGAGTTACAGTTGATTCCAAATTTTGCCCAAAATATAGCTACAATAAATTCTACAATTACAAATCATTAAAGTTCAAAGCATAAATTGAGACCATTTCTAAATATTAAAGATCCAATAATTATAGTTGAATTTCATGTCATGTTCGATGATTGCTTGTTTTGTTGTTTGGTGACTGGGCAATGTTCATTCTAAGTGATTGTGTGACCTTAAGTGACTGGGAGATCTTTATTACTTGGACACTTGTAACTAGATCTTTTGGGCTTGGCGGTTCTTTTGGATGCTATGCGACATCCCAGATGACAAGGTGATAATTAAGTTGTGCAAGTTGGGCGATTGCCATGCACCTCACCTATGTGACATCCTATTGTAATCCTTAATGTGGCAGTTGTGGTACATGATTCACCTTGCTTAATTGTCACGTGCCTAAGGAAGTGTTTTACGTAGTTGATTGTTACCATATCCCAAGGAATGCATGAAGATGACACAAATAGTTTGCATATACAATGGGAGAATTTTAGAAAGCACACACAGACTAAACATCCAACTACTCTAGCCCCAATTTTCTCTTATTCGCTCTTTTTGGTTTCTTTTGCTCATCCTTGAGAGTTACGTAGAAAATTCTTATGCTTTATTTTGATTATTCCTTGAGAGTTATTTTGTGAGGAATTTTCTTCGTTAGCTTTCTTGTATTGGTTCCTTAGTCTCCGAAAAACAAGGGCTGTATAGGTTTCCTTATCTTCGTTAAACAAGGAGTGTAATTGGCGTCCTTGTTGCCGTTAAAATAAGGGGATTTAGGAGAAACTCAAGACTATTGGTCTTGATAGAGTGGACGGAGGAGGGGATAGTCAAACCACTATAAAATAGTTTGTGCATTTCTCTTCCCTTTTCTCTTTTATTGCTTTTATATTTTGTGTTTTGATTGACTTGTTTAATTGCTTTTAAATTTTGCATCAAACACATTTAATTTTCATTAAACCCAATTTAGCCCCCTCTTGGGTTGTCTTTAGGCTTACACAGTTGAATCCATAAGCTCAACCTGAGCTTCACCATAAGAACAGGCCCATCGTGGGCCTAAATAGTTAGTGCTTTAATCCAAGCATAGGCCCACTATGGGCCTTTAATTATTCAATAAGCCCAAGTTTGGGCTTTAATCCAGCTATAGGTCAGTTGTGGGCCTCAAATCACTAAATAAACCACCTTAGTTTTGTGATTAAAGCTAAACCTTCCCCATATTAACCTTGAGTTATGATTTAGCTGTATGTGCAAGTGTAAGCAGCTGAGGGGGGATGTTAGGATTGGTGTTATCCCAAAAGGGGGGGGGGGGTGAATTGGTTATTTAAAAATTTTAGGTCAAATTATTTAATTGATTTACAATCTTTATCAAATTTGAATTTAAAGCATGTGCAACAATCACAACAATATAAATATAACCATACACGTGCAGAAATTTAAAGAGAGTAGGGAAAGAGAAAACGACACCAAGATTTACAAGGTTTGGCTATACTTGCTTACGTCCTTACCTCAAGACAACAACTTGAGGATTTCCGCTATATTCCTCCTTTCAACTAGGGCAGAGTTGCCACTACAATCCCTCCTTCACTCGGGCAGAGATACCCATTATAACCCTCATTCACTCGGGCAGAGATACCTATAATCCCTCCTTGTAAGCGGAGATACCACTCCAAGCGATATACACTCGCCTGGCATGGTTCAAACCTGAACCACAAAATACGAATGGAAATAAAATTTTTGTACAACAAATGCCCCTTCAAAAAGCTGATAAATATAGTGAAGAAACCTTTCTAATGCACTCTTAGAAGATATAAATGAAGCTCAATAGAGTTGGAAATGATTTTCTCAATTGGTCTTTTGCAAATAATGAGAGTAGGAGAACTTTTGATTTTATGAAATGAGTATAAAAGATGCTCAAATAATTCAAGAGTATTTAATGATTCATCAAAAGTGTTCTCCAACTGTTTAAGCTTGGTATTTATAGGCAAAAGCAAGAGATAGCCGTTATGTGAACGTTGGGGCTTTAAATAATATTATGTTTCAAAATAAAGTCGTTTTCTAACCATTCTGAACCAACCTGAGAGTTCCGATCGACTGAACTAGGTTCGGTTGACCGGCCAAGAGGCAATTTTTCTTTTTAGCGTCATCCAATCGACTGGCCCTATGATCCGGTTTATCGGATCATACGCTGAAGAACTTCGGTCCGCCGGGATATGCATTCGGTCGATTGAACCCCTTATGAAATTGAGTTTTAGCCATTTTTCAAGTTCAAACTCATTTCAAACCTTTTGAATTAGTTTATCATTTTTAATAAAAAGTTTTTCCATGAAAACTTGAGTTCCTAAGGTCAATCTATGGTCATTAATGAGATTCATATCAAATCAAACGAGATATGTATGTACAATTGAAACCAGAATGCATTACAATTGAAAAATACACACCTTCAAGCTTTACTCTTCAATATACTATTGAATGTGTCAAGTGATGTGCTAAATTAAGTGCTTCATGGCTTTCATTTTGCATCGTTCATTTGGGCTTTCTAAAACTTAATCCTATTCATATACTCAAAGCACAAATGAGATGTTGTGATTTGTCATTATCAAAACAGGATAGGACTCAAAAAGTCAACAATCTTCTTATTTTTGATGAGGACAAATGTAGGAGCAAAATGAGGTTAGCCTGACGAGGCTCCTCCTCATAATATGCATAATGTTAAAGATAGGCAATTGTATTTCAAGAATTTTTAAAATGAAGACTTCAAAATTTTTCAAGTTGAGAATTTTGAGTTCAGTTCAATTGGCATTTGGTACTGAAAATGATTTCGAAAACATATCTAGCTAAAAATAAGTCACATCATACACATATATGATTACAGTTGTGTAAAAAATATCATGTTAGTGTTTTAGCTGGGTTAAAAATAGATTCAAAAACATAGTCATAGTAACCTTTGCTTAAAAAATCATTGCGTTAACACTTCTTCCCTTTTGACAATAGTTTCTTCTTATAAATTCTAAGTCACACTTTAAAATTTTGCTCAAGTCTTCTCCCACTTTTGACATCATCAAAAGGACTAGCTACATAGTTGGAGTAGATGGATTTCAAAAAAGAAAGGACAACACTCAAATGACTCAATGAGTGTGTGTAAAATTAAAGCTCCCCCTATTTGATTCACTTCCTCAAAGTTTATGGACTACGATCAAAGTATGTGAATTTGAATTTAAATCAAGATAAGTAGCCATTTAGGTCCTAAATGAAGTTCAGAATCTAAGGCTTAGACCAAATGGTGTCCATGAACTAGGAAAGGATTGAAGAACCAGGACATTAGAATGATAGTACATAAGGCTTTTAAAGATATTTGTTTATCTAGAAGAAAGCTTATGTAGTGTTGTGTGTTAGTATGTGAACATGTTTTCAGCTTATGCCTAGCATTTAGCATTTAGGAGAGAACATGCAACAACTTATTCATGTCTACAACATACAGTTCACAAGTATCTGTATCAAGCATGCAGAAGCTGTCAATCGAACCAACATATATGCAACAACCTATTCAACTAAACAACATGCAGTTCTGAATCATGCAGTATCCTATTCATCTTCTACAGCAGGCAATTCTCAATCATTCATTATCTGCATTAAGCATGCAGATGCTATAAGCAGTTTATATAAGATAAATAATTTCAAAGTTAAACTGCATCTAGCATGCAGCAGCCATCAAACAATAGAAAAAAACACTGATAGAGTTGGTGCAATCCCAGGAGGGGGGGTGAATTGGGTATTTAAAAATTTATTCCTAGGTTAATTGGTTTTATCAACAGTGGAATATGGCCTAGGGTCAGTCTACGCAATCAACAGATAAACATACACGTGCAGTAAAGGAAAAGAGCAGAAATGTAAAGAACATGCACGATATGTTATCGGGGTTCTTCTAACTGTGCTTACGTTCCCGCCTTGGCCACACCAGCACAAGGATTACCACTATAATGCTCCCTTAAATGGGTGGAGCAGCACCTAATACAACTAAGGCAATTCAAGGGGTTGATCTCAACCGACACGCCTTAATAGGATGACGCACCTAGCTTTCCTAATTGGGTCTAAACCAATCTGGGACTATTCCACAGGGCTAGTCTCCCTCTTTAGGCCCGTTTCTGGAATACAACCAATGTGTATAAAGTTTGTACATGGAAATACACTTCTAGACAAGCAGATGTTTCCAACTATGGTCGTTTCGAGCATACCTACCTACCATGCATGATGCAGAATATTACAAGCCATACGAGTGCACAGTTCATAATGAATTACATCCCAGAATGAAGAAATAAATTAATGACTACAAAATACAACACATAGATCTTCATTCTTCGGCACGAACACCGCACACCATCATGATATGTATTTTAGTCCTGAAGCACGCACAAGGTGAACCTGCATGCAATTCTCAGTGCAATCATTAAGACCAAGAGTATTTGTCATAATCAAAACTGGGTGTGACCTATCAGGTCAACATACACAATAATGTCTGCATCAAGCATGTAGATGCTATCAATTCAATCAACATTGTTGACATTTTGAGTTTGATCCCTATTTTGATGCTGACAAAGCACATGTTTCTTATGTGTGTATTTAGTGATTGAACAAGTATAATTCAACACACACATAAGGAGACTGGCAATGGAAGCCTTGAAGGATGTAAATACTATACACTCAGGCACATTCCATGATGTCAGAAGAGCAAATAAGAAGACATAATTGATTTAATTTTTATATGCATTTAGGTTTTTATATTTTGGTCTGTAATAAATGCATACATTCTGCATGATATGACTTAATGCTCAATGACCATAGATTGACTTTAGGTCCCCATAAACACTTCATGGAAAATCCCTTGTAACCATTATTAACAGGGATGAATTCTAATAAGAATCAGGACCTAAAGTGAACTTTGAAAGGGCTTCGGCCGACCGAACATAGGGCGTTAAAGATGCCTTGGTCGATTGAACTGGTAAAAAGTCAATACTTTGACTTGACTCGAGCGATTGGTCCAAATTTGAACTAAAATTCCATGGTCAACCGAACCTTGAATGCTGACACTTTTTTCTAGCCCTAGCCGCCCAAACTTATAGTTCCAAATCATCCTGGGCGACCAAATTGTGAGGCATGACAAATGGAACTAATGAACCGGGTGCCTGAACCTATGAAGGTTGGGAAATCGCCTTGACTTCAGCTAAATGGACTCACCCAGAGTCACTTAAACCCAAAACAGGCTTTGTGTCTGTTCGGGTGATCGGCCCTAAGGACTGGGCGATCGAATCTCTCAGGTTGTCAAGAATTAACAACGGTAATTAGGGTTAAATTCTAATTAAGCAATTTCAAGAATCCCCAATATATCCCTAACGGTCATAATTTTCAGAAAAACTACAAGTACCCCTTTCATAACATAGAGTAGTAAATTTGATTAACCATTTTTTTCTCTCTCAAATTGTTTCTTAATCAAAGTTCCCCCAAATAATGTTTTATTGCAAAATTTCTTTCTTTGGGGAAAATTTTTATATTCTCTCCAAAATCTCTTTCACTCTTTGTTTATTGAAAAATATTTTATTGAAAGAGTGTATTTTCATTTTGGGCATTTGACATTCAAAGCACTTAGTCTCATTTATTCTTCATTGGTTTAAAGTCGTTTTCTTTGAGAGTAAGCTTCTTGATTCTTCCATATATTTTTGTTGATAAATATTATTAGGAGAAAATTTTTATGGGTTATCTTTGCATTGGTGCTTTCATTGTTAAATCTTCATTTTGCCAAAAAACTATTTGAAAGCGAAAACCCTAGGTTCTCCAGTTATTTTGTGAAAACTATTTTTGGAGAATATTTTTATTAGGATCCAAATCTTTGAAGTATTCATTATATACATTTATCTTCAAAGATTGAAAATATCATTTTGAGAAAAACACCATTTCTCTACTAAGCATAACTCATATCATTAGAGAGTGCATATATTGAGCTTAAATGTGTACACTTCTATTTGTATGTTTCAGAAGCATTTTTATGTGCAAAAATATTTTCATGATTCGGTTGGGTTTAGCTCGTTAATTGAACTAGGGAGTCTCAGTCTTGTAAGTGAGACCAGTTCGGTTCAGCCTGAAAATTGAACTGGGGAGTCTCTGCCTCGTAAGGGAGACAAGTTGGGCTCAACTTTGTAATTGAATTGGGGTTTACCTCACCTCACAAGGAGAGGTTGTAACGACTTCTGCTCCACCCGTTTAAGTAAGCAGGGATAATGGAATCCTTGGGGGGTATGCTCAAGGCGGGGACGTAGGCTGGTTTGGCAGAACCTCGATAACAAGTGTGTGTGTCACTCACTCTCTCTCTCTCTCTCTCTCTCTCTCTCTCTCTCTCTCTCTCTATATCATTTATATTTCCGTACCTAAATTTCTGTATATGTATGTTTGTTTATTCACGGTTATAATTATTTACATGCACACATTTAAATTAAATGAGATGTACTGCACACGTGTAAGCCTGAACTCATAGTTTAATTATTTTACATATACCTGAGTACATTGAATGAGATATGATTTGAGGTGAATCAGCGAAATGTTTAAATTAGCCAAAAAGTTTTTAAAACCCAATTCACCCCCCTTTTGGGATCACACTAATTCCAACAAGCATGCAATATCCAACTCATCTAACCAGCATGCAATGTACAATTTCGACATCAAGCAAACAGATGCTCATTTGTATATTTGACAGTTAAGACCTATATATTATTTTCTGCATCAAGCATGCATATGTTATTATTCAAACTAGTATGTTCAATAAGCAGTTCACGCCATAATCATCAATTAATTAAAACATTCATCAAGCAAAATATCTAGTGTTCTCTCAATGAATCATAAACATAAAATAGTGCCCGTGTCAACTAAAAGCACAAAGCATAGACAAAAGATGTTTTAAATAATTACCAATAGATCAACCTCACTGATGCAGCCCTAATCATTATCATCCCCCTTAGAAGAACCTGCCTCACTGCCACTGATCTCCATTGGTGCTTTTCCTTTCGTGTTGGAGATGTCTTTGAAGTCATTGAAACAGTCATTTAGGATTTGGAAATTAGCTTGCACAGTGTCAGTCAACTCATCAATATCATCTCGAATTGCGGTGAACATGGAATAAATAGTCACTGTAAACTTATTGAAAAACTTGGAAAGTCTTTCTTTGGTTGTTATAATTTTAGAAGAGTTGGCGATCTGCTCAGGCCTCTGTGGCTCATTATGTTGAGGGAATTGTTGTTCCTCCAACCTCCTAAGCAAGGGTGTCTTGGCTACCCAGATATCACCAATGAGTTTATATCCCATTTGTTTTACAGTGGTGGAGGTAAAAAAGTCATTGGGGCGGCGTTTGACAAGTAGAAAAGGTCCATGGGTAAGTCCTAATTTTTCAAAAATAAGGTTTAGCGTTCCTCCGTAAGGCATGATGACTTGGTTCCCACTATCCTTGGCAAACATCCATTTTGTAATAAGAGCGGACAAATCTAACTTCTTTCCCATAATTAGACACCACATGATAAAACAATCTAAATACAATAAATAAACCCAGGATCCACTTTTCGGAAAAATGTTATATTATATGAAGTGTTGGATCACTTTGGCTTCTAAGGTAAAGGTTTTGTAAGCCAGAGGATGGTTTAGATTTAGGACGGGTTCTTCCATCACCCAGTTTTGGAAGGTCTAGGGTGTGAAGTCCTGCTCCATAATCCAAGAGAATTTAAGGTTTGGGCATTCAAGAGATCCCTTTTCCAACTTAAATGTTTCAGCCAAAATTTGGGCATTGAACCTATATGGCTTATCTAATACTTGAGTGAAAAAGCCAGTTTCACCTTGGTCTAAATTTGCATCAAATAGACGGACCAAATTAGGAAACACCCCTTTGGGTTGGTAGGTAAGGAACTTATACCAACCTAAGAAGCTAAACATCTCTAGAACATTTGAAAAGTACAAGCTAACAAATGTCAAATTAAGGACTTATTGAGGATGGGCTCTTTAGCCCTAAGTTTTTCGTTGAACCTCTTCCTCGCATTGGCGGAGATAAACCACCTTCTCAAGCTTTCACCCTATTCATGGGTGGATTTTCATTTGTCTCCTCTTGGCATGGAGAAGTAGCAAATTAAGTGAAGGGTTTTTTTGGATTAAATGAAGAAGAAATGGGCATGATTCGAAGAGAATGGATGGATTTAGGATTTGAAGAGAGAAAAAGAGTTTTAGGGTTGAGAGGGTTGATCTAAAAGCATTTTGTTTGATTTAATTTTTTATTTTCATTGATATAGCAAGGATTTTAATCTTTGAATGCATCTTGGCCCATATGAATTTTTTTTGGTTAAGAAGAATATCCATGTGGAATGCACCAAAAACAAAAGCACTTTCAAAGATTTTCTAACTCTCAGCAGCTCATTTGATTTCTTTAGTCTTTTTATCATGATGATTCTTGCCTTGAATGTTTATACTAAACAAAATTTCAAACAATATCTCTTCAATTGCTGTAAGCCTATTTTGCTTCTTTTATGGAGCGTGACATGTGAATGACTCAAGTTTGAATGACTTTCCATTTTCACTGCTTGTGCATAGGTTTCTTTGACATTTAAACCTAGTGCAACCATCCTAGCTCAACAATACCATTCTAAGGATATAAAGCTCTAATTGATTTGATTACAGTTGAGAGCTTATAAAGGGAGTATGAATAACTACTCTTGAAGAACAATGAATTCAAAAGAGTGTAGACATGAAATTGATTACGCGCCTAAAAGCGTAATTAGGTGCTTTAATTCGTGCATTGGGGCTTATATTTTAAATTAAATACCTAATTACTCTCAATATTTTAACACGGTGTCCTAATTATAATATTTGGGTTTTATCGAACAATTTATGAATTTTTGGCATTTTTTTTATCACAGGAAAATTTTCGAGAGCTAAAACTGCCATCAATTCGTAAATCATGCATAACTTTTTTGTCTGAGCTTCGATCATGACGATTCAAAATGCTGGAGAAAGATGACAAGATTATCTACAATTTATGTGTTTTGAGTTTTGAAATAAATGGGCTCCAAGAGGGTCAAAATCACCATTGCTTTCCAAGAAATATAAAAAGAAAAAAAAATTTAAAATTCGTTTGATGAGACCTGGCCATGTAGCTGGGTCGGGGCCTCTTGTCCGGGTCTCTCGCTGGGTAGGTCTCAGCTCCCCCTCCCTCTTATAAAATTCTCTTTTTTCTTCTCCTTGGAACGGGCCCCCACAATCCCCTTCTTCCCTTCCCTCTCTCACTCTCTCTTTTTCTCCCTTTCGCTCTGACTCTCTCTTGGCCCCTCTCTAGCCGCACCAGCCCCATCTTCTTCTTCTCTTTCTCCTTCTCCTTCTTGCTGTCAATCGAACTCCTTCCCTCCCTCACTCTCCCCTCCTTCTCTCTTCCAGCCACCCCGAGACTTCTGTGCTGCCATTGCTCCCACATTGCCGCTCCAGCCGAACACTAGCTGCTATAACTTTAGCTTTAGACCCTCTACTTCGGCCACCCTGTGCTCCTGCAAACTCAGCCTAGTCGAAAGCTCCTCCTTCCTCCTTGCTACTTTGCTGCACCTCTACTGCCATACCCGAAGCCATACCAGCCACCAGCAACACCCCAAGCCCCTGCTGTGCCGAAGCTGACTCCAAAACCTCCCTTAACTGCTGTTGCATCTCAGCCATAGCCAACGACCTTCTCTCTCTCTCTCTCTCTCTCTCTCTCTCTCTCTCTCTCTCTCTCCTCTTTTCCATTTTTTTTTTATCTTTAGTTGAATATTGTTAATTTTTTTTATTGAGGTTTAATGGAAATTTTAAATTTTGATTATTGTTTAAGGATTTTATTATTATTCAAGTTTATTTATTTATTTATTTTCTCCCAAGTAAATTTAGCGATAGATTTAATTAGTGATTTGAGTTATTTAATTAATTAAGTAAAGTCCGGTTTGGTTAAAAAAAAAAATACAAAAAGTTTTTTTTTTCTTTTTGAAATTAAATTAGTTGTTCTCTATTAAATTTAAATTTTGTTTAAGTTCGATTTAGTTTAGGGTTAGTCTTATTAAAGTTCTTATTTTTATCTTGTTCAGTTTCGTTTAAGTTACTAAAAGCGTTAAATTTTGTTGAGTTCTTGTTTGCGTTTAAGTTTGATTTTGATTCAAGTTCTTAATTTTGTAAAAGGTTTGATTTTTATCGTTCGCGTTTATGTTTGATTGAGTTTTATTATTGCATGTTTTAAGTGACGTAGGAAATTTACCCCTTTTAGTTTTATTTTGAAATTTAAATGCGTGTTTAAATTCTTACCTGATTAGACGTAAGTTTTCTATTTCTCGTTATTTAATTCAGTGCATGATAGGATTAGGGTTTAATTTGCATGTTCGTTTAATTTGTCAAAAGAAATCTCAAACAATCCTGAAAACCCTGAATCTGAACTGAGTTCAGTGACTTTTTATTTTTGATTGGAAATACGTAAAATTTGAGATTAAACCGCATTCCCTGAGGAGATGATCTAGCTTTTGGACTGAATATTATACGACAAAATTCCTATACTTGGGATAGCTTCCGAACTGCTCATTTTTCGAGTGAGTCAAGTTTTTGGCGTCGTCCCTGGGGATCGAACCCGAGTCACCCGCGTGACAGGCAGGAATACTCATCACTATACTACAACAACAAAAACTTGACTCACTCGGAAAATAAGCAGCTCACAAGCTATCCCAAGTATAGGAGTTCTGTCGTGTAATATTTAACCTAAAGGCCAGATCATCTCCTCAGGGAATGCGGTTTAATATCAAATTTTACGTATTTCCAATCGAAAATAAAAATTCACTGAATTCCGTTCAGATTCGGGGTTTTCAGGATTGTTTGAGATTTCTTTTGACAAATTAAACGAACATGTAAATTAAACCCTAATCCTAGCATGCACTGAATTAAATAATGAGAAACAGAAAACTTACGTCTAATAAGGCAAAAGTTTAAACATGCATTTAAATTTTGGATTAAAACTAAAAACGGTAACTTTCATACGCCACTTAAAACACGCAATAATAAAACTTAACAAACATAAATGCGAACGATAAAAACCGAACCTTTAACAAAATTAAGAACTTGAATCAAAATCAAACTTAAACGCAAACAAGAACTCAACAAAATTTAACGTTTTAACAACTCAAATGATAATTGAACACGATAAAAATAAGAACTTTAATAAGACTAACCCTAAACTAAATCGAACTTCAAAAAAATTTTAAATTTAATAAAGAACAACTAATTTAATTTCTAAAAACAAAAACAATTTTTTTATTTTTTATTTTATTTTTTTGAGAACCAAACCGGACTTTACTTAATTAATTAAATAACTCAAATCACTAATTAAATCTACCGCTAAATTTACTTGAGAGAAAATAAATAAATAAATAAACTTGAATAATAGTAAAATCCCTAAACAATATTCAAAATTTAAAATTTCCAATAAACCTCAATAAAAAAAATTTAGCAATATTCAACTAAAGATAAAAAAAAGGAAAAGAGGAGAGAGAGAGATAGATGGCCATGGGCTATGGCTGAGATGCAACAGCTGCTAAGGGAGGCTCTGGAGTTAGCTTCAGCACAGCAAGGGCTCGGTGTGTTGCTGGTGGCCGGTATAGCTTTGGCTATGGCAGCAGACAGGCAGCACAACTGCAAGGAGGAAGGAGGAACTTTCGGTTGGGCGCTGGAGCAGAGGGTCTAGAATTGAAGTTGCAGTAGCTGGTGTTCGGCTAGAGCAGCAATGTGGAAGCAATGGCAATAGAGAAGTCTCGGGGTGGTTGGGAGAAGGAAGGTAATGGAAAGAGGATAGGAGAGGAGAGGGAAGGAGGGGAGAGTGAGAGAGGGAAGGAGTTCGGTTGACAACCAAGAAGGAGAAGGAGAAGGAGAAGGAGAAGGAGAAGAAGAAGATGGGGCTGGTGCGGCTAGAGAGGGCCGAGAGAGAGTTAGAGGGAAAGGGAGAAAAAGAGAGAGTGAGAGAGGGAGGGAAGGTGGGGGCTGCGGGGGCTCGCTTCAAGGAGAATAAACAAGAGAATTTTATAAGAGGAAGGGGGAGTTGAGACCTACCCAACAAGAGACCCGAACAAGAGGCCCCGACCCAGCTGCATGATCGGGTCTCATCAAATAAATTTTAATTTTTTTTTCTTTTTGTATTTCTTGCCGAGTAAGGGTGATTTTGAGCCTTCTGGAGCCAATTCTCTCAAATATAAAAACACAAAAATTGTAGATAATCTTCTCATATTTCTCTAGGATTTTGAATCGTCTCAATCGGAGCTCGGACGGAAAAGTTATGCACTAATTACGAATTGATACCGGTTTTAGCTCTCGAAAATTTTTCTGCAATAAAAAAAATGCCAAAAATTCATAAATTGCTCGATAAAACCCAAATATTATAATTAGAACACCGTGTTAAAATATTGAGAGTAATTAGATATTTAATTAAAAATATAAGCCCTAATGCACGAATAAAAGCACCTGATTACGCGCTACTGCGTAATATTTTAAGTCCCAACCATTTACAACTTAGCCCATTGACTTATATATATATATATACACGCATAAACGTTGATGAGCTGCTGAAGAAGAGGACAAACTTATTAATGATTTTTACTTGTTGTGAAAAATAATGCCTTTTACAACAATGCACAGTGGAGTAACGAATCAAACATGCACTTGCAACAATCTACATGGTGATAAACAGAATATATCCACAACCATAGCAGTATAAAGAAAACAATAATAAAGGGAACGATACGAGGAATTACGTGGTTCGGCAAAGCCTACATCCACGGGAGCAATCGGCAAGAGATTTCACTTATAAGAAGATCAAAGATTACACACTACAATCTTCTCTCCTTCTCTAACCCTCTCTCACTCTCTTACTTAATATACAATGTAATATATGTATATATAAGCCCCCTCAGAAGTTTTTCCCCAAAACCCAACCAAAATAACGTCCAAACAATTTAAAATTCAAAATTTGCACAGTTTGTACCAAGCCAAACCGTTGACGATTTTAGATATCGAGAGCAAAGTTTCTGAAAACTCAGCCAAATCGTCGATGATTTCCCTCTACTCTACTGCACCTTGATTTCCTTTCATGTTTTCCTTTAGTATGTGAGACATAATTCACAACAAACTCCACCTTGGCGAGCATACGCCCCTTAGGAGAAACTAAAACATGAATCCACTGCTCCACCTTGAACTTGGGACTTTAGCTTGGGATTGCCTCCCATTTAGCAATTGGAGAAAAACATCAAGTCCAAGCAACACCGCTTGAACTTATCGATGGCAGCTTTAGCTTCTACCATTAACCCTGATACAGTTGTAGGTGTAAAACCCAAAGCCTTCACCCTAGGCTTCCAACAATACCTTTCCGCAATAATAAACACAAAAATTACTGCAAGCCTTCTATCACCGAAGCCCTTTGCATAGTCTTTAACAAAACTAACAACTGATGGTTCACTCTGTTGCATGCTGAAACACCCCATTGCATGATCATGGGGGACCTTTGACATATCCCAAACATCACAGCTTGTCCTTGGGTATTGAGCTGTATATATTTCATATTGATTCTCCATAGAAGCCCCTTGAGACAGCAAACAAAGTATCCATGCAGTTCCATTCATAAAGCCACCCTGAGATAACTCCGATCTCCTTGTAGCTATGTCCACAAAACCACCCTGAGATAACACCAATCTCCCTGCAGTCTTGTCCATGCAAATCAACAAATCAAGACCTTTCTTGGCCATACCCAGTATATTTATGTCAAAAACTTTCAATAGAGTTCCCAACTGATCAGCATCAGTTAAAGTCTTCTCAACCAATAACATGTCATTCCCACACAACATATAGATCACTCCACTGCATCCTATCACGTTCTTCCAAACTGGAAGCCTCACCAACTCACACATCTGGTACGTATGCAATACTTCCATTTCCTCTACCATAGCACTCATCCACCTATTTTTCCCTTTGCCATTCATTGCAACTTGAAAAATAGTAGAAACCTTGTAACTGGTAGTAATGAATACATGAAACACCAGAATTCCAAATTTATACCTAAGTGGTGGTCTGATAGTGCACATGGGCCCATCGTGATTCTACTGGTCTCCCGAATTGAAACTCCCTGCAATATGAATTATGTCATCTTTGTCCTAAGTCTGTTGCTCTACCTACATCACATACCCATTCATACCGTGATATTGATGACCCAAGATAGAGCTCCTCACATTTCTACCCTGAGTCCCTAACTCCACTTGAATAACATGATTGCTGCTACTACAGTTTTTTGGAATTTTCTTCTATTCCTTTACTTGAGTACGCTGCCCCATGACTTTATCACCAAAAGTCATGTCCTCGATCACCCCTTTGTTTGCACACGATCACCTAACTTGCACCCACCTTTCTTAAAGCCTAGAAAAGTGTATTGTCTAGATATAACACCAAACCTAGATCCTCCATCACTAGAATATTGCATCAATAGACATCAAATCACAACCAAGTAGTCTACCGCAAAACGTGCCCATAATTCACTTGTAACTTTCCTATCTAGCGATACCTTTGGCGATTGGTCATATAAGAAACATACTATACTCACTAACTTCACCAAGAAGTACCTTGCAAGCCCTGCATATAACCTTCCCTGCTCACAAAACTTCTTGAACAAAACCAGCGTACTTAGTCTCAATGTTTGACTTGAGAATCTCTCTCCCAGTCTAGTTCTCCACCTCAGCCACTCCATGAATTATACATCAAGACTCTTCGTGTAATGCCCCAACCTGGGTCTACCAGTGAGCACTGCGTCTCTCCTCCTCTACTTGAACCAGATAATAGGGGGCGAGCCTTATCGGACTAATAACTGGCCCCGCAGACCAACACGTTTCCTTTTTAGTGTGTTTTGTCCTCACTCATACACTTCTTGAGAAAACTTCCTAGAAAATCACCTATCCCAAGATTACTCCAAGCCAAGCACGCTTAACAGTGGAGTTCTTATGGGAAGGGTCTCGAAAAGAAATGTGCACCTTATTGACATGGGTAGTAACATCTAATCCATTTATGCCTTTCTTTTAGAGGGTGTCACATTCTCTCCCATTTACAGAACACAACATCCTCATTGCAAACCCACATTTTCAAACCCAGACGATGTGAATCTCATCACACTTCCGGTTGGGTAGTTTCTCTGATACCATTTTGAAACGTCCCAACCTGGGTCTGCCAAGGAGAACTGCGTCTCTCCTCCTTTACCTGGACTAGATAGAGGGGGTGGGCCTTATCAGACTAATGACTGGCTCTACAGACCAACACGTGTCCTTTTCAGTGTGTTTTGTCCTCACTCACACACTTCATGAGAAAACTTCCCAGAAGGTCACCTATCCCAGTATTACTCCAAGCCAAGCATGCTTAACCGTTAAGTTTTTATGGGTAGGCTCCCAAAAAGAAAGGTGCACCTTCTTGATATGGATAATAACATCTAATCCTTTTAAGCCTTTCTTCCACGAGGGTATTTATTAGCTTTGGTGTATTCCCAAGAGAGGGTGAATTGGGTATTTAAAACTTCCTAAGTTGATTTCAATTCCACAAGCTGTAATACTCAACCTAAGGTCTGTCCATATACACATAAACCAAATGCGCAGATAAATGGTATGCGAAAATTAAATCGTGCGCAACATTCACACTATAACATACATATGCAGGAATATAAATTGCGGAAATATAAACAATGCACACACAATATGTTATCGGGGTTCGGACAATTGTGCCTACGTCCCCGCGTCTACCTCGCAAGCTTGAGGATTCTACTAATGCTCACTTAACGGGTGGAGCAGCATTGGTTACAACTAGGTCAATTAGCGGGGTTGACCTCAACCTACAACCGCACCTTACCAGGATGGTGCACCTGATTTTCCTAACAGTGTCTAAACCAATCCGGAACTATTCAACAGGGCTAACCTCTCTCTTTAAGCCCATGCCTAGAATATAATAATCAGTACAGTACAAACTAAACTGTGGATAGTGATTGTGCTTCTCAATCAAGAAAATACGTACCAATTACAATCAATCAATGCACATCAATAATATAGGATTTATAAGCTCAGTGATGTGTATATGTGCTATCAACACTCAGTAATGTATAATCTCAAATATGTATAAGAGTGTTCAAACAAACTACTCTTTGAAACAGGATATAAAAAATCTCAATATTAGATTGGGGTTTCAAAGATGCTGATAAGAATATTCAAACAAACTCAAAAATATTTTCCTTAATGTAATAAGCACAAGAGTTGTTTGAAATAAAGCTTGTGATATACTTTGCACACAAAAATTATTGCTTAAGGAATCTTGTAATGACAATGCTAAAATCCTAAAGCTAATGAGTTTTCCCAATACTAGATTTATCAGGTTAAATTCGTGGAAAACTCTTGCTTAACTCTCAAAAATCAAACAATCAACAACCAATATGAATGAGAGTATTAAGCAATTTGAAATGAAGTAATAGCACAATAGGAACTCTCACAATACATTGGATGATCAAAGAAAAGAGTGTATGAGAGTATTTGAAGTAGTATTGGCAAAATAGGCTTTTTAAATTTGAGAGGATTTTTCGCTAATGATCTTGTTAATCTCTGCTTAATCTTCACAAATGAGCCCCTATATATAGAAGTAGGTCAAATTATAACCATTAAAAACTCATAGGGCATTATTAAAATTGTTTTAAAACCAATTAGAAATATTAACCCTTTTTAACAGTGCATAACCATGGTAAAAATAAAACAACCCGAGAGATTTTGGATGCCCGGTCCACGGTTCGGTCGCTGGAAAAGACATAGTTCAAAAAGTCATTTTTGAACATTCAGGTGCCTATGTATAGGCTTGGTTAGCTAAACTGAGGCAATTTCCAAAAGGTCTGCGATTTGGTCGTTTGATCCATAGTTCAGTTTACCGAACTCATGTGTTTGGTCGCCCATGGCTATTTTGAACGTATAAGTTCGGGCTGGCGAGTTTGTGGGAAAAGTGAAAGTCAAGGTTCGGTCGCCCGTGGACGATGTGGTCAAAATGGTTCGGTCGCCCGAAACCAAAGTCAACATTTTGACTCGTCTAGTGTTCGGTTGCCCGAGGTGTCCTGAACACCCGGGGTTCGGTCGCCCAAAACCTCACAGTTTTGCCCTTTATATTCATTTTCACTTCCATTAATTCCCCTGATATGTAATTGATTTTGGGGACATCTTATGTGCTTGTGCATGGACTTAAGGTGTTTCTAAAGTCTTTTGAAGCTATTTAACTTAGCCTAAAAATCTTGGCATCGGTCGACCGAAGGTCAACCGAAGGGTGATCCCTAAGGTCAATATGGTCTTGAGCTTCTAAGTTCCTACATGCATGATGCACATAAATTATTACAGATCAATCCTACTTTACTATTACAGACCCAAATTAAACATGATATGAATTACAACACAAAATAAATCTTCTAGGTCTTTAGTCTTCAAGTTTTCACATGCCATCAAATGACCTTACTAATATAAGTCTGCACATAAACTTGACAGACATTAAATACCTTGTATTTGTCATTATCAAAAACGAGATATGACTCAAAGTCAATAGTATCACACTTCGTGATAATCCCACGAAATATATATGTCTATCCCCTGATGATATCATCATCGATTCCCAAACATCTGAATACATGTAGTCACCTGTATGCTTTAACTACTTATGCCACAGAATATATGACTCAGATTTAACAGTTGCAGCTCCACCTACAACTGTAACACCCTGCAGTGTATAGATATTTCTCGCTACTTTTTCCGCTTTCATCATTATCAAGTTACCTTCACACACTTTCATTTCTATACATTTAGACTCATAACAATATCCATTACAGTCTAAAGTTCCTAATAAAATACATTCTTCCTTAGACCCGGTTCATGCTTTACATCACATATGGTTCTTACAACACCATTATACATTTTGATTTTGACATTTTCAATAACAAACATTTTATATGAAATATCACTTTTCATCAAAATAAAACTAGTATAAACTCACCTATAGATGTCAAACCATTTTCTAGGATAAAAGCATCTAGTATCTAAGATCCAAGAATCACCCGTGAGGAACTCCAAACCCGATGAAATACATAGCATATCTTTATCACTACATTCTGAATCTTTCACCACTACACTTGTAGATTTTGACGAACCCTTAGACATTTATCGACATTCCCGTTTTCACCAAACTAATGTCGGAGAATTCTCATCCATGACGTGATACAATACATCTTTAGCCAAACAAAGATGAATGATTGCTCCTAATTCATTCCAAGTCGTTGCAACCATACTATCTGGTTGAATTCTGTATAAACGTTTCACCAAACCTTGTTGCACTAAGAGATCCTTCAATTCAGAGGCCATACAACACGCTCTGATACCAATTGTTATGAAAAATAATGCCTCTTACAACAATGCACAACGGAATAATGATTCAAACATGGATTTGCAACAATTTAAATGGTGATAAATAGAATATATCGACAACCATAGCAGTATAAAGAAAATAATAATTAAGGCAATGACACCAAGAATTACATGGTTCGATAAAGCCTATATTCACGGGAGTAATTGGCAAGAGATTTCACTATGAAGATCAAAGATTACACACTACAATAATCTTCTCTCCTTCTCTTACCCTCTCTCACTCTCTTTCTCTCACCCTCTGTCACTCTCTTACTTAATATACAACGTAATATATGTATATATAAGCCCCCTCGGAAGTTTCCCCACAAAACCCAACCAAAATAACGTCCAAACAATTTAAAATTCAAAATATGTGTAATCTGTACAGAGTCAAACCGTCGACAGTTTTCCTGAAACCATTGACTGTTTCAAATACCGAGAACAAACTTTCTGAAAACTTAGCCAAACCGTCGACGGTTTCCCTCTGCTTTGCTGCACTTTGATTTCCTTTCATGTTTTCCATTAGTATGTGAGACATAATTCACAACATTACAGTAATTTTTGTTACTATATTTTATTAAAATTTCATGTAATTTGAATTACTATTTGTAATAATTAGGCTATAAATGGACTATAATATTATTGACATTTTAGTCTTTCATTTTATCAGCAAAAGTTGAGTTTGATTGATTTTGTGGTGAGAACAAGGGATACGTCAATTGAAACATGGGTGAGAGGAAAAGACCAACCCCTAGTCCACTTTGAAAGAGTATCATATATATGACAAAGAAAATCTTTATTAGCCTCCTAAAAATGAACTTTCCTTAAAACAAAACCACCCAAAAAATGAAAAGTCTTTTAAACTTCAAAATCTATACTTTTTGAAAATCCAAGAGGACTAGAATTTTAGCATGTGATGTCTCGAACAAAATGATCAATCTACAAACTTGGTAAACTTTTCACAAATGGTTTGATCAGAATTTTTTCTTTCCCCTTAATTGAATTTCTAAGAATTAGTCACTTCAACAGTCTTTGATGGTTATACGGGTATCCAAGTATAAAGGAGATGAATATTTGTTGTCCCAACCATTTTTGTTAGTCTCCATCCTGATACGAAATGGAGATAATTTTCCTGTGTGTAATGTCCAACTTAGGACTATGCAACATTTGTTCCAAACTAAAATAATTGACCAAACTTAGCTAGTTTATTCTAATCAAGCTGGTCCAATTGATTTGATTCTAAAACTAGATCAATTCGATCGGGTTCAAAATTTAAATACCAAAATACTTTGGTTCGATCTCCAATTTTACTAACCAAGTTTTAGTACGGCCCAAAACCCTTCCACCTTACAAATTCAAAAAACAGCCCCCTCTTTTGTACCCATCCAAAACGATGCGTTCCCATTTTTGTCGAGAACAAAAAGCCCTAGGTGCCCCCACCCACCGTGATCCTTGAAAATCCAGACCCCCATTTCGCGGATCACCGCCGTGACCATTCAACAACAAACTGGCATAGCATCACGTGGCTATCGATCCGACGTGGGCGTGGGGCTTCGAGGGTTTGGAGCATTCTTGGTGGCACCCTCACATGCCCTTTGCCTTCTTGCCGCGGTTGGTGTTGGTGACTCACCGTTGCGTGCACAGCTGTCGTGCGATGGAGGGAAAATGACACATGTACAGGCTGACGTGGCGGATCTGCCAGATCTGGTTGGCCGCTGTATTAATAGGTGTCTTTCTGGTGTTTTTAATTTATGAGCTCACCACGCAGCACGCTTGTTCAAGTGCACCGTGGTACCCCAACGGTGTCGCCCCCTTTATTAAGGGTCAACGGACTTCCATCTCCATGTGCATGGCTGGAAAGCATATTAGTACGAGGGGTATGTGCTCTGCATGGCAAGCTCGTGTCATCGTCCCATACAACAATTAATATTTAAAGTTGGGAGGATGCTTCTTGCTTATCACTACTTTAATAAATTTATCAAATTTTTTTTTTTTAAAAATAGTTAATATTTAAAAATTTATTATCAAAAAAATTAAAAATGAATTCGATTTTAGTATGCTTGATTTTATTTTTATGTTTCTTACATATTGCAAGTATACTATACACCCATACTGAAAATTTTTAAATAGTTAAATAATACATAATTTTTAAATTTAGTTAAATTTATTTGTATGTCTTTAAACAGTAATTTAAGCATTTAAAATGCAAGTCTAATTGTGTATAGGTGAGGAAGAGTGAGTTAATTATTGTTTTTGATATTAAAAAGGGTAATAATAGATCTAAAAATAACTTGTAGTGAGATAGTGAGTAAGAATTTAATGACTATTTGTCCACATTAAATTCTGTCTGAGGGTGCCGATCAATGGGAGTTGCATGGTGATCCCCAAATAAGAAAATCAAAGGAGAACAAAACTCTAATTAAATACAAGATACAAAAGATTAGGGGAAAAAAAAGGGAAATGTATTCGCTAACTTCGTTTATATATAGGAACAATAAAAGGGAAAAAAAATCCTAAGTGTAGAGACCCGGAAAATGAATATAATAATAATAATAGTAAGTAAGAAAAATGAGAAATTGGTTTGGTGTAAGGCCAAACCGTCAATGGTTTTGGTGGAGTTCAGAAAACCGTCGATGGTTTTGAGTTACCGATGGGAGGTTAGGGTAAAACAATGAAAATAGTTTGTTAAAAAGGCCAAACTGTCGAGGTAAGGGTAAAATAATGAAAACGGTTTGGTTAAAAAGGTCAAACCGTCGACGGTTTTGTATGGGGACAACCATCTATAACTAGCCACAAGTTCATTTTTCTTAGAAAAAAAAAAAATTTAAACCCTCCTCTCTCTCTTTCTACGCTGCGACCTTCCCACTCTCTCTCCTCGATTTTTGGCTGGATTTCAGCCAGAATCGAAGGATAAACGGTATTTTAGGATCCCGGTGTTGATTCTCCACAGTTTAACCGGAACGATTTTGTGATTTAGGATTTCCAGGCACCATTTCAAAATTAGGGTAAGGAAGATGTTTTTTAAAGTTTAATTAGTTATTGGGAATGTGTGGGTTTAGGTAATGTTAAATGATTATTATTCTGGAGTTGAGCTAATTAAATTAGGGTATATCGATATAAGGTTTTGTGTGAACGCCGCAGTCACTATTTTAGGATCCTTGCAGACATATCTCTAGGAAACAGGTCAGGGGAATAGATTATGTCAGACGTTTCCAGAAATTTAATTGATTAAATTATAATATGTGATTTCTGAGTAATATATGTGTTTTTCCTAAGTATAAAGATTTATGAAAAGGGAAATTTGGAAATGATAAATGTATACTTTGAGAAAAGTGGGTTATTGAGTTAAGTAAAGCCCTAGAGATGGTTATGCCAGTATTTTCAGCAGAATATTATAGCATAGGTTATCACTCAATTTGTGTGGCATGAGTTTGAAAGTTATATATAATTATATTTGCCAGTTTCTATGGTAAAATATATATAGACAGAAGTAAGATTTTATACAGTATTATAGCGTTCTATATAGAACTTCAGTATATATTTTATACATTATTACAACATTCTATATAGAACTACAATACAGATTTTATATAGTATTACAATGTTCTATATAGAACTATAGTACAACATTTGATACAGAATTATAGAAAAATAGCGTTCTATATAGAACTACAGTACATATTTTATATATTATTACAACGTTCTGTATAGAACTATAGTACATATTTTATATTGTATTACAACATTCTATATAGAACTACAGTACAACATTTGATACAAAATTACAGAATGATAGCGTTCTATATAGAACTATAGTATGATGGTATTTTTATACAGAATTACAGTATTTTAGTGATTTTATACAGATTTATAGTATGACAATTTACACTGATTTGTGAAATGAAATATGTACTATACTGTTTTAGAAATCGCATTATATGATTTAAGAACCCTGATGGGCCATAGCTAAGTACGGTATCGTAGTTTCACAAATACCAGTGCAACCACACTTCTCAGATAGAGTGTTGGTGGTATACAGTCAATTGTGCCATTGAAGTGTAGAGTTACCCCCTGGAGTCCGGACAATTAAGTTGGGTAGGCAAATCGTACTCATAGTTACATAAACTGATACAGATACAGATATAGTTGACTTAGTCTGGTTAGGCCAACCATGGCTAGGTCCCGCCTTCTGGCCGCACAACTAGGATAATGCGGGATTAATTCATGACGTTGTTTGTTCATCCATTCAGGGCATTTCTTCAACGCATATATGCGTATTTACTTATATAAAGATATTATCTTATACAGAGTATGATGAGGAAGGAAAGTATGTGTTTTGAAATATATTTGTTTATACGTGTATACAGTTTTACATGATTTCATAGTGAAAGGAAAGGTAATAATAGTTGTATATTTGGAACACTAAAACTCACATTGCCACATATTGATAATAGTCTATTCCGTCTTACTGAGAGGTGTCTCACCCCTATAATTTCTATCATTTCAGGAAACCTAGGTAACCATACTCAGAGCTCTCCAGAGAAGAGTTTAAAAGTAATGTTTAGGGTAAGTAGTGGTGAGACACCGTGGTGTATAAGAAAGTAATTGTGTAACTTTGGGATGGATTATAGATAATTATTTTTGGAGTTTATGTAAAACTATGATGATGATTAGAACTCTAGTATTGTAGTTGGATGTATATATAGATGCTTTCGCTGAGTATTATGATATGTTGAGGACTGTTGTACCTGGTGCAACTTTGGGCATCTTAGGATACTATAGTGAATTTTACACAGAGATTATGTATGGGATAATACACAGGGCGATATAGGTTGGTATTAGAGCAGTTTTATTATATATATATATATACAAAAAAAATAATAGCAGAATTTTTAGGTCATTACAGTTGTGGTATCATAGCTTAGGTTGTTAGGTTCTGTAGACTTTAGCAAATATTGGATAGCAATACCAGAGCATAAGAATGAATCTTGATGAGGGTAGGAAATGGGTAGATCAAGATATGCATGGGATAATACATAGGGCGATATAGGTTGGTATCAGAGCAGTTTTATTATATATATATATATATATACAAAAAAAATAATAGCAGAATGTTTAGGTTGTTACAGTTGTGGTATCATAGCCTAGGTTGTTAGGTTCTGTAGACTTTAGTAAACAGCGATTAGCAATACTAGAGCATAAGAATGGATCTTGATGAGGGTAGGAAATAGGTAGATCAGGATTTCAGTAAGTCATTGTTGGAGGTTAAGATGAGAATTTATGGTTTTGTTTCATTGCCTGGAGGTAGGAATTCCGTAATGATTTTTGTGTTTTTCTTGGAATGATGATTTTAGGAAAGCCATGGTAAACTATCGTCGATCTTTTTTTCCGAGTGGTAAGATTGAACCTTAAATTGGGAATGAGGATGTTAAGTTGATTGGTTGTAGGAGGACAACTTATGGTTGTTAGTTAGATAAATGCATTGGTCATGTTATGATGATAGGATTCTAAGACTATTTTGTTCTATTTTCAGGATGGACCCTAGGAATAGAAATGCACATGCTAGTGGTGGTAATGATGCGGGGCCTTCCAGTATGGGTAGTAGTGATTCTAATGCAGCATTACATAGTGTCACCTAGTAAGTGATGGCAGAGATAGGGAGAAATTCAGGGGACACATGGCTGCTCACCAGCTCACCAGGGCTGCACAATCGAGTAGTTCACTTGTATGAATCCCTTGTCATTTTCAAGAGGAGTTGACCCGTTCGTGGCAAAGAACTGGGTCTAGGAAATCGACGAGACATTGGAAGTTCTCCTTTACACAGAGATGTAGAAAGTATTGTTTGCTACTTTTAAGATTACAAAGGAGGCTAAACGCTGGTGGAGGTCAGTGAGGTTGTTAGAGCATGCTTACTCACAACATCTGCACCAGCTGAATATCATAACATACTAAAAATATAATTACTGTACTCTTTATAGTTTTTTTTTTTTTTTTTCTAAAAATTGTCGTTAAATCATGCTTGTTCTATGTTTTAATGAAATATTCTAACATGCTATTAATTGTAGTAAAAATCTGTACTCATGCCATACCTAAATGAGTACTATTCTGTAACATATTATCTGGCCACAAAACACATTTTACTGACAAAAATAATATTAAATATGTTTTTCAAAGTTTCCTCAGATCCATCTCAGTATTCCCAAAACTATACATAATTTCTAAGTTAAATACTGAATATTTAATAATACATTTTTTGAAAATACCTAACTTAATTTTTCCCCTTACCTATTTCCTGTTTACCCCACTGGAACTCTAAATCTATGCCCCACGACATTCGAAGTTCAAAACCTTGAAATTATATTTTTCTCAAATTTAATCAACTCAACCCCTAGTATATTTATCATTCAGTATTTCCTAGGCTCTATATACTCCAAATTAATCATAAAACTCTAAATTGCCTCACTTACCTTGGTTTCAGGATGGTGCCTGAACTCCTCAAACTAAAATTTCGTTCTGGTAGACTTGTAAAGAATCGACCCTTGATCATCGTGGTAGTTTCTGATTGTCGATTTGGGTTTAAATTAGAGCGGAATTGTAGAGAGAAGGAGGAGGTTATTCGTGGGTTTAGAGAGAGAGATAGAGAGGGTGAAGAAATTAATTGTTACAAACAAATGAGGTCGCGGGTCTTTATAACTTCAGCACTGCCAAACAAAACTGTTGACCATTTTTCTGAGTGTCACAAAAACCATCGACGGTTTGGTCTTTAACCAAACCTTTAACCATTTATCCTATTACCCTACCGCAGTAAAAAGAAAACGATCATCGGTTTTTCTAACCCCCCACGAAACCATCAACGGTTTAGGCTGTTCCCAAACCTTCTTTTTTTCCTTATTTATTTTAATTATTATATTTTCTGGGTCTCTACATTCTCCTGTCCTTTTAAAAATTTCATCCTCGATATTTGTTGACTATATGTACTAAACACTAAAGGAAAAATTTGCTGTACTTTTATTAATCACCCTCACTTATGGCGGAGGAATACCATAGTTACATATACAATCCTAGAAAATTACAATAATTAGTCAAAATTCTCCCAAAACCAACTATATCCTATAAACCCAAATCATAACTTAATACACCAATTACCCTGCACTGTATAAAATAAAATTGAAACAAAACTTACCTTATCTGAACTATTATTTCCCTTTTCTGACTAATACTGATCCCCACTGAATAGATGTGGGTACTTCTGTCGTATCTCTTCCTCGAGCTCCCACGAAACTTCCTTCACTAAGTAATTCCACCACATGACTTTTACTAGTGATGTTTTCTTCATATATTAAAGTATCTCTAAGCTCTAACTCCTCATAGCTAATCACGTGGGAGGGATCTGGGATGTATTTCCTTAATATAGAAACATGGAATACGTCATGAATTCTGGATAATGCTAGTGGTAAAACTAATTTGTAGGCAACTGAACCCACTCTCTCAAGTATTTCGAATGGGCCAATGTACCTAGGGCCTAGCTTACCTTTCCTCCCGAATCTCATAACTCCTCTCATCGGTGCTACTCTTAAAAAACACATGGTTTCCCATATCAAATTCTAATTTCCGACGGCAAGTATCTGCATAACGTTTTTGCCCACTCTGGGCTGCACTGAGCCTATCTCTAATAAGTCGGACTTTATCATATGTCTTCTGCACTAATTCTAGCCCCAGAACTTGTCTTTCATCCATTTCATCCCACTATAGCGGAGAGCGGCACCTTCTACCATATAATGCCTCGTAAGGTGCCATCCCAAGGTTGGCATGGTAGTTGTTATTAAATGCAAATTCAACTAGTGGCATAATCTGGGTCCAATTACCCCCAAATTTCAACACACATGCTCGTAGCATATCCTTTAGTATCTGGATTGTCCTCTCCGTCTACCTATCAGTCTGAGGATGAAAGGCTGTGCTAAATGATAACTAAGAGCCCAAAGTTTCCTGCAAACTTCTCCAAAATCGTGATGTAAAATGTGGGTCTCGGTCTGATACTATAAACACTGGCACTCCATGGAGTCGAACTACCACCTGAATGTATAACTCTGCTAGCTTGTTCATAGAGTAGTTGACTTTAATAGGGAGAAAGTAGGCAGTCTTCGTCAGTCGGTCTACAACTACCAAAATGACATTTTGTTCATGCAACGCCGGTGGTAACCCCGTAACGAAATCCATAGATATATGATCCCACTTTCATTCAGGGATGTGGAGTGGTTGCCATTGTCCTGCAGGTCTTTGGTGCTCGGCCTTAACCTGTTGGCATGTTAAACATTGCTCCACAAACTCAGCTATCTCCCTTTTCATGCCGCTTGACCAGAATGACACTCAGAGGTTCCAATACATCTTAGTGCTGCCAGGATGCACTATGTAAAGTGATTTGTGCGCCTCCTCTAGGATAGCCTTCTTAATCTCAACATATGCAGGCACACACAATCTAGTACGGAACCTCAAAGCTCCATCATCTGAAATATTAAACTCCTCCCCTTATCTATCCTGCACTTTATCCATCAGCTCTACTAATTCTGCATCATTCCTCTAAGTAGCTTTAATCTTCTCCTGCAGGGTAGGCTATAATATTAAGTTGGCAATGAATGCCTGGTAATCACCCTCTACTAGCTCCACACTGAGCCTCTCCAAATCCATCTAGATTGGATGTTGGATCGTCACTGCTGACAATGCTGCTCTCACTGATTTCTGGTTCAGAGCATCAACCACCACGTTTGCTTTCCTCAAGTGGTAACTAACGGTGTAGTTGTAATCTTTAATAAGTTCCAACCATCTCCTCTGCCTCATATTTAATTCTTTATGTGTGAAGAAATACTTCAAGCTCTTATGATCAGTAAAAGTTTCATACTTACCCCCATAGAGATAATGTCTCCAAATTTTCAGCATGTAGACCACTCTAACTAACTCCAGATCATGGGTAGGGTGATTCTTTTCATACTCCTTAAGTTGCCGAGAAGCATATACAATAACCCTCCCATGCTGCATTAACACACATCCGAGTCCCTTCTAGGACACATCACTGTATATAACAAATCTATCCTTTCCTGATGGAATAGATAACACTGGTGCAGTGACAAGTTGCTATTAATTCAGGTGTAATCCCAAGAGGGGGGTGAATTGGGTATTTTAAAAATCTTTAAGTTTATTTTACCACTTAATCCTTATTTCAATATTTAACAAATTAATTGCAGGGGCTTGAAATTAATTCAAATTATTGTCTTAATAAATTCTATTTTACCCAATTAATTATCAAGTGTGTATAATATAAATCAACATACAACCATGCAAAAGCTGATAATGAAATGGAAGTGGAAATAAAAAAGATAAGGGAAGAGAGAAGGCAAACACAATCTTACAAGGTTCAGCCAACCCGACCTTTGTCCTCGCCTTGAGCAATTCACTCAAGGATTCCACTAAATCCCTACTCCTTTAACTTGGACGGAGTTTCCCTTACAATCAACTGCTTACAAGAGGCACAACTTCCTCCTCACCCGGTTCACAACCTGAACTGTGATTACAATATATAATTTCAAATCTGCAAAAACTTAATATTACTTCTAACAAAGTTAGTGAGTACAATGGAAAACCTAATACATATTTATATGATAAAACTTGAAGCTCAGTATGTATGTAATGATCATATTGTTATATGAATGATATGCTTTACAAATCAATCATTTAAATCAATATCTCCTAAATCTGATTTTATAAATAAATGCTTTGGAGAAACAATAAGGTTCGATTTCTAAATATACTTTAAGCAAGATTAGAAAACAAGATCCTTTCAAAAATAATCTTTGATAATGCACAAATCTATATTCTTGCTATGAATAATCTATAATGTTGGATCTTTGAATAAATAAATAGCTTTGAATATAGCAAAGATTTAAACACTATGTTTGAAAAATAATATCCTTGAATAATACGTATCTAGAGGTTCTTAGGATTTGCAATCAAATACTTTTTAAACTAATCAAATAGTAACCCTTTGAATGAAGATAAATTTAACACTTTCCTCAAGATTTTAGTTTTAAACAAAAACTTTTCTCAAGTAGTGATCTTCTAAATATATATATAGATAATAACTCAAGATCAACTTCTCAAAATGAATATTCAATGATAATTTTGTGAGATGAAAAACTCCTTGAGAACAAGCAAATACTTAGTTTGATCACCAAACCTCAATACCAAAGTTGTTTGCACAATAGCTTCTGGAACACCTTTTGAAAATCAATGTAGCCCAAGCTTTAATATGATGTAAATGCTTTGAAATCGCAGACAAGAGCTTAGTAATAAGTTCAACAATGTTCACAGATGTGTATACGTTCAAGGCTCTCAATTCTATTGCAAAAATTGAGGCACTAGGATTTAGAGGTTGATTATATAGGTAATCTCGGCCTTAGGATAAGTCTTGACCGTTTGATCAAGTGTATAACCCACGTGTTCTTTCGCTAAAGATCAGATTTTTAAACTTCCCGAAGGTTCAGACGATTGAAGATTTGGGTTCAGACGTCTGATGTTCCTTAAAACACTAAAAATTATTGTTTGGACATAGGGTCAGATGACTGAACTGAGGGTTCAGTCTTTTGAAGTCCATAGTTCAGATGACTGAACTGAAGGTTCAGACGTCTAAGGGTGTTCTGCCTATTCTATGTTTCAGTAATTAAAATCTTTAGATGACTGAACTAATTTTTCAGTCTTTTGAGAAAATTCTTTAGACGTTTGAAGAAAAACTTCAGTCGTATGAAGTTGAATCTTCAGACTTTTGAGGGTAATCCTTAGTCGTCTGGGCAGACCCACCTCAGAATTTTCAGTTTAGTTTTTTAAAATCATTTGAGCTCTCTTTGTCTAACCTCTTATAAAACATTTTCCAGGTTTTAAAAATAAGTTCTCTAAATCCATATTTAACCCTAGAAAGTTTTCATGATATGCATGTGTATGATATATTTTGAGCTTTTAGTTATATCATATAAAGTATGCACATACATCAATTCTAAATACCCATTCCCATGACGATCTTGAACTTGACACTTGAATCTTCATTCTTCTACTCTTTTAGTTCCATAGAATGTGCTGGGTTATATATATGCTTTAATCCTCGTGACTTCCATGACTTCATCACCTTCTGTGCATGCTAAATAATGTTCCTGCTCACATTCTCAATGCACAGATTATATACCAAATGATTTGTCATTATCAAAACAGGATTGGACTCATAAAGTCAACAATCTCCTCCTTTTTTATGATGACAAATACACGAGCAAAAATATAAAATGGGTTATGCCTAAAAAGGCTCCTCCTTGAATAATGCACAATTAAAAATTCAACAATATGAAATATGCCCATACACAATTGAAAATAGCAATAATTTTGCACGTATAACTCATGTACTTATGTACTTTTGCCAACTGTTTTTGCTATACCCTTATATTCTTCTTTCCCTTTTGAAAACAACAAAAAGGTATATAATAAAAATGTTTGGACATAATTAAATCTCAATTTTTTTTTGAATATGCAACCTTCATATTTCAAAAATTATACTATGAAATATGTCTCCCTGTGTTAATTCTATTTACTTCTCCCCCTTGCTAATGCAAAAAAAAAAAAAAAAGTGTTGTTGAATTAAATTGTAATGTGAACATACATAGTGTGTCAAATTTCATAGACATGGATAAGCAAAAACAGTCACTAAAGTTCAAAGGTTATGTGAGGATTAACATGTGTCAATTAACATGATACCAAATGGGAACAAACAAGCTGCATTTGAAATTTTTAACTAACTGTGAATATTAAGTGATGTTGCTCTCCCTGAATTATGTCATCTAACATAATTCTAGGCAACTTCTCGACTATGCATCAGGCCTAATTCACGTCTAATTTGGATAAACCTATTCTCCGCAAGTGGTTTCGTGAATATGTCCACCCATTGTTCATCTGTGCATACAAAGTTAAGTGTCACATCTCCTTTTTGCATATGATCACGAAGAAAATGATGTCTAATTTCTATACGTTTAGTTTGTGAATGTAATACAGAATTCTTTGACATGTTTATTGCACTCGTATTATCACACTTTATAGGAACTGTATCATAGCTTAATCCAAATCCATAAGTTCTTGCTTCATGTATAATGTTTGAGCACAATAACTTCCTGTCACTATATATTCTGCCTCAACTGTGGAAAGAGCAACTTAATTCTGCTTCTTGGAAAAACAAGAGACTAAAGAATGTCCTAAGAAATGACATGTGCCACTTGTGCTATTTCTATCCACTTTGCTACCAGAAAAATCAACATCTGAATAGTTGATAATCTCAAAGGATGTATACTTAGGATACCATAACTCCAGTTCAATAGTTCCTATTAGGTATCTAAGTATTCATTTGAAAGCTAACAAATGTGACTCTTTTGGTGCAGCCTGAAATCTTGCGCACAAACATACGCTGAACATTATGTCAGGTTTGCTGGCAGTCAGATATAGTAAGCTACCGATCATTCCATGATAGAGCTTGACATCTACTTGTTTACCTTGTTCATCTTTGTCTAATTTCAAGGAAGAGCTCATAGGTGTCCCTAGTATTTTTCCATCTTCCATATTAAATTTTGTGAGCAGATCTCTAATGTACTTCGATTGATTTATAAAAATTTGATGTTTCGCTTGTTTGATCTGAAGTCCTAAAAAAGAAATTTAGTTAACCTATCATGCTCATCTCAAATTCATTTTGCATAGTACTTGCAAACTCATTGCACAAGTCTTTATTTGATGCTCCAAATATGATATCATCTACGTATACTTGAACTAGGAGCATGTCATCTTTCTGAACTTTATGAAAAGTGTTGTGTCGATCCTTCCTCTGATAAATCCATTATCCAGTAGAAAACCACTTCACTTTTCATAACAAGCTCTAGGAGCTTGCTTTAAACTGTACAAGGCTTTAGTTAGTCTATAAACATGTATTGGATACTTATGGTTTTCAAAACCTAGGGATTGTTCTACATATACCTCTTCACTTATGTAGTCATTTAAAAATGTGCTTTTGACATCCATTTGATACATCTTGAAATCCTTAAAAGCAACATAGGTTAAAAGCATTTGAATGGCTTCCATTCTAGCTACAGGTGCAAAGGTTTCTTCAAAATCTATTCCTTCTTCTTGGTTATATCCTTGAGCTACTAGTCTTGCCTTATTTCTAATAACTATCTCATGTTCATCTTTCTTGTTCTTATATATCCATTTTGTTCCAATAATTGTCTTATCCTCAGGTCTAGGAACTAATGTCCATACTTTATTTCTCTCAAACTAGTTTAACTATTCTTGCATGGACATCACCCAAGATTCATCCTCAATTGTTTCACTCACATTCCTAAGTTCTTCTTGAGACAAAAAGGCAAAATGACTAATCATATTCCTAAGTGAGGATTGTGTGGCTACTCCACGTAATGGTTCACCTATTATTTGATCAATGGGATGACTCTTTATGTACTTCCACTCTCTAGGTAGTTCATTAATCTCATTTTCAATTTGATTAGTTTCAGAAGATGGTTCCTTAATTTCATTTCTCTTTTCTGAATCATTTTCAATAGACAGTTTTTCAAATTCCTTATTTATTTTAATTTCATCTTCATCAGTCCTTTTAGAGAAGGGATTTGACTCATCGAATGCTACATGAATGGATTCTATAACAGTTAATGTTCATTTATTATATACTCTGTAGGCTTTACTATCTAAGGCACACCCTAGAAAAATACCTTCATCTTATTTCACATCATACTTTCCTAAATGCTCATTGTCTCTAAGCACAAAAATATTTACAGCAAAAGACATGAAAATATGATATGTTTGGTCTATGGCCATTCCATAATTTGTAAGGAGTCTTATTTAGAGATGGTCTAATCAAAACTCTATTTAGAACATAGCAGGCAGTATTTACTGCCTCAGCCCAGAAGTACTTAGGTAGTTTATGATCGTCAAGCATAGTTCTGGTCATTTCTTGTATAGACCTATTCTTTCTTTCAACTACACCATTCTGTTGTGGTGTTCTAGGAGCCGAAAAATTATGAACTATTCCTAATGAATTGCAGTAGTCTTCCACGCCTTGATTTTTAAATTCTCTACCCCTATCACTTCAGATTTTAGTGATAGTATAACCCTTTTCATTTTGAATTTTTTCACACAGTTTAATGAATTGTCCACACGCTTTATCTTTGTGACCTAAAAATAGTACCCATGTATATCTTGAATAATCATCAACTATGATGAATGCATATGATTTTCCTCCTAAACTCTGAGTTGGGCTTGGACCAAATAAATTTAAGTGTAACATTTGAAGTGCCCTGGTAGTAGAGATTACTTTCTTCTTCTTATAGCTAGTTTTTGCTTGTTTTCCTAGTTGACATGCATCACAGATTTTATCTTTCACGAATTTAGTCTTAGGCAATCTCTTAACTAATTCTCCCTTAACAAGTTTAGATATTAAGTCCATGTTTGCGTGTCCTAGTCTCCTATGCCAAATCCAACTAATCTCATTTATAGCAGAAAAATAAGTAACATGTTGAGAAGCAAGATTATCAAAGCCAAGGAGAATTTGGAGGACTCAAAGCTCAAATTCAGACGGGTAGCCAAGCTCCAAAAGCTTCAAAGCCTAAATGGACAAGAAAATGATGCTCGACTATGTGGTGCGACTAGCAAATGATAGGGGCGACTTGGTCTTCCACTGCAAACTCCAAGGTTCAGACTGAGATCAGAATGGTGTAAGGTTCAACCAAGTGTTCAACCAAGTGACCCGATGGGGTGACTACGTCGAGATGCTGAGACAGAATTGAAATTTAGAAGTATCGAGAGTCTCGATGAAGTGTTCAACCAGGAGACCTTCAAGGGCGACTATGTCGAGATACTGAGATTTCCTGAAGAATGAGATACTGCAAGTCTTGACCATCAACTCGACCATCAAGACCTTGAAGCGCAATGAAGTCAAAGGTATTGGAGATTTGAATCCCTAACTTACCATGAGTCTTGACCATGGTGTGCACAAGAATGACGAAGGAGCGACTTGGTCGGCAGTGACGATCTTCTGCGCGAGATTTTCTACAAACCTTCCTAAATTGCAAAATAAACTTTGTAAACCCTAGAGCCTATAAATATTTGTTAGGAACACGAGCTCTGGGTTCCTCTTTGGCATCTCTTAGATTAGTGATAGACTTAAGATGTCATTGAGAGCCAATTTAGATTAGGGGTAGCATTGTTTTCAATTCCTATTTTGGTGTGTGCATGAAGTGCTCGTCAACCTGTGACAATTGGCGGCGTTCATGTGCTATCCATGTATATCACACGATCACTCCGTTTGTAATTCCCGATGTTAGTGACAGCCGATCTGAATAATAAAGGGATGATCTTTTTACTCTTACTTTCATTTACATGCTTTCATTTACTACTTTCCATTTACATGCTGTGTCTTTGATGAAGGATTACAGATAAGGATAAGCACTTCTACGTATCAGTCAGAGGGAAATAGTCGGCTACGGAACTGCGGAGGTGTTCGTTCATCGTTGAGACAGGGTATACTCTGGTTCCCAATTGTGCTCCGGATAGTTGGTGCACCCTTGCTATGCTGTGCCCTCGATCGCTCCTTTCCCGCTTTGGCCTGCTCGAATTAGTACTTTTATAGAAGTTTGGATGAATGTAGATAGAGGAATGGCATTCAGCATCTGATTTGGACCACAGTATTTCTTTGTAGGAGTAGGGTAACTCTTAAATTTACTTGCTTTCTCATAGTGTAGATTTGTTTTCATTTAATCATTTCCCAGTAGTTAAAAACATCTACCATTGCAAAACATCACCTTTTATTTCTTTTTCATAGCAAGGTTATAATAAACTAACTTGGAAGTGGTTTACTAACTGCGCTTCAAGTTCCTGTGGATCGATGCCTGACTTACTCGCTTTCTACTGAATGTGGGATTGTTAGGTTTATAAATATTATTTTTGGTAGTTAAGGAACCAAGCCTTGGTGAGCCTACTAGGGCTCAAAGTTAGATAGATAACATAATAGTCCAGATAAGAATTCAGTGATATGTAAGTATGCTTTGTGGAAGTTCAAGTGTATTTAATTGTAGATTTACATGTAATGGTTTTTATGTTTGAGTGGGTTTAGGAGAGTTTTGATTTGGTTATTGTAATCTTCTAGAGCCATTTATGTAACCACGGTATTCCTTCGCCATAAGTGAGGGTAATTAATAAAATTTCAGCGATTTTCCTCAAATGTTGGTACATGTGATAGATAGCAAATTTTGAGAACCAAATTTTTATAAGGAGGGGAGAATGTAGAGACCCGAAAAATGATAATAATAATAATAATAATAATAATAATAATAATAATAATTAAGAAATTGGTTTGGTGCAAGGCCAAACCATCGATGGTTTTGGTAGAGCTTAGATAACCGTCGACGATTTTGATTTACCAAGGGGAGGTAAGGGTAAAATGGTGAAAACATTTTGGTTAAAAGGCCAAACCATCGACGATTTTAGGGAAGTTGTAAACGGTTTTGTTCGAGGACAACCATCTATAAATAGCCACAAGTTCATTTTCCTTGGGAAAAAAAATTAAAACCCTCTTCTCTTTCTCTCTAGGCTGCGGCCTTCCCACTCTCTCTCCTCTCTATCTCTCTCTCTCTCTCTCTCTCTCTCTCTCTCTCTCTCTCTCTCTCTCTCTCTCTCTCTCTCTCTCTCTCTCTCTCTCTCTCTCTTTTTCTGAGTTTTGGCTCGATTTCAGCTCAAATCGAAGGATAAACGGCATTTCAGGATCCCGACGTTGATTCTCCATAGTTTAATCGGAGCAGTTTTGTGATTTAGGCTTTCTAGGAACTACTTCAAAACTAGGGTAAGGAAGATATTTTTTAAAGTTTAATTAGTTATTGGGAATGTGTGGGCTTAGGAAATGTTAAATGGTTATTATTCTAGGGTTGAACTGATTAAATTAGGGTATATGGATACAGGGCTTTGTGTGAATGCTGCAGGCACTGTTTTAGGATCCCTGTAGGCATATCTCTAGGAAACTGGTAAGGAGAATAGATTATGTCAAGAATTTCCAGAAATTTAATTGATTAAAATATAATATGTGATTTTGAGTAATATATGTGTTTTTCATGTGTATATAGATTTATGAAATGGGAACTTTGGAAATGATATATGTATATTTTGAGAAAAGTGTGTTATTGAGTTGTGTAAAACCCTAGAGATGTTTATACCAGTATTTTCAGCAGAATGTTATAGTATAAGTTATCACTTAATCTGTGTGGCATGAGTTTGAAAGTTATGTATAATTAAATTTGTCAGTTTCTATGGTAATATATATATAGATAGAGGTATGATTTATATAGTATTCTAACGTTCTATATAAAACTACAATACAGATTTGATACAGCATTACAACATTCTATATAGAACTACATTACATATTTTATACAGTATT
The DNA here is from genome assembly GCF_029873635.1 of Malania oleifera. Lineage (NCBI taxonomy): Eukaryota > Viridiplantae > Streptophyta > Magnoliopsida > Santalales > Ximeniaceae > Malania > Malania oleifera. Next base: position 81,890,834 of record NC_080423.1, on the reverse strand, counting down.
AAAACGTTCTATATAGAATTACAGTACAACATTTGATACAGAATTACAGAAAGATAGCGTTCTATATAGAACTACAATACATATTTTATACAATATTACAACGTTCTATATAGAACTATAGTACAACATTTGATATAAAATTACAAAATGATAGCATTCTATATAGAACTACAGTATGTTGGTATTTTTATATCGAGTTACAGTATTTCACTGATTTTATACAGATTTATAGTATGACAGTTTACACTGATTTGTGAAACGAAATCATGTACTATACAGTTTTAGAAATCGCATTCTATGATTTAAGAGTCCCGATGGACCATAGTTAAGCATGGTACCGTAGCTTCACGGATACTAGGGCAGCCACACTTCTCAAATAGAGTATTGGTGGTATACAATTGATTGTGCCATTGAAGTGTAGAGTTACTCCTTGGAGTCTGAACCAGTTTGGTAGGCAAATTGTACTCATAGTCACAGATACATATATAGATATAGATATAGTTGAATTAATCTACTTAGGCCAACCATGGCTAGGTCTCGCATTCGAGCCACACAATTTGGATAATGCGGGGTTAATTAATGATGTTGTTTGTTGATCTATTTAGGATAGTTCTTCTATGCATATATGCATATTTACTTATACAAAGATATTATCTTATGCAGGAGAAAGGAAAGTTTGTATTTTGAAATATATTTGTATATACATGTATACATTTTTACATGATTTCACAATGAAAGGAAAGGTAAATAATAGTTGTATATTTGGAACACTAAAACTCACATTGCCACACACTGATAATAGTCTATTCTGTCTTATTAAGAGGTGTCCCACTCCTATAATGTCTATCATTTCAAGAAACCCGGGTAACCAAGCTTAGAGCTTTCCAGAGCAGAGTTTAAAAAATATTGTTTGAGACACCATGGTGTATAAGAAAGTAATTGTGCATCTTTGGGATGGATTATGGATAGTTATTTTTGGGGTTTATGTAAAACTATGATGATGATTAGAACTCTGGTAATGTAGTTGGATGTATATATAGATGCTTCCGCTGAATATTATGATATGTTGAGGACTGTTGTACCTAGTGCCACTTTGGGCATCCCAGGATACTGTAGCATATTTTACGCAGAGATTATGTATGATATAATACATAGGGCTATACAGGTTTGTATCAGAGCATATTATATATATATACAAAGAAATAATAGCAAAATTTTCGGGTCGTTACACTAAGAGATTTACAAAGTTAGAGGAAAAGAGTTCAGGAGTACACTTGCGTGTAGAGAAGGCGATTGACCAATCATTATAAGGGAGATCAATCAACCAACACCCCTGCCAATACCCTTTTCTATGAATGGTACTACTGAGCATGTGTGTGTGGACAACTCAAACAAAAAGGAAAAGAAAATGGAAGAAAGAATCCTTTTTCTTTTTTTCGGTGTTATGATGAAACATCATCGTCGAAGAGTTCCAAACAATGGTATTAGAAATTCTAATTTAATTTGCTCTTCTTTGAAAAAGATTGGCCTTATGAAAAACCCTATAGTTTAATTTGTTTTTTAAATGGAGAAAATGTTAACATGATATTTGATTTGATTAAATCGATGAATTCAAAGATAATTGGAATTGAAAACTAGCTTATTTTGACAAAAAAATGGAAAATAGAGAAATTTGGTTTGCAATCAAATTCAAGATAAGGTTTGACTTGACTAAAATTAAAGAACTTGAAGATGGTTGGAATTAAAGACCAACCTTTTTAGATGGGTGTGATGAAAATTTGATAGAAATCAAATAATAGTGGTTGGATTTAATGAAATCAGGGATTGATGGTGATTGAAATTGAAATTCGTTAACTAAAATTAGGGATTAATGATGGTCAAGATTGAAATTTGTTGAATGAGCTTAGGGGTTGATGATGATTGAGATCCATGGGTTGAAATCAAGAATTAAAGATGAATGGGACTAAAATCTGTTGATCAAAAATAGCATTTGATGATTGAAATTCGTTGATAGAAATCAAGCATTAATAATGATTGAGATTGAAATTTGTAGAGTGAAATCATGGATTAATGATACTTGGAATTGAAATCCATTGATTGAAATTAGGGATTGATGATAATTGAGATTGAAATTTGATTTGCAATCAATTAGAGGGAGGGTGGATTGGAAGGGGATATTTGACTAGATTTGAAGTCCTTCACAATGGGAATCTAAAAACGGAAGATTTGGAAAAAGTAATTAGGGTTTCATAAAATGTCATAAAAGGAAATAATTTGAAATCAAATTGAAGAGTTCTTTTTTGAAAAAGTGGCATTTTGAAAACAAAGAGAGAATTTAAAGTTTACCTTTCGTGCTATTCATCTAAGATGATCCAAAAACCAATGCAGTTGAGAAGCCTATTTTTACAACAATAAAATGAACAAGTATGATGACAAATTAATACTCAAATACAATCACTGAACATGCATGTTGTCAGGACTAACTACAAGTGGAATGAACGTATTTCGATTTCAAAGCACACCCCTTACATCTATTGGTTTCTATTGGTTTTCATTATTCCTTGATACAAAATATTTTCTTGATTTTTAAGCATTTTTAGAGATTTATCTACATTTTGTTTTTGAATTTTGTGGCTATAAAAGGAAAATGAAAAATACTTTAACAAAGAGTAATAATAAATAATAATAGCATCATTAACAATACAAATATACTGTAATAATAATAATAATAGTAATATGTATATTAATCAATAATAATGTAAATAATAAAAATAGAGATATTTTTGCATTGATTGAACAAAAATAAGAAAAACCCTTCTTTTATATTTTTTAAATATTTTTTTAAATAATAAAATAGAAAAAAAAGATATGAAAGGGAAAAAGTTTAAAAAATAAAAAACAAAGATGGTGTTGAGAAGGTCAACAATATCCAATCATTCATTGGCAAATATGTTGTATTAATTTTATATTTGTTTAGTTTTTTTTTTATACTTTGACTATCTAAAACATATTAGCATGATTGTAGGAGTGATAGTAGGAAAGTTTTTTATACTTTGACTACCTAAAATAGACTAGCATGATTATAGAAGTGATTGTAGGAAAACCTTTTATATTTGACTACATAGAATATACTAGCATGATTGTAGAAGTGATTGAAGGAAATTTTTTGTATAAAACGACATCTTCCAATTTAATAAAATTCATTCAAAGGCAAATATTTTTTTCTTCTTTTACATGGTATCAGAGCATGGGAACGATACCCTAGCTTCCATGAAAGAACCAGACATATAGAGATTGATTGTCAATTTATTCGTGACAAAATACAAGATGGTTCAATTGTAAACAAATATAAAATTTGTACAACATATTTGTCAATGAATGGTTAGATATAGTTGACCTTCTCAACACTCCCCCTTAAGTTGGGAGTTCTTGACATTCACTTTCCAACTTGAGGGGGAGTGTTGAGAAGGTCAACAATATCCAGCCATTCATTGACAAATATGTTGTATTAATTTTGTTGCGACGTTCCCATGGATCGATGGCGCCCTAGGGTGGGCAAAATAAAAAGTGGTTTTAATTTTCGTGAAAAATGGATGATGAAGTTGTCACTAACTTTTTGGAGTGTGGTTAGAACACGTGATTACTATCCAATTGACTATAGAATCGGTATGCGTATACCAAAGTAGGGATTGGGAGTTCGGTTACGTGTGGGGAAGGTATTAGCACCCCCTACATGCCCGTTCTTCGAACGATACCTAATTAATTAAAAATTATCCCTCAAATTGAGTTTAATAGTCTTTTAAATTACTCCATTAGAAAAATTACACAACACTAATGCCATGCAAACACTATATAAGTAATCCCTCGGAACTAGGAATCACGGAACTTGAAAAAGCTCATGCCCTTTGTTTGAAATCATAGAGAAAGAAAATCGAGAAAATATGTTCTGAAAATACACTCCTAGAATTTTTGAAAGTTGTTAAAATTTTTCTAAGTAAGGAAAAATATTAGTAAGAATCTTGGGAGGTTTTTGAACCCATTTGAGATGAAAAGTTTGTGAAAATGAATTTTTGATCTCAAAGATATATTTCTAATTTTTCTCTAATTTTTTTGAATTTTTTTTTTTTGGTGATTTTTCCATATTTTTCCTGAATTTTTAAACAATTAAATAATAATATGATACAAAAAGTTTAAGGAAATAATGAAAATTAAGTCAAAAATATTTTTAGAATTTTCTTTTAATTTTTCTAAATTTTCTATGATTTTTCTGAATTTTCTTGTGAATTATTAAATGCTTGAATAATATAATACAAAAATAAATAATAAAAATCAGTTCGAGACCAATTCAGGAAGTTAAGCCAGTCAAAGGGGAGAACCGGTCAGGGGGTCAACGGTGCATGAGGACCAGTCAAAAGGCTTAGCCACGTGTTAGTCGTGAATGTAGACACGTAGCTGGTGATCAACAAATGGCTACGATGAGGCTTGCGGGCCGAACATCGTGGTGATGTATGTTGGCCTCGTGTTGGTAGCTGGGTGGGTGAGAGTATATGGACGAGGATTGATGACATGGCATGATCCTATCTGTTCCTAAGGAATATAGATCAAATGACTTCGAGGAGACCACGTGTTCCTTTGCGTGTGTGGACGATGGGCGATCCACGTGTCAACTAGCGGGTGGATGGGTGTAGCGGCAGGGGATTGATGACGTGGCTTGATTTTGGCCATGTAGAAAATCTTGGATCGAATGGTGGGAAGTAATGCGTGCATGGGTCCCTGATGTGGCTTAATCCAGAGCGTTGATAGAAAACATGAATCGTGCGGTTCATAGGGAGCCACGTATGTCTTAATGTGCGTGGACACTATTGATCCACGTGTTACACATTGATCGTGGATCATACACCACGTGTCACGATTCTACTGCTCTGGGACGAATAATACTTCAACCAAATTTTTTTTTTCTTTCCTCAATTTCATTCTCTCATTCTCAAATCAGCCTCTCTCTTCCTCTATTCCCCTTCTCTCTCTTCTTCCTCTCTGCACCTCATGAGCAGAAACCCTAGTTTCTATTCTTTTCTCTTCCCTCTTTTCTTTCTTCTTCCTCTCCATAACCTATCGAGTGAAAACCCTAATTTTTGCTCTACTTTTTCCCTCTTCTATAACTATCTATTGTCTCTCTTGGATTCTCACCTCTTTGAAACCTTAAGGTTTCATACAAGCTACACTCTTTTCCCTCAAACTCTCCGCAAAGCTTGATCTCTTCCTTCTTTCTCCTTTCTCTGACTTTTGCTGAGACTCTCCCCTCTGAACCTCTGTCTTCTCCGATAACCCTAATCACTGGACCTTTATATCCTCAAAGCTTTAAAAATCCTAGCCTTTCCTCCCTTACTCTCTACTTGGGAAATCCCTGAAGAACCTAGATCTCAAACCCTCTCCATTCTCTCTATTCCCTTGGTTCACTGTAAAACGAAACCAAAGGCTTTGGCTATCTCTCTCAAAAAGATCCGAAGTCTCTTTGTTTGCTACAAAAACGGACCCGAAAGCCTTAACCCTTCTGAGAGATCTGAAATCTCTCCAGTCGTCACAATACAAACTCGAAGACTCGAGGTCTTTTTGATTTTGAAAGATCTGAAATTTCAAGGGTGGGGACTCACTTGACCCTCAAAGGGAGTAACAGATAAGTATTTCTCCTTGTCTTTTCAATTTTCGTTTGTAGGATTTGTATGTGATTCGTTTTAGCCCTTTTTGGTATTTCTTCTGAAATTCTTTTCTGACATGTGTGGTTATGCGTGTGTGATCTAAGTACTTTTGCTTGATTTTGTTTCTGAATTTTGTGATTTTGATTATTTGATTTCATGCTTGATTTTGTTAGGTTTTTTTATTTGGTTTCGGGTTGAAGATGATGCAAATCGTCTTCACCCATTGAGTTGTGCAAGGGTTGACTCGCACGAGTCAACTTGAGGTGGGCCGTGTGGACTTTGGTGAACACGAGTGGGTTTGGTACGTGTGGCGAGACACATATGGGTGTTTTGGTCTTTTAAAAGTGGGTCTGTGTTAGTGTTTTGAAATGTGGGCTTGTGGTGTTTTCAAAGTTGAGCTTGAGTCAGAGTTTTTAAATGAGTTCGGCCTCAGGGTAAAAGCGTTTTAATGTGCTTGGGTTAAAACGACTTTTGGGCTTTGTTTAAAGCATTTTAATGGGCCTTGGGTTTTTTTTTTTTTTTTTTTTTTAAAAAGGGAAGCAGGCCTCAGATGTTTTAAAAATGGATTAGGGCTAGGTTAAAACTGTTTTTGGGCTTTGCTTTTTTTTTTTTTTAAAAGGTTTTTGGGTCCAAATCTTTTTAAATTGGGTTTGGGTTAAAAGAAAGTTCAGTTTTAGTGGGTGAGTTGTCTGGGTTCGAGTTGAGGGTTCGAACTAAATTTCGGGTTCGAGTTTAATAAGTATCAGGGTTCAGCTCAGGTTCAAGTTTGAACCTAAGATTTGAATAGGAGCACCTGCTTCCACACTAGCTTACATAACATAACATCTTTCAGCATATGATTCGAAAGGAAATAGACATTTTACGTCCAACCTTCCTCTCCTCCAGTCTTCTTCCTCCTCCTCCCGTGTATGTCTGGATGTCTTGTTGGGAGTCTTGGAATTGGTCTCGGGTCCTAGACAAGGAGGCACTATAGGGATGCCTCCTTGTTTGTGCTTGTCTGCACCTTATCTGGTTGCCCTAGTTTTTTCGTATTTAAGAATCAAAATCCTATTTTCAATTGATCCTCACTTGAATTTCACAACTTGGTCCTACTTAATTAAGAAAATGATTAAGCAAGTAATTGACTTAGGGTTCCTAATCCTTTATTATCAATTCAATCAACTAGTTTTGATAAAACATTTTAGCAATCCTCAACCTTATTTAGATGGTAAGATCTTTAAAAAAATCTGTATCGGCCCGAACCCAAGAGTTGGCCTGGGGTGCTATTTGTGGATAAAATAAACTCTGCTACCATAATACCTCCTACCCTAACAAGGGAAAATCGGGTGGTCCTGTCATAACTGAAAGTAAAACCATAAAGCGAAAGAAAACACCTCAATCATATTACTAGAGTTCTAACTATCAAAACATAATAGCTGGTGTCTCACCAGCTTTGACTACTACTATCAACTGGGCCTCGAGGTAAGCTGGGCACGGTTCCCTTTAAGACCTAAAAAAAGAGATGGATTAATGGGGTGAGACACTTCTGAGTAAGGTAGATTAGACTATCATCAGTGTGTGGCTAACATGAGTTTTCCTGTGAATATAAAACTTCCATTATTTAACTGTATCTAAAATGACATTTTAAAACTGTACTGATCTGTAATACTGAAAATACATAATTTCTGAATAATATACTATCAGCTCAGTATAGCCTATTAATAATAAATTTGCTTATATATACATGAAAGAAACACCCTGTACTACTGAAGTTGCATTGTCATGCTTTCCTATTGACATGCTTCTCCCTATGATGGGTTGTGCGGCCCAAAGGCTAGACTTAGCATATGTCGGCCGACCATAGTTAAATCAGAAAAAAGGTAGTAAGTATGACTATGCCTACCCTATACCCGAAATTGCATCGGGAGGGTCACTTGGAACTACATTAAAAGGGGTTCCCCGGAACTACATCGGGAGTAGTACTATACCAAGGCCACAAATTGACTATCCTACATCAAACTTCCATCCCCATGTGATTGCACTCACTGCCAACACATAGCTACGGTACCGTACTCATAACATAACATTTGATATCCTCAGGGTTCTTAAATCATATATGACAATTTACATAATAAAATTGATATCATAACTCATTTTCATAAATTGCATAAAACGTTAGTTATTCATAATTCTATCAAATATCTGTCGTATACTGTTTTGGTATAAAACCAGCATTTCATAACTCAGCGTATAGCTGTTATATCACATATCAAGTTATAGCCGTCACCTCACATCTCGGCTTATAGTCGTCATATCATACTGTATCATAACTATATAAGCATTTTGTTCATTTATACCATGAAACCTAGCTGGTGAAATTTGCCGAAGATCGATGGCCTACGTGCCGGGAGAAGGGAGAGAGGATCAAGGAGCACCCGTGAGTGATTCGGGAGGCTTAGGAGAGAGAGAGATGAGAGAGAATCTTCCAAAAACCCTAATTAGAGAGAGAGAGAGAGAGAGAGAGAGAGAGAGAGAGAGAGAGAGAGAGAGAGAGAGAGAGAGAGAGAGAGAGAGAGAGAATGAGGGATATAAGAGTTATGAAAAAAAAAAAATATATTACTTAGCCCTTAAGTAACTCAGCCCGCAAGAAAATCGTCGACGGTTTTGCTAAAATCGTTGATGGTTTGGCCACTTACCAAACCTGTTTTGCTCATGTAATGCTCTTGGTTGTTTGCCCCTATAGGAAAACCATTGGCGATTTTCTTGGGACTCCTCAAACCGTCGATGGTTTGGTCCTATTCCAAACTGTTTCATTCTTTTCTTTCCCTTTCACTTTTATTTTATTTATTTCTTTATTTCCGTGGTTCGGGTTACTACATTCTCCCCTATTTACAAATATTTCATCCTCGAAATTTGCTAACTAACTTTCATCACATCCACTTGATTATCATTGATCTTCTGATCCGACTTTAGGAAGAGCCAGTGGCCACCCACATAGCAGCTCCGTCCCAAGTTTATTAATTGTCCTCACTTATGGTGGAGGAATACCGTGGTTACACGCAATGTCTTAGGAAATTACAATACCTATAAAAAACTCTCCCAAAGACCATCCATTTATTAAAACCAGAAATGATAGATAAACCAAGCAACCTACTCTAAACACTTTATAAATATACAAAACCAAACACTTACCTACTACCATACTTACTGTTTTAATGTTGAGCCTCTATGAATAGCTGTGGATACTTCTGATGTATTTTTGCCTCTAGTTCCCATGAAGCTTCCTCGATTGCATGATTATGCCAAAGTACCTTCACAAGAAGAATTCTCTTTGTACATAGTTTTTGTTCCTTATGGTCTAGAATCTGAACCGATATTTCATAATATGCCAAAGTGTCCCTGAGCTTCAAAGACTCATAACTGATCACATGTGAAGAATCTAGGACATAGTTCCTTAACATGGACACGTGGAACACATCGTGGATCCTAGACTGTGCTGGGGGTAATGCTATCCTGTATGCCACCGGACCAACCCTCTCTAGAATCTCAAATAGGCCAATGTATCTAAAGCTTAACTTACCCCTTTTTCTGAATCTCATCACTCCTTTCATTACAACAATCCTAAAAAGTATGACATCTCTTATCTTAAACTCCAGCTCTCACCGGAGTGTATCCGCATAGCTCTTCTGTTGACTTTATGCTGCTTTAATCCTTTCCCTGATGAGCTTGACCTTCTCAAAGGTCTGCTGAACAAGTTCTAGCCCCAAAATCTACCGCTCACTAACCTCATCCTAGTACAATGGAGATCGGTACTTTCAACCATACAATGCCTCGTACGGCGCCATTCTGATACTAGCCTGGTGACTATTATTGTGTGCCAACTCAACTAACGGAAGATATTGAACCCAACTACCCCCCGAAATCCAGTACACATACTCGTAGCATATTCTCTAGAATCTGAATGGTCCTCTTGGACTGTCCATCGGTCTATGGGCGAAATGCAGTACTAAAGTGAGTTGAGATCCCAATGCTTATTGTAGAATCTTTCGAAATTGGGAAGTGAACCACAGATCCCTATTTGAATGGACACCGGCACCCTGTGCAATCTGACTATCTCCTGAACATAGAGCTCTGCCAGCCTATTCATGGAGTAACTAACTTTGATCAGAACGAAATGGATAGTCTTCATTAGTCGGCCAATAACTACCCAAATAGCATTTTGTCCATGAAGTGCCGTTGGCAACCCCATGAAAAAGTCCATGGAAATGTGCTCCCACTTCCACTTACGAATGAGAAGTGGTTACAACAGTCTCGTTGGCCTCTGGTGCTCGGCCTTCACCTGCTGACATATCAGAAACTGTTATACAAATATGGAAATCTCCCTCTTCATGTTATTCCACCAGAAATATTTTTGTAGATCCCTGTACATTTTTTGTGCTCCTTGGATGCATTGTAAGGAGAAAATGATGTGCCTCATCCAGAATGACTCGTTTGATCTTGGCGTCATTCGGTACACATATCCTGATGATGAACCACAACACCCCGTCATCTGAGGCATTGAAATCTATCGTCGAACCATTCTGTATGCCATTCACAATCTCTACCAATTATGCATCTTTCGTCTGAGCAACCTTGATCCTTTCTTGTAAGGTCGGTTGAACTACCAAGCTAGCAATGAACACCAGATGATTTCCTCACACTAACTCCATAGGCAACCTCTCCAGGTCCATCCTGATCCGATGCTGAACTACCACTACTGAGACTGATGCATCCATTGACTTCTAACTCAAAGCATCGACTACCACATTAGCCTTTCCTAGGTGGTACAGTCGTAGTCCTTTATCAACTCAAGCCATCTCCATTGCCTCATGTTCAACTCCTTCTAGGTGAAAAAGTCTTTAAGATTCTTATGATTAGTAAAGATCTCTCACCTTTCACCGTCTAGGCAGTGCCTCCAGATCTTTAACGCATAAACTACTGTTGCCAATTCCATGTCATGTGTGGTATAGTTCTTCCTGTACTCCTTGAGTTGGCGAGAAGCGTACATGAAAACCGTTCCTTATTGCATTAAGACACATCCGAGTCCTTTCTAAGATGCGTTACTATAGATCACGAATTCACTATCTCCTGATGGAATGGTAAAAACTAGGGTAGTGACTAGTCATTGCTTCGGTTCCGGAAAACTCTGCTCGCACTCACCAGTCCACTCAAACTCATGTTCTTCCTTGTAAACTGTGTCACAGGACCTGATAGTCTAGAAAATTCCTCTACAAACCAATGGTAATATCCTTCCAAACCCAAGAAACTTTTAACCTCATGAATGTTCTTAGGTCTTGCCCAATCAACTACCACCTTTATTTTGATCGGGTCCACTTAAACACCTTCCCTGGACACTACATGTCTCAGAAATGCAACTTGTTTCAAATAGAATTCACATTTCTTGAATTTAGAAAATAAATTCTTTTCTCTAAGTACCTAAAGTACTAGCCTTAAATTAGCCGCATGCTCCTCAGGGCTCCTCGAATAAACTAGGATGTCATTGATGAACATAACCACAAACCGATCTAAGTACTCATGGAACACCTTATTCATCAGGTCCATGAATGCTGCAGGAGCATTGGTCAATCCGAAAGGCATAACCAGAAATTCATGATGGCCATACCTAGTGTGGAAAGCCGTCTTTAGTGCATCCTTTGATTTAACCCTCACCCGATGATACCCGGATTGTAGATCGATCTTGGAGAAGACCTGTGTGCCTTGTAGCTAGTCGAACAAATCGTTAATACTGGGTAATGGGTACTTGTTCTTCACTGTCACTTTGTTGATTTCCCCGTAGTCGATGTACATCCTCATCGACCTGTCCTTCTTCTTTACATATAGCACCGATGGCCAGGGTGATACGCTCAGTCTGATAAACCCCTTGTCAAGTAGTTCCTGTAGTTGCTCCTTCAACTCCTTTAATTCTGATACAACCATTCTGTATGGAGCTTTAGAAATGGGTGCCGTCCTTGGAAGCAAATCAATGGAAAACTCCACCTCGCGATTAGGAGGCAATCCCGGCAAGTCCTCAGGAAAAATGACCGAGAACTCCTTTACCATAGGGATATCCTCTAGCTTAATTTCTTCCCTCGATGCTTATTTTACAAACGCTAGGTACCCCTGGCATCCCTTCTGAAGTAACCTCTTGGCCTGAATGGCTGAAAGAATATGTGGTGCAGAGCACACACATGGCTCGACAAATTTAAACTCCTGCTCCTCAGGAGGTTTGAACACTACCTCCTTCCTATGTCAATCAATACTCGCATAACTGGATGTTAACCAGTCCATCCCCAGAATGACATAGAAACCATGCATGTCAAAAACAATCAAACTAGCAGTCAACATTCTCTCTTAAATCGCCACTAGGTAGTCTTTAATCACTTTACTACACACTACCACTAACCTTGTCGGTGTGACCACATCTAACTCAGCATCTAACAACTGTGTCTCTACCCCGCATAATTTGATAAAACCCCAAAATACGAAAGAGTGTGTCACTTCTGAGTCAAATAATATAATAGCTTTATTTGAAAGCACATAAATGTTACCTATTATCACATCTTTTGCATTCTCGACGTCGTCTGAAGTCAAGGAATACACTCGTGCCTAGGCCGTGCCCCTCTGGTAGTTCCCGCATGGTCCCTAGTTACCTCCCTGATATTGTTGTTGTAGGGGTGCATTGTTCAACATTGCGCGGCAATCTCGCGCCATATGTCTGGCCCTACCACACTGGAAGCAGCCAACTGATCCTTCCTTGCACTCTCCTAGATGCCTCTTGCCACATATAGGGCAAGTAGGGTATGATGAAGTACCCTAAAATGCTCCACCACCCATCTCTTGTCGCTAGCCTTCGTCATTTCCATACCTCCTCCAAGGACCCTACCTCTCACCCATGTGAGAACTAGAAGACATAGGCCTCTTCTTTAGGTTGTGAACCCCTGCATCTCCCTGTAGGCTTGTATCTGCCATGGTGGCCTTATCCACTAGTGTAGAGAAATCTTGCACCTGCTATAGCCACCTACTTCAAGATCTCCTGCCTCAGACCCCTCTTAAACCTCCAAGCCTTCCTGGACTCGTATGGTACCATATAGGGAGAAAAACGTGATAGCTCCACAAACCGAGCAGCATACTGCAGGAAAGTCAGGTGTCCCTCAGTCTGGTTCAAGAACTCTTCCTCCTTAGGGTTCCTAACAGAGGATGGAAAATAATGGTCAAAGAAAATCTCTTTGAAGCAGCTTCAAGTCATCATTACAGGTACTAGTCTCTGCTCCTCTAGCATCATTGCCGCTTGCTACCATCTCTTGGCCTCTCCAGTCAACTGGAATGTAGCATAGAGGACCTTCTACTCATCTGTGCAATGTAGTACAACCAATATCTTTTCAATTTCTCGCATCCAATTCTCCGCAATGATTGGGTAGACGCTTCTCGCGAATGTGGGAGGATTAATGTGGGTGAACTGATCGATGGTACACCCCAATTCAGTGGGGGGACGGTCCTACCCCCTGGAGCTCCACATGATCTCGGTCATGAACTGCTGGGCAAAGTCCAGAATCACCGATATAGAATCATTGTCGTCCTCATTTGACATCCCCTCGTTACTGCTTCCTCTGACATTCGTATTATTATCGTTGGGATCCATCCTAAAGAGATAACCAAGATGATTTTAGAATTTTAATATCCTAACATATTTGGTGCAATCTAATACTAAAGGACTCTCTTTAATAAATTTCAAGTATCACCCAAAATCATCTCCCCTAAATTACAACATACTATGCCAATTTCATATTCCCGTTCTAGTTTTCAAGTTCTTGCCCCTTCGCTCGGAAACAAAACCATCAATGGATTGCCGTGGTTTTCTGAACCCGTCAACTGATTCAGAAAATCACAGAAGTTCATCAAGGGATTTGTGCCTCCAGGCTTATGAAGAAAAACTCAAAATTCCTATTCTATCGATTCCTATTCTCATCCTAATTTAAGCCTATACTCTGGTAAAATCATCTGACATAGTCTGCAGAACCTAGCAACCTAGGCTCTGATACCACTTGTAGCGTCCTCGTTTTGGGCTTTGTCACTTAACCAAGTGAGCCTTGCACCCATGGCAACGATGGGTACCTATCAGAGCACTCACTAAGATTGAGGTGTTACGTATCGCCCTCCCTCAATTCAGCAAGCCCCTGGGCAGAGAGTCTTACTTCACCACAATCATTCATAAGCGAGAGTTCCCGAGGGATTGGGGGTAACTAACCCTTTGCTTTGATACCACTTGCAGCGCCCCAAACCCAAGAGTGGGGCTGGGGTGCTATATGTGGATAAAATAAACTCTGATACTACAATGCCTCCTCCCACCCTAGCAAGGGAAAACTGGGTGGTCTTGTTATAACTGAAAGTAAAATCATATAGCGGAAGAAAACACCTCAATCATATTATGAGAGTTCTAATTGTCCCCAAATATACATATAAACTTCCTGTCAATATATTACAGCCCCAAAATTTCAAAACATAATAGCTGGTGTCTCAATTATCAATCATCTAGTCCTAGGCCCGAGGTAAGATAGGCACGGTTCCCTGTAGGACCTGAAAAAATGAGATGGATAATGGGGTGAGACACTTCTCAGTAAGGTAGATTAGACTATCGTCCGTGTCTAGCTAACATGAGTTTTCCTGTGAAAATAAAACTTCTATTATTTAACTATATCTAAAATGGCATTATAAAACTGTACTGATATGCACTACTGAAAATACATAATTTTTAAATAATGTACTGTCGGCTCAGTATAGCCCATTAATAGTAAATTTGATCATATATGCATAAAATTAACACTTGTTCCTGTTGAAGTAGCATCGTCACGCTTTCCCATCGACATGCTTCTCCCCATGACAAATTGTGCGGCCTGAAGGCTGGACTTAGCATATGGTCAAACGACCATAGCTAAGTCAAAAAAAGGTAGTAAATACGATTGTGCCTACCCAATACTTGGAGCTGTATCTAGAGGGTCACCCGGAACTACATCGGTAGGGGCCCCTCGGAACTACATCGAGAGTAGTACTGTACCCAGGCCACAAATTGACTATCCCGCATCACACTTCCATTCCCGTGTGATTGCGCTACCTGCCAACACATAGCTATGACACTGTGTTCGTAACATAACATCTGATATACTCAGGGTTCTTAAATCATATATGACAATTTATATAATACAACTGAAATCATAATTCATTTTCATAAACTTTATAAAACATAAGCTGTTCATAAATTCTATTAAATATCTGTTATATACTGTCTCGGGTAAAAAACCAGCATTTCATAACTCAGCGTATAGCCATCATGTCATATATCGGCTTATAGCCGTCACCTCATATCTCGGCTTACAACCGTCATATCATACTGTATCATAACTATATAAACATTCTATTCATTTATGCCACTTTAAATCATTCTCACACCAAACTATTTTCATCTGATAAATCATAAATATACATAATTGTATGGAAAACATATAAGTTACTAAAAATAAAGGTATGAGCATTTCCAGGGTTTAATTTAACTCAAACTATACATTTTTACTGAAAATAGGAGATGTTCAACCCATTCACGTTAGTTTTCCCCAAAATGTATAAAAGTCAAAAAAACCATTTTCATATGCCTGATTCATTCAGAAAATCATATATACCTTTTTTGTTAACATATATTGCAATTTAATTAGTTAATATTTCAAAAATAACTAGCATAATCTAATCCCCTTACTTGATCCTAAAGAAACTGCCTAAAACTTCAAAACCACGAAACCTAGCCGGTTCAATCTGTTGAAGATCAACGACCTACATGTCGGAAGAAGGGAAGGATCGAGGAGCACTCATGAGTGATTCGAGAGGCCTAGGAGAGAGAGAGAGAGAGACATAGAGAGAGAGAGTCTTCAAAAAACCCTAATTAGAGAGAGAGAGAGAGAGAGAGAGAGAGAGAGAGAGAGAGAGAGAGAGAGAGAGAGAGAGAGAGGAGAGAGAGAGAGAGAGATATGAGAGTTATGAAAAAAATAATATACTACTTAGCCCTTAAGTAACTTAGCTTGCAGGAAAACCGTCAATGGTTTTCCTGAAACTGTTGATGGTTTGACCACTTACCAAACTTATTTTGCCCGTGTAATGCTCTCAGTTGTTTGTCCTTGCAGGAAAATCATTAACGGTTTTCCTACGACTCCTCAAATCGTCGACGATTTGGTCCTGTTCCAAATTGTTTCCTTATTTTCTTTCCCTTTCTCTTTTATTTTATTTATTTCTTTATTTTCGTGGTCTGGGTTACTATAAAATCTGTTAGGTACACTTTGTAAATTCAATTATGCAAATGTTTTGTAATCTATCGACTCAAGAATCTAGGAATCATTAATCAATTAGCACAAACTTGGCTTTCAAAATTTTAACTTAACACCACAAAAATGACTTGGTAAAAATTAGGGTGTCTACAACTGCCCCTCTTTATAGTCATTTTCTCTTGAAAATGACAGTGGATGTTATTCCTTTGTTATTTTGTGGCAATATGACTATAAAGATAAAAGATTCCTATTTTTACTAGGTAAGAGCAAACGCTTTCAAGGACTAAGCTTGCGATGAACAGATTGTCTCAGCAAACTCTTTTGGGTCATTAGTGGTTAGTAGAAGTTAGTAGTTAGAAGAGAACTACAAAGGGTTGGAGGTGACTTGCATCATATGCAAGATTCAGAGTTAGTGCATTCAAAGGGGTGTTGTGCATCAGATGTATGAATTCGAGCTAACACACCAAAGTGGGTGTCGCGCTCTAGACGTAAGAATCCATGCTAGCACACCAAAAAGGGTGTCACATACTAGATCTAAAAATCCAGCCTAATGCACCAAAGGGGGTGTTGTGCTCCAGATGTAGGAATCCGAGCTAGCACACCAGAGGGGGTGTTGTGCTCCAAATGTAAGAATCCAAGCTAGCGCACCAAAAAGGGTGTCATGCATCAGATGTAAGAATCCAAGCTAGTGCACCAAAAGGGGGTGTCGTGCTCCGAATGTAGGAATCCGAGCTAGCGCACCAAAGGGGGTGTCATGCTCCAGATGTAAGAATCTAAACTAGCGCATCAAAAGGGGTTTCGTGCATTGGATGTAAGAATTCGAGCTGTGATAACTAGAAAATTTGCTCTGATACCAATTGTAGCGACCCAAATTTAATACAATGGAAGATTTAAAATTCGTTTATACCTAGAGTGCCACATAACCTCATTATAACAACAATATCTCCAATATCAAATTTAATCACATCCTTAGAAATTCTAAAATTTACAAAAATAAAAAATTTAGTATTTAATCTGAACCGCTCTTTCTAATCCCATCCACGCTTCCGTTACACTACTCTGATATGCCTCTCAAGGTATCTGAAATGTTTGATAAAAATTGGGATGAGACACCTCTCAGTAAGTAAGGACTAGATTATTATTAGTGTGAGACTCACATGAGCTTTACAGTAGAAAAATACATTTAATAAATTTTACTTTAATAAAAACTACATTTGAATAATTGTAAAACAATTATATAAAATTAAGCATACTTTCCTTCAAAACATAATTTAGGCCTAATAAATGGCCCTGATCACATAAATATATAAATATGTATAAAAATTTCCTTTTGGCCTGTGCATGTCGAACCTCCATGACTGGATTATGCGGTCCGAAGACTAGACTTAGCCTCGTTGGCCGACCAGACTAAACCAATGTATCATGTCTGTAAGTACGATTTACCTATCACAACCTGGTACGGAAACAGGTGTGTACGCAACCTTTCTCAGGCTAAATCAACTATCCACCACCAACATTTCCACAACAATGTGACTACACTAATATTCCTCTGTAGCTACAGTATCGAACATTCACTACATTTGAACCATCAGGATTCCTAAAACATATCAATATAATTTATGTAATAAAAACAATATCATAATCTCATCATTTTTTCCAATATTAAATTGGTATATAAATCTCATCGTCATTCACCACCAAACACGTAATAGATATATCACCGTAAAAATCGCATCATTATTCCCAATCAATCATGTAATAAATTTAACACCATAAAAATTCCCAAATTTGCTCAATTATGCGATAAAATAAAATAACTCATGCCACACAATTCATATAATAATTATACTTTCATACATCAGTGGAGAAAACATATAATAATATGCTCGAGTATATTTTAATAAAAATGCAGTATAATCACCTACACATATTTAATTTAAGGTGAATATATTTAAATAAAAAAAATATAATCAAATTCACGTACTCAAATTTAATTGATCAAATCTGCATAATTTAATTTAATTCAGGTATATATTTGAATAAGACCAATATAATTAAATTAACATACGTAATTTAAATCAAGCATATGGACATAATTAAATTCAAGTAATCCATTTAAATTAGAAATAATTTAAAATAAATTCTGATATATTCTAGCACACTTAGCCTAGCCCTGGAGTGGTGCCAACGGCGTACAAAAGACAAAATTCCTCTAGTTAAATCTTTGAAGAGCAAAGCTGAGATCTGGGAAAGATGTCTGTTCTTCAATTTGGCTGAGAAATGGAAGAGAGAGAGAGAGAGACGTTTTTTTTTTAGAGGGGGAGTGTTAGAAACTCCTGTAAGGTTCAGGATAGATAGAGACGTTTTTTTTTTAGAGGGGGAGTGTTAGAAACTCCCGTAAGGTTCAGGATATTTCCTAAACCTTACTAACACACACACACACACACACACACACACACACACACATATATATATATATATATATAACATTATATAATTATATAATTATATTATATTATGTTAATATATTGCTATATTCTATTATATTATTTAATTAATTAATTATTTTCTTTTCTTTTATTTTTTTTATACTTCCATTCATATTATTTTTGGAGTCGTTACACGAGCTAGCGCACCAAAAGGGGTGTCGTGTATCGGATGTAAGAATCCAAACTAGCGCACCAAAGGGGGTGTCGTAGATCGGATGTAAGAATTCGAGTTAGCGCACCAAAAGGGGGTGTCATGCACCGAATGGTTGAATCTGAGCTAACGCACCAAAGAGGGTGTCATGCATCAGATGTAAGAATTCAAGCTAGTGCACCAAAGTGGGTGTCATGCACCAGATGTAAGAGTCCGAACTAGCGCACCAAAGGGGGTGTTGAGCTCCATATGTAAGAATCCGAGCTAGCGCACCAAAGGGGGTAACTTGCACCAAATGTAAGAATTTGAGCTAACGCACCAAAGGGGGTGTCGTGCTCCAGATGTAAGAATCCGAGTTAGCGCACAAAAGGGGGTAACGTGTACCAAATTTAAGAATCCAAGCTAGAGTACCAAAGGGGGTAACGTGCATCGGATGTAAGAATCTAAGCTAGCGTAACTAGGTGACTCGTATAGGGTATAGGAACCCAAGAGCCAGATGCAATGTTAAATTGGAAAATGAAAGCTTGGGTGTAGGATCCCAAGAATATGAGGAAAATGAATACTCAGGTGCAGGATCCTAAGTCTCTGGAAAATGGTTACTCTGATGGGGATGACTACTTGAGTATAGGATCCTGAGAGATTTTGGAGGATTGATGGTAACTTAGTTTGGACCTTGGGTCAGTTGCCCCAGTTTCAAAGCAGATGACTAATTCTTAAACTGGGTTAGTTGTCTCAGTCCCAGTTTCAGAGTAAACAACATGATTTGGACTTGAGGACTAGTACCCAAGTTTCAAAATAAGTGGATTGATTTGTTCATAGGTTAGTTACCCAGTTTCAGAATAACTGAATCAATTTGGGACTAGGTCTGTTGCCCCAGTTTCTGAGTGAATGAACCAACTCAGCCCTGGGGCCAGTGCCCCAGTATTCAGACATTAGAAAAACAAGGATTGCTTATACAATGACGGAAAGGGATGTGTAAAAAAACTATACAACAAGGCAAATATGACTGAATGATGCTATGTGATGTATGCTTGTTGCTACTCATGATGCTAGAATGCGAAGGTGCATGCATGTTGCTGTATATACCCATGCATATTCATGATGCGTGCATGTTGGGGTGTATGCATTTTTCTATATGATGCATGAAATGCATGATGATGTGTGGAATTTCCTTTTCTAAGGTGTTTTCATTCAATAACCCAATCTTTGATCATGGCCATTTTTTGAATTGCAATCCGGAGTAAATGTCCTAGAATTGATTCCGTCGAATCATGAAGTATGCCCTAGTTATATTCTTCCACGATTGATCTTGCCTATCTTGCGCTTCCTCAATAAGGACCTTCTTTATAGGAAAGTATATTGGCGATTCTGAACCCTTTTGAGTATCCATCCTTCTTTTGGAGTTATTGAAGAGTAAAAATAGGGTTTTTTTTTTTTTTTTCTTTTTTCTTTTTTTTTTACACCAAAAATCATGCATTTAGGACATCAGTTTGCTAAATCATAGGATCACATGCACAAAATGGATGTTTACCAAGTTCAAATGTTGTTTTAAAAAGGGGAAAATTCACACCAGTATCCTAGAGCCACAAGATGTTGATGTTATTTATCAGGCTATATCCTTGAATAGCTTACCTTTCCTTATCTTTTACATATTGCCTTAGTTTCATTGAAAGAGACCTCTCTTTTTCTGTCTTTTTCTGTGAAACCAATGTCACTCTCTATTTTGAACTGTTTTCTATAACTTAGCCCAGTTCAGCCCATGTTTTGATCTCAAGTTGGTTTTTAAGACTTGGGACAAAATGTAGGCTTAAGGATTTAGGTTTTCAGAAGAAAAGGGAAACTGAGGGTCAAAAATCCCATCCCCTAACGACGATTCCTGCCTTAGTTTGCTTTAAGATGTTTTCTAGAAATTTACTGAACTTTTCAATTTGAACAAGATGCCAACATACCTTTCTAGGATTAGGTCATTACCTAGTTCAGTCTTAACATTGAGTCTGACAAACCATTTAAGACAACAGTGTGTGTACCAATCCAGACAAGACTTTCATTTGGATCGTAACGTAGGCTAAAGGACATGGGTCAAAGAAGAAAGAGGTATAACTAGGCTCAAATTTTATGAAGGATAATCATTGGTCAAGGATCACTTTTGAAGCATGTCCCTTTCTTTTCCTCCTTTTGCTTCTTCTTTTATTGCACATTTTGTTTTTTCATGAAGGAATCATAGCTCTATCTTGATTTGAATTCCTTTTGGGATGAAATCTTTTTAAAACTGCCCCAGTGTGGGGTGTGACCCTTTGATGGCTAAATCAAGAATTAAATATTTCAAGCTCAAAATGGGCTAGCAAGAGGTTTTTCTTTTCTCTTTTTTCTTCTTTGGTAGCAGAAAAAAATATAGCTTATCGTCACTTTGGTAGCTAATTGTTGTCTTGCATGATTTGTCAGACCCTTGAAACCCTAAACCTAGTTAAACTTTTGAAAAATAACTTCAAAAGAAAATGGTTTAAGATTCAGGCTGAAAGAGTTTCACAAATGGTAAATAAAAACACATACATTTTAATAAATTCATTTTGAGAGTTCACATGGTTTCTAAGCAAAGTATTTCTTTACAGCATCAGAATTGATAGGGTGTAGAAGGTCGGTTTTGTCCATATCTGCTAGCAATAGGACGCCTCCTGGAAAATGCCTTTTTTACCACCTACGGTCCTTCATAATTGGGGGTCCACTTGCCGTGAGGGTCAGTATGGATTGGCAGAATCTTCTTCAATACTAAGTCTCCTTCTAAGAACTGTCAAGGTCGCACCTTCTTATTGAATGCTCTCATCATTCTCCTTTGGTACAACTACTTGTGAGCTATAACGGCCATTCTATTCTCTTCAATCAAATTCAACTGGTCATACCTGGACTGTATTCACTCAGCTTTAGTCAACTCTCCTTGTTTTAGAGCCCGCAACAATTGGATTTTAACTTCTATTGGAACTACAACCTCCATTCCATACACCAAAGAGAAATGGATAGCCCCTGTAGAGGTATGAACTGTGGTTCTGTAGGCCAACAAGGAAAATGGAAGCCTGTCGTGCCAATCTCTATAGGTCTCTGTTATCTTCTTCAAGATACTCTTGATGTTCTTGTTGGCTGCTTCAATAGCTCCATTCATCTATGGCCTATAAGGGGCTGAGTTATGATGCCTGATCTTGAACTGGCTGCATAGCTACATCATCACTTCGTTGTTCAAATTCTTGGGGTTATTCGAGAATATCCTCTTTGGGATCTTATACCTGCAGATTAACTCTCTCTTTTATGAAGTGACTGATCACATTTTTAGTGATGCTGGAGTACGATTCAACTTCTACCCACTTGGTGAAGTAATCGATAGCTACAAAAATGAATCTATGCCCATTGCTGGCCTTCGGGATTATCGGCCCAATCATATACATCTTATCATCTTCTTCTATCACTGCGTAGTATGCTAGCTCTACTTGCACTCTTATACGAATTGGCTCAATCTCTATTCCCTGTTCCACTTTAAATAAAGCTGCTAGTGTTGCTAGTGCATCGGGAATGAAATTGTTTTCTTTTGGTAGATGGGAAAAATTAATATGATCAAATTCTTTAATCATTCCCTGGATGTATTCCTGATAAGGTATTAGCTTAGAGTCTCAGGTTTCCGACTCTCCAGTCAACTGATGAATCACCAAGGCTGAGTCCCCCTTTATAATCAATTCTTTAATACCTCGATCTATGGCAGCCTGTAGACCCATTAAGCATGCTTCGTATTTCGCCATATTATTGGTTCAAGGAAAGGTAATCTTGGTCGTGACCAGGTAATGTTTATCTTCTAGCGATATAAGCACAACCCCTATTCCATGTCCCCACACATTAGCCGCCCCATCAAATAACATCATCCATCCTACCTAATCTTCTTCTTCTTGACTTATCGAATCAATGTCTTTTTCCGAGAAATCGAACTCCATAGGTTGGTAGTCCTTGTCATATAGGTGATGTTATATTTAATCAACATAATCTGCCAATGGGCTACCTATCCTGTCATTGCGGGTTTTTCAAAGAGATACTTGATCGAGTCCATCTTGGAGATCAACCAAGCCATGCAATACAACGTCTATTGTCTTAGTCTGCTTACCACCCATACCAAAGTACAACAGGTCTTTTCCAAATCGAAGCATTTGGATTTGTACTCTATGAACTTCTTGCTTAGGTAATAAATGACCCGCTCTTTCCTTTCGGACTCTTTATGTTGCCCCAATATGCAACCCATAAAGTTCTCCGATACTGCTAGGTATAGTATCAGCGGCCTTCCAGGTACCGGGGGAACTAACACCGGAGGGTTCATGAGGTATTCCTATTTCTTTTCAAAGGTTTCTTGACACTTCTCATTCCATTTCTCTGGGTTATTCTTTCTTAATAGCTTGAAGATAAGTTCAAAGGTAGTTGTTAACTGGGATATAAATTGGGCTATGTGGTTGAGCTTGCCTCGGAAACTTCGGACTTCTTTTTTAGTCTTAGGATTGGGCATTTCTTGAATAACCTTTATCTTATCCGGTTCAACCTCGATCCCCTTCTCATTAACTATGCATCCAAACAATTTCCTCGAGGTAGCGCCAAAAGTGCATTTCTCTAGGTTTAGTTTCAATTGGCATTTTTGTAGCCTTTTAAATAGCTTCTCCAAATTCGTCGTATGGTCACTTTCATCTTGAGACTTGACAATCATGTCATATATGTACACTTGTATCTCCTTGTGCAGCAAGTAATGGAACAAAGTAACCATGGCTCTTTAATAAGTAGCCCCTGCATTCTTCAAACCGAATGACATAACCTTGTAACACAAGGTTCCCTATAAGGTGATGAATGTGGTTTTCCCTTATTCTTCCGGGGCCATTTTAATTTGGTTATACCCTTAAAAATCATCCATGAATGAAAACAAGGCATGACCGGTTGTATTGTCTACCAACACATCTATGTGTGGGAGTGGGAAATTATCTTTAAGGCTAGCTCTATTTAGGTCCTGATAATCAACACAAGCCCTGACTTTCCCATTCTTCTTCATTATCAGAACTATATTGGCCATCAATTTAAGATACTTGGCTACTTCTAAAAATTGAACCTCAAATTGATTTTCGACCTCTTCCTTTATCTTGATCAACATATCCGACCACATCCTCCTCAACTTTTGTTTCACGGGCTTACAATCAGGGTAAGTGGGCATTTTATGTGTTACCAATTTTGTGTCCAAACTCGACATGTCCAAGTATGACCACACAAACATCTCTATAATCCCTTAGAAGGTCTAAAGAACATTATAGGAAATAGATAGGATAATCAAAAGTCTCCCAGTTCTGCAAGTCTGCTCCCGTAGGCAGAGGATGAACCCATTCGCTTGGGCTGTCTTCGGAGTCCTCTGGATCCAAGATCGATATGCTCATTTGCTTTATTTCTACCTTAAGTTCTAATTGGCTGCTCTTTCGGAAAGTTACATTAATTGGTGGGATTTTCGCTCCCCACTTTGCGCTCCCTCTACCTTTGAGCCTTTCCATTCTGTGCACTCTTTTTTCTTCTGCTTTCTTCTTACTATCAACGAAGGTAAGGGTATATCCGAGGCCATATCCATCCTTCACACCTTCTAGTTGCAATGGCATAGGAATGCTCTGTAGATATTTCCCCAATCCTTTGCTCGGGCAGCATCCAGATTTGATCATTTCAAAGGAGACCATGCGAGTTGAGGAAGAAATATGGGGTTGAGGTATGTACGAACCCTCCATCACAGTAGTGGCATTAATGATTTTAAAGGCCCGAAAAGAAACCTTAAGGGCTTCCTCAGCTACTTCCATATAGGGAGTGGAATAGGGCTTAGTGACCATCAAATCTGTTTCCCCATATACGTAGACCATCTTGTTTTCAACCACAAATTTCACCCTTTGGTTCAGAAAAGAAGGAACTGACTCAATATTGTGGATCCATGGCCTCCCCAAAAGATAGTTGTATGATGGCATAATGGCCATGAATTGAAATGTAATATCGAAGGCGACAAGACCAATTTGCATAGGGATCTCAATAGAACACACTAATTCCTGACGGGTTCCATCGAAAGTACGCACCACCAGATTGTTTTGTCTCATATATGAGAGGTCAATGGGTAACTTTTGCAGCATGGTCATTGGCATGACATTAAGGGACGACCCATTATCAATTAACACCCGTGCAATCATGCGATCCTGAAATTTTGTGGATATATGCAATGCCTTGTTATGTCCTCTACCCTCAGATGGAATTTCCTCATCAGAAATTGTAATGTAGTTGGTTGTCGCTAGACTCCCAATTACATGGTTGAAATTGTCGATGTTGATGTCTTGGGGAATGTAGGCTTGATTGAGGACCGTAAGTAGAGCCTTTTGATGGGTTTCAAAATTTAACACTAGTGACAACACTGATATGTGCGCGGGCACATTGCTCAATTGATCCACAACACTATACTCGTCGTGCTTGATCATTTTCAGAAATTCCTCCGCTTCTCTATAAAGAACTGGGTCTTTTACATCCTTGTCCTGCTCCCCCACCTTCTGTGGGTTTGCTTTCTCCAATAGTTCTGGTGTATATATCCTCCCGCTGCGAGTTATACCTTTCACCCCAACTATGTTGTTAGCACCCCTTTCAACATATGCATCACATTCATATTTCCACCGTTTGGTTATTTTGATAGGGAAATGGTCGAGGCGTAAAGATTACGAGATGAGCCAACATTACTTCGGGATGAGGAGTCCTCTTCATGTTAGGTATAAAAGATCGTTTGTGTATTTGGGATGCTTTAACTTGTTCTCCCTAATGGTCAAGACCTCATTTCTTTTCTCGATATTGCCAATCTCCACGCATCTGCAATTTATCAACACTTGTAGAAATGTTCTGAACATTCTTCGGTGCTATACTGATCCCCCTTCTTTATTCTGGCATGAACAAAGTGTGCTGTTTGGACAATTAACTTCTTGCTATATTTGGTCGGCGGCGATGCGCTCATTGCACGCCTAATCCAACGACATCTGATCGAGTTATGCTTTTGGGGCTCTCTCTGCCTCTTCTTCTATCCTAATGACATTATTCCCTCCATGATCTGCAAAGGATTACCCTAGATCCTCGGTTGTTTATCATCAAAGGCGAGCCAACCTGCATACCTTAATGCTTGTACTTTGTGCTTGAATTCCTAGCATTAGTCAATGGTGTGACCGAGGGAGTTGGCATGGTATTCACACCGAGCTTCTAGATCATACCAATATGGGGGAGGATTTGGAATGGGAATCCCAAGCAGTACTGATATTATTCTTCTTTCAAGTACTGAGGAAAAAACTCAGTGTACATCATTAGGATGGGAACTATTCTCTGGAGACTTTTGGGGACATTTTTGTCATGTGTTTGTAAATTCTGACTGGCCGGTGCGAGCATAGAAGGCTTAAATTGGGGCTTGGCACTCACATGCATTACCTAATTTACTGTGGGTTCGAAAACGAAATTTCTCTTAGGCCACTGATTCTGGCCTCTTTGGTAGTGACTTTTCCGGTGATACCGTCCTTGGATTATTTGGGCCTCTTCTTCTTTCTTCCTATTGGTCTATTTCTTGCTTGGACCTGTTTCTGAGCTTCCGCTTTTGGCTTTCCCGGACTTTATCGCTATCTCTATCCTTTCTCCAGTGGACAGGACATCCATGACGTTCTGAGGGGCAGCCTCGAGAAGGTGCCCAAAGTAGGGATCTTTCAATGTGTTCACAAATATGGAGATCACGTCCCTGTCATCCAATGGAGGGATCACCTAGATGGCCATGTCTCTTCACCTGTATGAATATTCTATAAACATTTCGATGGGCTTCTTTTCCATGCCTTGTAAGGTTATGCGGTCAGGCGCCATCTCCATCATATGGCGATACTGGGCCATGAAGGCAATGGCCAAATCCCTCTAGGTGCGAACTCAGGCTTTGTCTTGCTGTATGTATCACTACATAGGTACTCTAGTTAAATTGTCTTGAAAGTAGTGCATCATCAGTTTCTCGTTATCGGATTAGGCTATCATTTTATGATAGTAAAGATGTAAATGAGTTAAAGGACAACGGGGTTCCATCAAGCTTTTCAAAATCCAGGACCTTAAAATTTAGTGTTAGAGTCACCTTCGGCACCAAACAAAGGTCAGTAGGATAGACAGAGCCGAATGCATTAGTTCATTCCATTACTCTCAAGCATTCCTAGAGCAAATCACAACAACGCTCGGTCTCAGATCTATCTACCCTTGCATCTGAAATCACTATCGGAGGCATTCCAGCCACTGAAAGGTGTAGTAAGAATGAAAGAGGAGATATTCGGTAGTGGGGCCTTTCTAAGAATAGGTGGCAATGCTGATGTTTGCCCATGAATCGGGGTGAAGCCTGGAGCGTGTGTGGGGTCTGAATATACCTCATCGTCTTGTATCTGTACCGTCTTTCCTTTGAGCGTCAGCAGCTTAAAAATCTTGATCATTTTATCATTTATCTCTTCTTCTCTCTGTTCCAAACCCATGACTCTACTTTCTAGTTGTTCACCCATAATTATGGCTTTTCTCTGCGTATTGTATGGGTGGGTAGGGGTGTCAATTGTTGCAATCTGGATTTACCCCTTGCTTCTGTATAGAAAACCCTTCCTTTAGAATCATGATGTATGAATATGCTATGCCATGAATGTTTAATGAATGCATGCATTTAGTGCATAAATGCAAACAACATGAATATGCAAGCAACCTACTATACTTTAACCAAAGTTGACAGAAAAGATCATCATCATTTCATTACATACTTTGCTTCTTTCAAAGAGTTTCTTCTTACAGAATTTCAAAAATACAAAAAGACCCTAAATGATTTAAGTAGATCTAAAATTTGGATTCCCGGGCTTCCCCCTGATTGTGCGGCTTATGCCTTCTTGAGCTCATTTTGGTCTTTGATGCGATGCATTGGCCACCTGACATTGTAAGGCTCGAAACTTGGCTTCCCAGTAGTTAGCTTTTGTTACGCATGGTTCCATCTTGTCCAGAACTTGGTTATATTTGTCCCTCTACTTATCCTACTCACTTTCCAATTCATGTATGTTGAGGGATTTCCCTTAAATTTCAACTTTGGCATCTTTTAACCTCTTGGATTTCAGATCAAGTGCTGCTTGAAGCGCTCATTTTTCCTTTCGCAGAGCCACTCTTTCCTCTTCCGATTGCATGCACTAAGTTTTCTGCCGCTTGATTTTTTTTGCGATAGAAAGTGACTAACTTCCCTTCCCTTTGCCTTATTCACTGATCCTTCATTACTGCTCCCATGAATTACTCTTCTGCTAAGCACAGCCCTTCTTGCAATTTTAGCCGTGTATCTTCCACTGGTGGTTCGGTCTGAGTTGCGAGGACTTTCGACATTTGTTTGACTTGTGGATTTACTTTTTTGGCCAACCATAGTTCATAGTTTCCCTGAGCACCCAAGTCCTGATTACTTGATTCTATTAAGTACATGTGTTTCTAGGCCACCATAAATTCTCAGACTCACTTTTAATTATCACCAACTTCATACGTGAATTGAGAATCTGTCAATCTGTGTGTTATAGGTATAAACTAAATTGCCCCTATTTGCCTTCTGAACATGAGAGGCACATAAGCTATTCCTCCCCAGGGGCCTAGCAATGGTACTCATGGGAAATTCCCACACATGTATAAGACAATGGACTGGTCCATCCATGGTGCTTGCCAGACAAGCCCCCTACTGACCAGGTGACGTAGCCTTTCCTTCCATTCAAACTTAATTTCTTGTTCTTACCACTGGACTGTTCCAAATTCAGCTAAAAGGATTCTGAGTGTTGAGAAGGTAGCATGAAAGGATCTCTGGATACACGGTAAGGGGCTTATTATCCACGCATACAATAGTGGTACACAATATGTCAACCTTGAACGCCTCTTAGTCTGACATTTATGGAGGTATCATAAAGTTTTGGCCATAATTCCATGAACCAGATTGATTCCCTCTTTCACTTGTGCTACAAAAGAAACGGTCGTGTGGTCGATGGTCCCTACCTCTTTTGAAAATATGACCAGGCTATAGATAGCAAGGGATAGCATATGCAGATAGGCCTCTTCTCTGCCTTCTTTTTCCATCAATTCATTTAAATATTGGTAGGTGATTTTTGAATCTTCTATCTTTTGAATTTTAACCCTAATGACATCATGCAATTCTTTCACAAAGGATGTTCTAGCATGTACATATGTCTTGTAGGGTGTTGGCGGCTTGGCTAGATGCAACAACGAGGTATACTCTTCAATGGTTGGAGCCATGTCCACCCCATCCATGGTAAAGTAACAATACTAAGGATTCCATAACTCTACCAACACTTCAATCACATGGAGGTTTACCAACACATGTAGCAGGAAACCAATATGCCCGTATAACTAAGGCGACCACCTTTTCCAGATGATTTTCAACGCCAAAGAAAGACCGAGTGTTTATGTTGACTTAGTCTAATAACTCGATCACCGATTCTTTGCTCACACTGTCATCCCATTGAATCTGCTGATTCTTGGAGTATGACTGCACTGTAGATTCCTCTTCATAGGTAATGGTCGTGTTTTCCATAAATGACTTAGATCTTTTCCAGAACCTCAGTTAAGTAGAATGTATGCCTACGTGTATGCAACATGTTAGTCACAATATCATACATTTCAAAACTATATTTATAAAAATAAAGTCCTACATAGAAGGATGAAGCTTCTATCCCAAACCCTAGGTAGATCCATATATTTCACAGGGTTCTTCGAGGCTCTATCCTGATGAGGGAATCTTGGATAATTATATGTGGCTAAGCTCTAATCCCTATTGACAAAAGATTCCCAATCTAGCCTCGTCTTCACCCAAGGGTTTGGACAAAGTTCAAACTGAGTGAAGCAGTTTGTGGGCCCCCACAAGTCTTGCCACGTGGGGACTGACACTATTACACTCCTTTCTAATCCTAAAAGGAAAAACCTGGGTATAAGGCATGTGAAAGTGTGTGAACTCATCAGTTTAGCCTAATCCCCCTACCTCACATTTATTTACATGTTATTAACAAATATTCACCATTATTCAAATATATTCACATGCTTATGGAAACAAATATTGACAATGTATTGAAGCATACATATATAACTAAGTATTCACCACAATATTCACAAGGTAAATATCCAAGCATATTCAATAATTATTCTCAAGTATATACATCATATCCACAAAACAATACTGATTAATTTTGTTGGGATAATTGACAATTAATTATTGGTTTGACTCTCTAATGTCCCCAGTAGAGTCTCCAAACTGTCGCGACATTCTCGTGGAGCGATGGTGCCTTGGGGTGGGCAAAATAAAAAGTGGTTTTAATTTTCGTGAAAAATGGATGATGGAGTTGCCACTAACCTTTTGAAGTATGGTTAGAACACGTGATTACTGTCCAATTAAGGGTGGAATCGGTCTACATATACTAAAGTAGGAGTCGAGAGTTCGGTTACGTGAGGGGAGGGTATTAGCACCTCCTACACACCCGTTCTTTGAATAGTACCTAATTAATTAAAAATCAAGAAAATATGTTACAAAAATACACTCCCAAAATTTTTGAAAGTTTTAAAGATTTTCTAAGTAATGAAAAATATTTTTATGAATCTTGGGAGGTTTTTAAACCCGTTCGGGATGAAAAGTTTGCAAAAATGAATTTTCAATCTCAAAGATATTTTTCTAATTTTTCTCTAATTTTTATGAATTTTTTAATGATTTTTCCATATTTTTCTTGAATTTTTAAACGATTAAATAATAATATGATACAAAAAGTTTCAGAAAAATAATGAAAATTGAGTCAAAAATATTTTTAGAATTTTCTTCTATTTTTTTTTTAATTTCATGTGATTTTTTTTGAATTTTCTTGTGAATTATTAAATGCTTGAATAATATAATACAACAATAAATAATAAAAATTGGTTCGAGACTAGTTTAGGAAGTCAAGCCGATCAAAAGGGAGAACCGGTTAGGAGGCCAATGGTGCATGAGGACCGGTCAAAAGGCTTGGCCACGTGTAGGTGCGGATGGAGACAGGTAGCTTGTGATCAAACGGTTGTGATAAGGCTTGCAGATCGAACGTCGTGGTGACATATGCTGGCCACATGTTGGTAGCCGGGTGGGTGAGAGTACATGGATAAGGATCGATGATGTGGCATGATCCTATTCATTCCTAAAGAATATAGATCGAACGGCTTCGAGGAGACCATGTGTTCCTCTACGTGTGTGGACAATGGGCGATCCACATGTCAACTAGCAGGTGGATGGGTGTAGCAGCCGGGTATTGATGACGGGGCTTGATCCTGGCCACGTAGGAAATTATGGATCAAATGGTGGGAAGTAATGCGTGCATGGATCCCTAACATGGCTTAATTCGAAGCGTTGATAGAAAACATGAATCGTGCGATTCACAGGGAGCTGCGTATGTCTCAATGTGCGTGGACATGGTTGATCCACGTGTTACACATCGGTGGTGGATCAAACACCACGTGTCACAATCCTATGGCTTCGGGACGAATGATACTTAAACCAATTTTTTTTCTTTCCTCATTTTCATTCTTTCATTCTCAAAGTAACCTCTCTCTTGCTCTCTTCCCCTTCTTTCTCTTCTTCCTCTTTTCACCTCGTGCGAGTAGAAACCCTAGTTTCTATTCTTCTCTATTCCCTCTTTTCTTTCTTCTTCCTCTTTGTAAGCTACCGAGTGAGAACCCTAATTTCTACTCTCCTCCTTCCCTTTTTTGCAACTTTATGTTGTCTTTCTTAGATTCTCACCTCTCTAAAACCTTAAGGGGTTTCATACAAGCTACACTCTTCTCCCTCAAACTCTCCATGAAGTTTGATCTCTTCCTTCTTTCTCCTTTCTCTGACATTTTCTTAGCCTTTTCCCTCTAACCCTTTTTCTTCTCTGATAACCCTAACCTTTGGACCACTAGATCCTCAAAGCTCTAAAATCCTAGCCTTTCCCCCTTCACTCTCTACTTGGTTCACTATAAAATGAAACCGAAGGCTTTGACTATCTTTCTCTCAAAGATCCGAAGTTTCTTTATTTGTTGCAAAAATAGACCCAAAAGCCTTAACCCTCTCAAGAGATCTGAAATCTCTCTTGTCGCCATAGGACAAACCCGAAGAATCGAGGTCATTCTAATTTTTAAAGATATGAAATTTCATGGGTGGGGACTCATTTGGCCCTCAAAGGGAATAAAAAATAAGTATTTCTCCTTGCCTTTTCATTTTTCATTTGTAGGATTTGTATGTGATTCATTTTCTGCCTTCTTGGTATTTCTTCTGAAATTATTTTGTGACATGTGTGGTTATGCGTGTGTGATATGAGTACTGTTGCTTGATATTGTTTCTGAATTTTGTGATTTTGAATATTGGATTTCATGCTTGAATATGTTAGGGTTTTTTATTTGGTTTCAGGTTGAAGATGAAGCAACTCGTCTTCAATCGGTGAATTGTGCTAGGGCTGACTCAAATGAGTCAACCCAAGGTGGGCCGTGTGGACTCGAGTGAACATGAGTGGGTTTCGTACGTGTGGCGATACACATGCGCGTGTCCTGGTCTTTTAAAAGTGGGCCCGAGTCAGTGTTTGGAAATGTGGGCTTGGGGTGTTTTCAAAGTTGGGCTTAAGTTAGAGTTTTTGAATGAGTTGGGCCTCATTTTAAAAACTTCTTAATTGGCTTGGGTTAAAACAACTTTTGCGCTTGGTTTAAAGCATTTTATTGGACCTCGGGGTTAAAAAAAAAATTGGAGTGGGGCCTCAGATGTTTAAAAAATGGATTAGGCCTAGATTAAAATTGTTTTTGGGTTTTTTTTTTTCTTTTTTTAAAAGGTTTTTGGGTTTGAATCTTGTGAACTTGGGCTTGGGTTAAAAGAAAGTTCAGTTTTAGTGGGTGAGTTGTTCGGGTTCGGGTAGAGGGTTTGAACCGAATTCGTGTTCAGGTTTAAGAAGTATCAGGGTTTAGCTCAGGTTCAAGGTTGAACCTAAGACTTGGATAGGAGTACTTGCTTCCACACTAGCATACATAGCATAACATCTTTCAGCATATGATTCGAAAGGAAATGGACATTTTACCTCAAACCTTCCTCTACTATGATCTTCTTCCTCCTCCTGTCATGTATGTCTGGATGTTTGGTTGGGAGTCTCGGAATTGGCCTCGGGTCCTGGACAAGGAGGCACTACAGGGAAGCCTCCTTGTTTCTATTTGTGTGCACCTTATCTAGTTGCCCTAGTTGCTCTAATTACACTCTGATTGCTCTCTACATGGATTGGGATTGCTCACACACTCTGTTTTTCTCTCGTAATTTTTGAAAGCTCTCTCTTCTTTCAATTTTGAAAAGCTTCTCCATAGCTCTCTCTAATGCCTTTTTTTCTCTGTCTGCAAATTTGTGCCAAGACTATAGGGAGTCTAGGCAGCTTAATTGGCGCCAAAGGCTTCTTCTGAAATCGGTTTCCCCCTAGTAGTTTGATCATTTATTCCCATGAGGGAATCAACTAGTCGTTCACAATTCTGTGCACATTCTCTCTGTTATCTTTCATTTTATTTTCTTGAATTTTATTAAGTAACTAACTGACTTGCCATTTCCCGTGTTGTGAACAGGTGGCTTGGGGGACGCTTCCAGCTCTTCTAGTTGGCAACTGAGGATTGGCCTAGTTTTTGAGTTTATTTTTCCTTGTATTTTGTAATATTTTGTATATTTTGAATGTATTCTGTACTGTATCTCCTTGTATTTTCAGTGGATTTCCTTCTATTTTATTTCCTTTTCCCTGTACTTTCAGTTGTAATTCAAGGTTTCCTTTCAGTGGTACTTTCCTGTTGATTACGAGCCAAAGTTGCATAATTATACATTTAAATTCATGCATTAAAGATCATAATTTTAATTAAATACCCGATTTTGTCTAGTCCTTTAATCATTGAGCTCACTCAATAATTTTAAGATAATTACCCTATTTGTTGCCAAACATTTATGGACACTCGTGTTTTATTATTGCATGATAGTTTTTTGACAATAAATTTGAAATTAGAATGTACGCGAGCCGTGAGCAGGTAGAGTTTCCATGTACGTGAAGCAAAGTCCAAATCAAGTCTATGAGCATTCAAGATTTTCATGAACATTCAATGGATAATTTTTGGAAGCCGAGCCATGCACGCAGAGAGAGGCCGTTTTCAACATTACTTCGTAATTTATGCGTAACTCTCTCATCCGACCTCCGATTCCAATTATTCAAAATGATATAAAAATCTAAGAGAATCCTCTACAACTTTAATGTTTTGAATTTTGATAAATACTAGCTGCATCGAAGTCAAAATTGGACGTGAAGTTATCATATGCTGTTTTCATGGACTATTTCGACATTACTTCGTAATCTTGGCGTAACTTTCTCGCCTGAGCTCCGATCGAGATAATTCAAAATGTTGTCGAAAGACAAGGAAATTCTCTACAATGTTTGTGTTTTGAGCTTTGAGAGTTACGGGCTGTAATAGGGTGAAAATAGGGATTGTGCGTCGAAAAAAAGGGGGAGGGGGGGGGGGAAACAGGTAAAGAAAAGAAAAGAAAAAGAGGAAAAAAAAATAAAAGGTGATTTGACCTGGCCATGCAGCCGGGTCCTCTTAGTGGTGCGATGGGTTGAATTGGATGGATAGGAGGCTTCAAGAAAAAAGGTGGGGCCTGAGGGCACAAAGAAAAGTGGAGGAAAATAGGGTTTTTGGAATTTTTATTTTATTTTAGAGAAGGCTGAATTGGGGTGGCAGCGGAGCTCTTTGGGAAAATTATTTTGGGGTACACGACGAGGAGGCTGGACAGGGGGTTGTAGGGTATTCTTTTGAAGGAGTTTTTGTCAAAGACTAAAGGAGAGAAT